>NC_053443.1:12170457-12818780 GCF_007990345.1 Gossypium hirsutum
TCAGCAAAAGCAGCGAGTACATTTCTTTTTTGAAAATTCTTGAACAAACCCAGATTGAAATAACAGAGAGAAAACCATACATTTAATCAATTCGAAGATGATGAAACCCTCACAGTTTCCTTCTGCTTATAAGACTCTGACTTCATATTTTATCAAGGAACGGGAGAAAATAGAAGAGGAAAAAGAAGAGAGGGGGACTAGTATTAAACTGCAGAATCGTTATACTGGAGTTTGAAGCTGTTTACTGATCTGAAGATTCACCACTATGTCCCAAATCTGGTTAGCATTCCTAACTATAACAGGATTCTTATTGTTAGGTAAGAGTACTTGGCTGATATATTACTAGTTAACTTAGCTTCAAGTCAGAAATATAACAGGGTTTGAACCATCAATAGTAGTTGACCTCAATGTCAGCAAAAATATTAATGAAAACAATATCTTAGGATGGAAGCACCATGAAGCAGATTCAATCAGAGAATAACATCCTGAAGATTTATGATGACATCTTCCCATATCAGCTGGACATAATAAATTCACAAAAGTAAAACAAGAAAATGATGACAAATAACCGTACCATTTGCCATTTACTTGAGCATGAACCAGAGTGCACATATGCAACCTGAATCCAGTAATATCAACCTTCAATTGTTCCGTACTCTTCTCGCCAGGAATACCATTCCAACCAAGAGGCACAATGGAAGTAGCCGTACGAATAATAGGAGACTCAACAATATGCCCAAGCTCTACAGCACCTGCAACTGACAACCCAAGCCATTGTTGCAGATGTGGGAACTGTTGCACTTGCTCCATTCCAAAGAAAGTTGAAGCACTATCATTCATGCACAAGTTATAAATTCTGCCAAAAGAAAGAAAGGATTATGATGGATCACTTAAATAATTTGCTAAAAATCTGTCTAAGGAGGAAGTATTTAAGTGCCATGTCCCAAATGAGGATATTTGTTATCTCCAAGAAATGCTCAACAGGTTATGGATTCCCAAAATTTCAACTTATAACACATGTCCATATCTTAAATATTTCATAAATTTCATTACTTTTAGGCATAAAACTAGCCAAAGTTGACACAGAGAGAGAGAACAGATAGAGAGAACAAATAAGCATGAATAAGAATGAACAATGAATAATAAGAAGCACAATATCAAGTACATGATGACTTGTAAAACATCACATGAAGATATATTTAGACCTGCTGTCATCATTTAAAGTGGCTTTAGAGTGAAAAAAGTTTACAACAAGAAGACCAAAGCAAAAGATAACTGCAAACGGCCAATCTACCTAGCAATAATAAGCACAAAAAAAGCTGTCTGGGATCATCAATGGCCGACCAGCCAAGAGTTCCATTGATGGTTTTTCAGTATTCAATCAAGCATATACATTCTCTTGGTTAAGCTTAAGGCAGCTAGCAACATGGTATAAGTATAGCAGTAGAAATTCAAAGAAGATGTTGGCAGCAACTCCAACAACTGAAACAAAGGTGGTGGCCAGGCTCTTAAGGATTTATATAAAGGAACGCCTTCAATTAGAATATTCGTTTTATATAACCATAACAGATAACCGATGTGACCATGAAATTAATTAGACTTCCAGAACTGGAACTAGAATTTAGTAATGGCCAGTCAATTTTTCCTTCTAATGTCCTTCATGGAGGGAGATAAAACAATAAAGGTTGCTTGGATAAATAATAAACTTGTAGTTAATGTACATAATTACAATCTTGTTCTAACTCCAGTTCTATACCTGGTCACCAATAATCAGCAGTGCCTATGTATTTTCAGTAGAGAACATGATAAAGAAATTAGATTAAACAACACCTCTGCCAAGGGATTACGACCCAACAGTGTTGGACTCACCAACAATCAATATGTTCAGGAGTTTATGTTTAAATTCTTCAATTTGTTTAGAAAACAGGCCCTATTTGGTCACTTTATTGGCAGATGCTCTGTCAGTTGCTATGCATTTTCCATGATATATTAATAGTAGGATAATAAGAAGTTCAAAACATGAAGGTCAAAATTTGCAATGTAGGAGAATAAAGATCTACCTAATTCAACAGAAGAAAAGAAATGCAACATTACAACTAGAACTTCAGACTAAACATTAACATAAACAGCATTGAGAGTTAAAATATTGCATAATCAATCATTACCTTTGAAATCGAGACCTATATGAATACATTGAATGAGATTGAAATCGCTCCTTTAATTCAACAATCACAGATCTGACCTGAAAATGGCTTTGCCAGAAGAAAGCAAACAAAATGAGAAGCTGAAGAAGACAAAATCTGCTGCGCAAAAATCATAAAAGCTAATGGCCACTGAAAATAGCACCACTTAAGTTATGAAGTAAAAAAAATTCCAAATCTTAGGCTGCATAAATAAAGGAAACTCATACCGATGTCAACTTTGAGTACTCTGCACCTGAGAGTGATTCAACTGATGAATTGCCCAAGAGATAGAGCTGTTATGAGTGAAATTATGTTAATAATTTATTTGTCTAAATAATAGAAATGACAGTGCTACAAACTTGTGGAAACCATTATGCACTGTAACATTTAAGAGAACAGCTTAGTAGGATGCCATGATGCTGAAGAAAGTTAAATAGTGACCTATCATAATAGTTGAGCGAGAACTGTTGTCAGCTGTACCTATCACAAAAGGTTACAGAACTCCCAAAGATGTCTCAATAAGGCAAATTGATGTGTAAGAAAGCTACATAACTTTCATGAAATTCCAAATTCTAAACCTCAAATAGATTGGCCAGCAGAATTAAGAGCTTGGAAGTCAGGACCAGTCCAAATCAGGATTAGCTTTCACAGAATGCCAAAGCAACAAGATTATCAAATGTCTCTTTAAACAATCTCAAATTGCCTATTTAACTGATGCACAGCAAATAAACTACAATGACATATTATTATCAATATTTTCCACCTTCATGCACTAAATAAGATGATTGACAAAGAAACAAATGATTGAAGTATTCCTTCATAATATGTACCTGTCCAAATGGAACATATGAAGGTAAGGAAGGCACCCTACGCCATCTATTGTTGTCCTCACTACCATTGTTTTTTCCTGTTAACTTGCCAGATCCTGGGTCTGATGCACCATTATCAGTGTCAGCAAATGGTTTAAGAGATATGCCATCAGTGCCCTCTTGAATTTCAAGAAACTGTGGTCCAACAACTACATCCTCAATTGAAGCAGCAGTTGTAGAGTCAGCTGCAGATGGTTCTATGGGATCAACTTGCTTTCCTCTGTATTTTTTAAATTGTCTTCTAACACCTTCTAGTGGAACAAGTTTTGAAAGTCTCCAAAAGGGACCCTGGACAGGGCCTACACCTATAACCAATTGCTCCCCTTCATTCTCATTTAGCTTTTCTGTCTTTCCTTTCTGTGAATCTTGTTCATTCTTTGATGTCGACAAACTGGTACTTTCCACACCAGAGGACATAAGTGAACTTTGTGCATTATAGTGATGAAAATAAGCAGGTGAAAGGATACGTGGTATAAGATCTTCAGGAATGCAGTAACTCTTGAAATAGTGTTGCCAACCTTTTCTATTAACATAACTAGCAAAGATGCATATAAAGAGTAGAACAAACACATTAGCTTCTGAAGAGAAAAAAATCAAAGGATAATTATTTCAGAAAAAGGGAGGAGCACTCACTCTCTTAGGGCTGCATTTCCTACTGGAGGCTGGGAAAATGTGATACACTTGACATGAACCTTTTCACTTTCTTTTGATGAAGATGATTCAGCAATGACCCTCAAAATGGCAAGGGTAGCCAATGCTGCTACCTACAACATCAGACACAAATAAGGCATGAAATAGATAGTCAAAGGCAACATGCCAGGTAAGCTTTATGTAAAACTTACTGCTCCACCAAGTGAATGTCCACATAATACAAGTTTTCGCTTCTTTTTTTGAGCCAGCCTGTACAACTCCAAAGCAGGTATGCCTTTGGCACGAGCTAAGAAACCCTAAATTTTATTAATTGGAATGAAAATAAATAAAATCTGGAAGTATTTATTACTATACGTGATAACTTATTACATAAAATTATGAACAGAGCAAAAATATTCAACACTTTATCAATGCAAAACCACAAACAATAAATCCTTGAAAATAAATTCTATTGATATGCAAATGATGACTGTCACCCTACCCGGTGGGCGGCAGGTTCAGGCCTATCTTTAATCTGCTTAGGTTTTGACCCCAATGAAATGGACTTGTTTTCCCCATTTCCTTTTTGTCTTTCACCTTGGTTGGCTTCGGTTACTTCAATCCGGTCAACATCCTCATTAAATATAGCACCTTGCAGTATGTTTGCACCAGCCATGACATCTCTTAATGAAACCAAGAAAGAAAAAAGAATAAACATTTGAAAGTAATGAATAATCAGTCAAACTATAAAACTACCATGCTTACTTATACTGTTTGGTTCCAATGAAGGAAGCAAATAGCGTATCACCAGCTTCTGCCAACAGATACCTGCAACAAGAAAGATGCAAAGGAAAAATAAGAGAACAATAACTATTGAATTCGAAGATTATTATCTCGGACTATGTAACTGATTAGTAGTAATTCAAAGTGGAGTATCATCAAAGATCTAATCCAAACTAAATGTAAAGCAGGCAATCATCTAAATTAATTACCTTCATCTTCATTACATAATTACTCCTTGCTAGAGATTCTTTTCGACCAGGTAATTGACGTCAAAAAAACAAGGAGTGCATCTTATAGAGCAAAAAATAACTCACCTGTGCGGAACATGATCTGAAGAAGGTTGCACACGTTCAAGAGAAACAACCTGTCCTCCAAAATCAGCTTTAAATTTGTTTACAGCTCGCATCATCTCACTAGCAGGTTTCTAC
Organism: Gossypium hirsutum; assembly: GCF_007990345.1. NCBI lineage: Eukaryota > Viridiplantae > Streptophyta > Magnoliopsida > Malvales > Malvaceae > Gossypium > Gossypium hirsutum. The sequence continues at coordinate 12,175,351 of NC_053443.1, forward strand.
CATGTAAGGCAAAACAAAAAACATTTTGCATTAAATAACATAAAATTCATCATCCGGGAGCAATCATGCGCCTTATGCATCAATTATTCAAATTTTTGAAAAGTAATCAATTATTCAATTTCTTTTAGCTCAGGATTCAAATTAAACACTGATTAATACTACCATTCGTAAAAGTTAATCATAAAACCATAATAACTTCCTAAAATTCAAACTCGGCCTAAATTACCTTGTAAACACACTCAGAGAGCACCATGCAACAAAGAATGTCCTGCAAATCGGAGACGGAATCAACTTTAACAGCTCGGCAAAGCTCTTGTAACTGTCGCTTCCGTCTCTCGTACTCTTGTTGGAGCCTCTGACGGTGTTCTCTGCCACCGGTGTTCCACGGTGGCCACTGCCACCTCATCCGCCACCGTAGCGGTCCCCACGAGACTTTAAGGATCTTAGCTCTTTGGTCCTTGATCCACGTCTCTACTTTGCTCTGCATTGATTCCATCATTTGATCAAAATAATTTTAATTTCCTTTTTTTTATAAAACAAACAATTGAGATTTGGGAAGAAAAGAGATATGGTGCGAATCCTAGTTTCCTTAGAAGAAGCCAAAGAAGCATATGCCTCTATGAAAAATGCTTAATGACGTGCTCCTTGTTTTAGTTTTTTCTTCTTTTTTTTCTCTTAGAAAATAAAAATTTTATTGGTTTCTTTATGGTTCATAAATGTGGCAAAGCCGGAGCCTGATATTTCGTATCCATGGGCTGAGCTTTGGCACTTCATGACTTCAGGCCCATTAACTGATAATGGCTTGTAGGGTCAGTTTAGGTTCGGTTTGGTTTTTGAACTAAATTATTTTTATTTATTTATAATTATTTTGTAATTTTTATGTAATAAAAATAATATTTTATATATAAATTATGCGAAAATAATTTTAATTTTTTTTAACTAAAAGGTCTAGATTCGATTCAACTCGATTTATAAAAGAGCACCATTATTGGGACATGACATGGGCCAAAGTTGAGATCATTACTGTCATCACCAAGCCGAAAAGGCCGAAACCAGGGACCAATTAAGGAATAAATTATAATGTTGGATCTCCTTGGATTTGGACAATGGTGAGGGAGACCACAAGTAATGCAGAACCAATGATGCCATAGTAAAATAAAGCAGACAATTTTTTTTTGTTAAACGAGATTAAAGGTGGTTAAATTATTAGTAAGTTTATATTTTTGTTATTGAATTATTTTAAAATTTTTATTTAATTCAGTAGATTAAGGGTTTTTTCTTATGTTCTAGCAAGCTCTAAGCGACGATTTTCGAACAGTACGGTAGATCAATACTCATCGACGAATAAAATAACATACCTAAAATTCAAGTCGATGTAACAATCAATGTCAAATATCAAAGAAGATTGTTGTTTAAGATAAAAAGTAAAGTAAAGATCAAATATTTTATTTCATGTAATGTAAAATATTTGTATTTTAAGATAAAAGTAAAGTATAATTCAATATTCATTATATTTTGTTTATTTAAAAAACTTTATTTAGTTTTAATATAATAATATAGTTAATAAGTAATGGTTGGTGCTTCCCATGTTATAATGGGACGTGATTTATTGGAAAATGATTACGAGGAATATTACTTTACAATGTTTGATATACATTGAAAGATACTATTTAATATCCCAAGAAATTTATATAATGTTTGGTTGATTAAATATTTTACTAGGAATGTAATAGAAAATTACAAATTTAACCTTATTAACTAAAATATAATATCCATATATTTAACTTTTATAATAAAATTTATTATTAACAAATACTTGGATAAAATATTTAATAATAAAATTTAATTGATATTTTTTAATTATTTTTTAAGTTTATAAATAATTGAAAGTAAAATTGTTTCAAACTTGTCTTGCGTATATTTTTTAAATATAATAATACACATATAAAATTAAAAGAAAACTTAAAGCCACGTTTATTTTAACTAAAGGTTAATCCATTAAACTATAATAAAAAAAAGGTTAATTCTAAGTATTGCTCTGAGTAAAACTACAAATAAATAAATCATAGGTAAATTTAAATATTTTAAATTATTATAACTGTAGTTGAAGACGAATATAAAAGTATGATTCAATATTATAATTTTAATGTGTTAAAATTTATCAAGTTAAATATTAAGTTTAAATATAATGGCAAAACATTAATTTCAATTTTTAAATTTATCCAAAAAAAACTAGATTTAAACATTTTATATCTTACACATATTTTTAAATTTAAATAAAAAATTTGTTAATTGAAAATTAAATTAAGATTAAATCAAATACAATCAAATCAAATTTTATGAATCATGATGAAAATTGGTTTTATCAGATTGAGACGATATTACCATAATAATTATTGAAATTGGATCATCTAATTGTATCTTAAAAATAATATGTAATAAATTTAACAATTTTAATTTTTTTAAGAACAATTAAATTATACTTGGAAAAATTAAAAAAACTCCAACTCCCTATAAATAATTAAAAATAAATACTAATAATATTAAATATATATATTTAAATGTTCTCAACGTTGATTTCTTTACCTAATCCCAAATTTAAGGGCCAGTTCTTCTGACCTGTTGAAAAGTACTTTTACATATAAAAATGCTTTTGGGTGAAAAGGAATGAAGAACACACTTCATTTGGGGTCAGATTTCTAACTTCTGGGAAGTGCTTTTCTGCAGATAAAAAAGCAAAAATTTTCTGCTTCTCCAGCCAAAAAGTGCTTCTAAACTGCACTTTTACTTTTTTACCCAGCCAAAAAGCAGAAACTTTCTGCTTCTCCAGCCAAAAAGCAGACATTTTTGTGTCACATAACTGAGAAAAATGCTTTCTTATATATATATATATTCATATATATGTATATTCATATATATATTTTTATTATTTTACTTTAAATTATAAATGCTATTGTAAAATTTTTAGTATTTATATTTGATATATAAATATTATCCCTTTTTAAAACTTCAATCCAAATATATGTGTTAAAATAAAATAATAATACAAATGTGTTAAAAGCATTAATTAAAAATAAAAAATAAATTTTATAATAATACAATTGTGGTAATATCTAATTATAAATATTTAATTATTATATTTAAATATTTAAATATAGTTTATATATTCTAATTAAATTTAATAAATAATTAATATTAATTACTTAGAAATGTTTAAAATTAATATTATATATTAAAATATTAACAATAAGTTATAATAAATTTTTTTATATTTTTGCTAAAATATCATAATATTAACTAATTTGAACATTATTTAAATACATATTTGTTACTTTATAATATCATGTCTAAAATGGATATTTTATTATTCAAAAGTACTTTTTAACAGCAATGCTAAACACTCAAAATTTTCAAAAGTACTTTTCCACAGCACTTCTCAAAAGCACTTTTCAAAAGTAATGAAAAACTGGCCCTAAGTTTGCTGTCCATTGTCTGTGTCAAACTTTTTTTAAAACTGTATTTGAAAATCCAATTTGCGCTTCTTACATCTCGTGGTTGAAATTTTGTTTCATTAACGCTCATACGTTCATGTAATTATTTGGTTATCCACCGTTTGCTTCAATTTTTTTTTTGTATAATAACATGTTTGACCCTTCAAGTTTACAAAAAAGTAATTTTAACTTTTTATTTAACTTTTTCTGTTTTTTAGTCTTTAAACTTATATTTTTTGGCGAATCACTTTAAAATAGATGAGAAAATTAGCACTTGTTAAATTTGTTGATGTGGCATGCATGTGGATCACATATAAACATTTAATTAATTTTTTTAAATTTTTAAATATAAAAAATTATAATTTTTACACTTTTTTAAAATAATTTTAATGATTTTTATGTTTTAAAAAATAATTTTTATAATTTTTTTTGAAATTTTAAAATTTTAAAGACTAAAAAGTGTAAAAATATTTAAATGAATGCCTAAAATATTTTTTTATAAAAGGTCAAAAAATTAATTATGCCATTTTTTATAAAAAAATTATTGAAAATTCGATTTGTGCTTCTTACATCTTACGGTTGAAAATCTATTTTATTAACTCTCATACTTCTTCAATGTATTTGTTCTTATCAGAATTCATGAAAAAGTCGAGATTTACTAAAAAAATTAAAAAATTATTGATAATTATTCATAAAAAAGCGACTATTTTGGTAATTTATCCTTCAAATAATTATTGATAAAGGCTAAACTTTCTTAAATTCAAATTTATATTATACAAATAAAATAATTCAACTTCCTGAAAATAATAAAATTATATCTAGATAAATTAAAATCCAAATTCTTAAAAAATATATAAAATTAAATTTAGAATAAAAAGAATTGGAAGATAAATTACTGATATCTTCTACATAAATGCTTAGTTAACACTTGAAATTACCGAATTCTTGTGCTTCTTTTTATTTCTTAGTTCTTAGAGCTACAATAAATAATTACAAATAATTACTAAGTTAACCGGGGCGAAGCATAAAATATTTTTAGGAGGTTGAAATTAAATTGTAATTTTTAAAATAATAAAAAAATATAATTTTTAAAAGATTATATAAAAATTTATTATTTTTAGGGGACAAAGTGTAATTTTACCTTTATAATTTAAAATTTAAAGAATTAAAATAAAACATTTTCTATTTTAAGATAGGTCGGTCCCTGCCAACCCCTAAATTCACCTCTGAATCTAATTAGTAATATTACTTATTGATAAAACTTAATAAATTATATTATAATTAAAGTGTAATTGAATAAAAAAGTATTGTGTATATATATGTATGATATGAAAGTGTTCTAGTTCAACATTTTTTATTTTGAATGTTTTTTGAAATTGTTGGATGCCAATGTATATATTTATAATATAATTCTAATACTAATTAAATGATAATTAATTTTAAAAAATAAATTAAAATTTTAATATAAATATATAGTCTAGCTCAATATTGATACCATTTTATTTGATAACTTTGATTTTAATTTCAATTTAATAATAAATTTCAATTATATCTTCAATATTTCAATTTGTTCAATTATTATTTATTTATCTGAAAAATTATTTTTATAATATGATAAGTAATAAAGGGTATTTAATGAATACTCATATAATGAATAATAAATAATATTTACGTTGATTTAAAATTTTTTCTAAACTCGTAATTTTATATATTATATATTATAAATTATAAATATTTGATCATCTTGACATCATGATGACACCCATCCATTTCTTTGTTCATTTCCTTTCCAGATTTACGGATAATGTCCCCACTTTTTTCTTTAAATAAAATACCAAATCGTTAGATTTTTAATTTTCGTCACCATTTTGAACACTAAAAACCAAGAATGGCGACTTCTCAAATTGGTTCGCATGCACGTCAAACAGCTTTTCTACCAACACAATAATTTTGTTCCAAAATATTATAATATATCCTGTCGCTAAAGCTAATCTCTCACTTCTAGGGACGTTAATAATCCAAGATAAAATCCTACCTACTATAGACAATGATATCTATACTTTCGTTTGAAAAGATTCATAAAGTTTCTCAACAATCGAATTTTAATTTGGCTGTGAAATTATTAAAATATTATTTATGTTTATAAAAAATTTTAAAAAAATATTTACACATAATTAATTTTAAACAAAAAAATATATTATAATTTTCACTGTATTAACTTTTTTATTTCAATTAAAGCTTCATTTAATTTTAATGTTATTAATTCGTTATATTTTTTTTACCTATGATTTCGTAATCGAATTATTTTTAATGCAATATTGGTAATGATATGAAGTTTAACATTTGGGGGTTAGAGCACTTCACTAAGGAGAACATCTTGCAAGCAGCTAGGACACCTAAGATAGCCTAAGATTCTACAAACACAATACATTATGAGGCCACATATTAATGGGATTATATGTCTAACACGAAAAATATAACTATCATTCACACATTACAAATATTAATTTTTCACATGTGAGGACCCATATCTACGACAACAAAACATCAATAAATCATCTAAATCTCAAGAAATTCAAAACTAATAGAAGGCCAGGGTCTACCTAAAATGAAAAAAATATTACATTGGCCCTTTAAATTTTATAAACTCATATGTCAATAAATGATAGGATTATAGTTTAATCTATTTAAAAATAATAAAATTTTAATTTAATTTTTTAAAAATTATAAAAATAATAAAATAATATTTTAACTCCCATGAAATTATATAATTCAATTCCACCCTAAAATAATTCCCAACTTTGGTTGACATAATTGTCGAGCAAAGGTGGCAGTGTTGCTATCGAATCCCGGTGAAAAATTAATAATTAAGAAACCTCATCCAATCCAAGTTTGGAGAGTTAGTCTCTTTGTCCACAACTTCAAGAAATTTCCTAACACCATAAATTTTGACAAAATTGCATCAATTTGAATTGACATGTAAAACAAACAAGCAAGCACTAAAGTAGGTATTATCCTCATTAATAAATTCACCTTGAGCTGTCTCGTTTTGAATATCATTTTCACCATAATTTTTGGTTGCCTTCAAATTCATCCTTTGTTTATTTGGGTATAGTGAAAGGTCAAATTCAGTTCATCTGATAAAATAGTTTATATTCATGGATCACATTATTTTATAAACTTAACTGTCAGCTTATATGTTAAATGGTCCATTCGGATACGAAATAGAACATTTTTAAAATATACAGATAAAATTTAAAAGTACATACGGATAAGTTGGATTTAACATGTATCATTTAATTTTAGGAGGGGTTTTTCTTTTTATTAGCATATGAAATCTAAGTTGATATTTAATGCTTAAATTAATGTCTAAGATGATGGAGTGACTTGATTTATATTTAATATGATACTCGAGTGTGAAAGTAAAAGGGGCAGGTAGAGACCTGAGACCCTCTAAAATGGAAAATTTCAGTTTTATTCCTTTCAATATTTATAGAACTTTAAATATATGGTAAAAATATAGTTCTTCAAATTATAATTTTTTTATTTAATTTTTCTGAAAACTATAAAGATATATGTCAATACAATGGTGAAAACTGCATTCTAGCTCTCGTAAAAGTATATAACTTAATCTCGAACAATACTGTTATTTTGAAGATTTAGTTAAAATATTTTGAAATTTGAAATATTAATTTAAAATTAGATAGATTTGAACAATATTGACAACAAACATTAACCTAAAACTCACCAACGTATACAATACGTGAATATACACATACTAAATGACCCAAGTGACAACACCACCGTTATAAATAGGCGGTCTGGAAGCGATCAAACCCGAAACAAAACTTTCGAACACGAGAGATCGATGATCACGTGGCAAGAGTCTGTCGTCCACCTTGGCCGTTGTTGTATCCATCGTAAGGTTTGTTGGATTTTCCGGATTTTCTCTTCAAAACTACAACCCAAGTAATTGCTTCCAACAAGAAGGAAATGGCGCCCAAGGCGATAATGATGATCATGTAAGCCAACTTCCATTTGCGGTCGGGGTTCAAGATATCGAAACCCTTGAACACGTTGAGGATGCCGAGTACGAGTACGGCGTATCCGACACCGTGGTGGTAAATGTTCCAGTAGAATCGGTACTTGTGGTCCTTCTTCGGCCTTAGAAACAAGGCAAAAATCTGGGAAAGATAAGCAATAAATTCAAAGTTAGTTGACCACAACAAAAAACGAAAAAACTTGCTATGGTCATTGGAGTATAAGAAAAAAAGGTTAAGGACTAATTGCTCCATATATGCTCAATCATTATCCAAATTTTCAATTGGTCCATAAACTTCAAAAATATCCCAATTCAATTCTTAAAGTAACAATATTACATCAATTAGGTTTTTCTATCAACATAACTATATAATAACTTGAGCATGGACGTGGAACATATTTAAATACATGCATTAAATTATAAACACATACTTATTGCATGAAAACTTGGACTCCATAAAAAAACAACACTCTTAAATTGTAATAGTATTATTTTTTTAACATGTTAGACCGACATAGTGTAAATACAAGAGTGAAGTCAGGAATTTGATACTAGGGGTCGAAATAAAATTTAAAAAGCTTGGGGACCAAAGTGTTATTATTTCAATTAATCAAAGGGAGTCACCGGCGATGCCTGCCCGCCTAGCTATGCCTTTGTGTAAATATATACATTTACAATTTGATCTATATATATTTTAATGCTTAAATTCATGAGCTATTCTATGATTAAAATGTTTTGAAGTTTAAGATGAATTTGAATCGGAGGACTTTTGAAGAAATTAACCCAAAACTTTAATATTAATTAAACTATTTGCATTGGGATTCAAGAAATACCTGCACAGTAGCTAAAACGAAAAGGGCGATGCCGATATTCCGGTGACCAGAATACATAATCCCCAGCGATTCACTTCCGAGCTTCAGGCCGGTTCCCCAGCCGGCAACTCCAATGGCGTAACCCGATATCTGACACAACATATGAAGATAAAACCAAGCTGGATCTGCAGATTCAAATGCTCTTATATACCTCGCAATCATTGCTCCAAGCGGAAACAAAATTCCCCAACTCACGCCGTTTAGTATCCCATGAATCTGTCATCACCATGTTTTTTCTTTCTAGTGAGAAAGATGAATCACTGGAAATATAGTAAAGCATTGGTCTAATTCTAGTTTTAGTCCTTCTATTTATCTGAATTTGAAATTTAACTATTCTATGTTAATTGGTCATAATTTTATCTTCTATCTTTATAATATTATTACTAGAGATTCAACTTAAGAACATCGTTAATTGTTATTGTTACCTGTAAAAATAAATCATGTACTTAGAGTTTCTTTTTCCAAAAGTAATATCAAACTATCAATTCGTCTTACGTTAAATTTCATATTTGTATTGGTTGATTTTGTATTTTAAGATAAAAATAAGTTAGAAATTGATACTTGTAGGGTGAGTTTGGATTGGTAGTGCGTTTACCTACAGTTAGTGTAAAAATAACGACGACGGTGTGATTAGATACTGTAGCGTAAAATAAAAAATAAATTAAACGCATCACACCGCACTTGATATCATTATTATTGCAACAACTAAGAAGAGGTGACTTTGAGTGCTATACGCTTATTATCCTCCAATTTAAAATTCTATAAAAATTTAAAATTAAATTTTACCATAGTAGAAGGACTAAAACTAGAATTAAACCGTAAACTATCAGTAGTAAAGCAAGCTTACGTTTTTTTTCTTGATCGTGGTGTCTCCTCTGGAGCTACCACTAGTGTCTCCATTTTTCAAGTCGAGTGTTCCTTTAGACTGCAAATTAGCGGCGGCGAACTCATGTTTTACCAACATGCCGCCGTCTCCGACGCCGGGACCGGCTTGCCATACTTGGTTAATCTTTCCACTCGCCGCTAAATCTGCCGTAACTTTGATTTTAGCGAAAATCACCAAGCTCCCATCGCTTCTGCTTTCCGCCGTCTTATCCCAAACCGCGAACGACAAATCCTTCGGTACGATCGAAGAGTAAGAGCTGATATCGTAGGTTCGGACGACGGGAACGCCGGTGGTGGAGTTTTTGTAGGCTACGAGGGCTTGTGAACCAACCATGCCGGTGGCTTTCGGGTTAATGGCCCATGCAATCCAGCCGCCGGACTTGGGAGGAGTGGCGACGAAGGCGACAGAGAGGGTGGCGATGGGAGAGTCGTAGGTGAAGTGAAGGTAAGAGGAAAGAGAAGGAAGGTCGATACAGGTGGAGAAAACTTGGTTTTTGTTGAACTTTTGGGTGGAGCAAGTGAGGGAAACCGCCGGCGAAATCAGCAGTGTCCAAAAAGTGAAGCGAAGAAAAGCGGCGGCAGACGACGGAGACATTTTAAAACGTAACATGCAACTAGTGTATGTAATTTGGTTTTGGCTATTCAAACAAGAAGTAATCTTGATGAAGCAAAGGAGATCGTTAACGAGCAATGATTTATAAAAGAAGTTATCAGATTGTAGGATGAATTTGCTGAAAGGTCCTTTCCGAACGAAAACATGCAATAAACTACCAACCCACGATTGGATTATTGCTGGGATTTGGGAAATTTCCAGATTTCAATTACCATTTCAATTTATAATTAGATTATGTAGTGTCGGCAGTATCTGTTTAAATACAACTCTTCCAACAATAATAATTTTAAATATTTGCTCGATTCAAACAAAAAATATGAGCTAAAAAACAATAATATAAAATAAAAGTATATTTAATTTTTAAAAAGTTCAAGGACTTCTAATATATTTTAACTTTATTTTCTTCACAAATGGCATAGTAAAAAACAATAAACATTTGTTTGATAAATTTTTTGAAGGATGTTTAATTAGATTGATTAGTTAAACTGATTGAATCGATAATTGATTAAGGTAAAATAATTTTGAATCGATTAGATTAAAAACTAATATAAATTAATTAAATTAATTAAAAATTAATTGAATCGAGATATTTAAACTGGACTGAGCCGATTGATTAGATTAATTAGACCATGAACTAATTTAACCGAAAATCGATACAAACATTAAACGGAATAAAAATTCGATTGATTGGGATAAATTTCTTCCGTCTCCACATCGTCCCCTTTCCTAGTGCCCCGCCCATAAATTGATTGTATTTTTTTTATAGAAAAAATATATATTTGGAATGAGTTGATTTCATGTCCAAAATAATCGAAATAAATTAAGTATAAATTTTTTAATTAAATATAAATTATTTGCTTTTAATTACATGTTAATTAATCTAAATTTATAATAAATTGTTAAATTTTCTTATATTATTTATAATAATTAATGTTTTTAATAAATTTAATTCAATTAAATAATTTATTTAAATTTTATTTTATTTTATTCTAAAATTAATTTTTTTTGAAAATTATCAATTTTAACAATCAAATAAAAAATAATGAGTAAAATATATAAATAACTTCAAATCTAAAATGATTTAATTCAAAATAATTTATGTATTAAATTTAAACTAAATGGTAAAAAATAACCTAAATTCATACTTTCGAATTAGAATCTAAAATCACCCAAATCCAAAGTAATTTGAATTTAGAAAAAGAATACTCACTCATCTACTTAAAAAATATTTTGTAGTAAACTTAAATTTAACCAAAAAAATTTATCAAATATAAAAAATAAAAAGATTAAATTCAATAAAATAAAAATATAATAATTAAATTCCCAATTTTCAAAAACCACGGTGAATTGTGGCACATTTTAACCAAAATTTAAATAATTCTGTAAGCAACAAAAATGTGCTATTTTCCAAGTTTGCGGTGTAAAACAGAAAAAGATAACGCCGCAAAAATAATTAGCATAAATGGCGTTTGCTATGGGGTTAAGTGAAGCATGTGTTATAAAACCATTGGTGAGGCACAGATAGGACCACAGTATTGAGGTAGAAGAATTTTGTCCAGTTTTTAAACCTTATCATTGTAACTTATTTTGTTCAAAGAAATATGATTTTGCCTAACTGATTCTCACCTCCACTCAGTCAAAGAATTTAAAGTATAATATAAATATGGTAAAATTCATCATAATAGCCCTTGTACTATATTTTAATTAAATTTTGGTCCTTTTAAAGAAAAAATAGCTAATTGATTCATGTATGGTGAAAAAAAAAGTAGGTTAGTGAAAATGGTTTATGTTGTATGTAAAAGAACCATTTTGAAAAAAATGTAGAGATCAAGTGTTAAATTTGTTACTATACCTTGATTAAAATAAACATTTAACAACACAAATTTAACGGAATACTAGCAGAGCGTAGTTAGGGGGCTTGGCAAGGGGGCCATCCCTCTAAAATAGAAAATTTTTTATTTAGACTCTTTAAAATTTTTAAAATTTTAAATCAATAAAGATAAAATTATACTTTGACCCCCTTAAAATTGATAAAAATTTGATTTAATCATTTAAAAAAATTATAAAGATATAGGCTATTAAAATGGTAAAATTATATTTTTACTGTTGTAAAAATTATAATTTAATTTCGGACCTTAAAAACATATTCTGGCTTCACCCCTAGATGTCAGATTTTCTATTTTTATAGTGATGTACCAAAATTCAATTCATAATATAATCTATAAAGAGTCTTATGATACTTTTACCATGTAAATATAGATTTATGGGATTTTTTTAGGAGATCACAAACTAAATTAAGAAGTAACACTCTAATTTCAAATTAATAGACTTCTTCAGTGCACCTTTTTTTTTTTTTATAATTGTGTCCAAAGTAACATCAAATTTCAAAATATTCAAAAGATAATGTGGTACATGACTAAAAAGAATTGATGGGATCGTTATTTAATCATAGAGATATTTCAATCTACGATTGTATTAACAAGAAAAAGTTATTATCATCGTCTACTTTTTTTTTTGTGATTATTATATTTTTATTATAATTGAGGATAGAGTTTTGTTTAGATATATTCATGGGTGACGTTATTTGTCAAAATTTGTAACACCATTAGAAATTTGAGAAAATTTAGAAAAAAATAAATAAACCTATTTAAAACATGTATGTATAATCTAAATTCATGTTGTTTGAATCGGATGGGCTGATTGTACTAGAAATTAATAGGAGTATTGATTTGAAAAAAGACTTTGAACCAATTGACCTAAGAATTGGTATAATCTGGTTGAATTGGGCTATTGAACCTGTTAAACTGATTTTTTTAATTTATTATTATTTTATTTTTTTAATTGAAGTATTTGAATTTATTTAACCAATTGAACTGACAAACCGATAGGCTAGCCGATTTAAACACAAATCTTGTTTCAAAAACATTTACTTGAACATTAAGTATTTTCAAGTTAATCACCATTTGAGGATGGCTCAGTTGGATTTAGACATGTTGATGGGCAAGTACACTCGTTCAAGTTCAAAGGCCCATCCGAAAAGTAGAAGGGTTTGAGTAAAAATATAGGTTTGGAAAATGGACTTGGTCAAAAAATAAGACTCATTTTCTAAACGGGTTGAGCCTCAAGTTAAAATTTATTGTCCAGACCTAGCTTGACCTGAATCTGTCTATTTTTTTCTGTCATTTTGCTATTATATTACTACTATTTTATTATTATTGTTTGGATATTATATAACTCATATTTTATTATTAATTTTTCTAGGTATTTGCTTGCTAAGTTGAAACTATTTTAGTAGCATCTATAAAGGCTTCTTTTAATGTATTTTCAATTTGGTGGGAAATATTTATTTTAATATTTTTAGTGTATTTGACGTATATTATTTTTTAAATTTATTTTATATAAAAATAACATGATTTTTTTAATATGGGTAAACCAGGTCGAGCTCGAGTTTAGCACATTTTATGCTTGGAGAAAATTTATATACATTTTCAGGTCAGGCCCAGTCCTAAAACCAATCCTAAATTTTCACATCTGTCCCACCCGAGCCATGATCAAGTCTAATTAGATTATATAAACTTTGAAATGAGAACAATAATCTCTACTCTGAAACCCAAACACCAGATCGCTTCTCCTCCCCATATATACACATTTCCCGCTTAAGTCCCTAGCTTATTCACCTTTAGGGTTTACACCAGCCGCACACCAGTCCAGAGTTTCTATCAGGTAATTAATTTTCCATTCGATTTAGTACTTAAATTTCTTATATCGGAGCTTAATTTCTCGCCTGAGTCTTCAAAATGCTTTCTCTTTGCAAATTGGCTTTAACTTAATGTATTCGTTAAACAGGAAGAATGGCTGTCCCTTTGCTGTCAAAGAAGATTGTGAAGAAGCGTGTTAAGAAGTTCAAGAGACCACAAAGTGACCGCAAGATCTCCGTCAAGGTTATTATAGCAAAAGAAAACTCTTATCTTACAGTATTTTACTGTAATTTGTAGATCTCCCCAGCTGAAGAATGTGTTTTTTCCCCTTAAAATGTTAGTGGGCTCCTTAATTCTCTTTTCTCTGCTGTTTAAATGTGGATTTATTAATGGTAGAAGCCTAAAAGCCTAGGATTATTTCGTCTAGAATTTTTCAAGTTGATGGATAGCTAGACTGCCACTGGATGTGCAATATTTGGGGTTCTGTTCAGCTGAACGGGTTTGACTTCATTTAACTTAAATGTGCTTCAACGTGAGAAACGTTAGCAGAATTAGCATACTTCTTGCAGTTTGTGTTTTACGATGATCACTATTCACTGTTACGATCCTTAAGGCTCCTTTTAGGTACACATATGAATTGCTTGTGGCAATTGCTTAATCGATAAGTTATTCTGGTTTTATTGATTGGAAGTGGAATAAGATTCGTATAGAAGCAATGTCGATCTTTTTATTGATACTTATTTCACACCATATGAGCCTAGCCTCACATAATTTTTTTGATTTATCTAGATGAAGCAAATACAAGTAGCGAAATATTCTTTCTTTTTTCTGTAGTGTCAATAGATTTTATGCAGTGTAAACCTTTTAAATACATGCTCATGTAACTTCACAATTAGTTAGGATGTCATCCAAGCTCCTGGGTTATTTCTCCTTTAAGTCTTAACTTGTAACTTGTAACGGTGTATGTTGATTGTTCTTTTTGTTTCAGTGGTGTGTGGAAACTGATCTCTTTACATTCATGCTTCTGTGTTATTTGGATGTCCAATGCCATGCTTTAGCTTTTGTATCGTATGGTCTTGAAATATGTTTATGACAACATTTTGGTGCATCCTGATTTGTTAAAGTCTTGTTTAGGCCCAAAACGCTTAAACTAGCTCTCTGCAATATTGTTAACAATCTTACATATTTCCAGACAAACTGGCGAAGGCCCAAGGGTATTGACTCTCGTGTTAGGAGGAAGTTCAAGGGATGCACTTTGATGCCCAACATCGGTTATGGCTCAGACAAGAAGACTCGCCACTATCTTCCCAACGGGTTTAAGAAATTCGTCGTGCACAATGTCCAAGAGCTAGAACTTCTCATGATGCACAACAGGTATAATACATGATGTTTAACTCTTTCTTTTGATCAGCATTTTTCTAGATTGTTATTGATTGTTACTGCATTATCAGGACATACTGTGCTGAGATAGCACATGATGTTTCGACGAAGAAGAGGAAGGAAATTGTTGAGCGAGCGGCTCAGTTGGATGTTGTCGTTACCAACAAATTGGCTAGGTTGCGCAGCCAGGAGGACGAGTGAAGGTCGGTTCTTGAATGTTGATTTTGTTCTTTTTAATATGATATTTTCTTTTCTAGGAAGTAAGAACTTTTGGTCCTATGTTTTGTAGTGTTATTTTTATCGGAGTAGCATTCTCTCTTTTGTTGTGATTTGAATATAAAACCCCATTTCTAATTTAAAAGCATGCTTGATGTTTTAAGGGACTTCTTTGACCAGCGTTTTTAACTTCAATAGTGAAAGGTTTAAGATATTTGCAAAGTTGTTTGAACTGGATTGGAATCCAGTTGGGGAAAAGGGAATTGAATTGGTTTATTCGGGAACTCATACTGACCAGATTTTTAATATTGAATATACTTTTTAAATTTTAAAAATTTGTTTAATGATTCATTTAATTGAACTATTTAAATTGATGGTTTGATTGATTCAATTAGCTGTTCGGTTCTGAAAATTTTGGATGCTGGGTTGATGAGCTAATTAACCTTAAACCAAATCATAGGTTTTGATCTGGCCTGATCCTATTGATTTTCTTTTTATTTTTTGAAATTTGGGTTTGGGGAAGTGGTGGATCGGTTTTTCGATTAAAATTTTCGGGTAATATCTGCCGTGTCGATATATTTACGAAACTACTTCTATAATTTTATAGTTTTTTTATGTTTTTTTTATTTGTAATTTCTTAATTTAATAATTTTGTTACATATATTTTAATTTTATAATTTTTAATTTTTAAATTCAAAAGATTTTATACTATATATTGGGTTAAATTTGTAAAAATCAATATATTACAAAACAATTTAAAATAAAAGTATAGAGAAGAACGATAAATATACAAAATAAAAAATAATGTTAAATTTTAATGGAAAATAACATATGCATAAACGAAAACATCATGCATTCTCAAATCGAAACTAATAATAATGGTATTAGGCCCATAACTTTGAAATGTATAGGGGAAAAACATATGTAACACCCATCAAAATAGGTGTTTCAATATATATTTATATTCTATTTTTATAAATTCATCAAGGTTTAGACTTTATAATAATAACTAGTTTGTTCGGTCAAATGGTTAAATGTTAGTGGTATTTTCTTTGAGACTTGGTTTGATTTCTCTTCTACTCAAATTTATATATATATTATTTCATATTGTTTTAAACTTTTTATTATTTTTAATTAATATTTTTGGTCTATTAGCTCCTGGTTAAACTCAAGTTTGATTATTATTTGATTTGATTTTATAAGATAAATAAAAAATAAAAAACTTAAAAATGATATATTTATTAATTAAAAATAAAAAAGGGCTTGGAACAACATGAATAAAAAATACAAATATACTTAGAAGAGGAATAGAGCCTGAGAGTTAAGGACAAATTCACTATTATTTAACCATCTATTTAGAAGAACTAATGCATTAAATATATTAATTAAAAATAAAAAAATGTAAATCAACATTTAATAAAAAAATACAAATTTGAGTAGGAAATGAATCAAACCCTAGACTCAAAGAAAAAATCATTAACATTTAACTATCTAATCAAATGAACTAATGTGTTAATAGAAAACGTGGCCTATAGGATGTGTTTTTTGCCACCTCAACTAAAAACGAGTCCTACTAAATGCATTTTCTATTTTTCTTTCCAAAATTGAACTAATTCCTTAAATATTAAAAGAATCAGCCTAAAATCCTAAATAACTTTTAAAATTGACATATTCTGCTAATTTACCCGAGGATATGGTGTTAATGGGAAAGATGATCGGAATTGAATATAATTAAGATGTTAGGCAAACACAATGGTAATAGCAATTTTCAATTCTAATTAAAGAATTTTAAAAAATTAACCTATTTAGTTCTTTTCTATTTTAGTTTAGTCGGTGGGACGGGTTGGTCGGTAAGACAATAAATAAATAGAATGTTTGATGAATAGTTCAATCTCTGTTCGCTTATGTTCATTTACTGAGCTAATTAAATGAGCATGAATAAAAATTTTAAGACTCGTTTATTAGATGAACTAAACACGAACAAAGATTATTCTGTTTATTTATGTTGACGAACAAACTCTTTCATGTTCGATTAAAAATTGTTTATTATTTGATTATTATATGCCAATAAAAATATTTTTATTATTTGTGTGCTTATTTTATTTGTTTATAATATATTATTAATATTTACATTCGATTATTTTATGCCTAAAAATTAAGATACATGCTTATTTATTTTGTCTATTATTAATGAACATTATTTGTAAAAATATTCAATTATATATTCTCAAACATATTCATTTAACTCAATTAAACAAACATAAACACACATATTTTTAAAAAAGCTGAACGCAATTTAATAAACGAATTTAATCCAACTCATATTAACAGTTGAATTCCAAGTCAAGTTGGGCTTTGAACCCAACCCCCCTAAGGGCTGGGCTTTGAAATGAGAACAATAATCTCTACTCTGAAACACAAACAATCGGTCCTCTTCCCCATATATAGACTGTTCCCGCTTAAGCCCCTTTCTACTCCACCTTTAGGGTTTACAACCGCCGCACACCAGCCTAGTGTTTCCATCAGGTTACTCATTTTTCATTCGATTTATTGCTTCAATTTGTTATATCGGAGTTTAATTTGTCGTTTGAATCTTCAAAATGCTTTCTCTTTGCGAATTGGCTTTCATTTAATTGATTCGTTAAACAGGAAGAAATGGCGGTCCCTTTGCTGTCGAAGAAGATTGTGAAGAAGCGTGTTAAGAAGTTCAAGAGGCCTCAAAGTGACCGCAAGATCTCCGTCAAGGTTATGGCAAAAGATAATTCTTATCTTTCTTATAGTATTTTACTGTAATTGGTATTACTGGGTTCTTTTTTACTGTGATCTTAATATCTTAATTGGGGGATCTCCCTAGCTGAAGAATATGTATGGTTTCCCTTAAAATGCTATAGAGAATTGAGGTTACAAAGAAAAAATATGAATGCCGATTGAGTACTAGCGCAGTTGACATTGTTGCTGGGAGTTCGAGCGCAATTTAGAGGTTTGAAGAGGGTTTATGAGTAGTTAAAGAATTGTATATATATAAAAGAAAAAAATATAATCAATTCAGGATGTTTCAATGGTGTATTCATGTTTGCATTGTAGAAATTATTACAGAGGATGCTAGTGGGCTCTGTTTTTTTTTCTTCTGCTGTTTTAATGTGGATTTTTTACTGGTAGAAGCCTAAAAGTCTAGATTTATTTTTTAAGACTTTTTCAAGTTGATATATAACATGACTGCCACTGCACGTGCAATCTTTGGGGTTTCCCAGGATGGGTTTGAATTCATTTAACTTAATGTGCTTCAATGAGAGAATGTTAGCAGAATTAGCACTCTTCTGACTGCTTGTTTTGCTCAATGATCACTATTCTCCATAAGATCGTGAAGATTAGACATGGCTCCTTTAGGTGAGCTTATGAATTGCATATGAAAATTGCTTTATTGATATGTTGTTCTGGTTTTATTGGTTGTAAGTGGAATAATATTTGTATAGAAGCCATGTCAATCATCTTGTTGATACTTATTTCTCACAATATGAGCCTAGCCTCACATTATCTTTTCTATTTAACTAGCTGAAGCAAACATAAGTTTAGAAATCTTTTTGTTTCTTTTTTCCTTTTGTGTTAATAGCTTTATGCAGGGTAAACCTTTTAGATACATGCTTATGTTTATGCGACTTCACATTTAGTTAGGATGTAGCGGAGAAGGATTTTTGTTCTTTTTGTTTCAGTGCTGTGTTGAAACTAAGCTCTTTCTTTCATGCTTCTGTGTTATTTTGATGTCCGATGCCATGTTTCAGCTTATATGTCGTATGGTCTATAAATAGGTTTATTACTGCAATTTGGTGCATCCTTGTTAGTTGAAGTCTCGTTTAGCCAAAACCACACAAACTAGCTCTCTGCAATATTGTTAACAATCTTACATATTTCCAGACAAACTGGCGAAGGCCCAAGGGTATTGACTCTCGTGTTAGGAGGAAGTTCAAGGGATGCACTTTGATGCCCAACATCGGTTATGGCTCAGACAAGAAGACTCGGCACTATCTTCCCAACGGGTTTAAGAAATTCGTCGTGCACAATGTCCAAGAGCTAGAACTTCTCATGATGCACAACAGGTATAATACATGATGTTTAACTCTTTCTTTTGATCAGCATTTTTCTAGATTGTTATTGATTGGTACTGCATTATCAGGACACACTGTGCTGAGATAGCACATGATGTTTCAACGAAGAAGAGGAAGGAAATTGTTGAGCGAGCGGCTCAGTTGGATGTTGTCGTTACCAACAAATTGGCTAGGTTGTGCAGCCAGGAGGACGAGTGAAGGTCGGTTCTTGAATGTTGATTTTGTTCTTTTTAGTATGATATTCTCTTGTTTAGGAAGTAAGAACTTTTGGTCCAATGTTAAAATTATTATATTTTTATCTGAGTAGCATTGTCTCTTTTTTTGGTTGTGATTTGAGTATAGAACCCCATTTCTAATTTAATGTATGCTTGATGTTATGAGGGATCTCTTCTTTGTCCATGCTTTTCTACAATAATGAAAGGTTTAAGATACGCTTGACCATTGGTTAGGGTTGGTTTTTAATTTTTAATAATTTATTTAATTTTTAAATAATTTATTTAATCAAATCCAACGGATCGGTTCAACCATTCGATAGGGTTGGGTTTTTTTTTTGGGATTTGGGACGGTTGTGATCCCGTGGACAAATACTAAATCCGCTGGCAAGTTAATGCAGAGATCAAATCCATTAAATACGTTATTTAATTTTTTATAAGAATAAATTGTAATTTTGCTTTTGAAATTAAAAAACTTAAGTTACAATCGATAAGATAATAATACTAAAAACAAACAAATAAAATAGTTTGTAAGAAAATAAGATATGGGTTTCATTTGACTTGAATATAGATATACGAGCAAAATCATTTAAATATTTGATTTAAAATAAAATTTATAAATGTTTATTAATAATATTATCAATTGAACTTAAATTGAATGAGATAAAATTCTTAAAATTGAATGAGATATTCAGAAAATCGCACGACCCCAGAGCCTTTAATTTGTAATTTGCATTGTCTTTCATATGTTTTTTTGAGTATACTTCGTATGGTCACATATCAATTTGCCCTTAGACTTTTAATTCGTAATCTTGCATGGTTTTTCACATGTTATTCAAGTTTTATAAACATGATCATAATTTAGATAGTTTGTTTTCTATTTTCATAGTTTATTCACATTTCTTTCTATATTTTATACCATCTCATGGTCATATTTTCGGCTCTATTAACCAAACACGGACTCAAGATTGGATTATCAGATTAAACCACCAACACACCAATACAAATTGCACCCAATGCTCATTAGTACATTTAAAGTAATATGCGCCCAACATTTATCAGTATATAACCGAAGTAAAGTGTGCCTAGCACTCATTGCTATGTACGAATTAATATGTGCCCAACGTTTATCGATATATAACTGAAATAAGTATCTCCTTATAATAAATCCTATGATATGTCAACTATACCCATAACTCTATCCGAGACCGTTTAATAAGACATTTATAATGCCAATATATATGTATTCATTTAGGGGATGTTTTGTTGAAGGTAATGGTTATGCCATTACCTGCCTATTACAAGCCTATTCTGCAAGCCCACTTAAATAGATGTTTGGTTCAAGGGAATACCCTATTACGAGTGTATTCCATTCTACGCTTAAGTAGAGATATTTGTTGATTTCTATTCCCTTCCCTCTTCATCGTTTACCCATTCGTTGCCAAATGAATCCTATTTTACCCTCACCAAATTCTCACCTCAAAAACACTCAAACGAAAGCCATTTCTTGCTTCCTTTAACTCCGGCATTCCTCCCCTTCATCCAAGGTCAGGTAAACAATTTTCCTTCTACTGTTCCTTTCATTTTCCTGTCAGTCTTTTTTTTTCTTACCCAAGTTCTATGCCGAGTGGGGGCATTAAGGTGGCTTGAGACGAGAGAGAATCGAACAACCAGTCGGCTTGGGAAGGGGTTGAGTGGGCCCTTGCTAGCTCAGCGTGTGAGAGGGAGGTGAAATTTCAGACCTGGTTTGAAATTGAAACACTCTGTAAGGAGGTTGAACCGTAAGACGTTACGGTAGTAGGCTAATCCTTAGCTTAAGAAGCTTGAAAGGAAAAAGCGGTGTTGGCTTGTCAGAGCAGCAAACGACCTCTGGGGGATTAAACTGAGTTAGTACTTCTTCTGGCGCTGCTGGCTCTCTTTCTCTCTCACCTCCAACCTTTTTCTTTAAAACAAGGTTATTTAATTTTTCTTTCTTAGTCCTAGAAAAGATAAAAATTTTAACCTAAATATGGTACAATTTGATTCTTTCTGAGTCAGTACCTATCTCATGAATCGTGTAGACTTTGAGCTTTATTGTCATTGATTACCTGTTAAGAAATTTGAAAAGAAAATCGAATTGCATTTGAAACCTTATAGTTTGTTTCTTTTCGAGCTTAATTAATTAAATTGAATTCTTATGAAGTTGTTTACCGCAAGTAAGCAAAAAAAATTCTTTCAAAGTTAGTCAACTAATTAAATCATTATATTTGGACTATATAATAGAACAAGCCTATTTCTACAAACTATTACTGTGCTCCTCGGTAAAGCATATGTGCATCTTGAATGTTGTACCCTATTTTGCTGGTGGATGTATATGTGCTTTGGTTTCATGCGAAAATGCAATGAGATGTTTTATTTATTTTTACAGTTTCTGTTGACAGAGGAAAACCATACTCACTTGAATCTTCATTTGCTTTGTCATACAGGCCAGAAAGACACCATCAATGGAATCTGTTGATTCTTCTGGTGAAGAAGAGTAAGTTACTCATTACACTTATAACTTTCTGCTTTATTATATGGATTTATTTTAACTAGTATCTCTGCATTTGAAAACTTACTCAGGCTTTGTGCTTTTGCAATTCTTACTTAGCACAAGCATGAATCTTAGTCCATCTTAATAATTTGATAGTCAATTGTTTGTATGATCTGACTCTGAGATTGCAGCTAATGTGGGCTGGTTTTTTTTAATCATTGCTGATTTGTATTGATAACATTTACATGAGGATGGACCATCTTACCATATTGACTTCAAATATATATTATGCATATATGTGTGCTCAAATCATTGGTGATTGCTTACCACAGTGAGTCAATGGTAGTATATTTAATTTAAATATAATTTGTTCTAGTATGCTTCGTTCATTTATAATTTCAAAGTTTCAATTTTTTTAATATCGAATTGGCACAACGAATCTCGAATATTTAATATTTAAGTTCGTAGTTGTAACTTTCTACTAGTTTTCTTTGTTATTAGTATGTCTCTACATTTTGAAGGCAACAAATAATTGAGTTTCTATTTTCTAAGGTTGTATAGTAATTCTCCTTAAAAACTAATGAAAGCATGATCATATTTTGTACCTATCTTCATTTGTTTTATGCAATTTAAATTAAGGGTATCGTTCATAATGTTGATAGTTGATTGGACAAAGACATTATAACTTGATCACCAGTCCATCGTAAGATTTTTGTATTGAGTTGCAGGCAATCGTTTATTTCCCTCATTTTTCCACTGGTTTTCATCTATTTTGATTGATTCAAAAGTTGCAGATTTTATCTGGAATTTACATGGTTGCTAAGGACATTTTATTGGAATGATTAATTCTTTATCCATTTCTATTCTCATTTTCCAGGTTTCATCTATTTAATTTCTTCAGAAGCTGATAGTGTTCATGTTCTGACAACTTTTTTTTCACTGTTTCTCGATGCCATGTTCAGTTGTAAGTAGTGCATGTTGTATCTTATCATGATTATTGAATTATTTTGGTTTTGAACTTCTAACATTGTGTTTCTCATTCTTCCTTGTTTGGTTGTTCATAAAATTGAGGGAAAATGGGTATTTAACAGCTTGATAGAACTTGTAACATTGTCTTTCTCATTCTAGTCTAGTTATCTATGCAAGCCTTTTTCTTATTCTAGTTTAGTCATATGCTAGATGAGTATGCTTTAATTGTTCAACCTTATGTAACATTATGTGTTATTTTTAGTTTATTGGTTTCATGTTTTCCATTAATGTTGCCTTTGGTTTTTTGTTAAGTTTATTTTTATTTGGATTTTTTTAGTTGGAACCATTATGTGTTAAATGTGTATCCTCTTGAAATAATGGAATGGTTTGTGTTTTAGCTAAATGAGTGATTGAAGGTAGCAACAAGAAGGGGAAAAATATCACTCAAGGGTGTGCTAAGGTAGCAACAAGACAAAATATACATGTTAAACTACATTTACAATTCAGATTTGATCTTTTTACTTTAAACAAGAACATTTTGGTTATATTTAATTTTCGATATGTTTTTATTTTTGATATGTTTCATTTAAAACTATTTTAATCTTTTAATATATTTTTAAACTATTTTTATTTTCGATATCTTTAATTTATGTTATATTTAATTTTGGTCTTCAAATAATGTTTTATATTACTTATATTGTTTGATTAAAAATTATAATTAAACAATATTTTGTATTACTTATATTATTTGATTAAAAATTATAATTAACACTACAAAAATTATCTCAACCAACGAAACCAAAAAAAAATAAAGTAAAATGCTACAAACAAATCATGTTATGGTAAGAATGTAATGTATATGGAGTTTTAGATTTTATTTAAATACAAATAATAATCGAATATTTTAAAATACATAATTTTTAAGATATTTAACACACTATATACCTATAATCGAATTGAGTTAATACAAAATAAAAGAAATTAAGACCTTATTTTCTTTTCTCATAAAAATTATTAAATTCATATTATTTTTTTTCCTTTTACTAATTTTAACTATTCAAACAAAATAATATATATTTTTCTATTCACAATTATTAATTCAAATAAAACATTAGTTAATTACAATGTGAGGATGAATACAAACGTTTTAGAAGGTAAATTAGAGATCGAATATTTTAAAAATTTTCATATAATATATGTATATTTCTATAGAACTGGAAACTATGTTATTTGGATGTGGATGTATTAAATGGGTACTTTTTTTAAAAAATAATTAGTAAACGTCAATCATCAATTAATCAAATCCACAAAACACATTCTTTTCTTTTCTTTCTTTTTTTTTTGGGTGATTGATAAAGAAATGAATTTCAAGTGTTTTACTTGCAAAGATAGTTGTAATTTCTATTTTGTGCTTTGTAAAGATTCTTAATATGTATTGTTCATTTTTCTTTGATAGTGTGTTATTGCTTCCTATTCTTCTTTGGCTTGTTTGATTGCTTCCTCCACCCACAATTGAGCGTCTTGTATTCACTGAATCACTGTAAGTTCTTTGGCAATTAAATTCTTTGATTTTATTTTACTGTTATTGAAATTAGTATTGGAGAAATGTGACCCTTTTACTACGATTTGAAGATATGTAACACTTTAATATCTTACAGTAATGGCTCGTCTGCCTTTAATAGTACAAAGTGTGAGGCATAAAAGAATTGGTATTGTATTGACAATATGGTTGCAAATGTGTACAGTTTCGAGTTGGTTCTTAGTTACATTGGGTGTCATTCATAGCCTACATACTTATAGACCAAGGATTAGATATTATATTTTAAATTTTTATGCAAAACAAGATTATGTGAAAAGACTAGTATATGCTAGTGACGAGACCTGTATTAAACAAGTTAGGATGAATAGAATTACCTTTTTTAAACTATGTGAGATGTTACAAACTTTAAGGGAATTGAAGTCGTCAAGGAACATGCTTGTTGATGAGCAAGTGGCAATGTTTTTACAAATCATATCTCATCACCTTAAAAATCGAGTTATCAAGCATAACTTTAATAGGTCTGGGGAAACCGTTAGCAGATTATTTCACAAGGTTTTAAATGCTATCATATGCTTACAAGATGTGTTATTTAACAAGGCAGAGCCAATTACAACTAATTCTACAGACCCAAGGTGGAAATGGTTCAAGGTATTGGAGTGAGTTCTATATATAGCTTGTACATAATTTAGTTGATTTAGATTTAAATATAATATCCTAAATCAAAGTTTCACTACACCAAAACAGGCTTTTAGGGGCATATTTTGTGGCGCTTGGACTACAAACGCGGCTAAAAATCGAGCATTAGCGGCGCAAAGAACTAAACGCCGCTAAAGATCTAGCAATAGCGGCGCTTCTCGAAAACGCCGTCAAAAGTCAGGCAAACAGTGGCGTTTTCAAAATAAGCGCCGTAAAAAAACATAATTAGCAGCGTTTACCACAAAGCGCCACAAAATCTCTTAACCAAAACGCAACGTTTTCGTCTTGATGTATACTAGAATTAGTGGCGATTATGAGAAAACGCCGCTAAAGTGTATTAGCGGCGTTTTGCAAAATGCGCCGCAAAAATATCTTAACCGAAACGCATTGTTTTGGTCTTGATGTATCCTAGAATTAGTGGCGCTTAAGGGAAAACGCCGTTAAGGCATAATATTAGCGGCGCCGCAAAATATCTTAACCAAATGTAGAGTTTGGTCTTGAGGTATGTTAGAATTAGTGGCGCTTATAGGAAAACGCAACAAACAGATAGTATTAGCGGCGGTTTTTGAAAGCTCCGTGAAATATCTGGACCAAAACGCATCGTTTTGGTTTTGCTTATCTAGAATTAGTGGCGTTTACCGAAAACGCCGCTACAGCATAGTATTAGCGGCGAGTAGTGGCTGTCGCCGCAAAATATCTTAACCAAAACACAGCGTTTTGGTCTTGATGTATACTAGAATTAGTGGCGCTTACAGTAAAATGCCGTTAAATGATAGTATTAGCGGCGCTTTGGTAAAAGCGCTGCAAAATATCTTAACCAAAACGCAGAGTTTTGGTCTTGAGGTATGTTAGCGTTAGTGGCGCTTATTGGAAAATGCAGCTAAAGGATAGTATTAGCGGCGCTTTTTGGATGCACCGCAAAATATCTAAACCAAAACGCAGCGTTTTGGTCTGGATGTATATTTGAATTATTGGCGCTTACGGTGAAACACCGCTAAAGCATAGTATTAGCGGCGATTTGTGGCTAGCGCCGCAAAATACCTTAACCAAAACGCAGCGTTTTGGTCTTGATGTATACTAAAATTTGTGGCGCTTACGGGAAACCGCCGCGAAAGCAAATTGTTAAAGCGCCACAAAATATCTTAACAGAGTTTTGGTCTTAACCATGCATTATATAATGTAGGTTATTATATATTTAGTTTATAATATTTGGTTTAGGTTTAGGGTATTAGGGTTCATTACATAATGTTTAGTATTTTTGGATTATAGTTTAGGGTTTAGGGTTTACGATATAGGTTTAGTGTTTTCGGCTTAGGGTTTGAGAGTTTGGTGATTAAGGTTCAGTGATTATTATAAGTTAAAAAGTTTATCGTATATAGTTTAGGGTTTTAGGGTTAATCATTATATAATGTTTATTATTTTGTAAATATTAAAGTTTTGAATTTAGCATTTATGATGTAGGTTTTGGTGTTTTGAGTTTAGGGGTTAGGAGTTTGGGATTTAAAGTTTAGGGTTTAGGCCGCTTTAGTCATGTTAAGAGGTTAATTAGTGTTTTAGGGCTTGATGCTTGTGGTTAACGGTTTGCAGTTTATAATTTAAGGTTTACAATGCATGGTTTTGAGGTTTGGGCGATTTAGGGTTTAATAACTTTTTTGGTACCAATTTCAAAAAAATGACAAATACGTATTATTTTTAATTATTATTAATAATATTAATAATGTCATAATTTTAATGTATCAATTAAAAATAATGTCTAGAACAATGTATAAAATATATAAAAAAAAACCTTAATATTAGTGGCGTTAGGATTACGGTTTGGGGTTTACGATTTAGAGTTTAGAGTTTCAAGTTTAGGGTTTAGGAATTATGATTTAAGGTTTATGTTATATTGGTGGTCGAATTTTGGGGTTTGGTTGTTGGTTTTAAGATTTAAAGTTTAGGGTTTAAGGGTTTAGCGGTTTAGGATTTTAGGGTTTAGGGGTTTAAGGTTTAAGGTTAAATCCCAAAAGCGTACATGAACAACGGTTTAATGTTCAATTGTATACATGAACTTTAATTTGATATAAATCTTGTAAAATATTAACACAATTATTGATATAATTAACATCAATTTTCATTTATATGTTGCATACATAAATATTTATATTTATTCAATATAAAAATATATTGATGTAAAATTTTTTATAGAACATGAAATTAATTTTTAAAAGTGCATTATTTACCCATTTTTTATTAATTAATAATTCCATTTTATAAATTTTGTTTTAATTTTGGATCAATTTGACTTCAATCTTGGAGGAAGGCATTAGCGGCGCTTTAGCAAAAACGCCGCGAAAGGTGATGTATTACCGGCGTTTAATGAAGAAACGCCATAAATTTCCTTTAAGTGTAACAAAGACGGTGCCCTTTTTTGTTTTCTTTTAGTGGCGGATTTTAAAAACGCCGCAAATATTTACTACGAGTTGAGGAAACGGCACCGTTTCCTACTTTTATTAGTGGCGCTTCAGGTAAAGCGCCGCAAAAATATTTAAGGTTATCTGATAACAGTGCCGTTTTGTCCATGTTATTAGTGGCGTTTTTACTGCAAGCGCCACAAATATTTATTAGTGGTTGAGGTAACGATGCCGTTTCCTATTTTTATTAGTGGCGCTTTTGATAAAACGCCTTAAAAATGTTTATGGTTATCTAATAACAGTGTCATTTTGTCCATGGTATTTGTGGCGTTTTTGCTCTAAGCGCCACAAGTTTTAGCTTAATGTGTGTAAAACGGCTGCGTTTGTACTGATATTAGTGGCGCTTATTTATAAGCGCCGCAGATGTTTTCATTTTCATAAAAAAACGTCGTCGTTTTTTTCCCATACATATTACCGAAACTTATCCCAAAATTCCCATTCTCCCCCAAATCCCCAACTATCGTGACTTATCCCCCAAAATCCCATTCTCCCCTAAATCTCTAAAATTTCCCCTAATCCAGATTTCCCCAAACCCGACCTCTTGCAACGTTGTCATTTCCTCTGTCGCATCACCGTCTCCGTCCGTTGGTCTCCTCTGCCGCAACAATCGGTAAGTTTTCGTGATATCCTCTGCTGCAACAATCTCCGTCCGTACTTGCTTCTTCTTCTTCCTGCCCCAATTAGTAGATTAAACTAAATATTAAATATCATTGTTAAACACTGCAAAGGGATCAAAATAATTACTTATAACTTTGGAGTATATACTTGTTGGAATATATTCCAGTTGCTGGAATATACTTGCTGGAATATATGGCCAAATATATACTTGCTGGAATATATACTTTACTAAAATCGATGATTTTGATAACACGACTAAAAAGACCTTTGAATGTTGAATATGTTTAGTCCATGTACGAATGAAAAAATATATGTATGAATATGAAGCATAGCCTGGTATGTATATCAACTGTAACAATTTCAGGGTCATGCCTGCATCTGGTGTCCTTTTTTTCATTCTAACTCAACAGACCTTTTAGACATGCTATTTTATTGAACTGGAACTAATCCAAAATAGAAAATACTAGCGCCCTCTGGTTTTCAAGGCAACAAAATCTTCTATCATTAATTTATTGCCAAATTTTGTGCTTTGGTTACGGCTACCTTACATCCTAGTGCAAGTGTTGTTTGCTTTGATTCATTTGAACATGCAATGACAGAACAAATGTGATGATAAATTATCCCAGATGTTTTGTGTACTCCCTGGACTTTGTGGAATAAGGCTCCATTAGGGAAGCAAAAAAAAGTAGGATTGGGATGCTTTTAACAAACTATACCAGGTTTGTTTCAAAGTTGTTCATTTATAGCTTATGGCCTTCCCATTCACAAGCTATGGGTACCTTTGATTAGCTCCTTTAAACTTATAGATGCTTTTAGAGCTTTAAACCAATCTGGGATTCTAGATTTGTAGATGTTTAAAGGTATCTATTGGGTGGATTTGGAGTTTTTCAGATTGTTACGAGTTCAATTATTAAATTCAAGTTATTACATGTTTATAATCGGATTGGTTTTAGGTTGGAGTAGTTTCGAGTTTGTTGACTGAATTGCTGCCTTTGATTGTGATTTGGTTACCTTGCCTCAAATTTCAGTAATTCTTCGTCATCATCATTATTTATTAGGGCAATTCATTGATATTTGATGGTCACTTATCATGATTATTTTTTGGACTGCTGTTTACTAATTACGATATGATCATAGGAAGAAATTGCAGCCATAATCATATTTCTAGGAGTGCTTACTCGAACTAAACTACAATTAATTGAAATTTCAGATTTCTTAACTATTATTGGATAGAATTTTTTTTTCAACGACTTAATTTCTAGTCGGTTAATTGAAAATATAATGATAATATTCTTTTTCTTAGTTTTTATTTCAATGAAGTTTCAAGGAATGACAAAAATAATTATTCCTTAAATTTGTATTTTTTGTCAAATTATTTTAAATTGGATGGAAAAGTTAATGTCTGTTAACTTTGTTTATGTGATATCCATGTGTATGCCATATCAGTAATTAATTAATTTTAATGACCAACCAATTAATCGAACTAATTAATTCGATCAATTAATTAAGTTTTAATCAAATAATGCATATTCCAAGATGTTTCTTTTTATTATCTCGCTTTTTTTTGTTTTTGTTGACTTTGAATATGGTTTACTACATTCATGCAAAAATCCGTAGTTGCCCGAATATATATATATATATATACATTTTTAATACATTCGTGCAAAAGTTATATTTTCAAACATCTTTGATATATATATTTATATACATTTTTAATATATATATTAAAATTTTATATATATTTGAAAAATTTATCAATCATATCATAATTTACATACATAAATAAAATTTATATATAAACTTACACAACACATAACTTACATAATAACTTACATAACTTATATATAAACTTATATATAACTTACATACATAACTTAAGTAAAATTTATATATAAACTTAAACAACACAACTTACATAATAACTTATATAATAACTCACATAACTTATATATAACTTACATAAATAACTTAAATAAAATTTATATATAAACTTACACAACACATAACTTACATAATAACTTACATAACTTATACATGACTTATATATAACTTTCATAACTTACTTATAATAACTTACATAACTTACTTATAATAATAACTTACATAACTTATTAATATTTATATGGAGACTCCACTTTTAAATAAATTTATTAAACAAGAAATTAATTTCAACATGTATGGAAAAATGGAAAATTATTTGAGTAAAATTTGATTCGATTGCTTCTAGTGATAGTTCTGTTCATCTTGAAGACATTGATAACCGAATTATTACTGAAGTTTTGGGTCCTGAAAGGTATGGTCGGGTTCGATTTCAATGATCTTTTGTTACCCCAACCCAATATTTTGGATCCAACTCACAGCAATACATGGCTTCGGGGAGTCAGGCTCAAGCTGAAGTTTAGAGGTTAAAAGACCAGATGGCTTAGATGCAAGCGACCACAGTTGAAGTTCAAAGGAAATATGAAGAACTTCACCTACAACTTAAAGCAGAGGCGGCAGCGAGGGAAGCAGCGGCTGCAGCGAGGGAAGCAGAGGCTGCAACGAGAGAAGCAGAGCAGAGCAAAAAGTACGACGAACTCTAGCAGCAGCTTCAGACTATGATGAAGATGTTTTAGTCGCAACTTCCGCCGTCATAGTGTATTGCATAAATATTTTTATCATTTTAACATTTAACGTTTTCGCAAAAATAATATGAATTCACTTTTATTTATTGATATTAATATTATTTTATTCGTTTAATTTGAAATATTATATAAATTTATTGCTTTTGGCTGGTTTAGATCTGGTTGCTTTTGATTTGTTGCTACAGGAGGGCTGAAAAAATGAAAACTTTAATATAAAAAAATCCCAAAAATAGTGGCGTTTTTGTATAAAAGCGCCGCTAAAGAACATGTTCTTTAGCAGCGCTTAGAAAAAAATGCCGCTAAAGATAATGTTCTTTAGCGGCGCTTAGACAAAAATGCCGCTAAAGACCATGTTCTTTAGAGGCGCTTAGAAAAAAACGCCGCTAAAGACTAAAGACTATGTTCTTTAGCGGCGCTTAAGAAAAAACGCCGCTAAAGAACATGATCTCTAGCGGCATTTTTCTCTAAGCGCCTCTAAAGAACATGGTCTTTAGCGGCATTTTTGTTTGTAAACGCTGCAAACGTTTGCGACGTTTTCGTTAGTGGCCTTTTTTGCGGCGCTTGTGGAAGCGCCGCAAATACCTTTAGTGGCGTTAAAAAGCACCGCTAAAGGCCTAAAAAAACACCGCTAAAGACCTATTTTGATGTAGTGTTTTATACATGTGATGTAGGAATGCTTAGGCGCTTTAGATGGAACCCACATCAAGATTGTTATGTCACCTTTTCGTGTTCGATATCTAGGTTTATCAACTGTTGGAACCCTAATCTTGAAGTGGATTCCATCTAAAGCACCTAAGCAATTCTACATCACATGTATAATATGTTAGGTGTTTGTACACCTGATATGCATTTTGTTTATGTTCTTCCTGGTTGGGAAGGTTCTGTTGCTGATGGATGGGTTCTTCGAGATGCCATTAGTAGGAGATATGAACTAAAAGTTCCTCATGGTAAAGTGCAAAATTAGAGGACTTTGAATTAATCTTTAATATCATACTTTTTTGGGAAATTAACCATGACAAATAGTTTTTTTATAGGTTATTATTATCTAGTTGATGCTGGATACACAAATTGTGAGGGATTTCTTGCACCTTTTAGAGGACAAAGATATCATTTGAATGTGTGGTGTCAAGGTTACCAGCCAAGTACTCCGGAAGAATTTTTCAATATGAAACATGCTTCAACATGTAATGTTATTGAAATATGCTTTGGGTTATTAAACCTTAGATGGGGAATACTTAGGAGTCCATCATTCTATCCTGTGAAGGTGCACAATATAATCATTATTGTATTTTGTTTGCTCCATAATTTTATTCGAACCTATATGAGTCTTGATCCTATTGAAGCGAAGTTGGGAGAAGGATTACCTAGTAATGTGATAGATGACAATGAACCGAATATCATAAATATTCATCCATCGGATGCATGGGCTACTTGGAGGATGAAACTAGCCAACCAAATGTTCGATGAATGGCAAGCATCTAGAAATTAGTTAGGTTTAGGGTAAAAATAGTAAACGTTAATTTGTTTATGTTATTTCATGTATCTAGTTTATGAAATTTTGGTGGTGTTTGAATTGTTTTTTGTATTGTACTAGACTTGTTGAATTATAATTTATTTTCTTTTGATTCATCATGTGTTACAATTTTATAAAGTGTTGACCTTTTGATTCATAATATTGAACTTAATTTTAATTTGTTTTTTTTCTTAAGATAGTTATGTCAAGTTTTTCACAATCAAGTGTTTCTTCTCAAAATTCTCGAGGAACCAAAAGGAAATGGGTTCCAGAAGAAGATGTTACGTTGGTTGCCTGTATGGTCGACTTGCACAATGTTGGAACCTTCAATGTTGATACGGGATTCAAAGCTGGTTATTTAAATGAGTTGGGAAAAATGTTAAAAAAAGTTTTACCCAATGCCATTATAAGGCTAAACCTAATCTTGAATCGAGGATTAGGACATTGAAAAGGGATTGGTCAATCGTTTATGACATGCTTAGTGGAAAAAACAATAGCGGTTTTGGTTGGGATGAGCATAGGCAACTTGTTGTTGTTGAAGATGCGGTGTGGAACTCATATATAAATGTAAGAATTATTTCAAGTCTTTATTATATTATTTTGACCAAACTTATAACTAATATGAATTCCTCATTTTTACAGAGTCATAAAGAAGCCGGTCAATTCAAACATCGTAGTTTCCCTTATTATGACCAACTTACTGTCATTTACGCAAAAGATCGAGCCACTGGGAAAGATGCTCAAATAGTTGGTTAGTTTTGATCTCAGTTTAATCGGTTAATTCGATCAATTAATCATTTTTGAATCCTAGAACATAACTGACTTATTTTTATAATATTTTAAATATATTTATATTTTATAGTATATGATAAATATGCAATCATATAAAACCAACCCAATAACCCTAAACCCAACCAAACCAAATCAAATCAGTTCGGTTTGGTCAATTTTCTCAGCGCAAATCGGTTGGGTCAATTTTCTCATATTAAAATTAGTTAAATCAGTTCAAAAAATTGACCAAACTAACCGATTAAACCGATTTCTCTCTCCTATTGGCAACTTTCTTTTTATAATTATTAAATGTTTCATTTAACTGATCGAACAACTTGATATAGATCGAGCTTAATTTAAGTATTATAATATTTTATTTGAATGGCTCTCAAGAAAAAAAAATATTTTTATTTTAATATAAATATTTTATTATAAAATTATACTTTAATCCTTTATCATACCTAAATATTTTTATTAGGCTCGAATATTAAATACACAATTTGATAAATGAATTTAACCGAGCATAAATATTACTAAATAATTTAATTAAGCTCAGAGTATTAAATATACAATTTGATAAACGAATTTAATAAGCCTAAATATTAAGTTTTGAATTTCAAGTAGAAAAGTTCGGGTTTGAATCCAACCCCCTAAGGGCTGGACTTTGAAATGAGAACAATAATCTCTACTCTCAAACCTAAACACCAGATCGCTCCTCTTCCCCATATATACACAATTCCCGCTTAACTCCTATCTTCTTCACCTTTAGGGTTTACAACAGCCGCACGCCAGCCTAGCGTTTCCATAAGGTAACTCATTTTTCATTCGATTTATTACTTCAATTTGTTATACCAGAGTTTAATTTGTCGTCTGAATCTTCGAAATGATTTCTCTTTGCAAATTGGCTTTCATTTAATTGATTCGTTAAGCAGGAAGAAATGGCGGTCCCTTTGCTGTCGAAGAAGATTGTGAAGAAGCGTGTTAAGAAGTTCAAGAGGCCCCAAAGTGATCGCAAGATCTCCGTCAAGGTTATAGCAAAAGATAATTCTTATCTTTCTTATAGTATTTTGCTGTAATTGGTATTACTGGGTTCTTTTTTACTGTGATCTTAGTATCTTAATTGGGGTATCTCCCTAGCTGAAGAATATGTGTGTTTTCCCTTAGAATGCTATAGAGAATTGAGGTTACAAAGAAAAAATATGAATGCCGATTGAGTACTAGCGCAGTTGGCATTGTTGCTGAGGGTTCGAGCGTAATTTTAAGGTTTGAAGGGGGTTAATGTGTAGTTTAAGAATTGTATGTATATATAGAAGACCAAATATAATCAATTCAGGATGTTTCAATGGTGTATTCGTGTTTGCATTGTAGAAATTATTACAGAGGATGCTAGTGGACTCTGTTTTCTTTTTCTCTGCTGTTTTAATGTGGATTTTTTACTGGTAGAAGCCTAAAAGCCTAGAATTATTTTTTTAAGACTTTTTCAAGTTGATGTATAACATGACTGCCACTGAACGTGCAATCTTTGGGGTTGCCTGTTCCACAGAATGGGTTTGAATTCATTTAACTTCAATGAGAGAATGTTAGCAGAATTAGCACACTTCTGGCTGCTTGTTTTGCTCGATGATCACTATTCTCCATTAAGATCGTGAAGATTAGACATGGCTCCTTTAGGCGAGCTTATGAATTGCATATGAAAATTGCTTTATCGATATGTTATTCTGGTTTTATTGGTTGTAAGTGGAATAATATTTGTATAGAAGCAATGTCAATCATCTTATTGATACTTATTTCTGACAATATGAGCCTAGCCTCACATTATCTTCTCTATTTAACTAGGTGAAGCAAACATAAATATAGAAATCTTTTTTTTTTTTTTTTTCCTTTTGTGTTAATAAATTTATGCAGGGTAAACCTTTTAGATAATGCTTATGCGACTTCACATTTAGTTAGGGTGTAGCGGCGAAGGATAATTGTTCTTTTTGTTTCAGTGCTGTGTTGAAACTAAGCTCTTTCTTTCATGCTTCTGTGTTATTTTGATGTCCGATGCCATGCTTCAGCCTATATGTTGTATGGTCTTTAAATATGTTTATTACGACAATTTGGCGCATCCTTGTTAGTTGAAGTCTCGTTTAGCCAAAACCACACAAACTAGCTCTCAGCTATATTGTTAACAAACTTACATATGTGCAGACAAACTGGCGAAGGCCCAAGGGTATTGACTCCCGTGTTAGGAGGAAGTTCAAGGGATGCACTTTGATGCCCAACATCGGTTATGGGTCAGACAAGAAAACACGCCACTATCTTCCCAATGGATTTAAGAAATTCGTGGTGCACAATGTCCAAGAGCTAGAGCTTCTCATGATGCACAACAGGTATAATACATGATGTTTAACCCTTGTTTTGATTAGCAATTTTCTAGATTGTTTCTTATTATTACTGCATTCTTAGGACATACTGTGCTGAGATAGCACATGATGTTTCAACGAAGAAGAGGAAGGAAATCGTTGAGCGAGCAGCTCAGTTGGATGTTGTCGTTACCAACAAATTGGCTAGGCTGCGCAGCCAGGAGAACGAGTAAAGGTCGGTTCTTGAATGTTGATTTTGCTCTTTTTAGTATGATATTCTCTTGTTTAGGAAGTAAGAACTTTTGGTCCAATGTTAAAATTGTTATATTTTTATCTGAGTAGCGTTGTCTCTTTTTTTTTTTGGTTGTGATTTGAGTATAGAACCCCATTTCTAATTTAATGTATCCTTGATGTTTTGAGGGATCTCTTCTTTGTTCATGCTTTTCTACAATAATGAAAGGTTTAAGATACCGGCAAGGTTGTTTGAACCTGTCCATCTGGTCGGACCGGTTGATTGAGTTGTCCGGAGTATTAGTTTGGAGAAGGGAATTGAATCGATTAACTTGAGAATTGGTACAAATCGGTTGAACCGGGCAAAAATCCGTAAGCTTGAATTTGGACAAGTTTTATGGGTAAATATTCGTTGATCACTAGGCAAGTTTTGTCAAGTAAATCACGGGAGTCGTATTTAACAAAGCTACAATTCAAGTCAAATCGATTATGTAATAGCACAAAGACAGGTGTGGAGATTGTATTCCACATTCTCATAACGACCATTACAAAGAGGGCACACAGCAATATGCGTTTTCTTTCTTTCTATAATATTCTATTACTTTTTATATTTTAGTATTAAAAAAATAATGTTTTAAAATTTTAAATTGGTCCTCAAAACTTTTAAAATGTTTTAATTGTGTTCCTAAATTATTAATATTATATTAACTAAATCTTGCCATTATTTAAATTATTAATTTAATTGTTAAAACAAAGTGAAATAAAAAAAAAAGGAGAGTAATGATAAAGCTTTTATGAAAGCATTGAAAGGCTTAAAATCAAGATTTTTGCTTGTAGTATTCTTTTTTCTTTAAAATTTTCATTTTGAACCACACAACATAAGATTTTGCATCTCATTTACTTATTAAATTATCAATTTTAATAATGGAAAGACTATTGATATAACCTCGATGTATTTGAAATGATTTAAAGTTTAGGGATTGATTTAAAAAGAATATTATAAGTTTAGGGATTGATTTAAAAAGAATGTTATAGTTTAGGCATGTATGTGCAATTACTCTTTGATTTATAAATACATAGTTAAAACACTTTAATCTTTCCTTGTAATCTTTCATATATTTTTTTTGCTAGATTATAATGGAATCTACTTGTAAAATTTAAAAACTCCTCTGATAGTATGCTAAATAGTTTCCCCTAAATGTCATATTTATGTGAATAAAATGACGTGTTCAATATCGGAGCCTAGTAAATTTTTAATTAGGCATTTTACTATTTGTAAAATTTTAAATTAATATGGTAAAATTACACTTTGGCCTTCTTAAAAATGATAAATATTTGATTTAACCCTTTATAAATTATAAAGATATAGGCTATTAAAATGATGAAATTACATTTTTACTGACATAAAAATATACAATTTAATTATGCCCCTCCAATTTTTTTTTGACTTTGCCACAGGACGTGTTTAGTGTGTTTTCTGCACGCGAAACATAAACATAAACATAATTTTATTCTATATATAAAATATTTCATAATTCCCTATATTCTTCATAAATTTATAATTTAGTATTTATATTTATATTTTTAGAAATTTAGTCCTCTACTTTTCATATTTCAATTTTTACATCCAACTGTTAATACTATTAAAATTATTTTAAATTCAGGTTTATTATAATGTCATTTTTAGTTATATTACTACCAACTATTTTTTTATTTTAAAATGTCACACCATCAAATTTAATAAAAAAATTAAAAATTAAACTTTATCTAATTTCAAAATTTCACACCATCAAATATGAAAAGTAGAAGAACTAAATAAAATACAAGGACTAATTTACAAATTTGTACAGAGTACGGTAACCTATCACATATTTTAACCACTTTATCTAATTTCTTATTACAATTTTTTTAACGATAAAAAAAAGATAGAGACTACAAATATTCCTCGCATCTTACTAAGTTTTTTTTTTATTAAATATTAATTTCATGAAAAATGTTTTTTTTTCGTTTGTCAAAATTATTATCTCGTACGGACAAAAATACGACTGTTGACGGCGTCGTCGAAGCCAACGTAGCGGCATTGAACGACGTTGACGGAATGGATCGTCATCGTGGTCAGCGAACCGGAGTCTGCCGGAGTTTGATTTGTCGTCCGGCGGTACGAAGCAAACCATTTGTTTTGCATGTAACGGTTTTTTCTCCAAGGAGGAAGGGACAATCCTTTGCTCTTCAACGATCTTTTCGCTGCATCACTCATGGCCCTCACGATCTTTTTCAATTCCTCGCTTTTTCCAACGAAAACTTTAGGGCAATACTGCAACAACCTCGAGTACTCGCCGGTCGGCATCGCGATCTCAAACTCAGAGGCAAAATCGAGGTTAACGAAGTACCTGTTTTGCCTCGACGATGACACCGATCGCATCACGTCAATGAACTCGTAGTTCCCCGCCGTTATGCCTCCCGAGGAACTCCATTTCGTTTTGCAGATCGCCGCGTCGTAACCTGCTTCGCGAAGGTAAGCCATTACTTTACGCTTAAAAACAGCTTTATCCATTTTGAAAACGGACACCATTTCCTTTGCTTCCAAAACGCGATCCACGAGCAGATTCCTATAACAATCCCTATCGTTAACAGCGTTTGACCTGACGATGATCTCCAACAACGCCGTATTGTCATAATTCGAATCGACGCAATCGGCGTCGGAGATGTAAGTAGTACTACCATTACCGCCACCAGTCTCATCAGTACCATAGTGGTTATCTTCCAGGAAACTATCAACGAGTTCAGAGAGGCAAGGAGAGTCATCTCCAGCTACGGCGTCGGAGCCAGAGTGTTCGCTTCCGCTACTAAAGTAACCAGCGCCGACGAGTTGAGCTTTGACTCTGTCGTCAAGCGGGTCAGTAACTCGTTTTACTCTTCTAGCCATTAAAAGTTTTAAAAATGACGTCGTCTTGTAAGGGTTTGGGTTTTAGTATGGATTTAGTTTATCTGAGGATGAGGTGCTTAAATTATAGTATTTTGGGGATTAAAAGTGGAATATTCCAATTAAGTTTTTGGCAGCAGTTAGGGTTTAAATTGAATGAATTTACTGACCCCAAAAAAGAGAGGATATACTTATACCCTTTTATATTCGGCTTTTAGGTTCTAAATGTACTATAGCATATTCAACAGTACCTAAGGTTTATTCGAGTTGTTGGCTGACATTGCTTGATTTGATTTCAACCTTTTTATTATTATTATTTGAGTTGAGTTGAGTTGTTTTAATTTTAATGTGTTTATTTATTCCTTTTAGATATTATATTTCTTAATTGAATGACTGGAATAAATTGATGGTTACATAAAATATTACTCGAAATATCTAATGTTTGATATATTGGTTTGTCGTGGTCATATTGAGTTTTGATTTGGGTTTCAATTAAATTTAAAATTGAATCAAGCCAAATTACTAAATAAGATTAAAAGTTCTTTAAATGTTGTTTTCTCTATTTATAAGACTTTAACTCAAAATTTTATATAAAAATAAATTTAAAATATATAATACATCAAATAAACTAAAAATATTGAAATAACTGTTTCTCAACAAAGTGAAAATATATTTTAAAAAGTCATTATATTTAACAAACAAATGCCTCTAAAATAATAGTAAAATTGGCAATAAAACAAAAATTATATAATATCTAAATAATAACAATAAAATAATAGGAATATAACAGCGAAATAACAAAAAAAACATAATTTATATGAGTTGAGCTAAAAATCCTACTCAAAGTTTAAAATATAAAAAAATAACCTAATTTTTTTATCTAAATATGAGTTTATACTTTTGGAATAGACCTTCATATAGAATCAAATCTACTTGGAACAAAAAATAAAGATGAATGCGATGTCAACCACTGCAAAAGGCATAAAATTGTATATGATTTCCTCGAATTTAAACATTACTATTTTATCTTAGCTTTGTTGTAGACTGGGTCAAGTCAGTTTCACTGGCCCAAATTATATTTTGGATCCGAGCTAGGATCCTGAAGCCTCGGCCCAGTTTATAATTTCATATGCCTCACCAAACTATCTGACTAATCTGGCTAGAGGCGGACATAGAGATGCTCTCAACTTACTCGAATTTCCAAGCTTAGTTATTCGGGTTATCTAATCAATTAAATTAGAGATTTAAGAAGCTGACAAGATTAATCTAACCCGTTAATCAATGCTAAGAAATCTATAATCAAACCTGTTATACCAAAAGATTAATAAAATTGAATTCTAATCGTCAAGCATAATTAAAATTGAGATTTTTCAAGAAAATGACTGCTGACCATTTGACAGATGACGCAGACATATTGTAAATGGTTAGGCAATCCAACAAACTTAGACTTCTTTTTGTTTGGCTTTTAATGCTAGTGGGGTGCAGTTGGGGGAAAATATGGTGCCAACTTCACTGGTATGCTGTTTGGTTCAGCAGGTTAGTCCAGTGAGAAGGCATCTCCACCACGCTGGTCAGCTGAAAATTAGTTGGAAATTTCAACAGTAATGGAGATTTCAGCTGTTGGTATTTTTAACAGACAAAAATACCCTTACTCTTCTGCCTCCAATATTTTACCCTCTTTCCATAGGCTATGCAGCAAAATATTACAAGTATTAGGGCCACAACCATTTCTCATCATCTCATTTACAATAGCATTTGCTTCAAATAACTTCCCTTTACAACAGTAACCGTGCAGTAAAGTGCTAAACTCATTCGGCAAGCAACCTTTCTTAGGCATTTTATCAAACAACTCTCGGGAAAGCATTTAGAGACTAGCAAATACTAACAATATTTAGAAGCACAATAATAAAATGTATTTATCACCCAATGCCGGGGTAGGATCGCATTCACTCACTGCAGCTTTTTCTTCTATCTTCTCTTTTCTACATTCAAAAAATTTTGCAACAAAAATTAGAAGATATATGCTTCAAATAGGAAAGGTCAAAGGAACTGCATGGTGTTTCTGCATCAGAAATAAGTGGGGTACTTGGCAAAAATTAGTGGTGAGTAATGATAATAAAGAAGGTTGTAAACTTTTAAATTTGTAAAATCTAATAAATAATTTAACTATAAAAAATTAAAAATAATTATCATTTTATCTAATAAATAATTTAAATTGATTATATAATTCATTAAAATATTAGAAGATACATTTTAATATTTTATTAAATGAATTTATAAATTCACATATTTTAATAATTTTAAAAAATTAAAATAATTTTAAAAAATTCTATTATATATCAATTCTAATATGATGTCCTTAATAGTAATTTTTTATTCTCACATCATCGCTACAGCTGCGTTTGAATCCAAACACACACTCCACCATTATTTCTAATCTCACCGCTACAATATCCAATCTCACCGCTACAGTAACTAATCTCACCGCCACCGCTGTTTTTAACCTCACCGGAGGTAAACACACCGCCCATCCAAACTAGCCCTTAAGTAAACATGTACGGATCTAAGTAAGGGAGCGAAATTTTTAAATTCAAATGACCTTTTTTTTTAACGCAAAAAGATGTAAATTCTTTTCGGATGCTTTTTTTTCTTATCAAATAAATTAATTTAATATTTATAAAAAGCATGAATGATTTAACTGTAAAAAAATTAAAAGAAAAAAAATTAAACTATAGAAAATTAAATATTTCTTTCCACTAAGTTAAAAAGAATAACTAATACTATACTAAAAATTTCATAAATATCATTATAATTCCAAAAATTAAATTAAAAAGACTTAGCCTTAGTATTATTTCTCAACACTAGACATCCTACATTGCACCCTCTATTTTTCCATAAGATCGAACTCATCAATGATAGAATATGTTAAAATTCTCGAGCTATCTCTTTTTCGATGTATGCCACCAAGTAAGTTGAAAGAAAATTATCTTTCATTGTATTGCGAAGCCTTGTCTTCACAACTTTTATGGCTGAAAATGCTTATTCGGTTGTTGCAGTAGACACGATAAGAGTTAGTACAAGACGAACAATTCTATCAAGAAGATGATAAATAATTAACTTCTTTGTCTTAGCTAGCACTTGTCTTCACAATTTTTATGGCTGAAAATGTTTATTCGGTTGTTGCAGTAGACACGATAAGAGTTAGCACAAGACAAATAATTCTATCAAGAAGATGATAAATAATTAACTTCTTTGTCTTAGCTAGCACTTGACATAACTCGACAATTGTAGAAGCTTTCTGCAACTCCGTGCTTTGATCAACATCAAGTTAAAAATGCTCCAATTGAATCTTCATGTGTAGCTTTTCTTGCTCCATAAAATCATTTCGATAAAAATCATTCATAAGCTTGCAGATATCTTCCATCCGGAAAGCTTTGTAATTATCGTATGGATCCAAAGCAAAGATAAGAACAACTCCACTACCTTATCATTAAAGCGAGAATTCATTTCTATTAGCCATGAATCAATACCCAGCAATGAATATATCAAACCGATAGTGATGCTTAATTGTGAGGTTATTTCTCTGGATGTGAGACCGACCTCGACCAGCTTTGTACAGAGCACTTAAATTAGGGACTTCTATTTTATGAACTTTGCAAAATAACTTCAATTTCTCAAACAAAGGATCCCACATAGGTTCTCTTAATTTTTGGAGAAGCGCTTTAGTAGATAACATCAGTTGCATCGCGTTTAGTACATCTTACGATTTATACTGCAATGCTTGACACAGATCATCAGTGATTTCAAGCATCTCAATCATGAAATGCAAGATGAAAACAAATTCAACGGATGTCATTGCATCTTATATTCTATCAGCTTCATTCCTTTTAGTAAGGTTGTTGGACATGATGATATATTGTAATACAACATAGACGGAATCGAACATTTTCATCAATCTATTGACAGAAGCTAAATGAGATCCTCATTAGGTATTGCCTAGACATTGGAGAGTATCGACTTGATTTTTTCCTTTGCCAGTTTTTAAGCTCACCACTGTCAATCAACTCCACGATATAAGATGCCTCAATGTCTCTTAATTGATCATGTCGCTTTCTTGGAGAAGCAACCAAATTGATTATACCAGTCAAGTATGAAAAAAATTGACAAATATAAATAACCTCATTGGATACAACTACTAGAGTTAATTGGAGACGATGAGCGAGACAATGAACATAGTATGTAAACAGACACTTTTTAGCAAATAACGCTTGCAAGCCATTCCATTTTCCACGCATATTACTTGCACCATCATATCTTTGACCACGAATATCATCTACATTAAGGCAATGATGTAAAAGAACTTCATAGGTTGCCTTCTCCAAAGCTAACGATGTGGTGTCCTTCATATGAACCAAATCAAAGAATTGTTCACGTATAAAACTTTCTTTGTCAACAAACTGCAATATGATTGCCATTTGTTTTTTCTATGACTCATCACGAGCTTTATACACTATAATGCAAAACTTTGAATCTCCAATCTCTTCCCGAATGAATCCCTGGATTTTACTCCCCAAAATAGAAATAATGTCCTTCTGAACAGTCGAACTGACATATTATGCATTTTGAGGGGAATTTTTTAAGACAATTGCCCACACATCTTTATTATAAGAAGTCAGGAGTTTTATTAGTTTAAGAAAGTTACCTCGATTTCTTGAATCTTGTGCTTCATCGTGTCCCCTAAAGGCACAACATTGAAATACAAGCCACTTGACAACATCTATTGACACCTTGAGCTATAGTCGATTCCTTGCAACTTGTTCAGAATTTTGTTTCGCAATAATTCTCTCAATATTTTTTAATGAATTCTGAAGATCGATATATTTTTTCATTGCATTCTTATTTAAAGAATTTGTATCCTTACCCACATGAGTAACAAAATGACATTAGATCCTTCATCGACCTTATTCCATAATCGAAATCCTTGGCTGGTAAAAGTATTTCCATGACGCCCAAATGACTTGTTGAAAAGAACACAAGGAAGGCAATATGAGACAATATTACTTGGTGAAAATTTGAGTCAATCCGAGAATAACTTGTACCAAGATGGGAGAAATTAACATACATTCTTGTCAATATACTAAGGAGATGTTGGAGCCTCACTTGGAGGAAATCGGGTGATAACACCAAACTTATTGTAAGCTCGACGGATTTCATCCTATTGATTTGGAGGGTAATCCCAAATAGATTTTCGAAGTCCCAGATCATGCTCCAAAGAAGATGGATCAAACTCCTTTGTTTCGACTTTCGACACCTTATAAGAATGTTTAGGATCTTGAGAAGACCCGATATCTCATTCAGGAGCTTGGGAAGACTTGATATCTCATTCAAGATCTTGAGATTGAGAAGATCTGATATCTCGTTCAGGAGCTTGGGAAGATCTGATATTTGATTTTTCTCCACTAATAACAAAAGGTTGAGAAACCGA
Source organism: Gossypium hirsutum (assembly GCF_007990345.1). Lineage (NCBI taxonomy): Eukaryota > Viridiplantae > Streptophyta > Magnoliopsida > Malvales > Malvaceae > Gossypium > Gossypium hirsutum. Next base: position 12,219,543 of record NC_053443.1, read on the forward strand.
TTGATCATTAGTGCTTTTTGAACCCTTGAAAAAAATATTCAATCTTGTTGTTGACCATAATTTAATCGAAAAACCTGAAGACTGTAATAATATATTAAACAACAACATAATAGGAAAAAAAATAAGTCGAATAAATAAAGAACATAATTTATGCAAAAAATTATAGAGAGGTCTTTTGCGTAAGGAACCAAGAGGAAGATAATTTGTATTTTTTACTTTGCGCTCTCAGTTTCGGTATCAAGCTCCTTTCTTTTTGTCTCAGCAATGTCAGCGCCTTACCAGAGGAAGATAATTCCTTAGCAAGACATACAAATCAACATACAAGAAAATCAATAACCTAATATGTATGGGTATGGGCTAGATCAATTAATTTTGAAATTTGACTTTAAAGTCCATGTTGAGCCTTTAAGTTTAGTTTTTCAAGGTCCATCATACATTAATATTTGATTATTATTAAGTTATATAATTAAAAACCGAAGATACTCTGTTATTATAAAAATAACATTATAGCTTAAGGGGGCGAATTGTATGAAGTACAATTTGACCAAAGAGGCAAATGTTATACAATATAGACACCAAATCTAAAATAAATGATAATTTATATATAACATTTAAAATCTGAAAATTCTAAAGGGAGTGACCGCCCTTCAGGCCCCCCTGCATCCATGCCTGTGTCTCGGGGCACAATTTGTAAGTATTACTCTCACATGGTCTTTCTTTTATCTCCATTTTCACTTCTTTCTTACTATTTTAGGCTCTTGCTTTTTTCTTTTGTTTGTTTGTTTTATGAAACTTTGGTACTAACTTAAATATTAGAGAACATATGTTTATCTTGTAAGAACCAAGGACGGACCATAATGGTGGCCAGGGGGACAAATTTTTTAAAAACTTCAATTTTCCTTAGAAAAATTTCAATAAAATTTAATTAGGCTCCCAATTTTTTTTAAAAAATTCTGATCAAACTCTTAAAATTTTTAAAATTTTAATTAAATCCTCTAAACTTAATTAAAAGATTCGTCGCGGGTAATAACATAAAAAGCATTCGACCCCCTATTATCTTTGGTTACCAATCTAAATTATATTGTGAAGTTATTAACAAAAACTGAGTAACTTACCCAATTCGGCAAATTTTAAGCAAATTTCAAGCTAAAAGTTTGGTCCTGCTGCTAAATTTTAACAGTTAAGAGTGATAGTGTGAGGACAACTCGATTTGATTCGAAAAAATTAAATTTTTTTCGAATTTTGAGTTAATCAAATCGAGTTATTTAAGTAAACTTGAATAAGTAATTTAAGTTTTGAGTCAAGTTGAATTTTACAATTTGAATAACAGATTAATGTAAATACCACTTTGGTCCCTGTCAATTTTGAAAATAAGCAAATTGGTCTCTCTCAACAAAAATTACAAAAAAAATTCAAAATAATTTTTAAAATTCTAAAATTTATATTTTAAAAATATTATAAAAATTTCTAAAATAATAATTTTGGGACCTAAATAAGTTAAACAATGATTCAAGTTTATCATACTAAAGTATATTTTTTTATCATTTTTCTTTGAAAAAGTTTTTAAATATATATGGCTTCAAATTTATATGATCTAACATCGAATTAGTTATACTGTAACAATATTTTAATTTGACATGTTTAATTTTTTAATTTAACTCGAACGATTTCACTTGATTCGACTCGACTCAAATTTTATTTCACTCGACTCAAATCGAAAAAATTCCAAATCAAGTTAGAATGATAAAATAGAACTCGTCCACTCAATTAACTTGAAATTTTTTTACTCGATTTGATCAAATGCTCACCCCTAAAGAGTGGTTTAAACATGGTTAATTGATTAACTATGATATAATGATAAATTTAGTCCTTAATATTTACATTTTCTATCAATTTGACTCTTATTCGTATTTTGAGTTAAATTTAGCTAAGAACCTGTTAAAAATAGTTAAATTGGTTTTCTTTAACGAAAATACTGACTAAAATATTTAATGATGTTGACGTGATAACTTGCTAGGTAAATCACATGCATTTCATTATGATATAACATTATTTATCCTATATGCCACATTAGCAAATAATTTAAATTTTATAAAAATATTAAAAAAAACTCAAAAGTAAAAAAGAAATTCATAAAAATTCATAAAAAATACCACGAAGTACACGTGAATTGTCATGCGACTACCATATTTAAAATTTTAACATTTTTGTCAGTAATTGTGTAAAAAAAATTAATTCAACTCTTTAAAGAAAAATAATAATCAATTTTAACTCTTTTTAAAAAGTTAAAGTCAAATTTAACTAAAATAATTAAAGGTTAAATTAGACATTATGTAATTAATTAATTAATTAAAAAATTAAAAAGGTCAATGTCAAACCAGAGATCTGTGACGGTGAACTCATTGGGGAACTTATCAAAACTCCTCTCCCGCGTATTAGTGTTTTATAAATATACACACATTTAAAATATTCCAATATGGCGGTTTACTCTTCGTGTCGCCGCCGCTAGTTTTAACAATTTCTGGTTTTGGACCAAGCACCGACCACCGCTTTTAACCCAAAAGAAATATATATATTTTAAATTAAACAATTAAATATTATAATACTTTCTTAATCACTTAATTAAGCTAATAAATCATTTTTAAATTACCCTAAAGCAACAAAAGCACTCCACCACTAACCCATCATTACATTCGAATAAAAATGAACACCAAATCACGCAACAAACACAAGACTTGCTTATCAGTATAAAATTAATATTTATAAAATAATTTCTCAATCATTTGATTTTGTCCTTTTTAATCATCAGTTGTTAAATAACTAATGGTTAGCTTTTAAATTTGACATAATAGTAACTTTAATATTCAACATTTATACATTGTGTTAATTTAGTATTGATTTTAAAAAATATATGACCGTTAACATTTACAAATTGTATAATTTAGTTTGCTTTATAGTTTTTCTTTTCTTCATGATTTAAAAAAGTTAAAAAAATGAATTTATTGGTTAAATTTAATTGAAAATATACCAAATAAAAATACCTAAAAATTTAAGATAATAATTTTTATATTTTTCTAAAATTAACCCTTAATGTCACAAAGAAAAGCAAAACTACAAAAAAAGAGACTAAATTTTTTAGAATCAATATTAAATTGATGCAATGTATAAATGTTGAGGGTTAAAGTTGCTAATATGCCAATATTAAAAGTTACCAAGTTATTTTTTGTTACTAGTTTAATGACTAGTGATCAAGAAAGACAAAATCTTGAGTGAGTATTTTGTAATTTTTCATAGAGTGACAAAAAAATAATTTATTGATAATTGACCGACTATGATATAGTTTACACAAATTTTTGATAATATTTTATATTTAGTTAATTAACATAAAAAATATAAAATTAATAGATTTATCATGAAATTAACCTTTCAAATTACATGTCATTTTCATATTATCATCTTTTACCTTTTTTTGTGGGGTTTGATTTGTCGTATTAAACTGGTTTAGGGTGAGTTTAGATGGACGATGTATTTATCTGTGGTTAGTGTAAAAACAGCGGTGGCGGTGAAATTAGACAAAAAAATAAGCTAAACACACCGCACCACACCCAATCACCCATCCAAACCCACCTTTAATTTATTAAACCCATGTCATGTCAGTTACTAGACAAGAAACAGAACATCCGGAATTAAAGTAATAATGTCAATAATTTTTTTGACAAATTTAATTATTGTTAAGATAAAATAAATTTATGGAATATAGTAAAAGAAAAAAAAAGGTAGTGGTCAGTGATGATCTAACAAGCTGGCCTGCACTGCCTGTTGAATTGGAACCAATTGATATATATAATTACATGTAATTAATTTTGTTCGGAAGAAAGTTGTATTTAAGTAAAACATTTTCAACAATGATAATTTCGTGATGATCTCTTAAATATTTTAGCTTTTTGATTAGATAAATGTAGAGGTAGTTTGAGTAAGTTGAGCATTTTATTATTAAAAAATCAAATAAAATTAAGTTTTAACAGAATTAATATTTACAATATTATTAAAATTATTTATAGTTGAATTTGAAACAAGAAAAATCACTTGGAGAATGATAAAAACTTTAAAATTCTTACTCGTATCTTTAAATAGTTAATGCTAATTTTATTGAAATTTGATTTGAATTTATTTGGACTAAATTATGCTTAAAAGTGCAGAAGGATTGTGGTTGAAGAGCATGATGAAAATTCATGACTTTGAAGAGTGTAAGGCATGGATCAAATCCATGACTTCTAGGATATCAATCTAGATGTGATACCACTTGGAGCTAGTCCAAATTGATGCACTATCACTTGAGTAGCTAATGCAATTGATGCAATACCTTCTCATCCGGTGTAAATCTGGGGTGAGTAAATTCGTTTTGATTCAAAAAATTTAAATTTTGAATTAAATAATTTGAGTTATTTAGATCAACTCGAAAAAAATTAAAATTTTCGGTTTAACTCGAATATGAATTACACAATTCGAGTTATTTAAAAATTTGAATAAGAAAAGACAAAAACTACATCGTTTTGATAAATGTTCATCTTTTCTAAAGTTAAGTCAAAAGGCAAAACTACGTCATTTTAATAAATGTTTACCCATCAACCTTATGTAGTTAAATAATCTTATATTTTGTCTACTAGTTAAATAAATGATCCATGTAAACACAACATTGAGCATAAATAAGAGGATTCGTTAACTTGACTCGATTCGAAAAAAAATCAAATTGAGTTCGGTTGCTAAAATAAGATTCATCAACTCGAAATCTTTTTACTCGATTCAAGTCGACTCAATCGAATGTGATGCATATACAGTAAAATACTAAAATTTTAAGAGTGCATTGGTAGTATTAAAAAAATAATAAACTCAAATTATTAGTATGAGACGATATAATGTAGAATCATGTTTAAAAGTATTTGTTTAATTTGAGGGTTTTGATTTGTAAATGGTTACGGCAAGTGACAGTGTTGGGATTGGATGTAAACATATTAAAGTATCAACTTTTGGACCTTTTGCGAAATTTTAAAAAGATTCTGTGCACATGCATTATATTATATTTATTACTCTTTGCCATCCAATAAGGAGAAAGTTCGGTTTGCATTTTCATTTACTATGAAATTTCATCATTAAAATATACAAATATGGCAGAAATAACATAAGGCGTTTTGTTTTATTGGCTTGATTCATGTGAATTTACTTTCTGGTGTCAAATGATTGGATTTTCCCATACAATTATAAAATGTATACCATAAATTGTCAATTTATTTGTAGTAAAAGATAATGGTGCAGTCTATTTTGAATAAGAATCAAATATACCGTACAATGAACCAATGTCATTTATGCAACCATCTATAGGATTCAACATTTAATTTTTGGTCGTTCATTTTTTTTAAATTATTTCACTCCTTTATATTAAATGTATAAAAGATTGAGCATTTAATTCTCGGTTGTTGAGGAAATTTGAGGGTTCATATTTAAATTTTTATCACCTCAAATTTTATTAAATTTTAAAATTAAACGAGTAAATTTAAATTATTTTCACAAATTATAATAAATAAAATCCACCAAAAACACCTTCAACAAAATTTTGAAAAATGGTGGCAAAGGAATTAAAAATATTAAATGCAGAATCAGGATATGATTGGACGTTGGGGGCGTACGCCAGTGGTCAGCCATGCAACACAGACACGTAAGTTTGATTTTTTGACCATTTTTCAAATTTTTCAAAAGCATGTAATTAATTCTTATATATATAATTTTAGTTAAATTGCCTCACGTTTTCTTTTTCCATTATTTTTCTTCAAAGAAGAACGAAATCTCTTGTACATATGTTTTTCAGTATTTTATTGTTTAAAGGGTGCTATAAATTTAATTCATATTTATATAATATTAAGATAAATAGTATAGTTTAATTGCTATATTATGAAGTTCAATTTTGTGTTTCAACATTTTATTTCAATTATTTTTGGATAAAATATAGAAGAATCGATACAATTCACCCAACATTTTGTTAATGTAAATCACATGGTTTACTATAAAAAAAATTTCAGAATTTAGAATAAAAGAAAATAATATTTAATGTATCATTGATGCATGAGTTTCATATATTGTCAATGCACGATATTTCATTATTAGTGAAATAATAATAATGAAATCCTTATAAATAATATTAATAATTTTATTTAAAATTAAAATCGAAAATTATATAATCATAAATCATAAACTCAAAAAAATATGTTATAATTTAATAAAATTATTAATATTTATTTATAAATCATAGATTATTTTTGTATTTAACACTTAAACGAAGCGCGATACTATTATTCAATCACAATGCATAAAGCTCGAATAAAATATTATACTTAAATTTAATACAGAATTTAATATTAAAAAAAAGTCGGCAAGTTAAGATCCAGTACATCATATCGAAACTAATATTGAAAAAAATATTAAATTTTCGGTATTCCTTTTTCAGATAAGAGTCAAGTTTCAGCTTTGATGCATATGCATATATTGAAGATCATTAATGACAGAAAATTTCATATTGATTTCCCTGTTTTCCAGTCAAAAAGGGATTTGGGTGTATACTTGAAACATCATTTAATGAGAGCAATGAGGCAAGATCACGAGGGTTGGCAAAAATGGCCTGCTCGCCGGGTCACCCATGGAATATTTCTTCTCTTTTGAACATTCAATTTATACATATGATAGATACATATTCATCAAATTAGTGTCGTTTGTTATGCAAGGCTAACTAGGTATTGGTTGTGTTGATAAGGTTATAGTTTTAAAATTTTAAATGTTTATGTTCGAGTCCCTACATCTTGTCTAAGTTATGTGTTAAATTTATCTAAATTCATTATGGTTTGAATTCAATTGTGTGTTGTTTCATTCAAGATTATTTCGGTTTAGATCGAGTCTGATTTGTGTTTTATAATGAGTAATTTTATTTGTAATGTTTCGAACCTTTAATACCATATGTAATTTTCAATCCGAATGCTTCTACTTAATATATTTTAAGAAAAAGTTATCATGGACAAAGGTGAAGTTAAAATTTTTTTCCTGGGTGGGGCCTAAGATCATACTATATATTTGTATGAGAGGTAAAATTACAAATTTATCATTATATTGACATATATATTCACAGTTTTTTAAGATTAAATAAAAAAATTTATCAATTTATTATATATTTACTTAAAATTTTGTAAACTCGTATGAAAAATAAACTATATATATATAAAAACAGAGGGTTTATGGGCTTATATGCCTCTATGATTTTCTCGACATGATAATTAACAATAATATCTTAAAGATTCATCAAGTCACAAGGATGTTCTTTCTTCCTAAAATCCATGTTACAGTACCTATTTCTTTAGAGTTCTTGGCCTGGCATAGCCTTCGATCCAGGGTTTGGTGTATAGCTACAAATAGTTTTACCCTACCCACTTCGTGCGTGAAATTAAAAAGTGAATGGTTCATGGTTAAATTAAGTCTTAGTTTAATTGGTATTGGTATTATTGTCACTATAAGAGGACGAGAGTTTAAATGCACTGAAACACATTATTTTCCTATTTAAGAGTTGGTGAGGGACTACAAATAATTTTAAATATTCTATTAAAAAGAACAAATATGATAAATAAAATTAAAATATTAATTTTTTTATTTTTAGAATTGAATTAGTTTAGTCAATCATAAGTACAAAATTGGTCTTTGGGTAAAGTTTACTTCTAATTATGATTTTAAATGATATTTTTACCTTTAAATTAAAAAAAATAAAATTTTCATTGAGAAAAAAAAGGAGAAATAGCAAAAGTTATAGTAGTAATGAAATTTTATAATAATTAACTCATTAATCACCTATTATAATTTGTACATCAATAATAAAAACATAGTACTTTTATCAATGAAAATTGCATAGCAAAGCAAACATGGAATTCCTTTTGGTTGATTAAATTTAATAATTACTGAATTAATTAGTATGCAAATAAAAGACAGCAAAACGCATTATTAATTAGTCAGTTTATAATTATAATTATAATGACTAAATTATAAATTATTATTTTTTGTCTCAAAGTGAACTTTACCTTTAAAATAAAAAATGAGACAAGAGGAAGTATATGTTAAAATTGTGATTTAATTAAAAATAAAGAATAATTAATTAATTATTATAGTGCTAGATGACAAAAAGAATATGTATAGAGCAAAACAAAAACAACTTTAAATTTTGTTAAAATCTAAATTCATACTCTAAATCAAATTTGTACATAAAATGATTGATAACACTTTCATTGAAAATTTTAATTTTACTCCTCTTAAAACTATATTTTAAATAATAAAATATTTGAATAAATCCTTCTCAAACACAAAAACAAGTTCTTTAACATATACCATTTTTTCGATAAAAAGTAATATTTAATTTCGGAATTTGGTGGCTTTTTTAACTTAGTCTTTGAATTTTTTTTGGATTTTTTCAAGATCTGATGACGTGACATTTTAAGATTTTACACTTCATTACAATAAAATTTTGAAAAAAAAATATATAATCTAAAAAATACCAAAACTTATTTAAAAAATATAAAGGCATTGTAATTTTTTTTAAAATAATTCAAGTGATAATGTGATATAATCTTAGAGTGTAAAATTCATAAATCAAATCGAATAAACCGAATTAATATAGAAAAGAAATTAAGAATCTAATTGAAAAATATTATCAGTTCAATTTTAAAAAAAAACAGATTTTTTAAATATATCTAATATTTTTTATGGGAAAAGTAATTACTTATTTATTTTAAGAAATAAGATTCTTACGGTATGCTGTCTAAAGCTGAGGACAAAAGCGGCTAATAATTTGGGAGTAGTAGTTACAATACGGGCAAAATGAAAGACAAATTAAATTTTATTTTTGATATTTTAACAAATTAGTTTTTGATGTAGCCGACAAGATCCATATCCTTAATAAATCCAAAAGCCCTGTCTCTTCGAGCCACTTAATTAGGATGTCCAAACATGAATCAAGGAAAATCCCTCTCTTTCTTACCTTTTTCTTAATTTATTAAAACTCAAAGGCTCCAAAAATTAATGATTTGTTTAGTAAATGCCATATTAAGGACAAAGTTTCCTGAGAATAAAATCATCTCATGCTTCTAATTTTTTTAATACAACATTGGGGTGAGATAAGGTGATACAAATTTAAATTCGTATTAAATAAATGTGTAATACATAATATTTTGTATTTACTTATATGAACGGGTCGGAATTTAATTAAATTGGTTTATATAATAAGTATTATTAAAAAAAATTATCTTTAACGAATTTGAGTTTCGAATTTTAATATCTATCCTTTTAAGGATGAAGGTAAGGACAGACAAGGGCTTTGGCCTTTGTAAAATGAGAAAATTTGTTTTAGATTCTCTAAAATTTATAAAAAAAAAATTAAGTTTATATATGATAAAATTATAGCTTACCCCCGAAAATGATAATGTTTTGTTTCAATCCTTCTAAAAGCTATAAATTAGATATATGTCAATACGCGGGTGGAATTACGTCTTCGGTCACATAAAAATATATAACTTAATCTCTACCCATATTATTTATTTTAATTAATTTCTCACGTTATACGCACTTAACTACATACATAATTAACTTAATAAGCTAACCCAGCTCACCTAATTTGCCTACACATAATTTACACAGATTGAATTTTAACCCCGTTGATCTAAGTCCCAAGATCTCAACTTATCATATCAGCCAAGTCTTTACTATAAAAAAATCTTTAAAATAAAAAAAATTATCATTGTTGAGGGATTTTCGACACTTTTAATAGAAGTCTATAAAGTGCCTTCAAACTCTATGGAAAGCTTAAGTTCTTAAAGAGACAGCAAACTCACAGAGTGAGAGTACCTCTTCGAGCGCTTGAACAAGTGAACTGTCAAAGAACTTGCAGAGTTTGCAATCGATGGGGGGTTTGAACTGATGCCTTAAATGAGCTAAGTTTTACCTCCAATTACAAACTCCTCAATTTCTTTAGTGGCTCACTTGTTAAAGAACCCAACAAGATAGTCCCGCACTATGAACTCTTCACCTTTTTAAATACTCGAGTTTTCGATAGAATTAGTAGATAAAATTTCCACCGAAAAAAATACTTTGTAAACTTTGCATAAAAATTGAAAATCTCTCTAAAAGTCTCATAATTAAAAACAAATGGTATATAATAAATAGTAATAAGAGTTAACAATAATTGAAGTAATTAATATACCAATTCAACAACTCAAAAATGGTTGAATAATTACATCCAAGTGGCTAATGGTACCGCCGTAGTCCTTTCTTCAACACAAAACATTAAGGTGGACATGAGTTGGTATTTAGTCTTTGATGTTATGTACACATTACTTTTATATTAACTAGTATACTTTCTTACTAGCTTTCACCTTGGATTAATTGTTCCATGTATTTAAAAGACTTTTAAGAATTTAGTCCCTCTATTTTTAAATTTTAAAAATACATGTCTAATTTTTAACATTATTAAATTTTTTTTGTTAAATTCGCTAGAGTGGCATTTCGAAATTTAAAATAAAATACTCACACGATAACCATGTAACAAGAAAAGACATTCCAATAAATGTGAATTTAACAAGTAATTTTAACAACTCTTAGAAATTACATCCTCGTTTTAAGCGAAATAAAGTTTTTAGGTTAACCAATAACGTTGAAAAAGTTGAGGTACCAAATTATGTTAAAAATTGAAATATAAAGATTAAATCTTAAATTTGTGTGTAGCATAGGGACCAAAATTAAAATTTGACCATTAGTATAATTTATAAAAATTTAAAAAATTTATTCCAACTCATCATGTTAAAATAATTTTTGCTAGTATAGTTTTTTTAAATCTAAATAAAAAAGTTAATCAATCAACAATATTAACAATTTGGGCTAAATAAAAATAAAATTTAGGGACCAAATTACGGTGGAATTTAAGTATAAAGATTAAATTTTAATTTCAGTCATAATAGAGGGACCAAAAGTGATATTTAACAATTTTCCTATGAAAGGCAAAAAGGAAAATGAATGCCTAGACACGTCACAATGTAGACCTTCCTTTCATCTATAGTTTATAAATTGATCAACAATTCATTATAAATTTTGAGTTCTTTTTCTTTTAAAATTAATCTTTTTTATATTTTGATTTCTCAAGTAATTTTTTTAAAAGATATTTATTGGAGCTGCCCGGTAATTAAATTAAATTTTATAAAGAATACAAAAAATTATCACGTACTTCAAACTAAATTTATGCAGATAGTCTTGTTTCTAGAAGTGGTTTTATGAATGATTTTGTCATCATCCTCCCCAATTTGATAGATGTTTGGTTCTTTTGTCGATTTTTACCCACTGTTTTGGACCATCTACGATTAATTTTTTTATCGTATTAAGTGCTTGTAATCACTCTTGATATGCCGTGCTTGAGTTATGATATAGCTAATTGTCAACTTGTCATAATGTTCTATTGAAGCTGAGGCTGAAATTTTTGTTATGTTGGTGGAGTTTGTGCTTCATCGCCTACAACCAACAGATGTTTGTTGTTTTTTTTTCTTGTGACACAACTACCAAAAATAATAATTAATAATAAATATTATTATATAGGAATACCCTAAAAAATTATTATATAGGAAATTGTATTTACTATATTTCTAAGAAAGTGAGCTAAGTAAGTTAATGCATTAATTATATGACATGGTATATATGTGAACCCGACCAAAGCCGAGTTAACCGGCAAGGATGGGAATTTAATGCAATAATTGACTTACCCTAAACTTGAAGATTTATTTAATTTATATTTTATTATTTGTGGAAGTGGTTGAAAAATGAGGATAATAATAATAAAATTAACCCAACGAACCCCTTATGTTGACTCCAACCCATAAAAATATTTTAGCTTGTTTCACCAAAGTGAGAATTTTGAAAAATTTTCACAAAAAAGGTGAAATTTACAAATCTATGGGCTGACATAATCTACACTCTTTTTAACTTTTCAATTTGTTTTGCAATTTGTTGTAAAACAATTCAATAATAGAGAGAGAGAGAGAGAGAGAAAATGAGATACATGAAAATAATAGTGTAATTTAAAAGGATAAGAAAAAACCAAAATTATTATCTTTAATTTTTGGGTGTACTAGTTAAATATCAAATTTAGGCATAATAGAGGGACCACAACTAAAATTTAACTATTTTTCTGAAATTGCAAAAAGAAGGTAAGCTTAAAAGAAATGAGAAGTCATGTATCAATTTTTAAGACTTTAAGAGTATTCAAATTATATAACCACGTAATATTTTAATTGAAAAGTTAACGAAATTAACTATTTGCACTAATTAATAACATTATAAAAATATAAGGGTCAAATTATATTAAATATTAAATTAAAGCATATTAGAGTTACTAAGGTGAAATTTGATCATTTTTGTAAAATGAAAAGAAAAGAAAGCAAGGAAGCCTGGGTGAGAGAGCCACAAAAACCTTTTTATTTTATTTTATTTATTATACTTACATATCACAAAAATCGATGGTAAAATTAACATCCAATGAACCATTTCTTTTTGCCCAAAAGTCAAAGGGATATTAATGAGTGGTGATATCACCGTGCATCCTAAAATTTTGGATTAAAATTTTTATATCATTTATTTATTTTTTATCATTTTTTTTAATTTTACTTAAATATAAAGTTTTGAATGGGATCATATAATTTGGGAAAAAATAAGTGCTCATTGTAGTAATTGAAGGACAAGCTTTAGCATTAATAAGACATTATGGTACGTTGACAATTGGCTCTATTAAAACTCAAGCATGACATATCTTGAGTGACTGTAAGTACTTAATATAATAAGGAAATCAACCCTGGACAGTCCAAAGCAGCGAGCAAAAATCAATAAAAGAATCGAGCATTCACCAAGTTGGAAAGGATGATGACAAAACCATCCCTGAAATCACTTGCAAAAGTAAGATTACATGTATAAGCAACACTAAAAAGCGTACTATAAAAGCAAACAAAAACTTCTAAAAGTGAAGACTTATTAAATAATGAAAAACAAACAAAAAACCATATAAAATTTTACACAAAACATGTCGAAACTAACTTGTTAAATAATTTATTATTATTGGAAAGTTGTTGTTATATCCACTAGCCACCAACAATTTTTCTTGAAAAGTGGGTAACTCTTCGTTAGGTCTTAATTTGTTTCCATTTTGAGAGGATATACCCACAAAATAAATCTATAAACTAAAAAGAGAGAAGGTACATGAAGTGAATGAGGAGAAGAAAAAAAGAGAAGGTTGGTGGAAGGGAGATTCGACTGACTACCATCATTGGACAAAACAAAAGAGAAAAGGCAAATGGCTTAGAGAAAAGTTTTTTTTTTACTTCAATATCAAATAAATAAACTCAATTTGTTTAAATGTTTTTTTTTAAATATTACTAAAATTTATAAGTGTTATAACTACATCTAGATAGCTTGCCCCATAACATGCCAACTTCAATAATCAACACTACAAATTAGAATTATCTTCTGAACTAAGGACATTCGTAAGGTCAAGACCCCATGAGCTCAAAAACTCGTGAGAACATATCATGGGGACTACTCTCTTGACATGGATAGAATGTCTACTACTTTTAAATCACACTTATCTATTGTCTAAACATGATAGTCTATACCTACGGAGGAAGATATAATTAGGTCGACTAGGCTCTAAAAAGTACAAAACAAATATAAAACTAATACAATGACAACACATGACATCTCAGAATGTTCAGAATTGCCTATTTTAAGCTCATAGACATCATAAAAGAACAACTCTCTCTTTTCACACTCTAAGCTATCTCCATTCTTCCTCTTGAATTTCAATCTTCCCAAAAACTTAGATTCCAATCACTTTCAAGTTTCACCCCTACCCCTTTCAAATAAACTATCACGAACCACTATAATTTCAAACTTTTCCATTTTACTCTTTTATCAAAAGCTAAAAATAATGCTATTTGATTTTCGTTAATAGTTATTTTTTCATATTAATAAGGTAATAGTTTCTTTGGCATGATCAATGTATATTCTATATTCGTTTTACAATCCATAAAGATTAATCTTTTTAGACTTCATAGTTTTCCTTCGAATAATATCATCTCTAATATTCAAACTTGAGTTGCCCTACAATCTATTTTACCTTTACTCCCAACATATGTTGGTAATAAGGTAAAAATTTTTAATGTTCAGAACTTTGCCACAAACAATTAGCTATAATGTTTTGTTCATAAAAAACGATTTTATTAGTATTAGAATTTGTGCTAAAACTCAATCCTAACATATTCTTAATTAACAATGAAAGTCCTAGATATTATTAGTTAATTTAATCGTTTTAGTCATCACAATTCATTTGATCTAATTGATTAGATCAAAGGCTCTTGCTTAAGTATGTTAAAATAGCCCGTTTAGGACTTTTCAACTCCTTCAAGAATAGTTTATGAAGTGTTATTCGCTCGTAATCTCCGACCCTTCAACAAGTCCAATTTTTTCCTTTGTGGAGAGTTTTGTTTGCCAACTTTACCAAAAGTTTGAGTGCCTAAGGAGACATTAAGTTCATAGAGTCGGAACATCTTGTTGAGTGCCTAAATAGGCAAACTACCAAAGAAACGGAAGAATTGGCAATCGATGGTAAAGCTCGAGCACAAGTTGGGTATCACTTAAGGTAGCTCTCAGACTCTCGTTAAAGACACAATGTTAGAAACAAAATCCCATCAAGAATAATACCCATTTTATTGAAGGATCTGGTAACTCAAAACAGATTACAATTCATAGACTTCTCTTGAAAAAAAATGAAAATCCATCTAAAACAATCATTTGTTGACCCTAAAAAGTAAAAACCAATAAACCATGGTGGAGTTCCAAGAGAAGTTATGGAAGCATGGGTTTGGATTGGAGAGACATTGAGAATTTCAAGAGAGAGGAAAACGACGACATTTTGGTGCTTTGGCGTTTAAGGCCCGCCAATTACCCCTCAGTTCCCTCCTCCGTCATTTACGGCCAAAACAACACTAACAATATTTTATAATAATTAAATAATAATTGCTTTGCTTAATATTAATACAACCACAGTAACATGCACCATCATCATAAAAATTGAAAATTAAAAAATGAAAAATATGCTTTTAAGTTCATGTACCTTTGATACTTTTGAAATTTAGTCCTTTTAAGTTATAACTATATTAATTGTTCTAATTGGAATTATTTAAGTACTGATCTGAATAATTAAATCAATAGCAATCTAACTATAATCCAGATATTTATAATAAAAAAACTATAATCCAAATAAATATAGAAAAAAAATCCAAAATTCAAACACGAGATCTTAGAGTTCCTTGAGCTTCAACCTTACTATTGAGACAAGGTCCCGTTGACGAGTAGAGCGGACATTAATAGCTTCAAATTTTTGGAAAATTTTAATGTTCCCTTGAATTAAAAAAAAATTAGATTACCTCAAAATTTTAAAAATTCTCTTAAATCTCACGAAGGCTAAAAAATTTTAACTAAGACCCTCATTTTTCTAAAAAGTTCTCATTAACTTCTCAAAATTTTTAATAATTTTTAATTAGCCCGCTCCAAAGCTTAGTCCATGATCTGCTACTGTTGACCACCCCTTACTTTTATTTACAAAAAACTATTTCTTATATGTTTTGAGTTTAAAAAATAAGGTGTAATAATTGTTATTATTATTATTTTTTGTTAAATTTGTTGGTATGCACCCCCAGGTGAAATCGTACATCTCTTATTAGAAGATGTGCATGGCATAGGGACACGACAACGAGTTCGTGTATAAACACGACTTTCTCTCTTCTTTTGACAAAGAATAAATAAAATAAAATATTTATTTGAAAGTCATGTAACTGTATAATCGATCCGAATTTAATAAAATAATTTTATCTATATTAATATTTGAAGTTATAATTTTATATTTGAAAAATAAATGAATTATATTTTTAAAATTAAAATTATAATACTAAATTCCAAATATATATTAACTATTTATTTAGATCTATATAACTCCATTGCAGCTGAACGTAAGACATCCCCTTTCCCTCTTATACTTTTTTTCTCTTCTTGCTTATCATTTTCTTCACCAAACATTTTTCTACGAAAGTTTCAACCATTTTGATGCCATAATTCATTCATTTTCCTGGAAAATATAAAAACCAAGCTACATTATCAAACTGGGTCTTCCTTCTTTTTTAGAATTAAACCAGTTCCTGATCTGGGTTTTCACATTGAGCTAACATACTTTTTTTTTTTTTTCAAAATGGAAAACCAGTTTTTTCTTGGTGCTCAAGGACCGCCATTAGACTTTGGGCAGTCATTATCATCACCCTTATCAACAGCTTGGCAATCCTTATCTTCACCCATGGAAATTCAAGCAACTGAGTTGAATTCAACAGATTACGGTTTACAATTTGAGTCAGCACTGAGTTCAATGGTGTCTTCTCCAGTAGCATCGAATTCAAATCTCTCTAACGAGAGTTTTATGATCAGGGAATTGATCGGAAAATTAGGGAGTATCGGTGGTAACTCCGGTGAGATCTCTCCACAACCATTAATAGCTAACAGCACCAACACATCTTGTTACAGCACTCCATTGAATTCTCCCCCTAAATTAAGCTTACCATTGAATACTTTAGTGAAAGAGAAATTACCCAGATTAGGGAAATCAATGGGTATGAATTCAAGCGTGACTGATTTCTCAGCCGATCCTGGATTTGCAGAACGAGCGGCGAAATTCTCTTGTTTTGGTAGTAGAAGCTTTAATGGCAGAACGAGTCAACTCGGACTCAATGATACTTCTTCCCCTTCTCCTTCCCTTTCCCCTTACAGATCTAATCCATTATCATCAAATCGCAAGATTCCCCGTGTTTCAAGCAGTCCTTCATTGAACGCAATGGTAGTAATTGAACCATTACAAGATCGATCCGAGTTATCTCATTCTCAAGAAGAATCCTCCATTACCAATGGTGACCCAAGTTTGAAACCTTCAAAAGGTACCAATTCAAGGAAAAGAAAAACAGTCCCCAAAGCAAAAACAAATGAAATTTCAACATCCCCATCAACAAATGCTCCAAAGGTATCAAATCAAACTTGATTTTCATTCAAAATTTTGTTCTAAAAACATTCATTAATCAACTAATTTTGTTATCCCCAGGGGACTGAATCAAATGAGAAACGATGCAAATCAACCGAGAGCAATGGAAACCAAAATGATTCGATCAAAACAGAGGATGATGCAAAAGGAAATACAAAGCCACCTGAGCCACCCAAAGATTACATTCATGTTAGAGCAAGAAGGGGTCAAGCTACTGATAGCCATAGCTTAGCTGAAAGAGTGAGAATTAAAAAAAAAAAATTTACTGGGAATTTTGCATTTTTATCATTGATTCTTATATTATCTATCATTTTGATTAGGTCCGCAGAGAGAAAATCAGTGAGAGAATGAAGCTTCTGCAAAATCTTGTCCCTGGTTGCAACAAGGTTTGTACTTTGTTCTAAGAACAAAGGGTCTATTTTTATTTTTAGTCCCTATATTACGATAAAATTTGAGATTTTATCTTTTTTGCTTTAATTTGACATAATTTAGTAGATTCAAATTGATGAGATTGTGAATGTAAAATTTCACGTAGTTTAAAAAAAATTGACGATCTCATCAATTAGGACTTACTGACAAATTATGCCAACATTAAATAGAAGGGTTAAATCCCAGAGTTCAACATATTAGAGGGGCTAAAACTAGGATTAGACCAAAGAGCAACTTGGTAATATTATTGCTGGAATCCTAAAATATTGAATTTTCCAACTTGTATAGGTGACTGGAAAAGCCTTAATGCTGGATGAAATTATAAATTATGTTCAATCATTGCAACGTCAAGTTGAGGTAAATTTTTTATTTTTATTTTTAACATATTTATTGATGAACGTGTGGTGCTTTAATTTCTTAAGATTTAAGCTCTTTTTATTTTTTTGTTATTTTTTTGACTTTAATGGTTTAATGATAATTTTTTATTGGCAGTTCCTTTCAATGAAGTTAGCTTCAGTGAATACCAGGCTGGACTTTAACATGGATGGTTTAATGCCAAAGGAGGTAAGTCTAAAGATTCAACTACATTAGATAAATACACATGAAATTGAAAGGGTCAAATTTTTATTTTGGTCCTATAATTTAATTCGACATTATTTATTCTATTTTTATAATGTTGTTAATTAATCTATATGCTCTCATGGAGTTTTTCTTCTTCTTAAAAACCTTTCTTCCAACTCGTCATACTAACATGGTTTTTTTTGGGCATGAGATAGGGTTTTTTTTTAAAGAAAAAACTCATCTTAACGGTATTAATTTATGGGTTAAAATATGTTATAGGTCCTTTTATTTTCCACAAACATGAAATTTAGTCACTTTACTTTTTAAATTTTAAAATTCGAGTTCAATTGTTAATCCTGTGAATTTTTTTTTGTTAAATTTATTGGTGTGAAATTTTGAAATAAAAAAATTCCTTTGGTAGCAATGTAACTAAAAAGAAGGCATTATGGTAAATATAAATTTAACAAAATAATTTTAACAGTGTTAATAGTTATATCTAAAATTTGAAATCTAAAAAGTATGACTAAATTTCAAATTTACAAAGAGTATAGGGACTTATGACATATTTTAACCTAATTTATTTAAACCATCTAACTAATAACATTATAAAAAATAAAAGGACCAAAACTTAAATTTGGATGTAGTTGAAGAACCAAAACCATATAATTTGACAAATTTATATAAATACATATAATGGTTCAAATATTTTGAATTGGGATTTACTTTGTATGTATATATATGTATCTTCTTTTGTTGTTTTGTAGATGTTTGAATCAAACAATAGTTTGGCACATCAAATATTCCCAATGGATTCCTCGGCAACAGCCATATTTGAACAGCAAAATCCAGCACTACATCATCATCATGCCAATATGTCCAATGGGACAATGTCCCAATGCTTGGTGGGCCAATTAGACACTTCAATACATCCCAATCTCAACACCCATTTACCCCAAATTCACCATTTCACTCCATCTATGCCTCAGGTAAATTTCTTTTTTCTACAATTTTACAATGATTTTGAGTTTGAGTCACGTGAATAAATTTTTTTTTAAGAGAGTTTGTCTCCAGTTTAGGGTTCTAGTTTGGTTTGATTATTAATTTAGCTGGGACTCATTGTCTACGAAAAAAATGTGAACTCATAAAAAATCTTATAGATAAATTACATTAGTAGTCACCTATTTATATATTTTTTTGTTACCCAACTATTTAAATTTGTCTTTTTTGTCACCCTTGAATTTTTTAGTGTTTCGATTTTTATGTACCAAAAAAAAGACAAAAGTGGATAGTTGGTGACAAAAAAAAACCCGATTCCTATCATTTTATTCATGGTTGTTGGAGCTTGATAGACAAATATCCTATTCCGAACAAAGAGTTGAATTGGCTTTGAACCAGAATATTTTTTCTATTTATGATTTTTTTAATAATTTATTTAATTAAAATTGGATTAGCCGATTAAACCGATCAAATTGAAAACTAGTAATCTAATCGGTTCAATCATCAATCCGGTTTTAAAAACTTATTTTTTTATTTCAATTTCAGAGTTCTAAATCTCTAAAACTTTTACCTGATATTAAATTTATATTTGCAGTACCCAGCATTTTGTGAAGGTGACCTTCAAACCATAGTTGAAATGGGGTTAGGCCAAAATCAAAGCAGGGAAATGGCATTACAATCAGAATTCCAGGGTAAGTAAAAAAAATTCAAAAATGTATAAGGACTAAGAAATAAATTTAAAAAATTAAAATGAATTAATTATGATTGTTTTAATGCAGGTTCAAATCAAGTATCCCAGATGAAAGTTGAGCTCTAATAACCATTTTAATCCAGAATTAGAGCCGAAAAAGAAAAAGGAGAAAATGGCTGTGATGCTGTATATATTACAAAGAAATTTAATATGGACCCATTGCATGAATGATTTTGTCTTCTAATTTTCATTTTTTTTTGTGGGTTTTTTTTAAACCAAATTATTCAATATAAAATTTGGGTATTTAATGGTGCAAATGGTCTTCATAGCAAACAGCACCACTTGTTTGTAAGATAATAGTATTAATTAATGCTAATTACTATCATTAGAATTTTTATTTTATTTTTGGCCTTTTTCATTCTTCATTAATATTTGAAACATTATTATTTGCTTTGGAGTCACATCAAACTTGAGGGATTTGATCTCATAATAAACTAGTGTTAAGCAGCTGTATTTGTTAGAGTGATTAAAGGATTTGGTGATTTTTGAGGGGTCAACTCAAACCATGCTCATTGCCATTTTAGAAAAGAAAGACCAATCTGTTATTCATTTCTAGAAGGTGGATTATAAGAAATTTTTAAAAGTTAGGTCAGTTTTTGTTTTTGGTCGTTTAAATTTGAAATTTTACAATTTAATCATCTAATTTTATAATATCATTAACTAATTTAAATAGTTAATACCGTTAAATTTTTCCTAAAAAAAACTTTTTAACACACAAAATATCATGTCAGCACAATAAGTTGAAAGAAAAGGTACTTTAAGGGATAAATCATTGGTATTGAAGCTAATTGATAATGCTAAATTAAAATTTTGAGATTAAATCTCTTATTTTAGTATACTAAAGGGATGAAAACAAGAATTTTACGAAAGTACTAAGGTTAAGGGCATCGCAACTAAATGAGAATAATATTTCGATTTTATTTTCATTAGAAATTATAATTCGACAGCTCAACGAAACAATTTTATTAGTCTCATATTTCAATTTTTTCCATTACTTTGAAATATTTTAATTTCATTTCATTTCAATTTTCAAAACCATACAAACACCTACAAGTATTTAAATCAAAGTTACCACAGACTTATTGATACAAAGAAGTTTGACCCTAAAATTCATGGTTTTATAAAGTCGAATAAATAGTCTAGTCAGACCATTAAATCTTGATTTAATCTGTTCGATTTTAATTAAAAAAATTATTATTAATTCAACTAAGTCAATCCTTTTTTATCTCCGATTTGTTCAAAAATTAGTTGTATGCCCAAACTGAAATAACCTACTGATTTCTAACAACCATGGTAAGTTTTGCCTAAAGATTGCTACTTTAGGAGGGCTCTTATATTTAAAAAAAGAAAAGAAAAGAAGCTTCTGTCCCTTTTTCTTCTCCTTTTACTGTGACAGAAAAAAATAATTAAAAAGAAAATTGAAAGTCAAGGCTGTCAACCA
Organism: Gossypium hirsutum; assembly: GCF_007990345.1. NCBI lineage: Eukaryota > Viridiplantae > Streptophyta > Magnoliopsida > Malvales > Malvaceae > Gossypium > Gossypium hirsutum. The sequence goes on from NC_053443.1 coordinate 12,240,909, forward strand.
CAAGCAAAAAAGATTAGAAGTTATAACCACCCCTTTTTAATTTCTTTATCTTTTTTTGCCCCTTTTCTGCATCAAAAGAATCCCAGGTTGGCAGTTGTTAGATTCTCATTGGTCCCCTAAATCATTCAATTTTATTTAGTTTCAACTTTCAATTTGTATTTAAATGTATTATATTTTATTATTCTTCACTTAAAAAAATAAATAAATTAATTCTTATAGATTAGATCAAATAACAAATCAAACAATAACACGTGGCGTGTTATGTGTGCCTTATGTTGTCGTATAAGAATCAATTTTTAACATTACAGATTAATGAAATTTTTAATAGAAAAAACTAATTTACTATTTAATCTAATGCACATGAGTTAATTTACCCGTTTTTTACTAGATTAGACAAAATATAATTCGACTTCTAATATTGAGACTCCATGATACTTTTATTGGTATTGGTTTAACGGGAAGGTTGTGGTGATTTAAGCCCCTCTATGTTTGAGCTATGTCCAGATATATTTGGAGTATCAATTCAATTGTGCTTTATGACGATTAATTTTAATTTTAATTTTAATTATTTGAATGTGTATTATTTTGTACGTGTTGTGACGCTAATAAGGTATGGGCATTATTGAAAAAAGTTGAGATCTGAGTCTTTTAAGTACCTACAGAGGCGAAGGCAAGGCAGGTACGTCCCCCCCCCCCAAAACGTGGTAGAGTTATCCCTTTAGTTTCTTTAAATTTATGCAATTACAAATTAATATAATGGTAAATTTATATTTTGGTCCCTAAAATTTTATTATTCTTTTTTGGCCCCGTTTAAGCAATTTTCTATCTTCACCCTTGGGTACTTACCTCACGCAATTTGTAGGGGAAATCCATAAATTTGGGTAGGGAAGGTGAAATTGAATTATAAATTTTTTTATATATCAATATATAATTTATAATATATTAACTGATGATCTTATTAAATTTAAGTGGACTTAACATAATTTTATTTTTATTTTTACATGACTAAAGTGAAATTTTACTATATGTATAATTGTTTATAAAGGGAGTGAATAATATTTTTTTTATTTTGGAAATTTATCTTATGTGAATCTCCAATCTAATTATATTACGAATCTTCGTCTTTCTGTGCTTTATTCAATATTAATTTTTTATTAATAAAAAATTGAAGTTCGTTTAGCATAGTGGAGTAGATGCTCAAACTTTTAAATTATAAATTGTGGTCTGTAAGTAAAAAATTCCAGGATTTCTGAAATTGCAGCTTTAATTGTAATCTTTTTTTATATATTTTAATTCAAAGGGCCTATTATTTTGTTTAATTAGCAGAAAAGATGCTATTGAGTGTGGGTTTTTTTTTTCTTTTTTCTTTTTAATTGTGACAGTTTCTGTCGCTGAAAAGTTTACATTCAATCATTTAGCGACGTGCTTAGGGATTGAATTGAGAGAATTTTGGTTAAAATATGCCCAAGTCCCTATTCACTTTATAAATTTGGAATTTGATTATTATACTTCTTTTTTCAAGAAATTAGTCTATCTATTTTTCATATTTCAAAATTTACGTCCAATTATTTGTTAACTTTCTGTTAAATTTGTTGGTGTGACATTGAAAAAAAAAATACTTACTTGGTAGCCATGTAATTAAAAAAAATAACGTTGTAATCAACTCGAATTTAACCAAAAATTTTAGCAATGTTAACAATTAGACTTGTATTTTGAAATCTGAAATATAGAGTGACAAATTCATGGAAATAAAAGAGTAGGACTAAATTCTCAATTTTTGAACAGTATAGGGACTTATGACGCGTTTTAATCAAGAATGTTTTTGGTTATAAACTATTATTCGAATTTTAAATTAATCTTTTAATTTTGAATATTTTATTTGACTCCTCCAAATATCAATACCACGTTAATTAGTTCATTAAGGTAGCCTAGTTATTAGTTTGGGCATTAAATGTGGATTCAGATCTGAAATGAAGCATATGTGAAATACGTTAATCAAATTATAAACATAAGTGTATCTTCTACATGGAAAATTTAAATTTAACCTATTAAAAAGAAAAACAACCTTCCTAAAATTTATTGACACTATTTGGATTTTTTATAACACCTAATCCGAGTTATCTATGTGATAAAGTATACAAATATTTATAATTTGGTCCACCTACATTACATAAAATAAAATTGACATTTAACTCTTGGATTAACATCTAAGTCGATGAAATGATATAATTGGTGCAATATGAATATATTGAGAATCTGACTAAACCATTTTAAAATTTAAAAAATAATTAAAAATCCGAATAATAATTGAAATACATTATGAAATTAACCCTTTTCCATCCAAATTTCTTTAGAGCAAACAAGGTTTTATATAGAAAATTATATATATCTTGTTAATTATTATGTTTGATTGATTCTGTTAGAGTTCAGAACCTTGACAGAGCTGCTATATAAGAAGCTTAGTTGGCATTTCAATTTTTCAATTCATCTAAAGAAAAAATAACATTTAGTGTTTAAATTACTCAATTTTTTTATTCCACATTAATTTTAAAACTTAACAAAATTTCTCAATTTAGTCGTTAAGCTTGGATTGAATATTACTTTATCCCTTTCTCTAAAGTCGGTTTCAAATCATAATTGATAAAGCTTAACTATGATCCAATTTTTATATAATTATCTTATTTAGGTTATTAATTTTAATTCAATAGTCTAATTGTATACCACTTTTCGTGAATTAAAAAAAATCAATTTCCAATTAAACCTAAACAACAATAAAATTGGTCAAATTACATTCAATTCCATCTAATGAGAACCAATAGATTGATCACTTGCTTACAAAATTATAAATGGAATGCTATGTTATATTTTTGGGGTTTGATAAATGGATCATATTGAAAAAAAATTTATATTTAAGTTTACTAACTATAGATCATATAAATAACTCTGAAATTAGGGAAATTAACAAATAAAAAGAGAAAGACAAGAGTACTATTCTCATTGAGCAAATATTATGTGATAAATGGCACTACTAAATGGATTAGTTGATTCATTATGTGGATTGGAGAAGAATCGTTGTTCAAGATTGAGGTTAAAGTTATTTTAGAATGTCTAAAGATAGCATGAGATTCTAACTGTAGACAATTAAAGTTGGAGTGTAATATGTAGGACATGCATTTGGTTCGTGGGAATGCTTCCCCACTTTTGCTTCCACGTTTTGTTGCCCAACTTCCACATCTTGTATGTGTGATAGTGGGTGTATGTGTGATAGTAGGACATGTTTTTGTGGTTTTTGATGGGAACTATCACTATAAATATCCCAAAGTATAAGGTCCCTCAGTATTAAAAACAATTTCATCTAGTGAAGTTTTCGAGTGCTTAGAAGACTTTGAGGATTTTCTTGTTTTCGTATAGCTAAATTCGACGTCCTCGTCGATTATTTAACGCGCTCGACATTGGTGTTATAATGTCCAGATTTTGACATTTGGTTCAAGCAATGGCCGGAGGTATTTATGTTCAATCTTTTCCGCTACACTTTAACGTTTAAACCATAATTATGATTACATGATAATGCTTTGGTAGTTAAAACTATTCTAGCAAGTGGTGCTGCAAATAGTAGGATGTCGTAGTTGCATCTGATTCACCAACTCTTGGATCTTGATTGGAGAGTTCATTTTTGATATATTCTGACGGGCCATAACAAATTTGCTGACCATATAGCTAAACTTCCAAGTTTATATTGCAATGAGGTGCAAATTTTTACAGAGATTTCGATTTCGATAAAAAATTTACTCAAATCAGACATTGGCCAGTCACTTGGTAATATACTGATATCTTTGTAATCACATTAGAATTGCTTTATTTACCAAAAAAACGATTTGAATATAAAAAGTAACTGAACTAGAACAACTTCCATTGGTATGAATCAGTTTGATTCATCCGTTTTTGTTTTTATTTTTTTTTAAATGTATGCTTTTTCAACGTTATTTTCCTTTTTTTTTATTTTATAAAAAATTATTAAAAATATAAATTAATTATAAGTTAAACGAAAATAGTTCTATTTTGATAATAGTAAGTTTGTCATCTTTGTCAAACCAAATCGATTAAAAATTACGGTTTGAATTGGCTTTCAATTGTTCGAGAGTTGTTTTTACGACCAAAGTACCACGACCATTACTACCATTATTATTAGTGGTATTTTCTTTCAAAAAGTGTCTTTAATATTGGGTAAAAGCACTATAGAAGTTTCTGTTGTATTGCATTTTATCATTTCTATTAAAAAAATGAGTAAATTAATCCCTGTACATTAGATTAAAGAGCTAATTGATCATTCTTTTGAAAATTTCATCGATTTCTACTAGTAAAAACTATTTATTGTACATCAACATGACGTACATATGACACGTTACATGTCACTATCTGATTATTTCATCAGCCACGCTAATTTTTAATCATACAAATAGATGAAATTTTTAGCAAAAAAGAAATTGATTTACTCATTGATTTAATGTACATGAACTAATTTATCCATTTTCTAAATAAAAGGAATAAAATGCAAACTAACTTCTAACCCAGAAAATTTTAAGATACTTTTACCTCAATATTGATATTTAAAACCCTCTATTGCTTCACAAGATTATGCTTCTATTGACCTTAGGGTTTTTAATAATGGAATTTATTGGTAACAAGTCTTAATCAAAATCTTGAAAACCATGTGCTAACCAAAATCTCAATTACCCCTCCAAAAAAAATTAAAAGCAATCCAAGTATTCACAACAACAAAATAATAAACCATACTTTGAAGGGATGGAATTTGAACCTTAGTGGTTGCTATTGTAGGGCACAAATGTATATATGATGATTAGGATAGGTAACAAAGTCATTTCTCTCTATTTCATCACCCTTTAGAAACCTTATTGGGGCACTAGTTTTAACTTTGGTTGGTCTATATTCATTTATTATATGGTTTGGAGAGAAATAAAAACAGGGTGTGAAGAAACCACCTTTGCCTCATCATTTGTTTCACCAACCTTGCATTATTTCATGCTCTCCAACTATAAGCATTTGTTGTTTTGCTTTTCTGCATTTCAAAGCTTCTTTGGTTGCCATAAAACAAGCTCAATTTCGATTTCGATTTCATTTTCAATTTTAAGATCTTGGTTTTATTGTTCAAAATCGATAAATTTAAATATAAAATTTAATTCAATTGATTCACACAATCGTACTAAATAAATTTATTCGACCGCACGTAAATCAAGTTTTAATACTAGTATCTGAAACACTTGTTAATTAGTATTTTTGTAGCCCATCGCCCCATCATTTGCACATTTTTTCTCCCTTAATTAATTGGTATAAAAATTTGTGGCCTTGTTGGCTTGAATTAAATGTTTAGCAGCAACGCCACATTAGACCAAATGGTAAAATATTTTTGTTTGGTACATAAAATGACCATTTGATTGTAATAAATATCTCGTTAAATTCTGCATGTAGTTTACTACTATATTTTAATTTTTATATTTTTCTAATTTTAAAATTTTAGTCTAACTTAATGACAATAAATTTAATCTATTTGATTAAATTATATCATCAATAAAATTATAGTTTTAATCTATGTTCATCAATTGACTCATTACTGACTATTTTTTAAATTTAAAAAAAAAAACTTGAATCAAAATTTTCATCAAATAATTTTTCGTGATTATTATATAAAAACAACAAACATGATATTACACATATGATAATATATCAAATTTTAAAAATACCAAAATTTAATGAATTTAATAATTTTATTCGATTAGAACTAAAATTTTTAAATTCTAAAAGTACAGAGACTTATAATGACCAAATTAAAATAGAGATACTAAATACAAATATGAGATAATGCATGCACCTCATATAATTTATTTCAATAATATGAGAAATTCAAAACACAACCCATCCTACTGATTTATCCAATTAAATTGAGTAAATCACTTATTTAACCTATTCCAGAATGATACCTCAACTAATTCCCTAATATTCTAAGATTTGATATCCATCATGATTTCATTTTCAACAAATCCGACCTCAACAATTGTAAACTCAAAATTCAAGTCTCGATTTGAGCCCTATCCATTTCTATACTCCAACATCAACTCCGCTCAAGACCAACCTCCACTCCATATTTACCAATTCAAATCAATTTTTTCATGTTTGAATATCATACACACCTTACGATTTTTTTGCTCACTGTAATAATCTTAAATTAAAAAAACTGTAGTTTCAGAAGTTTCACTTTTTACACCTAATTTTTAATCTCTAGATTTATTCTGACCAACTCCTAAAGCAACCATTATACCCTACCAAAACACATCCCAAATTCCTAACTCCAATTGAGCTCAGTTCTTCCCTAAAGCTACAATAATAACATAATAATATATCAACCACAAAAGCAACCAACAAGTTTTCAATCTTTTGGGACAGTACCCCTTATATTGAAAATAAATCTCCAATAAACAGAATTCTTTTTTTTAAATGTCAACCAACCTCAGATAGAAACGAATCCATTACAACTCAAATTCTCTATGTCAAAGATAAGTTGTCCTGCAAATAGAACAAACGTAGTTAAAAGACCATAAAAGGCTAGGGATCATCAACTTCACTTTAATTGATTAAGGTCTCCAAGCTTTGCTTCATCTCCACCTATGCCTTGCTATCTATGCTCATTGGTTCGGGTTCCTTTGCAGCTGATTTCTGGTCAATAAGATCAAGACAAGATCAGCGGCAAGAATCATCACAAAAAAACCCATCAAAGATTCTTGTACAAACAGTCCAAATAATAGTTCTTCAATTATATAGGCAACGTTCAATGCCTGTACAAACATTCCAAATAATTATTCTTCAATTATATGGGCAATTGTACACTTACACTGGAATCACCAGAATCCATTTTATTCATCTTGGCAAACATGTTGCCATAGAATTTGGCTTCCTTCTTGTTATATTCCTTGATCTTCTCTTTCAAAGCTTTGTATTCGAGCTTCACCTCCCTGATATCAAACAATAATAAGCACGTTGAGTTCATGATTTGGGACACTAGAAGGGTGTATTAGCTTGTTGGGCGATTACCTATTATCAGGGTCAAGCTCAAGAGCTTTCTTGATATCAAGCTCCGCCAAATCCAAATCTGCCAGATTGATGTATGCTTGAGCCCTTCTATACAGTGCTTTCACGTTTGCACTTTCTAATTCTAAAACCTGCACGTGGATGAAACGGAACAGTTAACATCGTTATGATATCTATCAAGAAATCATGATTGTTGCCATGAAGAGGATTCTAACCTTGGTGCACAACTTCTCAGCCTGCTTGTAGTCCTTTAGTTTCAATTTGCAAGCAGCATCGTTCAGATTGCAAGCAACCTTCAACGCCTTGGACTGCTTTTTCTCCTCTTCACTAAAGGAAGTATCATAATCAATATACTTAACAGCCTGCACATAAAAACAACAATAAATGACAGGCTATTGAAAGTAGAAACTGAAACTTTTACAAGGGAACACGTTCATTGCACTAAATACCTTCTCATATGTCTTAGAAGCTCTCACATATTTGCCAGCCTTGAACAATACATTTCCTTCTTCCTTCTTTTTACCAGCAGCTTCAATTTTTTCTTGGGTGTTCAGATCCCATGATTCTTTTTCCTGAAAAAAAGCAGCTCATGGAAACCACTTGTAACAAATTTCCAAGAAAATATTTCGCAGATACACAACAAAGAAACTAAATCATAACATGCATACTGATCCACTAACCTTGACAAATGATACCAACTCAACTTCATAGTAAACAGTAGAGTTTGGCGGTACCACAGCCAACTCCTGCTTTGACTCGGATGACCCAAATGCATACTCAGGTGCAATAGTCAACAGTGCTACTTCGCCTTTTTTCATATTCAACACAGCTCTATCAAGACCTTCAATGACTTGTTCTGTAACAAAAATTCAAGCAGTCATAATTCAGTTAAAATCATGAAGTCAATAGAGAGTGTGTGTCTTTGTGGGGGGGGGGGAGGACCATCTGTTACCTTCATCTGTCTTGAACTCAAACAATTCTTCTCCTTCATTGTGGCCCTTCTTCAAGAATATGGTACCATCTTGCAGTTGCCCAATCAATTTCACTGCAAAAAGATGCATAAAAGATACATATTCAACATCAAATTGTTTTGGATAGGGAAGGTTGAAATTTCTTCTCATAACTTAACACCAACCTTGGACAACAGCCCCCTCATTTGGGCGCTCATATCCCTCTCCTTCCTTCAAGATCTTCTTTATAACCTTCTTGTCATCAGTTACTTCAGTCACAGTTTTCCATGAAACCAACTCTAAAGTAATCAAGAGTGTGGCATTTGGAGGCACTGCACCTTCAGCACCAGTGGCTGGCTTCCCCTTCTCACCAAAACCATCTTTATCATAGTAAAAATAGGGTTAAACATCAGAAACAAGAACCGACATATTTACATTCATGTTATTGAATAGATAGAATAACTTACACTGTGGCCTCACTGTAAGAAGCACCTTCTCCCCCTTCTTCATTGTCTTAACAGCCCTTGCCAAAGCAGGACAGAATAGACCTGTTCATAGAGGAAGAACCAATCACAGGGGTATTTTAAGAATTACAGGTGACATACTACGAGGGAAATAAGATGAAGAACAGCAGCATAGATAACACAAACCATCCTTAACAGTGAACTCTACGCCTTTGGCTTTTGCCACCACTGTGCCATCCTCGAGCTTAGCTTCATAGTTAACTGCGTTCAAGATAAAAACCCATTATTAAACCTCACTAGCTCAAAATAGACACCCCTCTTGATTATAATATCATTAATAACTAAATGAAGACAGAACATATTACGATACGTACTGAGCACTTCATCAAGGTCCTTTGGATTCTCCCATTTGTCACCTTCAATAAGTATCTTTTTAAATAACCCACCATCTTTGCAAATATCCTTGACACTTGTCCAAGATAACAATTCAACATCAAATTGGAGGGTTGCATTAGGGGGAATGGTTGGTGGTGAACCAGACTCGCCATACGCAAGTGCAGGGGGAATGGTAAAGATGGCATTTTCACCTTTCTTCATTGTCTTAATACCTTCATCCCATCCTTTAATAACTTGTCCTGCAAACATTAAAACGAAAGCCGAAATACAATATTAAGGCAAACCCCCACTTCACCAGATTTTTTCACTTCAACAAAAAGATACCTAGAGGTCCAATACTAAGCTGGAACTTAACAATAAAACATTCATATAACACATCAAATACATCTCGAACTTACAGAGTTCTTGCCCCTCAATATTATCATCAAAAGACCCAAAAAAAAAACTCATAATATCAACAAGAAACAAATCAATAAGATTCAAAGACATGCCTCCATTAAGTTCCAAATAAAACAAGTTCAAAAATATATTCACATTGTAAGTTTAAACAAGCTGCAAGCAGGAACGCTAAAGTTTTATCTCAAAAACTCCTCATCGCACTTTTAATATAAGTTCCATAATTGTAAATAGAAGAAACAAAACAAGCTTAACTAATAGGTTAAAAAAAACTAAAATCAAACTTATACTTAGAAGATTAAGTTTGCCATTTTTCCATCAAATCCAATGTAGAGCGGAAAATTAAATTAATTACACAAAATTTAAAAACAGAAATAAGACTTATATTCGTTTACCTTGACCGAGAGTGAACTTGAAAGGAGTGCCTCTATCACGGCTTGAATCGAACTGAGTTCCATCCAGCAACGTCCCCGTATAATGAACTGCAACAATTAACAAACAATCAGAATCCAAAACAACTTGATTTTTAAAATAAAATAAAAAAGCATTTTCTTAGCTTTTTATTAGTATAATTTATTCATACCTTCAACTTCGTCTCCGATTTCAGGATACTCCCAACCTTCACCTTCCTTAACAAGCTTCTTCTTCAAGCCTTGATTTCCGATCTCCTTCTCTTCTCCGACTTTCAGAATGGGACTCTCGTCGGGAAGATCCATATCTTCGTTCATCATGTCTTCCGCCGCCGGGATATCGAAATCCTCCATTTATAATCGGAAAAATCTAGAGAGAGATCGAGCGAGTGTGCCAAAGAGAAAACGAGTAACTGAGTGAGTGAGTGAGTTAGCTCGTCAAAAACGAAGAAACGAGTGTGAATGGGAAGCTTTGAGATGCGAAGGGAAGAGACTAAGGTAAGATCAAGAAAGAAAAAGACGGTGGGTTCTAGAGGCTTCTAACAAGGGTTTTTCGTTAGGCGTTAGCCGTCTGTCTTTAACTTTAATAATAAGTCATAATGCTAAATTTAGTCCCTTCTAATTTGTTTTTGAAGTATTTTGGTCCTCAAACTTTAAATTTTAATCTATTTGTTTTTTTAGATAAAAAATTGATTGGACCCTGAAAATTAACTAGCACTTGACAAGGGAAATTTACCAATAAAAGCTCTTTTTTTTAAATTACTGAAATAGGTCTATTATTTAATTATTTACCGGAATGGTCCATTTTCCGCGAAATCATGTCCACGTCAGCGCGATGTCAGGGTACGCTGCTGATGTGGACGTAATTTCCTGACGCGTACCCTGACATCGCACTGATGTGGACGCAATTTTTCCGTTTTTCCCACGTTAGCTTTTTTTGGCTTTTAGGGTTTAAGGTTCAGGCTTTTTAGGTCTTAGAAGAAATAATTTCGAGTTGACATTTCTGATCAAATAGTATAAAATCGCTTCTAGCAGGATGCTATTTCAGAAGAATTTGTGAAATCGCGCCCTCGTGGACGCGCTTTTGCTACAGTAGGTCACGGAAGAAATAAATTTTTTTTGACGTTTCTGAGCAAATAGTATAAATCGCTTCTAGCAGGATGCTATTTGAGAAGAATTTGTGAAATCGCGCCCTCGTGGACGCGCTTTTGCAACAGTAGGTCATGTAAGAAATAATTTTTTTTGACGTTTCTGAGCAAATAGTATAAAATCGCTTCTAGCAGGATGTTATTTGAAAAGAATCTGTGAAATCGCGCCCTTGTGGACGCGCTTTTGCTACAGTAGCATGTTTGGGCTGAGGCTATAAATTTGGCAGAAAATGTTCTCAGAATGCATAAGTCACAGTAGAAACAATTTAGAGAGGCTAAGAAGGTTAGAGTTTCAAATATGAGTGAACGTATTAGTGCTATTATTTACTACGATGGTGAGGTTTGCCACACCGAGAATGGTGTTGTTTTTTTGTCGGAGAATACGGTGCGACTGGTTTTTAACCAGAACATAGATTTGACAGAACTTCGTAAAAGAATTAGGTGTAAAATTTTTAGAACGACGCCAATGAAAGTTCTGTCTATCACGTATCGATTTTGTTCTTCTATTGATCCGGTGACATATGACTCGTTCGAAATAAAATTTGCTCGTAGCTTGGAGGCAATGGTGCAGGCTCATCTTGCTAGTGGAGCATTTTATATTGAGTTATATGTACAATTTACATCGCCAACTGATGTACTTGCGACCGGTGTTCGAGATGTATACCCCACCCCTGGCCGACACTCAGTCAGCGGGTTACAAAATACGGAACAGCCCATGTTCAGTAGCGGTGTCGAATGCACATCCCCTACAAGACACTCTGTCAGTGGATGGGACATGCACGTCGGTGGCTCGATGTTTGATGCTGGAAATACGTACTGGGGAGCGGCATCAAGTTCTAGTGGATGGCAATCTACATCCAATTGGGGACGTTATCAAATGCCCAGAAGAAGGGATGATGTACTCCCGATGACGTCAACCAGTGATGGGACCTCGTACACTACAGATAATTGTGGGTTAGAAGATGACTCCGATGTGGATCCACCTCGAGAGCCCGGGCCGGATGGTGTAGAAGTTGGCTCATTTTCTCAACCGGAGCCTATTTCAACAGAAGCTGAAGATGCTGAAAGGAGTTCAGATGAGGAAGAAAATCCACGATTCAGAGCATACTCACCTCCAGCCCACATGCATAATGTCGATCTGTCTGCAGATGATGCGTTAGAGTTTTCAGATCTACCACACTGGTTGCGTGATCGTACAAGTTCAGGGGTAAATTTCGATGAACTTGAAGTTGATAATTAGTTTACCAACAAGGATAGTTTTATTGGTGCTTTGAAACAACATAGCATCAAAAACAGTGTTAACTACCACGTCGTTAAATCAAAATCTGATAAGTTTGAGGTGAAGTGTACGGTGCAAGACGGCACATGTTTATGGAAAATCTACTCTTCGTTAAGGAAAAAGACAAGGTTGTGGGAGATAAAAAAGTACAAAGGTCCATATACATGTGCTGCAGGTACAATATTGACGGTATCTGAATAATACTTTTATTATGCAATGTTGCATTATTTAATGTACTCCCTTTATAGGTGTTTCACAAGATCATCCCAAAATGGATTCAGCTATGTTAGCTAGCTTGACACTGCCCACGATAAAAGCAGATCCTCGGACTTCAGTGTCGGTGTTAATTGCCAATATCCGTAGCCAAATGGGGTACACGCCCTCTTACCGCAAGGCTTGGATAGCTAAGCAAAAGGCGTTGGAGAAGATGCATAGTGGGTGGGATGCCTCATATAATGAGATATGGCAGTGGTGTCAGGTGCTAGAGAGATACGTCCCAGGTGCCATCACAGACCTTGAAACGGAACATGCGTACTACAACGGCCGATTGCTACGTGGATGCCAAGTGTTCAAATGCCTGTTTTGGACCTTTAAGCAATACCGAAACGCATTTTCATACTGCAAGTCGTTGGTACAAATTGACGGTACCTTCATGTTTGGTAGGTATACTCATCGGCTATTGCTTGCAGTGGCACAGGATGGCGGTGGAAGAATTCTTCCAATTGCATTTACAAAAACACCGGGGGAGTCGTCTGATAACTGGGATTTCATTCTCTCTAGGTTAAGGAGGCATGTGTGCCCCCAACCTGATATCTGTGTTATTTCAGATCGGGGCACCGGTATACTAGTTGCATTTGATCGAGAGGGAAGCTTATGGCAGCGCACACACCATACATATTGCCTAAGACATGTTGCTTCGAACTACTACAGGCAATATCCATCTAAGATCGAACGACGACAAGTGACCAACATGAGTATTTAGTTTATATCTGTGTTATTTTGTTTTGTCAATTTGAATTAGTTTTATTGGTAGAAGTGGTATAAATTATTCGCTATGATCTTATATTGGTAGGGTATGAAATAAATAAAAATCATTTTCACGAGATGTTGGCAATTTTACGTTCAATTAACGGAGAAGGGGCGGACTACCTTTGTAACATACGTTTCGAATAGTGGGCACAAGCATACGACGGCGGCCTACGATATGGCTATATGACGTCGAACCTGACTGAATGCATAAATTATGTTCTTAAAGGAACGCGCCATCTACCGATAACATCGGTTGTGCAAGAGACATATTTTCTTTTGGCGGCGCTATTTCCAAAGCGAGCAGCAAGTTATGTAGGCCTGATGCAGGGAGGCCATGTATGGTGCAGTAAGATAGCTCAAGAAATTAACAAGGCCAAGGTGAGGGCAAACACCATGCACACAGTGTGTCACGATCGAGACAATTTATGGTTTCACGTGACAGAGTTTGACAGAACGCACCAAGGTGTTGTTGGCGGGCAATATCGTGTACACTTGCGAAATAGGACTTGTGACTGTGGGATATTTGATGCACTTTGTTATCCATGCGCTCATGTTATTGCAGCTTGTCAGAAACTCCGTCTAGATCCGATGAGTTATGTGGACAAAGTGTACAAATTAGAAAACATGTACAACGTCTGGAGTAGACTTGTCCATGGGCCGGGCCGGGCCGAGTTCGGGTCGGGCCCGGAAAATTTTTTTGGCCTGACTCTTAGGCCCGGGCCCGGCCCGGCCCGAAATATGAGCCTGAAATTTTGCCCAGGCCCGGCCTGAGAAAAAATAATAAGCCCGAGCCCGGCCCGGCCCGGCCCGGCCCGATTTTTAATAAACACACAAAAAATATTTTTAAAGTATTTTAAAATTTAAAAATAAAAATAAAAAATATATATTTATTATATTCAGGCCGGGCCGGGCCGGACCGGGCCCAGCCTATTTTTTAAACGGGCCTTGTTTTTTTGCCCAAACCCATATTTCGGGCCTATATTTTTACCCGAACCCTCTTATATTTCGGGTGGGCCGTCGGGCCGGGCCGCCCGGCCCATGGACAGGTCTAGTCTGGAGACACGTTTTCCCACCGGTCCCAGATGAACGTAAGTGACCGCCTGTATCTCTTGCTCCTTTTAAACTGTTACCGGATAGAGAATTACGTCGCAAACCAAAGGGTCAACCTTTCTTGACTAGAATACGTAACAATATGAATATCCGAGAAACAACCAGTCAAACGAAGTTGTGTGGATGGTGTAGGAATCTAGGCCATACAAGTCGATCATGCCCTAATCGCAATAGTTGAATGTAATTGTAAAAAAATTAACTTTGTGCAATTATTAATTGATAAATTGTATTAACTCAAAAAATTGTATTAATGGTTAGTAAAATTATCAAATTATATAAAATTATTAATTGTTAGTATCAGTCAAAACATTTTTTCAAATCTAACATATGTGAATGTAAAATTATTAACTCTAAAAATTGTATTAATGGTTACTAAAATTATCAAATTATATAAAATAATTAATTGTTACTACCAGTCAAAACATTTTTCCAAATCTAACATTACGTGAATGTAAAATTATTAACTTAGTTTAGGATTTTTAATTAAATTAGGTTAGGGGTAGGGTTTTAAAGTTAAGGGTTAGGGTTTTTAAGTTAAGGGGTTAGGGTTTTTAATTAAATTAGGTTAGAGTTTTTAAAGTTAAGGTTTAGGGTTTTTAATTAAATTAGGTTAGGGTTTTTAAGTTAAGGTTTAGGGTTTTTAATTAAATTAGGTTAGGGTTAGGGTTTTTAAGGTTAAGGTTTAGGATTTTTAATTAAATTAGGTTAGGATTAGGGTTTTTAATTAAATTAGGTTAGGGTTAGGGTTTTTAATTAAATTAGGTTAGGGTTAGGGTTTTTAATTAAATTAGGTTAGGGGTAGGATTTTTAATTAAATTAGGTTAGGGGTAGGGTTTTTAATTAAATTAGGTTAGGGGTAGGGTTTTTAATTAAATTAAGTTAGGGTTTTTAATTAAATTAGGTTAGGGTTTTGTATTAAATTAGGTTAGGGTTTTTAAAGTTAAGGTTTAGGGTTTTAAGTTAAGGTTTAGGGTTTTAATTAAATTAGGTTAGGGTTAGGGTTTTAATTAAATTAGGTCAGGGTTTAGGGTTAAATTAGGTTAGGATTTTTATTACATCAAATAAACTTCTATTTTATTACATCAAATAATATCAAAATAACTCGAAAAAATTTCTATTTTATTACATCAAATAAACTTTTATTTTATTACATCAAATAATATCAAAATAACTCAAAAAATTTCTATTTTTTTACATAAAATAATATCAAAATATTCAAAATATTTGTACAAATAAATTTAAATACGACAATCAATGTCTATACCCGGGGGATTCAGTGCTACATGGCGGCCGTCGACGGTTATGCGCTGGATTCCTCATTTCTCTAGCTTCCGGCGGCGGTTGTTGTTCTTTCGGTGGGGATTCTGGTTCTTCCGGTTAGGCATCTGGTTGTTGGATTTGGGACGATGATCCACCTTCAAAGAATAATGTATGTGGAGGTGTTTGCATCAGGAACGGCGACGGTGTTTGAAACCCATACGGCGATTGGTAAAAAGGAGAGCTCCCCGACGGCCCCCCTTGCGATCCCTCGTGCGCCGCTGGCCTATACATCGGAGGTCCGCTCCGCATAATAGGAAATGGAGCTGAACCGAGCATTTGGCTCCAACCTGCCATAGGACTCAGAAAAGGATACATATAAGGGTTAGGGTACATATGAGGGCTAGGAAACGCACCTGGCATCATCTGAAAAGGCGGTTGCGTGGGTATCATCGGTTGAACTGCTGCGTCAGGTGACTATGTCGGTGCTCTCGTTAGGCCTGGTGATTGCATGGCCGCTGATGATGAGTCGGGTGAATGTCTGGGCCTCGTTGAGGGGCTGCCTTCGTCGTCTTGTCGTCTTAGATTTAGAGGCCCGCACCTTTCCTTTTTGACACGTATTTGCCGCTGCCTCTCCTCTGGCGTCAGTAAATATGGCTTGCCATAGATTCTAAACCATGGCATGTATTCTGGAACGCACGCTAACTCCGGAACGATGATTGATTCCCGAGTAGGTAGATATTCATATCGATCTTCCCATATTTCCATGTACTCAGACCAGTATCTCGTCCAATCCGTATTTAATTGCCGAAGGTCGACTTTATGTTGATCGTCAAACACCTCAAGATCCACCGGAATCAGTTGTCTACATCCAAATTGTCGTAGCACTCTGTCTATCTGGTGCGGCTTCACGGTTGTGTAGTTGATCAACACGACTTTCACGTGCCAAGCTTGTGGATTTTGTAAAAACTCTTCCGGGATTACTGCCCGAATTACCGGATCCTCGTATGGTGTCCATTGAAACTATATGAACATGATAAAATATTAGTTATATACATAATACTAAATACTAAATACTAAATATCAATCAACTAGCGAATGTATAGAAATACCTATTTGCAATAATACTTACTTGTGCTTTCGACCGTTGGTCCAATAGAAGCTGTATATCTTCAAGAGAGGACGGTAATCGAGCATAACTTGCTGGATGGTTCCACCTAATTAAATAAATTTTTAGCATACTTTTATTTTTAAAAATCTACATAATAATTGTAAAATGTAATATAAAATTTACCTTGTTATGAGTAGAAATGTATATGAGTGGTTCACTCGAGGATGTAGAAATGGAAAGCGAAACCGTGCCTATGACTGCAGTAGTGATAGTCAACCTCCGATGTTTGCTCTCCTCGGTCGCGTCGCCCCGCACATCTCCCGATATAACGTTGCCAAGACGGTAGACCCCAACTCAATTCACCGGCTGCTCTAAAATCAACGAGTTTCAGCAGCCATCTTAGATGTACGCAGCTCCGTGACGTGCCGGGCATCAGATAAACTCTAATTAATTGAAGAATATATGCCCGAGCATATCAAATTCTTTCAATTTCGGTTGAATCTTTATCCGGATCAGGGAATGTGTCATGTAACCAACCCATCTCGATCTTACCTCCCTCCATTTCCTTTAGAATAGCGCCCAAAAGCTCGTAGCACACCGCCTCCTAATTGCTAGATTGGACAGACCCGGTGACTGGGTACCCGTCCACCGGCAATCCCAATTACAGACGGACATCTTCTAGAGTGATAGTGCACTCTCCACATGAAAGATGAAATGTGTGCGTCTCGGGTCTCCAGCTCTCGATCAACGCACTGACCAATTTCGGGTCCAATTTGCATTCCCGGCCTACCATCGCCACGTGCCAAAAACCCGCTTACCGTAGGTAGTTCTCTACCATCAGTGATGGAGGAGCATGCATATTCCAGATATTGATTCCAGATATTGATTGGCAGCAAGAACTACTTCGTTTCCAGATCATATAGACTGGCCTAGAAAATTCATTCTTGATTCTTACAATGCAAGGTATTCACCAAAATGCGATAATTCTTTTGGCCCATGGACAAATCCCTCTTCTTCCACTCCTCGAGCAATTCAAAAGCATCATTACTCTTCCCTCCCCTACACAACTCTTCCAATACTGTCTTATAAGTCAATAAATCCGGCGCCATCGAATTCTCCAACATATCATAAACAACATCAACGGCATCATCAAGCCTTTGCTCCATTGCAAGACTACAAATCAGAATCATATAAGCACTCCCTTTCGGCACCAACCCTTTCTCCCTCATTTCCTTATACAACCCGAACCCTTGCAACACCCTTCCTTTCTCACACAATCCCTTGAAAATATAACCATAGGTATACGCATTTGGCTCACATCCATACAACCCCATTTCGCGATAAACCCGAATCGCTCCATCAACATCTAAACACTTAGAATAAGCCTTAATTATCATATTCAACACGAAAGTATCTGGAATAATCCCTACAGCGTTCATTTGCTTAGCTAAAGACCGAACAGAGTGTAAATACACATAACAAACAGTTTGTCTATTGAATCTTCTAAGCAAAGAATTAAACAACATAGCAAATGTTTCAAGTGTGGGTTTACAATCATCTGATTTCAGCATTTTCTTGTAAACATCAAAAGCTCGGTTGAAAAGGAACTTACGACCACAGCAAAAACGGATAACGGCGTTGTAAAGAGGGACGCTGATAGGGCAAGCACCGGCTATAACTTCCTCGACCAACGTTTCGGCATGGCGGTAACGTTTGGCGGAGATGAGGAGTTTAATCATGGTGAGGTAGGTGGTATCGGTGTGTTTGTACCCACGTTGTAAAGCCGTCCAACGGAAGATATCGAGGGCGAGATCGGCATCGCGTTGGGCTCGTAAAGCTGATTCGACGTCGGAAGGGGTGAAACCGGGTTTAAGCTTTTGAACCCAGGTTTCAAATTGCGTTTCGAGTGGAGTTCGGGTTCTGGGTCGGAGGAAGTGGGAGGCCGGGGGTTGAGGGGACGGTGGTGGCGTCGAAAAGCGGCGGCAATATAGAGATGGGTGCGTGAAATTGAGGGATGAAACAGCTGGGAGCGGTGAATAAATGAGGTTTTTGAGGGTTTTCTGAGTAGCGGGGAGGAGCAAACGATGAATGGGTGCAGGCATTTTCGATCAGGGATTAACGGATGAATCAAATTGTGAAGCTTTTTACTGGTTACAAGCTTACAATGATCGTCGATTTCGTTGCGGGAAAATCTGAGCTTAGAAGGGAAAATATTTGTACCAATTCTTTGTGGGATGGGCCAGGGTTAACGTTGATGATTTAATTAGACTAGAATTTTTGGATGGGCTTGGCATTTATTTTGGGTTAATTGGTCTCATATTTTAAATTAGACTTCTAAAGTTCTTAAATCAAATTTTAAATATGTCATGAAGCTTTATTCTTTAATACTCATTTTTCGATTTTAGTATTTAAATTATCATTTTACTTCAGCTTATTTTAAAAATATTAAAGGTGATAAACAATTCATAAATAGTTCAGTTGATGTTCGTTTATCAAGTTAAACAAACATGAACAACATTTTGAAGCTAATTTATTAAATGAACCAATGATATTATCTACCACGCGTCATGTTCTTATTGGTTGGCATAGAGCTTTTGTGGGGGGAGAGGGGAAAATTGGGATAAAATGATAATTTAAGTATCAAAGTAGATATAAAAAGAGTTTAAGCACCAAAATAAAAAAGAAAAAGAAAATAATTCAAGAACTAAATCAAGAATTAAGCCCAAAAAACAAATCTCATAAAATTTAATTTTCTTGAACGCAACAAATCCAAGTTATTAATGTAATAAGCATAAACTTGTTTAAAAATTTATTAATATTTCACATCATATCCGATTTGCATTTAACATCCATGTTGACTTTGGGTTAATTGAAAATTTTAATTGACACACTACTAATACTTTGAGGACTTAATTAAAATATTTTGAAATTTATAAATCAAATTAAAGGTTAGACCACATATTGAGATGTCTACCGCAATTAACCCAACAAAAGAAAGAAAAGCATAAGAAGCAGGAAGGGGTTTATCACAATTTTTCTAGGGTCATAATGGAATTACCAAAGCTATTTTTGCTAACATCAGATTGAGTAGTAAGGAGCTTGATTACCCTTGAATAAATAAAGGTTTAAAATTAAATCTCATGGATAGAAAAGATATTATCGAAAGAGCTTTACCGTATAGAAATTCGACTCAATTTAATTCCAAATTCAATTAGGGGTGAGCAAAATTTGAATCAATTCGAAAAATTCGATAAAAAATTAAATTTTGAATTAAATAGTTCGAGTTATTTAAGTTAATCAAGTTATTTGGTCAACTCGAATAAAAAATTAAGTTTTTCGGTTCAACTCGAATATGAATTACACAATTAGAGTTATCCGAAAATCCGAATAAGAAAAGGCAAAACTACGTCGCTTTGATAAATTTTTACCTTTTCTAAAATTAAAAGGCAAAACCATAATATTGTTTATGTAGGTAAATAATTTTGTACTTCGCCTACTAGTTAAATAATTAGTCCATGTAAATGCAACATCAAGTATAAACAATAGGATTCATTAGCTCAATTCGACTTAACTCAAAATGTTTTTACTTAATTTGATTCGATTCGAAAAAAATTCAAATTGAGTTCAATTGTTAAAATAAGATTCGTCAACTCGACTAACTCAAAATTTTTTGACTCGATTGAAGACCCATATTTTTTTTTGGGTAATAAATTAAGTTTAAAACCCCTAATTTGAAACTTGGATGGGGAGCACATCTACTTCAAGCAACCTCAAGTTACCGATGCTTAGAAACGTGGTTTAAAAATGGGTTGACTTCCAAGCAACCCACCTATTAACCCTGCGCCATCGTTTTCAATTGAATCAGCTTGCAATTTTAAAATAATCTGATTTATTTATTATTACCCACAGTTGATTTTGGAACTGGGGTTTGAGTTGAGATTCAACATGATTAAGAAAATTGCATACCTTTCTTATAAGTACATAATTATACTTTATATCTAAATATACAATCTTCTAATTAATCTTTCGGTTTATTTTTAAATTTGAAAAATCAGTTCAATATCAAGTTTAACCTAATTGATTTAATAATAAAAAATTAACGACTTAAATCCTAAAATAACAAAAATTTAAATATTTAAATTATTTAAACTAACCCAAAATTAACTAAAATCAAAATGCGCAATAAATATTAATTACACTCAAAACTACCTATAGTTGAAAAATCCTTTCTCTCTAAAGGAAAACAAATGGCTTTCTTTGTAATAATCATAAATAAAAAACAACCGGCTTTCATTAAAAATAGAGTTTACCAACTCCTCTCTAAGTGTTTTTCTGATAGGATGTCAATATCTATATATAATATTATATAGGTTTAAATACAAGATTAGCCCTCAAACTATACCACCATTTTCATTTAGATACTTAAAAGCTTTTTCCGTAACTGTTAATTTCATCCCGTTTTACCCAAAACATGATACCAATCAATAAATGTATAACATGTGGCATGTTCTTATTGAATGTTGTACACTTTTTGGGTAAAATGAATTAAATTAGTAGTTTTGGAAAACCTTTAAGTACCCGAGTAGAAAAAAACATGTAATTTGAGGTCAATTTTACAGTTAACCCTTATATATAAAATAATATAGTCTACATATAGTTAAAATATGCTATAAGTTTATGTACTCTTCATAAATTTAGAATTTAGTTTTTGTACTATTATTTCTAGAAATTTAGTGCCTTTACTTTTTTTATTTCAAATTCAAGTTTAACTGTTAATGCTGTTAAGATTATTTTATTAAATTTAGGTTCATTACAACATTTTTTAAATTACATTATTACCAAATACCAAGTGAGTTTTTTTATTATTTCAAAATGTCACACCAACAAATTTAACAAATAAAAAAAAATAATAACATTAACAATGAGACTTGAGTTTTCAAAACTGGAAAGTAAAGGACTAAAGTTCTAGAAATAAAAAGTAAAAAGACTAAATTCCAAATTTATTAAAAGTATAAGGACTTATAATATATTTTAACCTACATATATTAGTAATTATTCAAATGCGCAATTTAGTTTCCTCCGAATTTCCAAGAAGTGAATACAACAACTCCATATTCATAATTCCACATACAATATATATATAAATCTTGTAACCAATCATCTCGCCATTTTTCAACTGTTTATAATTTAATCACTATACCACCACCCTTTTACATCACCTCGAAATTTCTTCACCAACTGAAAGCTTCCATTGAAATCTGCTTCACATCTTCGTCTTCTTCATTTAATACGCTCAAATTCATTTCTTAGTTGCTCTCATAACACATACCAAAATATGTTAGTTTTGCTTTTGAAATTCGTTTTCTCCCTAGTCACCACGTTGTCGAACTTGGTGACCCGATCGATCTTCATCGCGACTGCGTACGTCCTCGTGGTGTTGATCCAAGCTTTCAAGGTACCCGGCGAAGCCCTCCAAGTGGCGTTGGAGAAATTAGCGGACGCAATCAAGGTATGTTTCGAGTACTTCTTCGAGATGATTGTCGAGCTGATGGGGTCTTTGATCTCTACGGTTTTCGATTCTTTTGTCGATGCCGTGACTACGTCGGCTTCGGTTTCTGGGGAAGCTGTCGGTATACTCGTCGAGAAGACACGAATGTCGCTTCAGGAGTTATTGACGGGTTTGCCAGAGATCGCCGAAGGGTTTTCGGAGATGGTTTCGACGGTGGTGACGGATTTGTGGAACAATTGCATGCAAGCTTTGGGATATGTTACGGAAAATGCTTGATTCTAATATAAGGTTAATAAATAACGGCTCGCTTATTTTTGGCAACTTATTTTTGCATAAAATAGTAACGATTTTGTCTCTAAAAACCAAAAGTTATGTTAAAATGTGTGCCTTTTATGCCTCGAATTTCGTATTGTTCTCGATTTTTAATTTTTTTTAACATTTCATATTTAAAATATTGTGGAAAAAATTATTTTTTCTTTTAAAAATTTATAATTTTTTTATTAAAATACTGGGTTGTATAAATAGGATAAAAGTCTAAACAAATAAAGCCTAAAAACAAATCACGGGCCAACCGCAAACGGCAAAGACTAAAAGGCCTATCAAAATCCCATAGTAAAAGAAACAGCAACCTAAACGTCAAAAGAAAACAGAAATGGCAACCCAGCCTTCTTCTACATTATTCTTTTGAAAATATCTGAACAGCTCCTGGAGAAGACAAACAGACAGAAAATCGATTCAATCTCTCAATAAAATTTTCGCTAACGATTTAAACGTTAAAGTTTTGTGTTTGCAATACACCTATTCATAGATCAGGTTATTTAGTTTAAAAAGTGAAAAGATTTAAGTAAAAATATAGGCTTTAAAAATGGATTTAGACAAATTTTTTTTCCTAAACAGGTCATAACTCGAATAAGCTTTTTTGACCTGGGACTGGTTCAACCCGAATTTGCAAAAAAAAAAATTTGCTGTTGTTTTGCTGTCATTTCGCTATTATATGTTATTATTTTATTATTATTGTTTAGATATTGTATAATTATTATTTTATTGTTAATTTTGCTACTATTTTAGAGGCATTTGCTTGTTAAGTTGTACATATTTTAGTGTTATTTAAGTATATATTTTTTTAATTTATTTTTAATTTGTTGGGAAACATTTATTTTAATATTTTTAGTGTATTTGATGTATTATATTTTTTAAATTTGTTTTTATATAAAAATAATAATATAAAAAATTTAATACAGGCAGGTTGGGCTAGGCTAGGCTCAGGTTTTAACATTTGTATTCGGGTCAGACTTGGGTAAAATTTTAAGCTCATTTTTCAAGTCAGGCCGAGCTTGGGCCTAGAAAACAAGTCTAAAATTTTGCCTCGGCTCGACCCACGAACAACTCTAGTTGGTATGTCAAATTTAAAATTATGACTGAACTTGATTTGACTATAAATGTAACACCTCTAACCCGTATCCGTCGCCGGAATAGGGTTTCGGAGCATTACCGAGTAATCATAATTTAACCATTCATTTCAAACATTTCAAAAATCATAAAATGATTCATCGTTAACATGCGTAGAGTCCCTTATTAAGCCTTTGAGAGTTTGAAAACACTTTAGGAACGATTTGAGACTAAATCGAGAACATTTGAAAATTCTAAGAAAAATTAGAAAAATTTTAACTGTAGGGTTCACACGGCCGTGTGGGCGTTCAAAGTAGGGACACACGGCCGTGTCCCAGCTCGTGTAACTCTTTGACTTGGGTCACACGGCCAAACCTCACGCCCGTGTGCCAGGCCGTGTGCCTTTCGGAATGGCCTCGCACGCCTGTGTGTTAGTCGTATGTTTCACACGGCCAAGTCACACGCCCGTGTGTCTAGCCGTGTGGACCTAAAATGTGCCTTAAACAACAAATTTACCATTTACTACAAGCTTAGACATTAAACAATTCAAAAACTATTCGTTTAACCTGTTCAAAACAGATCAAACACATTCAAAACAGGTCAAAACAATCATCCTAAGTGTCTAACCAATGTACCTTCATTGGTACCACATTTATATCATCAAAACATCAACCAAATTAAAATTATAAATATGTCCAAATTCATCAATTTGGCCTAACTCAAATTGTTGACACCATTTTTTTGGATGGAAAACGGGGTCGACTTGAGTTTTGAAAAATGAAAACGAAAATGGGAGTTGCCACCAATCCTTTTTGATGGGGTGTGATCGAATCACCTGGAAAAGCGCTTGTTTTTAATAAACGATTTGATTTTATTAAAACAACAAGTTCGGTCCACGAAATTTAGAAAAATGAGTTCGGGAGTTGGTTATGCACGAGGAAGGATTAGCACCCTCGATACGCCCAAAATTGGTACCTAGTTGATTAATTAATGTCTTAGTGTCGAAAAATTGAAAACTTTAAAGAAATTTAAAATACGATCCTAAAAAAAACTCGAATGGTATGGACTAAAATTTAAGAGGATATTTGACTATTCGGTCAATCGAGAAATCGAAACCCAGCACATTAAGGCTTGTTCCTCGAATTTCCAAACGCAAAACATTGCCTTATTTTGAAATTTTTAAAAGATTTTGAAATTTAGCCATTTGGTTGAATGAGAAAAATCGACACCCAGCACCTTAGGGCATGTTCCTCGAATTTCCCAAACGCAAAACATTGCCTTATTTTGAAATTTTTAAAAGGATATTTAGCCATTTGGTTGAATGAGAAAAATCGACACCCAACGCCTTAGGGCACGTTTTCTCGAATTTCCAAACGCAAAACATTGCCTTATTTTAAAATTTTTTAAAAGGATATTTAGCCATTTGGTTGAACGAGAAAAATCGACACCCAGCACCTTAGGGCATGTTTTCTCGAATTTCCAAACGCAAAACATTACCTTATTTTAAAATTTTTTTTAAAAGGATATTTAGCCATTTGGTTGAACGAGAAAAATCGACACCCATCACCTTAGGGCATGTTTTCTCAAATTTCCCAAACGCAAAGCATTGCCTTAAT
Organism: Gossypium hirsutum; assembly: GCF_007990345.1. Classification (NCBI taxonomy): domain Eukaryota; kingdom Viridiplantae; phylum Streptophyta; class Magnoliopsida; order Malvales; family Malvaceae; genus Gossypium; species Gossypium hirsutum. The sequence continues at coordinate 12,266,074 of NC_053443.1, forward strand.
TGGAAAAATTTTCCTTTTTTTGAAATATGATATTTATATGCATAATGGAATAATAAACATGATAATGTGAATAAAAAATGAACAAAAAAACGAATAATAAAATAAATCGATCTTGCATATACCATGGCAAATAAATAAATAAACTAAAGCATAAAAATAGACATATAAATAAATACATAAATGAACATAAAAAAACAATAAAGGAATATAGATAGAAATTATAAAATATGGACATGTGTATGTACATAAATTTATAAAAATATAAAAATATATATGTATGTGTATTTTAAAAATATTAAATAAATTAAGAATATATATAAGTAAGCATATACATATAAATGTATGTAACTATCATAAAATAAAAAGTATATATATAGATATATGTATGAATCATAAAATATAAAGAACACATATATAAAATACATATTTAAAAAAAAATGAAGAATATGTAAGTGTATATATATATTACAAAAAGTATGTGTGTAAGTATATAAAAAAATATATGTATATATATAAAAAAACGTATATATATAAGGGCAATTATAATAATAATGATAATAATAATAATAATATTATTATTATTAAAAGTAATAATGTTAAAAAATAATTGACTAAATAATAAAAGATGCTAAAAAAGGATTAAATCGAAATAAAAACGAAGATACATGGCCAATTCAAAATAATAAATAACAAAAAGGATCAAATTGCGACACGCGCAAAAAGGGAAGGATCGAAATAGTAAATAAACCAAAGTTCTAAAACGCAGCACTTCAGTGGACTAAAATCAAACAAAAGTAAAACTTCAGGGCTAGATCCAAAATAAAAGAAAATAATGAAAAAAAGGCTGAATTGAAGTGCGCTGTAGAGTCGAGGGACTGCGCGCGCAATTATACCCTTTAAAGAAAACATGCGGATCCTTCCCTCGGGTTGGGTCACCGCGCGGGTCAGGGCCAAAACGGCGTTGTTTTGGCACCTGACCCCTAAGGGTAAAACGGCGTCGTTTCCTTTTGGCTATTTAAGCCAATTTTTTTTTAAAAAAAAACTCATTTCAGCCCCCCACCCTTAAAAAAAAATCAGAGCTCCTCTCCCCTCTTAAAGCTCCGGCCTGGATCCGATCAAACGCTCCGGAGTGCCTCCGCCGTAGATCCGCCGCAGGCGGTGGTCGGAGGTACAAAATGGAACCTTTCCGGTTCCTTTTTGAAGCCGATGACCTCTTGAGCATGGATCCAACGCCGAATCTTGTGAAAGGTGAGCCCAACCCCGAAAAACGAGGAGTAACAGTCCGTCTCCTCCTCCTCCGACGCAGCGCAGGTAAGGTTTTTTATTTTTGTTGTTTTTTCTAGTTATTTAGCGTAGAAGATGAAAATAAACAGAAAAAAAGGAGTAGATTCGGACACAAAAAATCACCTTTTATTTCTTGTTTTTTTTTCAAAGGGACCGAACCCCCATTACAGTGATTCGAATGGCTTTTTATAGCCTTTTACAAGATTTTTCTTTTTATTTTTACTCTATTTTTGCTTCTTAATGTTGCGTGTTGCAGGTGAGCAGTTAGGAGCAGGTGAGCGGTGATGGGACGTGCGCGGCGGCCAGCAGAACGGCGGTGACAGGGCAAGTGGGGTGCGGCAGCACTAGGGTTTCAGAAAAGCTGAAACCCTAGTTTGACCCTTAGTATTTGGGCTTGGGTCTTGGTTTGGGCTGAAGGGTATTGGGTTAGTTGGGCTGGTGGGTTAGTTTAATTGGTTTAGTTTTTTTGTTTTTGTAATTAGGCCCGGGCAAATGGGCTTGTACACAAATCTACCTAAAACATTAATTTAAATTCACATGCACATATCTAGATTTGGTTCAATTTACCATGCCATAATATGACTCCAAACACAAACACATGTTTATATGTATATACCAAACCAACATTACATTTATAACCTCATTTACAATCCATCCACAAAATAACTATCATTTAGACGTCCTAGGTACATGCCGACACAAAAGATAAACATCATCATATTTGAGTTCTGGAGTTGGATGCTGAATCGACGATCAAAAGTGAAGTATCTAACCTGCGCACGGAAAAACAAAACCGTATGCTGAGTAAAACTCAGTGATATTTCTATAATTCGAATATTTAAAGACAAGAGATTACAAATGCATATTTGAAATATAAACACATATTAATATTTAAAAATCAGAACTACCGTATGCCAACCCTTTTGATTTCATACATAATAGCATATCATTTCATACTATATTCAACTTACACAAGCTATCATATTTCATTTGTTTCACAAATATCCCAATTCTCATACTTGCTTTTTAAATAGCTTTTCATAATTTGATTCACATTTCATTTTAACAATTGCATTATCCATTCCATATCTACTTCATGAGTACACAACTCATGTATCTCATTTAATCACAGCATTTTTCATTTTCATGTTTCAAATCACTATCATATTTTCAATTTTCATACAATATCATCCAATATCAATTATAGTACCGTTTTATTTAATTACTCCTGTTAACATGACTTGAACTCAGACAGATACACGGATCCAACCAACACACCAGTTTGACACCCAGTGCCTCTTCGGATAAATCCAAAGTAGGAACTGTGCCCAGTGCTATATAAATTTGACACTCAGTGTCTCATCGGTTAAACCAATGAAAATTGGCACCCAGTGCCTAATCGACTCGAAGTCGAAGAAATCCCTGTACTCTTCCTATACTATGGCATGCCATCTATATCCGACTCAGTCCGATACAGTTAATAGGGTTCCAATTCACTTTCCTAATACAACGTCCAATATCCAATTATCATATTTGCACATATATATATATATTCATTTCAATTCAATTAATCAATACGTTCATAATATATATACCAATTCAATCCATTTCAATCAACTTTAATTTAATTCAATATCAAAGTGCCAAATACTCACCTCAACCACTTACCATATGCATTCGACCTCGATTTTATCTTTTCCCTTTTTGGTCGAGGATTCTGGTAGGACACTAGCTACGAAATTAAAACAATTAAAAATCATCAATACAACACAATTCAATTTCATATTGAATATTTAAAATTTTACTCAATATTTGCCTAAATTTTAATTTAGTCCCTAAACCGAGACTAATTTTTATTCTTTACAATTAATTCTACATTTTTATACAAATTTCATTTTAAACTAAATTTAACTCCCCATTTTCACTTAAACCCCTATATTTCAATTTTTTTTACAATGTAGTTTCTATTACTCAAAATTTACAATTTATTTTACAATTTAATCCTTTTTCATTTCTAGCTTAAAAATCTATTAATTTAATCCCTAATACTAAAACTATCCAACATTAACAACATTTAGAAACTTAATAATTGCTAAAATTTTGACATGAGTCAGGTAACCTGATTAAATGCTATAATTACATATTTTATGTAATTAAATTGGTTAATTTATGAGAATGCACCACTGATTTTTCCATGTTTATATTGAATTTTATACAGGGGTGCAATTTAGGGCTAAATAGAAGAAAAAGGAAACAATTGGGCTAGATTGAAGAAATGAGCAAAGAAGGCGGGCCAAAGCAGAATTTTTCCAAGATGTAATTAGCTGAAATTTTATGTTGACTTAGTGGGATATTATGTAGGGATTTTTATATCATGGAATATTTTATTTCCTTAAATTTCTATGGCTAGTGGCTCTTAATTTAGCAAAGCCACTAGAATAAATAGGGGGCTACATTGTTCACTTATTCATCAAGTCTTGAATCAAGTCATTAATCAAGTTTTTAATTACCAAGTTTTTTTAAGTATCCATTTCAACTTTAGGCCGGTGTTAACTTTGTCAAGATCCGTGAGTTACGAACCCGAGCAATTTGACTCCTAAATTCTAGTACTTATTATTTCTCCGGATTAAGAGTATGACTTCGTCAACTCACAAAGTCAAATCAACACTAAGTCAAAAAAGACGTCGTTTGAGTTAGTGTGGTTAGACGTACAGTTGAAATTCCGATAGGATCGATTGTCTAATCAGTTTTCTGTGAACACATTGGTTTGCCAAGTGGGGATTGCTGTTTGGTTCCGTCAAAAGAAGTAGTAACCAGATTTAAATGTCCCACGCGGTTGAGGGCATTGGTTCGAGCTAGGCTCTTCTAGAACGCAAAGCTGCCGGAGTTCTAAATCACGAACATTTCATTGGTTGTTCGATCGGTAAGGGTTAGTTATTGGACGTTTCATAACTAATTTACACAAAGAATAGTTGGTGTCTGAGGCATCCTTGGTAGCTATAACTAGCTTATTGGAAAAGAAGAGTTCATCTAATTTCGAGGATCGGTTCAAAGACGAGAAAAATCCATGCCTAAAACTGAGCTTAGTTTAATTCATTTTTCTTCAGATTTATTTAACTGCTGTTTATTATTTTATTTCCAGCTTTTACTTTTTACGCATTTTATTTATTTATTTCAAGTTTCAAATTTTATCCCCCCGAACTTCTTGGGCACGACAACTACTCCGACATAAATCTGGTCAAGAAAGCAACAAATTTTAGTAAACCTAGTCTCTGAGGGATCGACCCTACTCTCTATATTGCTTAAATTGCAAATTAGGCGTTGGTTTATATTGGTGGAATCGGCGCCCATCAGTTTTGGCGTCGTTGCCGGGGACTGGCAACACTCACAATTGTTTAAATCATCTTCATGACCAGATCTTCATCCGGAGATCTCGAATACGACCCAGAGATCGAGAAATCAACACGAGCACGACGAAAAGAGACAAAAGCTCTTAAATGTGCAAGTAAAACAGAAGTTGAGCTAGGACAAGGGATCCTAGAATCTGATGTCGAAAGGTTGAGCCAAACAATTCGTGAAAAGGCAATTCGACGTGGAAAACAAGTCGTAGTGGTTGAACCTGATATCGAACCACTTTTTGAAACAAAAGAAGCAGAAGTCAGTGAACTAGAAAGGATGGCGAACCGAACCATTCGTCAACTAGCCGCTACTCACAACGAGCAAACACCGTTATGCATCAACTATCCAGCCGGAGAAACCCCGTTCGAGTTGAAGTCAGGCCTGATCCACCTTTTGTCCACTTTTCGAGGCTTGAAGAACGAAAATCCTCACACTCACTTGAGAGAATTCCACATGGTCTGCTCAAGCATGAAACCTCAGGGAGTAACCGAAGATGAAATTAAACTTTGGGCCTTTCCATTTTCTTTAGTTGATACAACAAGAGAATGATTATTTTACTTACCCCTCGGTTCTATTACAACGTGGGATGACTTATCTCGTGTTTTTCTTGACACATTTTTCCCAGCATCGCGAGCAGCTGAACTTAGGAGAGACATAGTGAGAATTCGCCAAATGGAGAGTGAATCACTCTATGGCTATTGGGAGCGATACAAAAAACTGTGTGCAAGTTGTCCTCAACACGATTTGACCGAACAATCACTTCTTCAGTATTTCTACGAGGGTCTGCTCCTTATGGAAATGAAGATGATTGACGCTGCTAGTGGAGGGGCGCTTGTCAATATGACTCCACAAAGGGCGAGAGAACTGATATCCACCATGGCGGCAAGTTCTCAACAGTATCGGTCGAATTCAGAACCCACAAAACGGGTTAATGGGGTAAACATTTCATCCTTAGAAGATAAATTGGATAAGCTAACTAACATTATTCAATCTATGCTTACAGAAAAGAAGAATCTGACCCAACTATGTGGAATTTGTACTACATCTGAACATCCGACGGATTTGTGCCCAATCCTTAACGAAAATTCAACGGCACATGTTGACACTGTCGGAGGCTTTCCGGGACCTCCGCAAAGACACTATGATCCTTTCTCCAACACCTACAATCCCGGGTGGAAAGATCATCTCAACTTGAATTATAGAGCTAATCCTTGATATAATCCGTCATACCAACCGAGAGCTTTGCAATCATCGCAACCACCACCCAAGCCGAACACATCTCTAGAAGCTATTATGGAGAGACTTGCCGTTGATGCTGCAAAATACCAACAAAGGACAGACGCATCAATACAAAAGTTAACTAATCAGGTTAGTAAACTCTCGATGGCAGTTAATTGTTTGGAGTCTCAAGGTAAATTACATTCCTAGACAGAGCCAAATCCTTGGCAGAATGCAAGTACAATAACTCTTCGTAGCGGAAAAGTTTTGGAAACAGTTCCAGACAAAAGTAATGGGCAAGATAACGAACGGAAAAAACAGATCTTTGATCCAAAAGCCAGACTGGAATCAGAAATTTAGAAACCAGTTGTGATGCCACCTCCTTTTCCAGGGAGGCTGGCAAAGGATAAGAAAGAGAAGGAGGAAAAAGAAATCCTCGAAACATTCAGGAAGGTGGAGGTAAATATCCCTTTGCTCGACGCTATCAAACAAATCCCTCGTTATGCAAAATTCCTCAAGGAACTGTGTACTAGCAAGAGGAGGTTAATAGGTAACGAAAGAGTAAATGTAGGAGAAAATGTCTCCGCAGTACTGCAAAAGAAAGTTCCGCCCAAATACAAAGACCAAGGTATGTTTGCTATTTCCTGTGAGATAGGTAATGTAGGCATTAAGAAAGCCATGTGTGATTCAGGGGCTTCCATTAATGTTATGCCTTATCCTATTTATAAGTTGATTAACGCGGGTCCTTTGAAAAAGACAGGAGTAATAATCTAGTTGGCGGACAGGTCAGTCATCTACCCCGAAGGGTTGCATGAAGACGTCCTTGTTAAAGTTAACGAATTAGTTTTCCCTACAGATTTCTACATTATTAATAAAGAAGACGATAACTCAACTAATTTTTCTGACATTTTGCTTGGAAGACCGTTTCTAAGTACCGCAAGCGCAAAAATTGACGTTCGGAGCGGAACACTGACAATGGAGTTTGATGGCGAAATTGTGAATTCAATGTCTACGAAGCTATGAGTCATCCTAACTCACTATTAAATATTTCTAGTATCGATAGTATAGATTATTTAACTCAATCTTATCTCGAATATCATGACTTTGATGAGTTAGAAACTGTCATTTATAGAAGCATTGACATAGATGTTTTAAGTCGTCTCGAGGAATTATCAATTATAGGAGATCCGTTGTGAGAAATTGTCAAACACTTGGAGACGCAACCATCATCGACGAATCGAGGTAAACAATTTGAACTATTACTTTCCTAAACTAAAATGTTGCCTTCGGTTTTGCAGTCACCAACCTTGGAGCTTAAAGCATTACCGGACCACCTCAAGTACGTCTTTTTGAGAGAAAAAGACACCTTACCAGTGATAGTGTCAAACAAACTAACCAAAGACGAGGAGGAAAGTCTAGTTCGAGTTCTGAGGGATTATAAGGAAGCTATTGGTTGGACAATAGCCGACATAAAAGGGCTAAGTCCATCCACTTGTATGCACAGAATTTCCATCGAAAATAACACGAAACCAAAGAGAGATGCTCAAAGGCATCTTAATCCACCCATTATGGAGGTAGTAAAGAAGGAGATCCAGAAACTGCTAGATGCTGGAATGATATACCCAATCTCCGACAGTGATTGGGTTAGCCCGGTTCACGTTGTGCCCAAGAAAACTAGCGTGACAGTGGTGAAAAACTCATCAGGAGAGCTTGTCCCTACCCGAGTCCAGAATGGATGGAGGGTTTTCATCGATTACAGGAAGTTGAATGCGGCTACTTGGAAAAATCATTTTCCACTCCCCTTCATCGATCAAATGCTCGAGCGATTAGTAGGTAAGAGCCATTATTGTTGTCTCGATGGGTACTCAAGATTTTTCCAAGGGACTGACAACACCTACAATTGTTCTTGAGGAGCCCAAAATTTGAATAACAGGTCGTCGAGCTAACGACGTTAAACAAAGCGCTGTTGGGAGGCAACCCAAAATTTTCCCTTTATGCAAATAAAATTTTGGGTAAAACGGAAAATGAAAATGCATGTCAAGGATCAGTTCTGTCTAAGGAAAGACTTGGTACTTAAGAATGTCCATTGTGACTCACCTCTCTTTCCTGGGAACTTACTTGGTGCATTTATCACGACTGTTTTACCAAATCTCGTAATCTTGGTTTTTAATAATTTATTTCTCGAATTTATAGCTTAGCTAATAAATTCAAGAAATAAAAAATACACATTTTAATTTTAATTTTTCTTATTATTTATTTTTATTTTTATTTTGCAGAGAGACATTCCAAGACAAAATTAAATCCCCCATGTCAGCCTACAAAATTCTTTTAATTTTAGCTAAGGCTCAATCCACCTACCCACCATTTAACACCGTGGACACACCTACGAGGGAACCCTCCACGACGTTGAAATACATGGGGAGTTCATTTTTCTTCCTTTACCTACTTACTTTTACTTTTTATCCTTAATATAATTACATTGGGACAATGTAAAATAAGTAGGGGGAGTGGAATAGAAATATCGGTTCTATTTTGCTTATCTGTCGTCGCTATTTTTGCATGTTTTCGGTAAAAGGTAAAATTTTTCTTTTAATAAATTGGGATGGACCACTTATGGTTTGACCTATTTAGCTATTTAGTTCTTTGCACATAAACTTTTCAATAGCCTAGACTTAGTGGGTAAGATTTTTTTTTTTAGGAATTATGAATTTGCTTAACTGTCTATCTTATATCACATGTCAATAATCTTTCCCTTCTACATTCTCAAAAAAAGAAAAGAAATAATAAATAATAATACTCCTCTGATACGAATGTTAATAGTGAAAAATTGGGGTTGTACATCGAGCTGAGTAACCGGAACGTGGTGCTTGGGTTGTCATCACATCTCACATAAAAAGGTTCGTGTGGCTGTCCAATTTCTTTGCACTCACTCCGCTAACAAGCTATCACGAGTAGGGCGAAATATCCCGCTTAGAGACATCCGAATCAAGTAATCGAAACATGGTGCTTGGGTTGTCATCATGTCTCGCGTCAAAAAATTCGAAAATGTCCTAAGTACACAAAAAATTATTATTATTATAAATAAAAATAAATTAGGGGTAGGTCTATCAAGCTCTAATAAATTTTGAAATATATTTACTTACTTCTTAGGCTAGGCTATTTGAGATGTTAATGTGTTAGGATTAAATTGTTGAATTGTGCAAACCATGGGGGTCAAATCCTATTATGGGGGAAATTTTTCCTTTTGCAGATACATGTATAATGCTCGAGGACTAGCATGAACTAAGTAGGGGGATTTGATTAAATGCTAAAATTACATATTTTATGCAATTAAATTGGTTAATTTATGAGAATGTACCACTGATTTTTCCATGTTTATATTGAATTTTATACAGGGGTGGAATTTGGGGCTAAATAGAAGAAAAAGGAAACAATTGGGTTAGATTGAAGAAAGGAGCAAAGAAGGCGGGCCAAAGCAAAAGTTTTTCAAGATGTAATTAGCTGAAATTTTATGTTGAATTAGTGGGAGATTATGTAGGGATTTTTATATCATGGAATATTTTATTTCCTTAAATTTCTATGGCTAGTGGCTCTTAACTTAGCAAAGCCACTAGTATAAATAGGGGGCTACATTGTTCATTTATTCATCAAGTCCTAAATCAAATCATTAATCAAGTTTTTAATTACCAAGTTTTTTTTAAGTATCCATTTCAGCTTTAGGACGGTGTTAACTTCGTCAAGATCCGTGAGTTACGAACACGAGCAATTTGACTCCTAAATTCCAGTGTACAAGCCCATTTTGCCCGGGCCAAAAAGCCACCTAAACCTACCCAAACCCATTACACCACAACCCCAATCAAGCCCAACAAATCCAGGCCCAATACCTTAAACCCAATACAACCCTAAACAATATTCAAAAAAAAAAGAGAGAAACCCTAGCTGTCGCACCTTATCCCTAGCCTCAGCCACCAACTTTTCTGACAACCGCTGCCATCGCCGCTCCTCCCTGTAGTGCCGCACCTGCTCCCCCTGCAAAATCAGAGTAGAAAAGACAACAAACACAAATAATAAAAAAGAAAATCTTGTAAAAAAATGGCTATAAAAGCCATGATAAACCACTATAAAGGGGGGATTTTTGGAATGAAAAAAAAAAAGAACAAAAATATCAATAAAAAAGATCCCGAAGGTTTATTTCTACCATTTATTTTTATTTTTATTTTATTCTACTTTTTATATAGTTTTACATACGAAAATAAAACAAAATAAAAAAAAAGAGAAAGAGAAGAGGTTTTGCCTATTTCTGGCAGTGGTGGAACACGAAGGGTTCCCTAGTTTTTTTCTTTCTTCTCTTCGTTCTTCGAATTTTGGGGATCCTTAGGGCCATTTTAACCCCAAATCTTGGCTCTACTCGAAAAGAGGAACAAAAGGGGGGAGTTTGGTTTTTCTAGCCATTGCGGACGGAGGCGCCGTTGTCGGTGACCGGCGACCGGCGCGGTGGCGAATGGCCGAATCCCTGGCCGGTTTTTGGGGAGAGGAGAGAGGGCTTGAGTGAGTTTTTTAGAGTTTTTTTTAAATGAATGGTGAATAATGAAATTTTAAAAAAAATTTAACTTAAATAGAGCCTTGAAACGACGTTGTTTTGGGCTTGAGAACCAATAGCCAAACCAGCGCCGTCTTGCTTCAAGACCCGGATCGACCCGACCCGCACAGAGAGGATCCGCGTGTTTTGATAATTGGGTTATTTACCGTTTTGATCCTTCCGCCTTTTAGGGTTGTTTTAATCTAGTCCTATTTGCACTTTTTATATTTTATAAAATTCACCCTAATTTTTTTAATATTTTCAATTTAGTCCCTCGTCTTCTGAAGGGACCCAATAATTGAGATATTTTCTTATTTAGCCCTTAAGCACTTTCGTGCCTTATATTTTAGTCCTTCTTGTGCTTTTTTATTTCTAATTTCGTCCTTAAAATCTTGTTTATTTTCAATTTAATCCTCAACTTGCTATTTTAGTTATTTTCCTGTTAAATTAATATTGTTATATTGCATTATTATTATATCATTAGCATTGTATCATTATTATCTATTATATTCCTATATTCACTTATTTAAATTTGAAATACATTTATCCTGTTGTATATTGATTATTATTATTTGCTTATACATATTCTTTTATTTCAAACTTTATCATATATATATACATACATATACCTTTTATATTTGATAATTTCAAAATGTATATGTACATACATATGTTTTTTTTATATTTTAAAATATATATGCATACATTTTTTAAATACATGTACGCACATAAAAAAATTTTTATTTATATATATACACACTTATATATTATTTATGCTTTATACTTTATGCCTTATATATGTACATATATATACATACATATTTTTGTTTACACATATATATATACATACATATATATCTCTTTATGTTTTTAACCTTATTCATTTTCTTTTTTTGCTATTTACATGCTCATTATTATTTTTAAAAGAATGTTTAAATTCTATTCGTTTATTTACTTGCAATTATATGATTGATTTGTCTCTTATATTTATTTATTTCATTTTTGATGATTGTCCATATTATTCATACTTACATTATCAAATTCTTTATTGTTTTGTTACGAGTATTAACATCGTGTTTTATTTTTACTATTTCGTGTTAGATTAATTTTATTCAATGCATAAATTATGATTTTTGAATAAGCAAAATCTAGTGTTTAGATTCGAGAATGTTGTACCTAATTTACTGGGTTTCGATTTTCAATATAAATCTAAATACACGAATATTTTCAAACTCAAGTTTTAAACGATCTCGGGAATTAAGAAGAGATCATGTCCTAACTTGCTAGGCATGATCCTTTTTTTTTCAAGTTTTAAACGATTTCGGGAATTAAGAAAAGATTGTGTCCTAACTTACTAGGCATGATCCCTTTTTTAACCCCGAGATAGCTAAATATCTTTTAAATAAGTAAAATTTCGGCATGCATTCTCGTATTGGGAATTCGATACGTTGTGTCCTAACGCATTGGATATGACATGTTGTTTTCTCGATATGAGGATTTCTCTAAAAAATAGTAAAGGCAATGTTTTGCATTTGGAAATTCGAGAAAGCGTACCCTAACGTGTTGGGTTTCGGTTTCTCGTTTGACCAAATAGCAAAATATCCTCTTAAAACTTCAAAGTATGGTTTTTTTGAAACCATAAGGTGATCTTGGTTTCGATGGTTTAAGGTATCACGTCCTAACGTGTTGGATGTGATATTCCTTCAAAACAAGAGAATCTTAAATTTCAATCCATGTTATTTGAGTTTTTTTAAGGATCGTATTTTTAAAAAACTCTTCAAAGTTTTCAATCTTCGACATTAAGACACTAATTAATCAACTAGGTACCAATTTTTGGGCGTTACGAATGTGCTAATCCTTCCTCGTACGTAACCGACTCCTGAACCTGTTTTTTTGAATTTCGCAGAATAAAAGCATTGTTTTAATAAATTTAAACTGATTATTAAAAATAACCATTTTTCGAGGTGACTCGATCACACCTCATCAAAAAAGATTTGTGGCGACTCCCATAATTGTTTTCATTTTCAAAATCCAAGTCGACACCCTTTTTATCAAAAAAATGGTGTCAACATCCAGTACTTTTATTTTTCCGGATTAAGAGTACGACTTCGTCAATTCACAAAGTCAAATCAACACTAAGTCAAAAAAGACGTTGTTTGAGTTAGTGTGGTTAGACGTACAGTTGGAATTTCAAAAGGATCGATTGTCTAATCGGTTTTCTGTGAACACATTGGCGTGCCAAGTGGGGATTGCTGTTTGGTTCCGTTAAGGGAAGTAGTAACCGGATTTAAATGTCCCACGCGGTTGAGGGCATTGGTTCGAGCTAGGCTCTTCTAGAATGCAAAGATGCCGGAGTTCTAAATCACGAACGTTTCGTTGGTTGTTTGATTGGTAAGAGTTCTTGGACGTTCCATAACTAATTTACACAAGGAAGAGTTAGTGTCCGAGGCGTCCTTGGTAGCTATAACTAACTTATTGGAAAAGAGGAGTTCATCTAATTTCGAGGATCGGTTCAAAGACGAGAAAAACCCATGCCTAAAGCTGAGCTTAGTTTAATTCATTTTTCTTCATATTTATTTAACTGCTTTTTATTATTTTAGTTTCAGCTTTTACTTTTTACGCATTTTATTTATTTATTTCAGGTTTCAAATTTTATCCCTTGGAACTTCTTGGGCACAACAACTGCCCTGACATAAATCTGGTCAAGAGAGCAACAATTTGCAGTAAACCTAGTCTTTGAGGGATCGACCCTACTCCCTATACTGCTTAAATTGCAAATTAGGCGTAGGTTTATATTGGTGGAATCTACACCCATCATAACCCAAGGTACTGGAATTCCAGAAACATAAAAATTACAAGAAAATGGACTAAATTAACTAACCAATTAAACTTTAAACCCTAGAAGTCCCTAAGTCCATGCGTTGAACCTTCTTTTCTTCTTTCTTTTTCTTTGTTAGTTTTGTATGGCTTTATATTTTATTACCTATTATTTTTATTATACTTTAATTTATTATTATTATATAATACATATATACATTTACTTAATTATTAAGATAACATATTTTAACTTTTATTATTATAATATATAAAATAAATTTTCACATATGAGTTGTATATATAATTTACTAAAACCGTCTACTTAATGGAATAAACTATAATTTCTTCTTTAGCCCCTTTAATTAATCTTTAATCTATAATTCAACTTTCACCCTATACGCAATTTAGTCCTTATACCTAATACTTTTAATTTAAGTAAATTCGCTTAACCAAAACCTAATTAACTACACAACTAGCTTCGTAAATATTTATTAAAAATATTCATGAGTCTGATTTACGGGAACGGAATCCCGAGAATGTACTTTTCGACACCCCTAACTATCAGGTTGTTACAATAAAAATTAACGGCTAAAATTTATTCAACTCAAATTCGAAATTATCTAAACTCAAATAGACTTAAATACAAAATAATTTGAACTTGAAATGACACTAAAATAAAACCATAAAACTCAAAATAACATAAACAATCCAAAATTTAAAATGATTCAAACTCAAAATTGACCCGATTTAATACCTACCTGAACCTATGAATTGAAATAATTTGCTGTTCTTATTAATGAAAATGGCCACATTTACAAGTAGGAGGACGCACGGTAAGGCACGAAAAAGTTTGGTGTATCGCTTTCTTTGGTACAAGTATTATTGATATAGCCATTTTTCAATGTATCATTTTAAGTTTATTGACATTTTTAAATATTTTTACTTATATTTATAGTTTAATTTTTAGTTTCTTACTAAATTATGCATTGGTTTGGTTAAAAAAATAAATTATTATTATATATATGTAAAAATATCTATATAAAAGTTATTAATTTTGTTCAATAATTTAATCTAATAACTATTAATTTTAAATATAATTATAGAGAAATTAAAATAATTAAGATAAAAAAATTAAAATGTTAGTTAAAGTACTAAAATATAATAAATAAGGTGAAACGCAGATAAATTTAACTAAAGCGGAACATAGACTAATTGGTATCATTTAGAATGGGAATGGTATGATCAACTACCATATTAAAAACATATAATTCTGGGTTGTAGAATATGGTTTGTCATTGGACAAGTTGACGTATACCATAATTGAGATTAATTTTCTTTGGTTGATAATAGTAGCACTTTCTAGAAAAGACTAGACAGACCACATGAAACACTTTGGTTGGAGAAATTTTTTATCAGAAAAGCAACTATCATAGATTCAAATTCAAAATTGTTACTATAAAATATAAATAGCTTCTCCTATCAGAAAACTAAATAATACAAATCCCAACTACGGTATCCAAACGCCATCCTCTGAACTTCATTTTTCCTTAAAAAAAGAGAGCTTCCATTCGATCTCTTTTAGTGAAAAAAATGGCTGAAAATCTTATGCATGCTTTACAATATAACAGCTATGGCGGAGGCGCTGCTGCTTTGAAGGTAAAAATCTACTTAATTACGATGATTTATTTTGCTTTTTTTTCTTCTTCTTTTTTGTACTGTTTTTCTTCATATAATTTTGTTTGGTTGAGATATTAGTTCGTCCTTAAAGTGGAGATTTCAATTAAGGTTGTTAATTTAGTGTTTATATTGATCTAAGTTTGTTCTTCGGATTCAAAATTCGATTAGTTAAATTTGTGATTGAAGAAAGCATGAAGACGATTCCAGTGTGTGTCGTGAGTTACTAAGGAAGTGGAATTTTCTGGAACGGAAATAAACTAGGGATTTGCTATTCGGAATTAAAATTTTCACAAAAAGGATCTGAGATTCAGAGGTTGACTTGATGGAGAAGTTAAGTGTTGACCCATTTTATCGTCGAATTCAAATTTTTATTAGTTAAATTTGTGATTGAAAGCATATAGATAATTTGAATGAGTGCCGCAAAGCACTAGGATAGTGGAATTTTCTGGAATTGAAGTAAATTAAGGATTTGCCGAGACGGAGAGGTTGATACTTTACGGTGAAGTTTAGTGTTTAAATTTTTTATATGGAACTGCTTGATATAAACTTGAAAAAATAATCGCCAGCGACTTGATGTCATAACAGCTTTGAATTCTTTTGTGCTTTTTACAGCATGTTGAAGTTCCGATCCCCAGTCCAAATAAAGGTGAAATTTTGCTTAAGCTGGAGGCAACTAGTCTAAACCCAATTGACTGGAAAATACAGAAAGGGATTCTGCGCCCACTTTTACCTAGAAAATTCCCCCACATACCTGGTAGTTTATATATTCTCGAGACTCTTTCTTTTTATCGATGTTTGAACCAGACCAGTAGAGGTACTGGTCCGGAGAATGGCTTTGAACCGGTACAGACTGGTTGAACCGATGGTTTACATTTGTGGATTTTGCTTTAGTTGCAACTATTGATGGGAAAAAATGTGTCTATTGTCATTAAAGGACAGAATTTGTCTAGTTGTTAAGGCATATCCTTCTTTTATAATTAACCAACAAAATAATAGACTGGTTTGTAGGTCTCTTAGTTTAAGCACTTGTGGTTATTTGATGGTAATTTTTGGCATCCTATTGTCATAGAGCTAATGCTTTTAAAACGTGAAGATTTGATATCTCAAATGAAAGTTGTCTAGCTATATACCATTTGCAAGTTATATTAAAGAACCTGTCTTCAGTAAGCTTTGCAGTTTTCTCTCTGTTGATATTTGGATTGCCGCATTTTAATCATCGATTAAAGATTTTTATTTTCTTGTGCAGCAAGTGATGTAGCCGGAGAAGTCGTACAGGTTGGACCAGGAGTCACAAATTACAAAGTTGGGGATAAAGTTGTATCTCTTCTTGATCATTTAGTAAGTTCTCATTCTCATTCTTAACGCCCGCCCCCCCAAAAAAAAAAATCAGCATAAAAAGTCCGGCCCTGTAGTCTCGTATTATAAACGAATCAATATCAATTATGTAGATTGCTATGGCCATCTTCTAATATGAATTATGCAATGATAGACTGGTGGACTAGCTGAATATGCTGTGGCTACGGAGAATCTGACAGTTGCAAGGCCAACAGAAATATCAGTTGCCGAAGCTGCTGGTTTACCCATGGCTGGTCTCACAGCTCACCGAGCAGTCACCCATGGGGCTGGGGTCAAGCTTGACGGAAGTGGCCAGCAATTAAACCTCTTGATTACTGCTGCTTCAGGTGGTGTAGGTCATTACGCAGTTCAACTAGCAAAGCTTGGAAACACACATGTAACAGCCACTTGTGGGGCTCGTAATCTGGATTTTGTCAAAAGCCTCGGAGCAGACGAGGTTCTTGACTACAAAACTCCCGACGGTGCAGCTCTGAAAAGCCCTTCTGGTCGCAAATACGATGTAGTGATCCACTGTGCTTCTGGTATTCCTTGGTCTACCTTTGAACCTAATCTAAGTTCAAACGGGAAGGTAATCGACATAACCCCTGGTCTTAGTGCTTTCCTAACTTGTGCTATAAAAAAGCTTACCTTCTCAAAGAAGAAGCTGGTACCACTCTTTATGTCACCTAAAAAGGAGAACCTCGATTATCTGGTTAACTTATTGAAAGACGGGAAGCTTAAGACGGTAATCGATTCAAAGTATCCCCTAAGTAAGGCTGAGGAAGCATGGGCTAAGAGCATTGATGGTCATGCCACTGGTAAGATCATTGTGGAGCCTTAATGTAAGAAATATTACTTTATACTTACTGCAGTGATGCTTGGAGGTCATGCTGCTTGTGTGTATAATTAGGATTTGTGTATCTTGAAAATTATGTGTATGAAATGTATGGTTAATATACACGTTGGATGATATTGCAAAAATTTTCTTAATGTGTTATAAGCTTTGTTTTCATAAATTTAGCTCTTCTTTTATATGGTTCCTACTTTTCCTTACTTTTTCTAGTTGATAATTTGGGCAATGAAATGTTGTTGGGACTTGGAGTTATATATGTGTTTTTTCATGTATATTTTATAAATTTATGTTTGGAGTTAATTGCCGTCTTTTATAATAATGTCTATTTTAAAGTTAAAAATACTTGTTGAAAATTGTATGGTTGAAAATTGTATGGATTTTCATTGGATACATATTTCAAAATTTTTTATAATTAAAGTTTTGCTTTTAAATTAAATTTCTTGTGAATAATATCTATTATATATAATATTTGAAAGTTTGTTGAGCAAATTTTTTATGAATTTTATTTTGTTAGAAAATATTTAAAACTTATGAAATTACTTTTTTTTTATCATATCTTCAATTATTTATTGTAACCCATTGGTTTTGATTTTATAGGATGTAGTAAAAAAATTAAAAAAATAATTATATAAATAAATGTGGCACTTGTCGTACCATTAATCCACTTATAAAATATAAAAAATTTTATTGGCGATGTATCAAATAATTACCCATTAATTTTTATCATTTTCAATTGTATTGACGTATGATTACCTTTTAATCCTCAACGCATGTGGAGTCTTTAGAAGCAATGTATAGAATAATTTTCGTTCGAAATATTTTTCCCAAACCTTGCGATCATATCTGTATATTTGTTATCTTCTTGAAGGTTAATAAATAATGGCTTGCTTGTTTTTGGCAATTTTTTTGCGTAAAATACTAACAATTTTATGTCTAAAAACCAAAAGTTATGTTCAAATGTGTGCCTTTTATGCCTCTTGAGTTTCGTATTTTTCTAAATTTTCAACTTCTTTAAATTATAATTTTTCTTTAAAAAATTATAATTTTTTTATATATTAGTTCTCTTAATATAAATTTTCGCTAACAAAGAAAAAAAGTGGTTATCTTCTCATGTCAAATTTAAAAATTTGACTTAAATATTAAATGACTCAAATTTATTTAATTCAAATTCGAAATTATTTAAACTCAAATAGATTTGAATATAAAATAATTTGATTTCGAATCGAAACTACAAAACTCAAAATAGCCTAAACAACCTCAAAAATTGAAATGAGTCAAACTCAAAATTGACCCAATTTAATACCAACCTGATCTAATCAATTGATATAATTTACTTTTCTTATTAATGAAAATGGCCACATTTACAAGAGGATGCAAATCAGTGTATCACTTTCTTGATATAGGTACATATTGATATCGACATTTTCAATGTACCATTTTAAGTTTATTGATGTTTTTAAATATTTTTCACATATAATTTTTTTTTCTCCAAGTCGTTTGCTTCTTATATTTTGTTTTGTCCAACGGCGATGCCAGCCTCTGCGCTGGCTATTGCTCGCTTTTTTCTCCCTCTTATCAACTCTTTCTTTCTTCCTTTTTATTCATTCCACATGTCTTTCCTCTTTTTCATTTTGCAGATCTATTTTGTAGGTATTTTTGTTGTTTTCACAAGTTATGATAGATAGATGACGATGCCTGTCGTTCGCTAAAACTTCACTAGCTACCAGTAGTTTTTCTTGGAAAATGGGTGGCTCTTCATCACCTTTTTAATTTGTTTATGTTTTAAGAATATTTCAGAACAATAAATAATTTCACGATTCAATTTGAGCCCATGTTGTCTTAAGTTTATATATGTTTTTTTTTTGTTTTTTTCCCTATTGTTTAATAAGTTTCAATTTTAGAAGTTTTTGTCTGCTCTTGTAGCACGATTTTTAGTCTTGCTTATACATGTAATCTTAGTTTTACAAGTGATTTTAGGGATGATTTTGTTGTCGTCCTCTATAGTTTGGTGAATGCTCGATTCTTTTGTCAATTTTTGCTCGCCGTTTTGGACCATCCGGGGCTGATTTCCTTATCATGTTAAATGCTTGCAATCACTCCAGATATGTGGTGCTTGAGTTGTGACAAAGCCAATTGTCAATGTATCATAATATTCTATTGATGCTGAGGCTAAAGTCTTTTGTTGTATTGACGGATTTTGTCATTTACTATATACGACGAGTGTTTGTTATTTTTGTTCCTGAATTGTATGACTCCATTCATTAAATGAATTAATGAATTTACCTTTCAAAAAAATATTATTCACATATATATTTATAGTTTAATTTTAGTTTCTTAATAAATGATGCATTATTTTAGTTAAAAAAGTATTATTATTGTATACATGTAAATATATCTCAATTACATCCATATAAAAATATACATATATAAATGTAAGTTTTAAAATTATTAATTTTGTTCAATAATTTAATCTAATAACTATTAATTTTAAATTTACTTATAGAGAAATTAAAATAGTTAAGATAAAAAAATTTAAAATTAGTTCAAGTACCAAAATTTTGTACAATATTGACCAAAACAAGTTGAAACAAACTGAAAATTGGACCAAAATCGAACATAAACTATTTGATACGGGTTTAGATTCATAATAATTAACCAGTTCATTACCAACTACCATATTAAAAGCATACAATTTTGGGTTGTATAATATGGTTTCTCATCGGACAAGTTGACGTTTACCATGATTGAGATCAATTTTGTATAGGATTTTAACGAATCAATAACTTTTTTCAAAATCGTAATATTCATCGTTGGTAATAGTATTAATCTTTTCCTTCTAAAAAGATAAACAGACCACATGATTGGAGAAACACTTTGACTGAGCATTTGGTTGAGAAATTTTTTATCAGGAAAGGAACTATCATACATTCAACTTCTCCTATCACCTTAACATTAATACAAATCCCACCTACGGTATCCAAACCCCATTCTCTGAGCTTCAATTTTTCTTCCACATAAAGCACTAGGATAGTGGAATTTTCTGGAATTGAAGTAAATTAAGGATTTGCTGAGACGGAGAGGTTGATACTTTACAGTGAAGTGTTTGAATTTTTTATATAGACCTGCTTGATATAAACTTGAAAAAATAATCGCCAGCGACTTGATTTTATAACGCTGTGAATTTTTGTGCTTTTTACAGCATGTTGAAGTTCCGATCCCAACTCCAAATAAAGGTGAAATTTTGCTTAAACTGGAGGCAATTAGTCTAAACCCAGCTGACTGGAAAATACAGAAAGGGATGCTGCGCCCACTTTTACCTAGAAAATTCCCCTTCATACCTGGTAGTTTATATAGTCTCGAGACTCTTTCTTTTTATGAACGATGTTTGAACCAGACCGGTAGGGGTACCGGTCCAGATAATGTCTTTGAACTGGTACAGACCGGTTGAACCGATGATTTACATTTGTGGAGCTTGCTTTAGTTGCAACCATTGATGGGGAAAAATGTGTCTATTTGTTAACTCAAGTTATCATTAAAGGACAGAATTTGTCTGGCATATCCTTCTTTTATAATTAACCAACAAAATAATAGACTGGTTTGTAGGTCTCTTAGTTTAAGCACTTGTGGTTATTTGATGGTAATTTTTGGCATCCTATTGTCATAGAGCTAATGCTTTTAAAACGTGAAGATTTGATATCTCAAATGAAAGTTGTCTAGCTATATACCATTTGCAAGTTATATTAAAGAACCTGTCTTCAGTAAGCTTTGCAGTTTTCTCTCTGTTGATATTTGGATCGCCGCATTTTAATCATCGATTAAAGATTTTTATTTTCTTGTGCAGCAAGTGATGTAGCCGGAGAAGTCGTACAGGTTGGATCAGGAGTCACAAATTACAAAGTTGGGGATAAAGTTGTAATCGATTCAAAGTATCCCCTAAGTAAGGCTGAGGAAGCATGGGCTAAGAGCATTGATGGTCATGCCACTGGTAAGATCATTGTGGAGCCTTAATCTATGAAATATTACTTTTTACTTACTACAGTGATGCTTGGAGGTCATGCTGCTTGTGTGTATAATTGGGATGACATTGCAAAATTTTCTTAATGTATGAAATGTATGGTTAATATACACATTGGATGACATTGCAAAATTTTCTTAATGTGTTATAAGCTTTGCTTCCACAAATTTAGCTTTCTTTTATGTGTTTCCTACTTTTCCTTTGGACTCATATGTGTTTTTTTTCATGTCTATTTTATAATTTATATTCAGAGTTAATAGGCATCTTTTCTAATAATAGCGATTTTAAGATTAAAAATACTTGTTGAAATTTGTATAGCTTTTCATTGGTTGCATATTTCGAAATTTTTTAAAATTAAAGATTTACATATAAATTAAATATCTTGTTAATAATATCTATTATATATAATATTTGAAAGTTTATTGAGCAAATATTTTATGAATTATATTTTGTTAAAAAATATTTAAAATTTATTAAATTACTTTTTTTTCAATTATTTATTGTAACACATTGATTTTAATTTTTATAAGATGTCGTAAAAAATAAAAAAAAATAATTATATAAATAAGTGTGACACTTATCGCACCCTTAATCCACTTGTAAAGTATAAAAAATTTCATTCGCGATGTATCAAATAATTACCCATTATTTTTTATCGTATTGACCTTTGATTAACTGATAACATCAATTTATTCATCAGTCCAAATAATAGCCTCAACGTACTTCACAAATACAAATAATGTATGGAATAATTTTCCTTTGAAATATTTTTTCTAAACCTTGCGAACATATCTGTATATCTATTACCTTCTTTACTGTTTGAACCGATGAAGGGGAATCCTGCAATCTATAGTTGAAGTATGCAGTGAATCAAAATTTATTATCACACCAACTGAATTATCTTTTCAATCTCATTTCTTTAACCTTCACGATGATAATTTATTGGTTAAATCTATTATTAGTCTATCTATTATGCGTAAGTTATAGATTTAGGGTCCCTTTGGATGGAAGTTTTTTTTAGTACGGTGCGTTTAGCTTTTTCTTTGTCTCATGTTACCGTATCAAATCTCACCACTACTACTGTTTTTACACTAATCGCAGGTAAACGCACCGCCTATCCAAAAGAGCCCTTAATCTCTATACTTTAATTTGGTAAATTTTAATCCATGAACTTTTTGAATTCGTCAATTTTAAGTACTTTTCAAGTTTTAAAATTTTAGCCAAAACCCGAATGGTAGCAATTAAATTTGTTTTGGTTAAAATCTACTATTAGTTATAGATTATGCGTAATGTTTTAAATTTAGCCCATATGCTCCTATTCGATTATTGTTAATCCCTATATTTTTTAAAATTCAAAATTTCAATATTGACGCAAATAACAACTGCTAAATTCAGTAATTGTTTCTTTTGTGAGTAGCATATTAAAATAATAAGTTAACATGACATAATATGTTTGCTGCATAAGATTTTGAAAATAGTAAACATATTAAATCTAATGGTTACCATTTAGTTAAGATTTTGAAAAATACATGTTTAAAATTAACCAAATTAAAGTATAGAAACTAAACACACAACTTATAGATAGTACAAAAGTTAATAATGAAAATTAATCTAAACTATTAAAAACTATTAAATTTTGTCACACATTTAATATGGGTGAAAATGCATGTAACAAATTTTAAAAAAATGAAAAAATTTGATATGATAACAAAAAATGGAGTTGGAAAATTAAAAAAAAACATCATATTTTATGTTGATGTCTCATTATGTTTATCTATTTTTTTAGATTTTATATAAAAAAATTACGCTTAAAATTATTTCTATTACTGATTAAAATAATAAATTTTTGATAAATACACTCTTAAATTGATAGACGTCGAAACCACCAAAAATAATTCTTACAAAATAACTCTAAATAGTAGTAAAGAGTGGTAGTAGGGTCGAGTCCATAGGGATTGGATGTTATAATCAACTTCCGTGTTTAACTTGTGATCAGAATTTTTGTCATGTTGAAAGTAGTGGCAAAAGTCGTGCCCATGACTCCAAACGGGCCTGCTGAAAAATAAACAAATAAATCAGGGAGTTTTGAAATGTTTAGAAACTAAATAATTGAAATAGCATAAATAAATAATTAAATAAATTAGAAATTAAATTGGAAATTAAACTCGGATTTGGTAATCAAAGATAATAAGCCTTAGCCCTAGACTCGGTGGACTCCGGATTTTTGAATCGATCCTTGAAAATTAATTTTCTCCTCCAAATAATAAGCTGGTTATAGCATTTAAGAACATCTTAACCACCAATTCTTCCTGTCGTAGCTAGTCCCAGTACAACCTGCAAACCAACCCTTACTGATTATCTAATCGAATACACGTGTTCCCAATTCAAGATTCTGGCGACCTTGCTCTCTGAAGAACCCAACTCGAATTAATGGCCTCAACCGCATGGGTCGTTTAAACCTGATCACTTCTTCCTTGATTTGTTATTGGAGATTCGAATACAGCACGGCCGACTCATTTCTCCAACTGTCAGCAAACATGACTCCAACCCAACGTGCACTTTTTGACTTGAAATCGAGTTAACTTTAAGGGATGAGTTGTCAATTCCGATACTTAGGAAAAATGTGAATACTAATTGAAAAGATTTTTAGTATGGATACGTATCTCACGATTCCCAACCAGAAAGAACACCGACCTAAAGCTAAGATGAAATTTTGTGAAGCATGGATTTAATCATGCTTTGGTTGACTATGACTGGATTTGAATGAAAGATGGTGGAAATTGAGAAAGGAAAGGGCTTAGAGGAGAATTAGACCAATTTTGAAAGAACAAAGAATTGGAAATGAAGTAACAGAATGTTACGCACCAAATTTGAGAAAAGAAAATAATTCTATTCAATTCCAAATTGAAATCAAAATGTGAAATTAACGGTGTCTTTTCTAAGTATATTAAAGCTTTATTTATACACATAGTATTTATTAATTTTGGCTTTAACCACTTCAACATATAATTAAAATTAAATAAAAAAATAAAATAAGATTTTTTTTATTTTTGGCTTTTACAAAGTCAAAAAAATCTGACGAGTCCTTGGCTTTCTCTACATTTTTTATTCGGCCTCATTTCATTAATTGTATTTCAATTTGGTCCTTTTCTGCTCGTTTTTGTCTCTTAGCGTCCCAATTGCATCCTTGATAAAATTAAAACATAAAAACACTAATTTAGCAGGGATCAATTCAGAAATAAACCGAATTAAACACAAAATATCATACAAATTAACATGTTATCATAAATATAGTGGAGTAATAAATAATAGATAGATAATATATTCACTCCTACGTCTTTTCTCAATCCATAAATAAGAGAATAATGTGTTTTAGCGTACTCGAACTTACATTCTATTGTATTAATAATAATATTTATATCAATCAAGCTAAAACTTTATAACTCCACTCCTAAGTTTATAATATATTAGAGACTTAAATATGGTAACAGATAATAGATAATTATTTTCCAACCTACCAAATTAAACATTTCGAGAGATTTCTTGCAAAATCATCGAGGGTATATCCGTCAACTCAACAATGTGGTCCCCATTTGTTTAAATGGTTATGGCAAGCAGTTAACAATACAAATCTCCACCTACGGTATCCTCCGCCATTCTCTGAACTTCATTTTTCCTTCAAAAAAACAAAAACAAAAAAAACTTCGATTTTATCTCTTTTAATGAAAAAAATGGCTGAAAATCTTATGCATGCTTTACAATATAACAGCTACGGCGGAGGCGCTGCTGGTTTGAAGGTAAATATCTACTTTCTTATGATGATTTATTTTGCTTTCCGTAGTGTTTTGTCGCATATATAATTTTGTTTAGTTGAGATATTAATTCGTTTTTTAAGTGAAGATTTCAATTAAGGTTGTTAATCTAGTGTTTATATTGATCTAAGTTTGCTCTTCGGATTCAAAATACTATCAGTTAAATTTGTGATTGAAAAGCATGAAGATGATTTCAGTGAGTGCCGTGAGTTACTATGGAAGTGGAATTTTCTGGAACGGGAATGAACTAGGGATTTGCTATTCGGAATTAAAATTTCAAAAAAAGGATCTGAGATTGAGAGGATGACTTGATAGTTAAATGCTGAGCCATTTTATCGTCGGATTCAAAATTTTATTTGTTAAATTTGTGATTGAAAGCGTATAGATATTTGAATGAGTGCTGCGAGGCAGTAGGATAGTGGAATTTTCTGGAATGGGAGTAAATTAAGGATTTGCTCTTTTGAAGAGATCTGAGACTGAGGCTGATACTTGACATTGAAGTTGAGTGTTTAAAATTTTTATATGGACCTGCTTGATATAAACTTGAAAAAATAATAGTCAGCGACTTGATGTCATAACAGCTTTGAATTTTTTTGTGCTTGTTACAGCATGTTGAAGTTCCGATCCCCACTCCAAATAAAGGTGAAATTTTGCTTAAACTGGAGGCAACTAGTCTAAACCCAGTTGACTGGAAAATACAGAAAGGGATGCTGCGCCCATTTTTACCTAGAAAATTCCCCTACATACCTGGTAGTTTATTTATTTTATCCTTTCACGACTGTTTTGGTCTTGAAATATTATCGAGACTTTTATTTTTACTTGGTTAGTGGTATTTGTGTTTAATTTACACTATCTGTTAAGTTTCTCAAGTTACATCAGTCTTCAATATCTGGGTTTGTTGTAGTACCATGTCAAATTCCCAAGCAGTATTAAACTTGGAATCTAATTTGCTTCGATTTACATTGTGAAGTTTGCTTTAGTAGTAACAATTGATGGAAGAAATGTGCATTTGTTAGCTCAAGTTTTTATTAAAGGACAGAATTTGTCTATTTGTTAAGGCATATCTTTTTCTATAATTAACCAACATAATAATAGGCT
Organism: Gossypium hirsutum; assembly: GCF_007990345.1. Taxonomy (NCBI): domain Eukaryota; kingdom Viridiplantae; phylum Streptophyta; class Magnoliopsida; order Malvales; family Malvaceae; genus Gossypium; species Gossypium hirsutum. The sequence goes on from NC_053443.1 coordinate 12,292,161, forward strand.
GGTTGGTAGGTCTCTTAGTTTAAGCAGTTATGGTTATTTGATGGTAATTTTTGGCATCCTATTGTCATGGAAGATTTGATATCTCAAACGAAAGTTGCCTATATACCATTTGCAAACTATATTAAAGAACCCATCATCAGTAAGCTTTGTAGTTTTCTCTCTGTCTATATTTGGATTGCCGCATTTTAAGCATTGGTCAAAGATATTTTTTTCATGTGCAGCTACTGATGTAGCGGGAGAAGTCGTAAAAGTTGGACCGGGAGTCACAAATTACAAAGCTGGGGATAAAGTTGTGTCTATGCTCCATCATTTTGTAAGTTCTCATTCTCATTCTTAATCCTTCCCCCCACCCCCCACCTGAAAAAACAATCAGCATAAAAGCTCTGGCCCTTAGGCTCTCAACTGGCATGTCATTAATCATTCTGAGAACAATCAGAAAGGAGATTTCTTCATGAAGAGTGGAAGAATCACCAGCATTTTACTAGCTTAATAGATCACAATTTGAAAAATTGTTAATGATATTTGTGTTTTTGGTACTAGCTCAAGCAATTAATTGGGCACCGAGCTTGGTAGGACTTTAGGCAACAATTCTTGAGGTAAAATATGGATCTCCTTATGGCCAAAAAATCAACTTCAGAATCTAACAATGACAGAACAACATAAATTGTAGCCCCATAAAAAGGATTTTTATGGACTGGTTCTACATTTTTTGTTCTAAATAAACCATGTTGATCTTCCAATGAGTGATCTTGAGTAGCTCTAGTTATGAGAACTGGTTAGCATTGGCCTGCTTGCCTGATTAGATTAATCAAAGTAAATTAAAGCTGTCATCCCCAGAATTTGAAATCCTGAAAGCTTTTGGCTTTCTTTATTTTGCTTGTATTGATAGTGATGCTAGAGAAATATAGGTATATTCAATGTTTCACTGGCCTTATTACAACTATAGGATTATCCTGAGACCCCAGATCTTATTACTACTTCTACTTTTCATATCGAGTCGTATCGTGTTTAGAATGCAAAAACTATCTACGTGGATATCATTTCTGAGGTAGTGATTTTACTCTCATCATGTGGCCATTTGGCTGAGAGAAACCTAGATATCATTACTGCAGGCCAGTGGTTCAGTGAATTCATCTTCTATTCGTATTATCAATGAATCAGAATCAGTTATGTCGATTGCTATGCTATCTTCTATTATGAATTATTTGCAATGATAGACTGGAGGTGGACTAGCTGAATATGCTGTGGCTAAGGAGAATCTGACTGTTGCAAGGCCATTAGAAGTATCAGCTGCTGAAGGTGCAGGTTTGCCTGTTGCTGGTCTTACAGCTCACCAGGCACTCACACAGTCGGCTGGGGTCAAGCTTGATGGAAGTGGCCAGCAAGTAAACCTCTTGATTACTGCTGCTTCAGGTGGTGTAGGTCAATATGCAGTTCAACTAGCAAAGCTTGGAAACACCCATGTGACAGCCACTTGTGGGGCTCGCAATCTGGATTTCGTCAAAAGCCTCGGAGCAGATGAGGTTCTTGACTACAGAACTCCCGACGGTGCAGCTCTAAAAAGCCCTTCGGGTCGCAAATATGATGCAGTGATCCACTGTGCAATGGGCATTCCTTGGTCTACCTTTGAACCTAATCTAAGTTCAAACGGGAAGGTAATCGATATAACCCCAGGTCCTAGTGCTCTGCTAACTTTTGCTATGAAAAAGCTTACCTTCTCAAAGAAGAACCTGGTACCACTGCTATTGTCACCTAAGAAGGAGAACCTCGAATATCTCGTTAACTTAGTGAAAGATAAGAAGCTTAAGACGGTAATTGATTCAAAGCATCCCTTAAGTAAGGCTGAAGAAGCATGGGCTAAGAGCATTGATGGCCATGCCACTGGTAAGATCATTGTGGAGCCTTAATCTAATGAAATATTACTTTATACTTAATACAGTGATGCTTGAAGGACATATTGCTTGTTTGTATAATTAGGATTTTTGCACTTTGAAATTTATGTTTATGGAATGTTTGGTTAATATATTGCAAAATTTTCTTAACGGTTGTAAGCTTCGAATTCACAAATTTAGCTCTGCTTTTATATGGCTCCTGCTTCTCCTTGCTTTTCTTGGTTGATAATTTGAACAATGAAATGTTGTTGGAAGTTGGACTATCTTGTGTTTTTTTTTTTCCCAGTTAATGGTTATTTTTCCTTGTAATATCGTTTTTAAAGTTCAAATTTGCAATATTTCTTTGATAGGTGTCTCTTATCAATACATTTAATACTTGTTGGTATTTGTATACTTTTTTATTGAGTTAATATTTCAATTTTTTTAAAAATTAAAATTTTGCTTTAAGTTTAATTTTGTCAATTTTATTTAGTTCTAAAATATTTAAAAATGATTAAATTATTTTTTTATTGTAACACATTAATTTTGATTTTTATGGTTGTCAATTAAATTGACCTTGGGACATTAAATTATTCATCAGTTCAAATTATATCCTTAATTCATTTGTAGAGTTTTTAAAAATAATATCTGAAATAATTATTTTTTAATTACATATTGGGCATCTGTTACCTTCTCATCAGTTTGTACTGATGATTAAGAATCATGCAATCTATAGTTGATGTACGCGATTCAATCAAAATTTATCATCATAGTTCATGCATTGACTAATCATTTCAACTGATTTTTTTAGCCTTGAGCATAATAAATTGTTGGTCAAATTTTACTTGTTTGTACTTGTAGTATGCCTAAGGCATGAGTTTAATTTATAAATTTTTTGAATTGATTTGTTTTAGTTATTATATTTTCTAAATTTTAAAATTTCAGCACAATTGAGATGATAATAATTAAATTTATTTTGATTAAATTTTATTTTAATTTTATATTATGTATAAAGTTGTAAATTTTACCCATATTCTCTTATTCAGTAAACCTTAGTTTTTTAAAATTTGAAATTTTAGTCTTGACGTAAATGATAATCATTAAATTTATTAATTGATTTTTTATGGGTGATATGTTAAAATAACAAGTTAACATATCATAATATATTTGTCGCATAAAATCTTAAAAATAATATAGCGTAATTTAACTGTTGTTGTTTAGTTAAGATTTTGAAAAATAAATATTCAAAATCAAACAAGTTAAAGTAAAAAACTAGACACACAGCTTATATATATATAGTACAATAATAAATAGTACAAATAAATTTAAACTATTAAAAATTATTAGATTTCGTCGTAAGGGTGAAAAATGTATGTAATAAATATAATAACAAAAAATAGTTTTGGATGAAGTGATAAAGTTAAAAGACTAAAAATCATAATGTTCTGAGTTTAAATCTCATTATTATGCCTATCTATTTTTTAAAATTTTATATGTAAAAGGATAAAACTACCTTTAAAATTATATTTAGTATAGATTAAAATGAGAAGTTTTTATATGAAATATTGACAGATGTAGCGTAGAGCAGGTTGAACTTTGGGCGATTTGCGATGGACTGCTTTTGACGTGGGTGTTTATATGAAATAATTTTATAATTGATTCCAGTTTTTTTATTTAAAGAAAATGAGAAATTTTTAATAAATTTATTATTGAGTTGGTGACTCGATTGCGATTGATACTAATATAATAAAATACTTAAATATTGTAATAGACGGTAATAGATAATAGATAAATATTTTCCAAATATGAAATAAATAATACAACTTGAGCAGCTACCAAATTCAACATTTCAATAGATTTCTTGCAAAATCATCCAGGGTATATCCGTCAAATTAACAATGTGGTCTCCATTTGTTTATATACGCCATTCATCGAACTTCATTTTTTCTTATAAAAAGAAGCTTCGGTTTGATCTCTTTTAGTGAAAGAAATGGCTGAAACTCTTATGCATGCTTTACAATATGACAGCTATGGCGGAGGCGCTGCTGCTTTGAAGGTAAAAATCTACTTCATTATGATGATCTATTTTGCTTGCTTTTACTTTTTTCTTACTGTTTTATCATATAAGTTTAGTTCCTTTTTTTAGTGGAGACTTCAATTAAGGTTGTTAATCTAGTGTTTACATTGATCTAAGTTTGCTCTTCGGATTCAAAATTCGATTCGTTTAACTTGTGATTGAAGAAAGCATGAATATTATTTCAATGAGTGCCGTGAGTTACTAAGGAATTGGAATTTTCTGGAACGGAAATGAACTATAGGGAATTTGCTATTCGGAATTAAAATTTCACGACAAGGATATGAGATTGTGAGGTTGACTTGATGGAGAAGTTAAGTGTTGACCGATTTTATTGTCGGATTCAAAATTTTATTTGTTAAATTTGTGATTGAAAGCATATAGATAATTTGAATGAGTACTCCGATGCACTAGGGTTCTGGAATTTTCTGGAATTGAAGTAAATTAAGTATTTGCTCTTTGGAATTAAAAATTCCAAAAAGATCTGTGACTTATGGGCTAAGAGTTGATAGTGAAGTTAAGTGTTAACTGATTTTATCGTCGGATTCAAAATTCTATTAGTTAAAAAATTGTGATTGAAAGCACATTCTGGAACGGAAGTAAATAAGGATTTGCTCTTGGAAGAGATCTGAGACCGAGAGGTTGATAGGTTGATACTCTTTTTTTTTTTTTTAAATTTAATCGGCGTGCTTTATTAATACCACAAAACAAGACAAAATTGGTTGTTTGGAAAACTCCACCCACAGCAACACTAAACCACCAAAAACAAACAATTAAAACAAAATAATTTTTTTATATGGACCTGCTGGATATAAACTTGAAAAGAAATTTTACCAGTGACTTGATGTCATAACAGCTTTGAATTTTTTGTGCTTGTTACAGCATGTTGAAGTTCCAATACCCACTCCAAATAAAGATGAAATGTTGCTTAAACTGGACGCAATTAGTCTAAACCCAGTTGACTGGAAAATACAGGAAGGGGTGCTTCGCCCATTTTTACCTAGAAAATTCCCCTGCATACCTGGTAGTTTATATATTTTGTTCTTTTTCTTGAGACTTTCTTTTTGTCAATGATGTTTGAACCGGATCAGACTGGCCAGTTAGACCAGGAATTGGCCTAGGTATCGGTCCGGAGAATGACTTTGAACAGATACGGACCAGTTGAACCTACGGTTGGATTGGAAACTAGTCATCGGTTTAGAGAATGGCTTTGAACTGGTTTTGATCGGGAACCAGTACTGACCAGTTCAACAGATTAAAAAACTAGTTGAACCGAGTTTTTTGAGTTTTTGAGTTTTTTTAATTGAACCAATCGAATTGATCGCATCAGCGAACGAGTGGCCTGGTTTCTAAAACACTATTGTTAAGTATATCTCAAGTTACGTGAGTCTTCACAATCTGTTTTTGTTGTATTACTATGTTGAATTCCCTAGCAGGGCTTTCTAAAAATTTTACTTAGTATCTGCCGGATTATTGAACTTGTAATCTAATTTGCGTCGATTTACATTGTGGAGTTTGCTTTAGAGGTAACTATTGATGGGAAAAAAATGTGTCTATTTAACTCAAGTTATCATTAAAGGACAGAATTTGTCTATCTGTTAAGGCATATCCTTTTTCTATAATTAACCAACATAATAATAAGCTGGTTGGCAGGTCTCGTAGTTTAAGCAGTTGTGGTTATTGATGGTAATTTTTGGCACCCTCGTCATGGAAGATTTGATATCTCAAATATTTTTTTTTTGCAGCTAGTGATGTAGCAGGAGAAGTCGTAAAGGTTGGACCAGGAGTTACAAATTTCAAAGCTGGGGATAAAGTTGTAGCTACGCTTCATCATTTTGTAAGTTCTCGTTCTCATTCTTAATCCCCCCCCTCCCCAAGTCAGCATAAAAAGTCTGGCCTGTAGGCTTAGTTTTCAGAATCAGATAGGTGGTTGAACTGATGATACCACCATTTTGATTAAATAATTAATTAAAAAATATATAAAATAAAAAATCTGATTTAAGCGGTCCAACCAATCCGTATTGATTCCTGAGTTAAAAGGTTCAAAGCCTTCTTCCGGATAGGTACTCTAGCTGGATCTTGGCCCAACGGTCGGATCGGCTGGTCTAATCTGGTTCAAACAATCTTGCCGGCATGTCATTAATCATTCTGAGAACAATCAGAAGGAGATTTCTTCTTCAAGAGTGGAAGAATCACCGGTATTTTACTAGCTTAATGGATCACAATTTGAAAAACAGTCAATGATATTTGTATTTTTGGTATTAGCTCGAGTAATTAATTGGGCGTTGAGCTTGGTAGGACTTTAGGCAACAATTCTTGAGGTAAAATATGGATCTCCTCATGGCCAAAAGATCAACTTTTGAATCCAGCAATGATGGAATGCGCGTAAATTGTAGCCCCATAAAAAGAAATTCCAAGGACTAGTGCTACATTTTTTGTTCTAATAAACCATGTTGGTCTTCCAATGAGTGATCTTGATTAGCTTAGTCATGAGAACCGCTTAGCATTGACCTGCTTGCCTGTTTGGATTAATCGGTATCGTGTTTAGAATGCAACCATCCTTTGTCTATGTGACTATCATTACTCTCATTATCTCGCCATTTGGCTGAGAGAAACCTAGATATCCTTACTGCAGTCCAGTGGTTCAGTGAATTTATCTTCTATTCATATTATCAGCGAATCAGTATCAGTTATTTCGATTGCTATGACTATCTTCTATAATGAATTATATTTACAATGATAGACCGGAGGTGGACTAGCTGAATATGCTGTGGCTAAGGAGAATCTGACAGTTGCAAGGTCACCAGAAGTATCAGCTGCCGAAGGTGCAGGTTTGCCTGTTGCTGGTCTCACAGCTCACCAGGCACTCACCCAGGCAGCTGGGGTCAAGCTTGACGGAAGTGGCCAGCAAGTAAACCTCTTGATTACTGCTGCTTCAGGTGGTGTAGGTCATTACGCAGTTCAACTAGCAAAGCTTGGAAACACACATGTAACAGCCACTTGTGGGGCTCGTAATCTGGATTTTGTCAAAAGCCTTGGAGCACGAGGTTCTTGACTACAAGACTCCCGACGGGGCGGCTCTAAAAAGCCCTTCGGGTCGCAAATATGATGCAGTGATCCACTGTGCAGCGGGCATTCCTTGGTCTACCTTTGAACCTAATCTAAGTTCAAATGGGAAGGTAATCGATATAACCCCTGGTCCTAGTGCTTTCCTAACTTTTGCTATGAAAAAGCTTACTTTCTCAAAGAAGAAGCTGGAACCACTCTTTGTATCACTTAAGAAGGAGAACCTCAATTATCTCGTTAACTTGGTGAAAGACGGGAAGCTTAAGACGGTAATCGATTCAAAGTATCCCTTAAGTAAGGCTGAAGAAGCATGGGCTAAGAGCATTGATGGTCATGCCACTGGTAAGATCATTGTGGAGCCTTAGTCTATAAAATATTACTTTATTGTACTAACTGCAGTTATAAGCAATTAAAACAATAAACAGTGATGCTTGGAGGTCATGTTGCTTGTATGGATAATTAGGATTTGTGGACTTTGAAAATTATGTTTATGAAATGTATCATGTGTTCTAAGCTCTGTATTCACAGATTAGCTCTTCTTTTGTGCGGTTCCTACATTTCCTTGCTTTTTGGTTTGACAATTTCAACAATGAAATGTGATTATGTTGGACTTGTATGCTTTTTCTTATTAGTTCATATTTGAGGTTTGAATTGTATGTACTTTTACTATGTTCATATTTCAATTTTTTAATTAAAGTTTTGCTTATAAATTTGTTTTTATGTAAAAGTATTTAATAGTTGAATGAGCAAAATCTTTTTGGAAATTATGTGTTAATTATATGAGTAAGTGAATATTTTAATATTTATAGGGTTAAATATTAAATTTATACATAAATATTGATTAAATTTTTATTTGGTGTTATTATATAAATGAAACTTAAATAAATTGCAGTTCATATGTATATATAAAACTTTGATTTTATTTCAATTGTACATGTTTAAAAGAAATATATATATATTCATATTGAACTAATATAATTGCGTGTGTGTAGTATAATGTAAAGTTGTGTTAACTTGATAATGTTGTTATAAAATCAATATTTATATATGATATTGCACATTAAATTAAAATTGATAGAATTATTATTATATTGAAATTTATATGAACAGATAATTTTTAAATATATATAATTAGTGTAATAGGCCAATTTAGCCTGGGCCGAAACAGAAGCCAAACAAAAAAATAAAAATAGAAGATATTAGAATCAATTACAACAGTCCATTTACAGGAAACATCAGGCCAAAATTTACAGTTTTAAACGGCCCAAAATAAAGAAACCCCCAATGACCTAATAACCTAAACATTTTCTCAGAAACCTTAAGTCTCCTTGGCGCCGCTCCTTATGCTGCGCCAGCGCGCTCGCCACCCGAGGCCTGACATGCCCCTGCCCCAGTTGCACCAAAATGGCAAGGGTGCGTTTCCCATTGCCACCGTTGACTCCAGGGACACCTACAAAAAGAAAGCAAGGACAGAAGGCAACACACAAGAAACAGTAGCCGAGCAGAGACAAAAAAAAAAGGAAATATTATAATTCTAATCGGCTATAAAAGCCATCAATAGCATGTAAACAAAGATACGGACAAAGTAATAAAAAAAATACAAACATTTGAAAGGTGATTCTTTTTTATTTTTATTTTTATTTTTTTAATATAAAAACAAAAAAAGGGAAAGTTTACTTGATGATTCAAGTTCTGCCACCGCAAGTGGCAGAGGTAGTCATCTCTGATGAAAGATGACCCTTTTTCTGAGGAAAAAGCCTTCGAAACGCAAAATAACTCGAAAGATTTTTGGTCTTTTGAGTTTTTTTTTTTGAGTTTTTGACCTCATATCGAGGTTGAGGAAAACAAAGTGGCCAAAATAGTCCTTTCTCGAAAAATTCGACCCCCGGGGACGGTGGTCGCCGTCGCTGACGACTGGTGGCTCCTATGGTCGGAATCTGGATTGTGTCCAGAGAAAAAAAAAGGTTTTGACAATTAGGATATAAAAAATTATAAAATATGAAATTGTGAGATAATAAAATGTATTAAAAATGGATAGAATTATTATATTAAAATTTATATGAATAAATTATTTTTAAAAATATAATTAGGGAATAAAAATTATAAAATATGAAATTGTGAGATAATAAAATGTATTAAAAATGGTTGAAAATCAGTAATTATTGGCAAGGAGGAAAGTAGAGGTTTGAAATGGGACAAGCCGGCAAGTTTGAAACAACGAGTAGAAGAAGAAATCAATTGTAGCACATTCAAGAAGTTATGACTGTAAAAAATAATTTACAATACATTAACTTATTTATATAATATAAATTATTTACAGAGAAATTCTCATATAAATATACAAACTTTAAAAATATATTTAATTTGATTATAGAACAATATATGAAATAATACACTATGAACTAGTCCAATGACAGGGTGAAGCCACCAAAATTTTTAGGGGTAGAAATTAAATTTTAATTTTTATCATTTTTAAGAGATTAATTTGATAATTTTTATCATTTTAAGAGATTAAAATATAATTTTATTTTTACTAATTTAAATTTTAAAATTTTTAAAAAGCCTAAATGAACAATTTTTTATTTTAGGGGGTCGACCCTGCCAGCCCTTTAGATCTACCACTGTGCAATAACACACTTGGGTGAAAAATAAAATAAAATAAAATGATATTTTTCTTAAAATAATAATAATTATAAATAAAGTAACACAAAGTTGAATGCGAAGAGAATTTATGGAACTGATTCTTTTTTTGATGTTAGCGAATTATATTTAAAATTTTGTTTAAGATGTGATTAGTTGGAAAGTGGAAAAACCTTTTTTAACCTTTTTTGTGAATTTATAAAAAAAATAATTTAAATCATTAAATTACATGTCTATCTTTATCAAACCCATTTATTGTAGTATATTAACTTGATTTTTATCATTCTCTTGTCCTTCGATTAATTCATCCTCAAGTATCAATAATAACAGTTTAACTTAATATTTTTTTATCAATTTCCAATTAAATTGATTTTTAATTAATTTTGTACACTAATTTTTAATTTAAAATAACAGTAATTCATTTAAGGGATTAAATTATAATATAGATACATAAAAAGTATAGAAATGTAACCAAAGGTTTTCTGCGAATTTGTTGGAAGAGGGGTATAACCGTTAATTTAGCTAAATGCAGGCCTCATTTCACTATAAAAACTACCCCTCAAAGCCCAATTATCTAATTGCAAAAAATACATGATTTAATCACACTTTCTGGTCCTTTCCGCTTTCTCTTTTATCTTCTCAATTCTCAGTTACCACCTTCATTCATTTTCTACTCACAACTGAAAATGGCTAAGAATACTATGATGCGTGCTGTTCAATACAACACTTATGGCGGAGGTGCCGCTGCTTTGAAAGTAATCTTCTTCATCCTTTTATTTGCTTGCTTCTTCTTCTTTTTTTCTTGGTCTTTTTGTTAGCATTTTTTCTTATAATTTTCCCAGATCAAAAGTTAAAACAAAGTAAAAATGGTCTAATTCTGAATCTCATACCTCTATTTTATCAGAATTGAATTTCATTTATCAAAATTCGACATTATGGAAACTGCAAAATAATTCAGTTTCAACTACTGATTTTTGCTTCTTCTTTTTTCTTTTTGCTATTTCATTTTTGCCTAACTGTTGATCTTTAATGTTAGTTTTATACATGGTGATGTTTGACAATATGAAGATGAACTTATTGGGCTAACATCTCAGCTTCTTTTTATAGAAGAATATAAATAAATTAAAATAGAGGATTAATTTCCGAGTTTTTATAAGGTAGCAGGATAAATTCATAATTAGATTCGAATATATATATCACGATTAGAAATGGAGATTTGAATCCCGGTTGTTTATCTACTGTGATTATATTGACCAAGGGAGACTAAGAATGGATAATTAAATTTACGAAGGAATATAAATGTTCATATTGTTTATGCTTTTGGTGTTGATTTATGTAGGTATTATAGCAGAACAAAAAGCTGCTAAATCTGAAGCTTAGCTGGCATGTTTAGTAGTGTTTAAGAAAAGTATTTCTGGCTTTAAAAGTACTTTTGAAAGAGAAAGATGTGCTAAATAAATTCTTTAGGTTGAAATTTTTAATTTTTCAAAAATGTTTTTGAAATTTTTAGTTTTTCCTCTCCAAAAGCACTTTTGGTGCTTAATTACTTTTTCACTCCTCTTATAACATAGTATTTCCTTTTTTCTTTTCTTGATGAGTAATTACAAATATGTTAAAATTATTAATTAAAAATAAAAAACATATTTTTTAAAATACTAATTACAAATATTTAATGGTTATATTTAAATATTTAAAATATAGTTTATATATTCTAATTAAATTTTATAAATAATTAATATTTATTGCTTAAAAATATTTATAATTTATATTTCATATATTAAAATATTAACAACAAGTTATAATATTTTTTTAATTTTTACTAAAATATAATAATATTAACTAATTTAAATATTATTTAAATACATATTTATTACTTGATAATAACATATCTAAAAGGGACATTTTAGATTTCAAAACACTTTTTGACAGCAATGCTAAACACTCAAAATTTAAATTAAATTTTTTAAAAGCACTTGTCAAAAGTACTTTACACGTCACTTTTCAAAAGTATTGGTAAACTAGTCTTTAACAATAACATCCGACGACTTCAGATTTTGAAACTTAATATGTACAATCCTTCTCCTACGTAAAAAGATAAAAAAGAGTAGGCATTGGAAGCTTAGTTTGAGTCAAAGCTCTGAAATTCCAATTTGTATTGTGGAAGGCCGAGAGGTCTATCCACTCATTTGCAGTGAAACGACTTAATGATATGAAGGTGCATATTACTCCTGCATGTGACAGTGCGTGCGGGCGTGTTGTTCAAAACTCCAAAAGGGATATGGAACTGAGAGGGTTCATGGTACAGTTATAACATATATCTGCAAATGTATTTGCTGCAGCATGTTGAACTTCAAGTTCCTTCTCCAAAACAAGATGAAGTTTTACTAAAAATGGAGGCAACTAGTATAAATCCATTTGACTTGAGAATACAGAAAGGGATAGTGTGGCCATTTTTGCCTCGCAAATTCCCCCACATACCTGGTACCTACCATTTATCTCTCCATCTGCAAACATTGCACTTCTCTTCAATGCCAAATATTTCAAATGCCTATTTTCGATCGTCGGCTAAAGAATTTTTTGTTGGAGCAGGTATTGATGCAGCAGGAGAAGTCTTCGAGGTCGGATCAGGAGTCAAGAATTTCAAAGCTGGCGATAAAGTTGTGGCCGTGCTTTTCGTAAGTCGCCATTCTTATTCTTCTGGTCTATGTTATTCTGATTTGAGTGCGAGTATTTGTTACATGTTTGACAATATGTATCAGACAAGAGTATCAGATACGAATACGAGCTGCAGGGTAGCATGGTAATTCAATTTGGATAAATAGTTTATGGCATTTGTGGTTTTAGTGCAACCCCAATAGTTCTTGAAGAAAAATCTAACTTTTTAAAGCTTTTTCATATATTTGGAAGTCCCAAAGAGTGTCGTGTCCCGTTACCATGTTCGAGTGTGTGTTCCACTTAAACTATTTGTTGGTTATTATTGGGACAACCCCAAGGCCCCAAACTTTTGTGCCGTGTCTCTTTCGGTATTGAGTCGTATCATGTTTATAATGCAATCACCTTATTTACATGACTATCTTTTCCGAGTAAGTGATCCTCAGACTTTGTTCGGTTAATAAAGGAGCTTTGTTTCATCTGCAATTTAGCATCGTTTTAAGTCATTGGCTATGGCAAATTATTACGAATATATATTGCAATGACAGAACATATGTGGAGGTGGACTGGCTGAATTTGCTGTGGCGAAGGAGAATTTGACAGTTTCAAGGCCACCAGAGGTAACGGCTTTTCAAGGAGCAGCTTTACCAATCGCTGGCCTCGCAGCTCACGAGTGTCTCCTCCGTACGCCCGGGTTCAGCTACGAAAAAACCGGCCAGCAACTAAACCTCCTGATTACTGCCGCATCGGGCGGCGTAGGTCAATACGCAGTTCAACTCGCAAAGCTTGGAAACGCACACGTGACAGCCACTTGTGGCGCACGTAATCTTGATTTAGTCAAGAGCCTTGGAGCAGACGAGGTTATCGACTACAAGACCCCTGACGGGGCAGCTCTCAAAAGCCCTTCCGGCCGCAAATACGACGCTGTAATCCACTGCGCAACCGGCTTTCCTTGGTCCACTTTCAAGCCCAATTTGAGCACAAACGGCAAAGTATTCGACATTACTCCTACTCCTAGTGTTTTCATGACTTACGCTTTACAAAAGCTTACCTTTTCAAAGAAACAATTAGTTCCATTGCTTATGACACCTAAGAAACAGAAACTCGATTTTCTTCTTAATTTCGTGAAAGAAGGGAAGATTAAAGCCGTAATCGATTCGATACATCCCTTAAGTAAGGCCGAAGAAGCATGGGCTAAAAGCATTGATGGCCATGCCACTGGTAAGATCATTGTGGAACCTTAAGTTTATGAGATCTCATTTGATTATTTAATACTGGTGGTTTCAATGCAATAAAAATGATGAAATTTGAGTTTCATCATGTTGTAGATGATAGCTATCTATAATTAGGATTTGTAAATTTTGTTTTAATGCAATAATTTTGATTTCTCTCTCTTAATTTACATAATGTATACTTAACTCTCTAACTGAGCTAGCTAGGAGAAGGGATTATATGAAACTGTGATTTCATGTCATTCTTATCCCTTTTCAATAGGAGAATGACAAATGTTAGGATCGTCCCGATTAAGCAACGAACAAGTAAAAATAGTAGAAGAAATTGAGAAGATGAACACACAAATTTAACGTGGAAAAACCCCTCAAAAGAGGATAAAAAACCACGGGCAAAGATAATTTTACTATAATGGCAAAAGAATAAAGAGTACAAAAGATGAAGATAAAAACTAAACCCCGAAAACCCGAAAAACAAAGAACCCTCAAACGTAAACACAAAATTCTCTGAATGTGTTATGAGTTCTAATCTAATGGGTGTCTCTTAATTCTAAGATTGTAAAGGAGCCTATTTATAGGCTAAATTAGTAAGTCAAATAAACTATACTAATAAATGCTAAATATATTATACTAATAAATACTAAATCTTCTAGAAAGAAAATGTATTTTTATTTAACTTGACTTGCAAGCAATCTCTTAGAATTTGGGTCACACAATTCTAACAACAAATCAAATTTTTTTCTTAATTTTTAGTATTTTTAGTTGGATTTAAATTTTTTTCAGGACGAAAAAGTTGAATATTAGGAGCAAAAATTCGATTTATCATTCTCCTATTGGAAACAGATAAGAATGACGTGGAATCACAGTTTCATACAATCCTTTCTCCTGAGCTAATACCATAAGTTGATCGAATATCAATTCAGCTGGAAAAAGACAAAAAAGGCACTCTCACTTTTCAAAGTAAATTATATTATTTTGAAAATGTTTTTATAGCAAAATATACACAATATGATTTGGAACTTATACCTCATTAGTTTTTATATCTATATTTTACCATTCAACAAAAACCTCATTTGTTATTTATATTAACTTTTATAAATATATTGGTTACATAAATTTATTTTTTACTTATATCATGGATGTGCCTTAATATAGTTTTCTATTATATGCAGGCTTAATAGGTGAAGAGAATTAATTTATAATATTAACTTTTAATTTATTACGTTTATTAAATAATTCAAATCTATTTAAAGTAAATAAATTAATCACTTGAAGTTGTGGCACTTGATTTTAGACTTAATTGAGTTGATAATATAAGCTAAAATCTTACAATCTTTTACTTGAAAAGAGATAGTTAACTCTTTCATCTATTAAGTAATTTTTTTAATAATTTTTAAAGTTTTACGAGTTAATTTATTAAAAACATTTTCACGTTTCGTAAATTAAATATTTCTTTCAATATTTGCAAAATGCTTAATTTCTTAAAATATTATTCACATTTTAAGTAATGTACTTTAATGATTTACGAATTAATTTCTTAAATATCATTTCAAGTTTTAAGTAAGTTTTCATGTATCAAGTATTTTTTTTCATGAGTTCTAAATTATTTAATTAATTTTTCAATGTTTTACGATTTATGACTTTCATAAAAAACCATTTCAAGTTTTAAGTAGCCTTTCATGTTGTTTCATCAATTTTCGATTTCAAGAAAAATAAAAATTAACTTAATAAATTATTGAAAAAATATATAGAAAATTTGATTTTGAGTACTTGAAATTTTATATAAAAATAAGAGTCTCACTAATTTATTTGGGTAAATCTGATTAGCCACTTATAAAATCGTCTTTTAGAAATTAAAAAAAAAAATTTTGAGTTGCATAAAAAATTATATTAAAATTTAAGTTCAAAAATCGATTAAAATTTTAGAAACATTTAAAATTGATACATTATTAAACGCGTGTTGTTTTAATTTTAAAAATACAAAGTTTAATTCATTATTTAAATGTAATATGAATACACAAGAATTTATTAGCGTTTCTTTTAGAGTAAATCACGTTATATTTAAAAACAAAACCCTCTGATACTATCCTACTACACAGGCAGGGATGATGCTAGTGGTGGTACGTTCTCCACATTTTAAAATGAGAAGTTACAGGTTTAGTGTTTTAAAATTTATAAATTTTAATTTAATATATAATAAAGTTGTACTTTATTTCTAAAAATAATAGAATTTTATTTTAATTCTTTAACAATTTATAAAAATATAAACTATTAAAATAATAAAATTATATTTTAACTGAATCAATTGGTTTCTTTACATAAGAAAAAGAAAGTAATAACACAAACTTCAAGTTATTATTATTACTATTATCTTTTGAAGTGTAATAAATGCAATAAAATAAAAATAAAAATATAAGTGATTGAACTAAAATTCGAAAATTACGCATAATAAATTTTAAATATAGATACTCATAAACCAATACAAAATATATTTAAAAAACTACCGAATATTTTATTTAAACAAATATTTTCCCACTATAAACTTCTTAAATATGTGAAAACGCGCATGTGATTCACTAAATACAAGGGTATAGTGGGAGACATAATTATGATATATCAAAGATTTAATAATTTATTTGGGCAAAATGCCTTTATGCCACAGGACACACACACAAAAAAGAAAGAAATATCTTTTAGATTTTTTAAAATTATTAAATACCCAAATGAAACACTGGCATTTTAAGTTGTAAACTACTTTTTTTATTTAGTTTTGTTTATAGTGGGTGAATATTTGATAGTTTTTTAATATATTTAAATAACTTGAATCTTACCAAAAAAAAACTGTACTTATATCATAATGGCTGCCAACTTTTGCGAAGTACCAATCCCAACTCCAAATCAAGGCGAAGTTCTGGTTAAATTGGAGGCAATTAGTCTAAATCCAATTGACTGGAAAATGCAGGTGCCCATTTTCACCAAAATATTTCCCCTACATACCTGCTACTTTATATATATTTTACTCTTTTCATCTTTTTGGTCTTGAAATATTCTTGAGACTCTTTTTCTTCTGTTAACCAAGGTTATTGTTAAAACGACAGATTTTGTCCATTTGAGGATAATCCCTTTTGTTTATTAACCAACAAAACAATATACTGGTTGAGGTTATCTTTGTTAGTAAATATTCCACCAAATTCATAAATCATAAATATAAGTTAAAGTGTATCGCGTATTCTGGAATTTAGCAAGTTTTTCCATCATAAAACGGGAGTATAGATCACAATAGAAAAATACTCAACAATCTCAAAAGAATGAAAAGAACGAGTGCGAGAGGGATGATAGAATTTTTAAGGTGCGTATATTATGAAAACGAACTAGGATTTTATAGGACTTCAACCGGCGGAGTAAAAAGTGGATTTGATTTAACCAAGAATAATTTAAAAATGATTCAATGAATCTAGGCGGAAGGAGAGGACGAGTGAGAGGAGAACTGGAGATGGATAGATTTATATTACGAAAGTGAACCAGAGTATTCATAAGATTTCAACTAATTAAAAATAACAAAGGTAAATTGAGTAAAAGGGGAATTTGATTTAGCCAAAATTAGTTTAAAAATACTTAATGATTCAAGGAATTTAGACTTGGCACAACATACAACATGTAGGGAGAAAACTACCAGTTTAAAATACATCGACTTTTTGGAACTAAGTTTCATGTATGCAGATTCACCCTCTCAACTTGGTTCGTATTAGTCTAATAATAAAATATAATGACTTATAAGGCTTTTACCATGATATTCGATTCTTTTAAAATTTCACAAGGTAATTTTATGGCATACATTAAAGATTGCTATCTCAAAAGAAAAGTTGGCTAGCAATATATACCAGTAATATTAAAAGAATCTAACTTTAAATCATTAGTAAGTAATGCAGTTTTCTTTGTTGATATTGGGATTGCCCCTTTCTAATCATTGGCTAAAGAATAATATGTTCATTTCTTCTTGTGCAGCTACTGATGTAGCCGGAGAAGTCATAAAGGTCGGACCGAGAGTCACAAATTACAAAACCGGGGACAAAGTTGATGCTATGCTTAATCATCCTGTAAGTGTTCATTCTTGTTCTTCTTCCTTTTGCTATGCCTATCTTATGATTATATTTGCAATCATAGACTGGAGGCGGACTAGCTGAATATGCTGTGGCTAAGGACAACTTGATAGTTTTAAGGCCACCGGAAGTATCAGCAGCCGAAGGTGCAAGTTTGCCCGTTGCCGGTCTCGCAGCTCTCCAGGCAGTTACTGAGTCAGCCGGGGTCAAGCTCGACGGAACTGGCCGGCATGTAAACCTCTTGATTACTGCTGCTTCAGGTGGTGTAGGTCAATATGCAGTTCAACTAGCAAAGCTTGGAAACACAAATGTGACAGCCACTTGTGGTGCTCATAATTTGGATTTAGTCAAGAGCCTTGGAGCAGATGAGGTTCTTGACTACAAAACTCCCGATGGGGTGGCTCGTAAATACGATGTCGTAATCCATTGTGAGATGGACATTCCTTGGTCTACATTTGAGCCTAATTTGAGTACAAACGGGAAGGTAATCGATTCGAAGCATCCGTTAAGGCTGAAGAAGCATGGGCTAAGATCAGTGATGGTCATGCCACTGGTAAGATTATTGTGGAGCCTTCAGTTTTATGAATGTTACTTGATACTTGAAGTTATCACCGGTTAAAACATTGAACAATTATCCTTGGAGTTCCATGTTATTGAGAGTCAATCGTGTTTAGATATTGAAAATCATGTTTATGTTTATGAAATGTATTGGCTATGATTGTAATGTGAAATATTGGGTGCATTAATCCCACGTTGGAAATAATATTTGGGCGCACATCTAATCACACCTTTTTTTTGGAAAGAAGACCACATAATGTTAATATCTTTTTCTGTAAATCTTTGAGATTTATGAAAGGTTAAAATATTTTGTAAATTTTTGTATTTTTCATAAATTTGAAATTTATTTTTTGTATTTTTATTTTTAGAAATTTAATTTTTTAATAGATATTTCAAATTTTAAAATTCAGATTCAATTGTTAACCTTATTAAATTTATTTTGTTAAATTTAAGTTAATTATAATGTCGATTTTTTAGTTACATTTCTACTAAGAGTATTTTTTTTTTATTTTAAAATGTCCCAGCAACAAATTTATCAAAAAAAATAACGATTTTAACAATTAAAATTAAATTTTAAAATCTAAAAACTAAAAGTATTAAATTCCTAAAAATAAAAGTATAAAATAAACTGTGATTAAGCTACAAGTTTGAAACATGATTAGAAGAAGAAATCAATTGTAACACATTCCAAGATTGAGTGATAACAAAATTCAAAAGAAAAAAAAATCAGACTCTACAATACAAAGCAATTAAAATTTTAAGTGTTATTTGAAATGAAAATTTTAAGTCCTGTGTAATTTAATTTTAAATTTTCAATTAAAATATGATATAATTTGTTATGTTAATCATTATATTATTAATAATTTAATCATCAAAATATAAGAAAACGTAATATTTTAAATTTTAGTGTTCAAAGCGTATTATCGCAATTAACGCCATGTTTGGTTGGGTGTATTGGCTCGGTGGGCCCCACTTAAGATGCCTCTATGCCGTTGTTTGGTTCATGGTTATGCTATTACGCCTGTAATACAATACTAACCTAATCGGTGAAATCCACCGATTTGTAATACATCCCATTTGCTCAGATCAGGTGCTGCATCCTTTACCCTCCCTGTTTTACCCTCCCGATTGGCTTCCCCATTGTCTTCCTTCCTTCTACCTTCTGCCCATTTGCTCAAGTTTCGACTGATTTCCTTCTACCTTCTTTTCTTTTTCTTTACAACTTCTCTGTCACTCTTTCGATTGCTCTCAAGTAGTGGGTTTCCAGGTTACTGCTACTGAAAGGTAAAGGTTACTGCCTTGTTAGTGCATTCACTTCTTCAACTTTTGTGTTTAGACTGTTCTAGTGGATGAGACTCCAATTTGGAGTTTGTAACACGAATCTTATTGAGCAAATGTAACACAAAAGTGAGGGTGATTTGCTAGTTTGATTAGACCAATTTTCCTCTGATGCTTCTTTGATGCTACTGAGATTCCCCTGGACAGGTGGACATTAATTTTTTACTTTCACTTTGTAATCTTGTTTCCTTTAGGTCACACAAGGGATATCAGAGTTCATGCCAACACCTTCTGAGAACCGTGAATGTTGCAAGAACAAATACAATGTCCAACATACAGTACTGGTATGCATTTTGTGCATTCTATTTGGTTAATTAGATGTTGTAGGTTGCTATTGTGTTTATTCTTGGGAACCTACATCTGTTTTTAGGTGAAGTTCAACTTTGACACAATTGATGAAACTGATCTCCTTGAAAAGACATTGGTTGAGACGTTTTGAAGAGTAATTGCCCAAATTTTTTGGTAAGTTGATTCTGTGCAGGCACACAGTTTATTGAAAATATAATTTATGAGATTATTGAGGTCCAAGTAATTAAAAATTAGATAGCTGCATGTGTATAGCCAAGCTGAATGAGCTTTCATATGTACGAACAAAAGAAAATTAGGAATTGAACTTTATACTACAAATGGATCAAAAAAGAATATTAAAGGGGCCCCTGTGTAATAGCCCGATTTTAGGCCTAGTCGAAACAGTGGTTTCGGGACCACAAATTCGACGAGAAAAAAAAAGTAATGGCCTGAATTTTCAGAGGTGTCGGGACCACATGATGATTTATCGTGAAATTAGAGCTTTAAATTGTTCATATGCTGATTTTATTGAAAGAATTGAATAGAAAGTGAATGTTTGGGACCTAATAGTAAAAGAGTTTGAAGATAGAGTTATATGTGGAAATTATGGATTTCAATAGTTGAGTAACAACTTATAATGTCTAGGTAAAGTATTAATTGAGAAAATTAGATTAATTGAGGGGTTAATTGAGAAAGGACCGAATTGTATAAACTGTGAAATTTGGGGCAAAATGGAAATCAACATTTTGCACTAAAGCAGTTTTGGGCAGCAGCAGTAGTGTAACTTTGAAAAATCACCAAAAATTGTAGAGATTGAATTAGAGGATGAATAAAATATGAAACTAAAGCTTATTGAGTCTAGTTTCTTATAAAAGAAATGGTGTGAGCAATGGAATTATAAATCATGAGATATAATAGATTTTGTGAGACAAGGTCAGAATGAATTCGGGTTCCCCTGTTCTGACTTTGGAAAATCAAAAATTATTATGAGTTATAATTTATATGGTTAGAATCCTTAATGAGTCTATTTTTATAAGAAACAAACGAAAACATCATCCAAATTCTTTACAATGAGATAATTAATTTTTAGTGAAGAGTGGTCGGAACTGTCAGACAGCGAAATAGGGGAAACTTTAAAGAATAAACTGTACTATTTGGCTGAACCAAAAATTCTGAAAATTTTATGATATGAAGATATGTGAGTCTAGTTTCAGGAAAAATTAACGGATCTTAATTTGGAGCTCTGTAGCTCCGGATAAAAATAATTTAGTGACTCTGACTCGGATAAACAGTTTTGAATATACATGTGAGTGAATAGTGAAATTATAGCTAATGTTGTTTAAGTGTGTTATACACATTAAGGATGTGGAATGTAGAGGAGGAGGAGGAAAATTGGGAAATATATGAATGATTTGTGTATAATTGGTCATATGCTTGATTTTAATTGATAAACGATGAAATATGAATTATACTTATATTTGTGCATTATTGGTCATGGTTTAAACTCATGTGTGAAAATAAAGTTTCATAGTATGTGTGTATGGTATATTCAATATATGATGTGGCATGAAATAATGTCATGAATGGTTTATGAATTAACACATGTTGGTAAGCCTGATATATGAATAAATGATCAAATTGAGCGGAACGCCGGATTTGAGTACTTCTGATCAAGTGAGAAAGTGATAAGTGGTAGCATTAGCTACACTTATCTGATCAAGTGAGAAAGTGATAAGTGGTAGCATTAGCTACACTTATCTGATCAGTGAAAAAGTGATAAGTGCTACACTTATTTGATCAAGAGACAAAGTGATAAGTGGTAGCTTTAGCTACACTCATCTGATCAAGTGAAAAAGTGATAAGTGCTATACTTATCTGATAAAGTGACAAAGTGATAAGTGTTAGCCTTAGCTACACTTATCTGATCAAGTGAGAAAGTGATAAGTGGTAGCCTTAGCTACTCTTATCTGATCAAGTGACAAAGTGATAAGTGGTAGCCTAGCTACACTTATCTGATCAGGGACAAGTGATAAGTGATCATATGTAAGACCATAGTTATACTATGGCAAAGTGAATGTGAAGTACTCAATTTTCCGTAATTGTTCCCTAATTTGATTAAGGATGGTAAGTGACAAATGGGCCCAAAAGAATTAAAGTAAATGGATAAGTGGTAGTGTATTTATATCAGGACGATGTTGTTATTCAAGCTAAAATGATATTTTCGTTGCAAAATTGAGAATTTCATAAATGTGTTATTGAATGGTATAATCAATAAACATTAAGTTAAATGGTAAATACGTATTAGTGTTGAACTTGATGTCATTGAATTGTACGTGAATTAAATGGAAATTGCTAGTGATATGATCTAAATCGTGAGCATGAGAAATTGCGAATTGAGGGAAATGGAAATGAAGCATTGAATTGCATGAGTATGTATCGGGTCTCGTAAGCCCTAATTATTATGATTATAACATTTGAGGATATACTGTGAAAAGTTATAAAAGCATGTTAATTATTTTGAAAGTTTTAATTTAAATGAAATTTTATAACTCGGTTAAATACGTTTACAAGTGCATGTGTTTTGGTAATGCCTCGTACCCTATTCCGGTATTGAATACGGGTAAGGGGTGTTACACCCAGAGAGCTTCTTTTATCTGATATACATTTCTTGCTTGAATGTACATAATATAAATTTCATTAGCTGAATTGGTTGGTCTCTTCCGAATCCATGAAATCAATGGGCAAATACTTTTCTCTATTTGAACATACATGGTTATG
Organism: Gossypium hirsutum; assembly: GCF_007990345.1. Lineage (NCBI taxonomy): Eukaryota > Viridiplantae > Streptophyta > Magnoliopsida > Malvales > Malvaceae > Gossypium > Gossypium hirsutum. The sequence continues at coordinate 12,314,755 of NC_053443.1, forward strand.
TAGCTTGTGAATGTTATTTCTGAGTACATATATACTGGTGTATGATAAATACTTTCCTTTTTGCTTGGATTATCACCCTCTTTAACATCTACTTTTCTAAAATTTTGGGTTCCAAAAAGGTTATGATCCTTTAAATGAATGAGGTTTATTTGTCAGTTGGAAAATACGTTTAAGTTTGAATCCTTCCTGTTTATTGGTATTTTCTTCATGCTTTTTTCTGGTGTATTTCTTCAATATACATTCTGTTAAGTGACTGATGCTCTCTTATCAAATAAGCCTAACCATGTTTTTGTGCTCTCTTATCAATATACAGGTTCTTCTTCATTGCACTCTGCCCCGAGTAGCTCATTGCAGGTTAGTTTCCCCGATTGCATGTTTATCTTCAACTGTTGTGCATGTATATTATTGAAATTTAGATTTGTTATCTTTGTCTCTGTTATCATTGAATCCCTTTTTATTATTTTCTTGATCATTTAGCACAGGAAGATAATCAAGTTCTCTGTTTCCTTCTACCTTCTACCTTCTTTTCTTTTTCTTTACAACTTCTCTGTCACTCTTTCGATTGCTCTCAAGTAGTGGGTTTCCAGGTTACTGCTACTGAAAGGTAAAGGTTACTGCCTTGTTAGTGCATTCACTTCTTCAACTTTTGTGTTTAGACTGTTCTAGTGGATGAGACTCCAATTTGGAGTTTGTAACACGAATCTTATTGAGCAAATGTAACACAAAAGTGAGGGTGATTTGTTAGTTTGATTAGACCAATTTTCCTCTGATGCTTCTTTGATGCTACTGAGATTCCCCTGGACAGGTGGACATTAATTTTCTACTTTCACTTTGTAATCTTGTTTCCTTTAGGTCACACAAGGGATATCAGAGTTCATGCCAACACCTTCTGAGAACCGTGAATGTTGCAAGAACAAAGACAATGTCCAACATACAGTACTGGTATGCATTTTGTGCATTCTATTTGGTTAATTAGATGTTGTAGGTTGCTATTGTGTTTATTCTTGGGAACCTACATCTGTTTTTAGGTGAAGTTCAACTTTGACACAATTGATGAAACTGATCTCCTTGAAGAGACATTGGTTGAGACGTTTTGAAGAGTAATTGCCCAAATTTTTTGGTAAGTTGATTCTGTGCAGGCACACAATTTATTGAAAATATAATTTATGAGATTCTTGAGGTCCAAGTAATTAAAAATTAGATAGCTGCATGTGTATAGCCAAGCTGAATGAGCTTTCATATGTACGAACAAAAGAAAATTAGGAATTGAACTTTATACTACAAATGGATTAAAAAAGAATATTAAAGGGGCCCCTGAGAGCTTCTTTTATCTGATATACATTTCTTGCTTGAATGTACATAATATAAATTTCATTAGCCGAATTGGTTGGTCTCTTCCGAATCCATGAAATCAATGGGCAAATACTTTTCTCTATTTGAACATACATGGTTATGTAGCTTGTGAATGTTATTTCTGAGTACATATACTGGTATATGATAAATACTTTCCTTTTTGCTTGGATTATCACCCTCTTTAACAGCTACTTTTCTAAAATTTTGGGTTCCAAAAAGGTTATGATCCTTTAAATGAATGAGGTTTATTTGTCAGTTGGAAAATACGTTTAAGTTTGAATCCTTCCTGTTTATTGGTATTTTCTTCATGCTTTTTTCTGGTGTATTTCTTCAATATACATGCTGTTAAGTGACTGATGCTCTCTTATCAAATAAGCCTAACCATGTTTTTGTGCTCTCTTATCAATATACAGGTTCTTCTTCATTGCACTCTGCCTCGAGTAGCTCATTGCAGGTTAGTTTCCCCGATTGCATGTTTATCTTCAACTGTTGTGCATGTATATTATTGAAATTTAGATTTGTTATCTCTGTCTCTGTTATCATTGAATCCCTTTTTATTATTTTCTTGATCGTTTAGCACAGGAAGATACAGTGCTAGGATTATTAATTAATTTCATCGATTTTTGCTTATTCCTGATTAAATCTTTTAAATATGATAAATAGCGATAAAGAAAGAGGCGATTAGACTTTACTGGCATTTTAGCATATATGGTTTTTGGTGTAGGGAGGGGTAGATATACATGCATTGCATGGATGTTTCTGTGAAGCAGTGGACAAAATGGATCTAATCTTTGATCCCTTAGCTTAGATGTCAAAATTTGTTGCCTTCAGTTCAAAGTTTTATTTATATTTTATATGTAAAATCCCCACTATTTCTCCACTCCTTTTTCAAACCAGTAAAAGCTTATTCTTCTATCTCTTAACTTTTCCTAATTCTATCATGCACATTGATGCATTCGTTTTTTTATACCATTATTGATCTGGGTATGCTTGATTTTGTTAGTTTTAATGGGTTTTTTTTTGCTTAATTCTTGTTTTGATCTAATTGCTTGATGCGAATGTCATTTTTTTAGATTGTTCTCGAATTTCTATTTTATCTTTAAGCTGCTAGATCATGATGGTTCTATCTACTTGTTAAATCTTTATTCTCCTATTTTAAGTGCAAGGGAATTTAAGAATTTAGTTTTATGGCAAGGGCTATAGGAATGATTTAATTTGTTATTGGTAACTAAGCATTAGAGCTTAAAAGATCTTAGCTCTGAGCAAATTTTCTGTATTTTACTAAACTTTGTTGAATTATAATTTAATTATCTTTTCATTCAGCATGTGTTATTTCATTAAATTTAGTATTGAGCTTTTGATTCATGATATTGAACTAACGATATAATATTATAAACTGTTCACCTTTTGATTCATGATATTAAAAACAATAAATAATGTTAATTTATTTTTTTTTCTTAAGATAATTATGTCAGGTGTTCCACAATCACATGCTTCTTCTCAAGCTTCTCGAGGAAGCAAAAGAAAATGGATTCCAGAAGAAGATGCAGCCTTCGTTTCTTGCATGGTGGATTTGCACAATGTAGGAACATTTAATGCTGATACCGGGTTCAAGGCCGGTTATTTGAACGAGCTAGAAAAATGCTAGAAAAGGCTTTACCAAGAGCAATGTTGAAGGCGAAGCCAAATATTGAATCTCGGATTAGGTGCCTAAAAAGGGAATGGTCAGTCGTCTACGGCATGCTTAATGGCCAAAACAACAGCGGTTTTGGTTGGGACGAGCATAGGCAGCTCGTTGTTGCTGAAGATACAGTTTGGGAATCCTATGTAAAGGTAAAATGTATTTCAAGTATTTATTTGTTTTTTTACAAAACTTATAACTAATATGATTTCCTCATTTTTTTTAGAGTCACAAAGAAGCCTCTCAGTTCAGACATCGTTCTTTCCCTTACTACAACCAGCTTATTGCCATATACGCAAGAGATCGGGCGACTGGGAAAGACGCTCAAACAGCTGCTGATGTTCTTGAAGAAATACATGCTGAGGATGAACGTACTACAGATATGAATGAAGAGAGAAACACATTCTATGACTGCGAAGCTAACGTCTCTTTAGACGACATGGATGTTTCTGGTACAGATCTGCGAGGAGATAGAGACCAAGGGGGTTCCTCATCTTCAAACAAGAGAAAGAAGAAATCTGATGCTCGTGATAATGTGTATTCTTCATTTGATGAGGCTGCCACTTTGTTGGGGGGAAAAATCCAGGCCGTTGGCGATCAAATCAGTAGGAGTATTGCCTCCGAGGTGGTAGTTCAGCAGAAGTCAGAAGAACATCAAAAGATGGAAGAGAAAGCTTCAAATTTATATTCAGCCTTATGGTCAATTGAAGGTTTAACCGACGATCAACGGTATGATGCTTTGAGTAAAATTCCATATCATCCAACTCAATTGATCGTTTTCTTTAGTTTACCTTTTGTTGCCCGATTGGAATGGGTCAGAAGATTTCTTTCTCACCATTAAATATCAATGTTCAAACTTTTTGATGTTGTAAAACTATATAACATATGGATTATGATGTACAATTTCATTTTCATCTAACATTTTCTTAATATAAGTTAATTATATTTATGCAGAATATAATTCTCAAGTTATATATTGATTTTAGTAAATTCATATAAGAACATTTTATTATTAAGAATTTTATGAAATTATATATCACTATTAAATTATATTTAATATTAATTATTTTAAATTGTATAAATTCATATAAGAAAATTTATTATCAAGAATTTTATGAAATTTAATATTAATTATTAAATTATATGTAATAATTATTATTTTAAATTATACAAATTCATAAAATATAATTTATTAGTTATAATTATTTTAAATTTTATTAAATCATATATTTTAATTAAAATATATTTAATATTAATTATTTCAAATTTTCATTTATAGTATCATATATTATGATTTGAGTAAATTCATATAAGAATATTAATTATTAAGAATTTTATTAAATCATATATTTTAATTATAATATATTTAATAATAATTATGTTAATTTATATTTTACAGTATCATATATTATGATTTGAGTAAATTCATATAATAATATTAATTATTAAGAATTTTATTAAATTATATATTTTAATTATAATATATTTAATAATAATTATGTTTAAATATGATTAAAATATTTATTATTGATAATAATAATCTTATTAAAATTTAAATAACAATAACAATAATCATTTACCAAAACAAATTTATGCTAAGGGTATTCTAGTCATTTTAGTTTTTTCCATTATGCTATTACACCTCTATTCCATTCAACCAAACACAAGATTACTATTACGCCTCTATTCCATTACATTCAACCAAACAGTTGATTTGCTATTACACCTTTAATCCAGTACACCTCTAATCCAATACAGCGAACCAAACACACCCTAAATCTTCATTTTACCTTTTTTAATTTAATATTGTAAAATTATATTTATAATTGAATTATTATTGATACTGTTTTTTATTTTTACAAATGGAATTAAGAAATGAATATTTCTTTGTTTAGTTTCTAATTTTTTTAGAAATATCAATTAAAGACACATTGCCATGGTTTCTTGAACCAGATCAAACCGATCAATTAGATTGGTTAGATCGGAAATCGATTGGGTACTGATCTAGAGGGAGGCATTAGATCGATTGTCCTAGGAATTAGTACGGACCAGTTGAATTGGTTAAAAATCGGTTGAATCGAATTTTATTTATTATTTAATTAATCAAATTAGGTTAATCGATGACCTGATTTATTCGATTACAGGTCTAGTTTTGAAAACCTTGCACATGATTTTATTATTATTATATATAACCACATTTGTCTTCATCTATTTTATAATTTGAGACCAATCTTGTTCAAGCTAAGGGCAACATTCAGATAAAGCCCTCTCCACGGTGATGACTCTAAAATTCAAGCTTAGTTCAAATATTTAAAGTGTAACTTTCCACTCCTTACAACCATTTGTTGGTGTGCATGATAGTTTTTTTTATTAATGTACCACATAATTATCTTTTATAATTTATTCGTTAACATAATTTAAAAATATATAATTTTTAGTATGTATAATATAAATAGTATATAAATAATTAATATATTTATGATTTTATCCTATATATTTAATATATAGACTAAATATATTTATATTAATTAAGTCTTTGGTTTAGGTTGGTGTTATGAGCCAATCAAGCAATAACTCAACTAGAAAAATTATGAAAATGTTTTATCGTAATTAAAATTAAGTTATATTATTTGAGGTTATTTTAGTCTTTTTATTTTTTTTAAAAAATCAATAAAAAATTTAAACGTGGTGAAATTTGAACTCGAGGTATTACATCAATAAAATATTAATTTTATCATTAAACTAAAAAATTATTTTAAATATTTACATTTTTATTATATTATGCTTATTTTATTACCTCGATTAATTATATATATTGATAATATTATTGATTGAGTCGTGACATTAAATCAAGATTAATAACAACATCATGATAAATAGTTGTAGTGGATTTAGTTCATTTTAACATCATACATTTTTAATGCGTTGTTATTAATTAGTTTCAAATTATATGTTTGATTATTTATTGTATGTTATTTTTAAAGTAGCCTCTACATTTTAAATACATAGTTTTCATATGCTTACATGTATGATAGAATTTTTAGTACATATAATAGTAATTTTAAAAGTAACACCATAATAAGCATTTGGTTCAAATTTTACCGATGTTTTTTAATTGGACCGGTGGTCAAACTAATCAACTCATTAGTTCATTAGTTCAAGATTAATAAATTATTAAAAATTTAAAAATTTGATTCAACTGATTTTTAGATCAATTTTTAATTTAACCAATTCAATATGACTCTCCCAATCAATACTTTGATCAATTGCAAATCGGTCTACTCTGGTTTGTTTTTACTTAGTACTCTTATAAACCCTAGAGGTGGTCAAAAGAAAGGATAGGAACCATGGAACCTTCGCCTGGATGCCCTGTTTCGCACCAACACCGTCCGATGATCCTCTATCCGCATCACCACCATACAATCCTCTGCCCTGCCCACCACAACCACCATCATACAAAAAGCTGCCCTCTCCACCATCACCACCACTATACAATAAGCTGCCCTCTCCACCACCACCACCACCACCACCACCATCACCACCTCATTACTCACCATTCTCACGTAATCCCTACTTTAGCTCCTCTTGTGTCTACAACCGCGCCAAACGAAACCCACCATTCTGGCAATCCGTAAGTTTCTCCAACTCTCAGTCTTCTTTTAATTATGGCAACATTAAAAAGAAAAAAAAGAAAACAGCCTTCGATTAACCCATTTCTGTATTCGCTTTTCAAATTTATGACATAGGTTTTCATCACAAAGCTTAGTTAATGAAATTTTGAATTGAAAATTCGGGTGCTAAAAGATAATGTTGACCCTGAATACGTTGAAGTTTTTACCATATTTTCTCAATCCCACTGCCACACCATTGTTTTCTTTAATTAAGTAAAGAATCTCTCATCTGGGTTTTGTTTTTCTTTGTTTTGGGTTATTAATTAGGGCGTTGCAAGAGCAAGAGTATGAACAACTACAACAGGTAGAAGAAGAGGATGATGAGGAAGATGAGCCCGTTTTTGTTCTAACAGATGAATGGAGGGAGTTTTTTGCAAAATCCGAAGCAAAAAGAAAATTGGGTAACAATTTTTTTTCTTCATTTTTCATCTGATATTATGTTATTTCTAATCTTAGTTTATGATCTTCATGTGTATTTTTGCGTGGATACAGAGAAGAAGCAGGCTAAGAAGAAACAGAAAAATTAAATTCTGGGAATGATGCAAGATTCTTGACTCTATCACCTCGTTTGTCACTCAAATATAGACATATCGCGGGTCGAAGTTAGTCCGAGTCAGTTTTAGATTATAATGTTTTCAGGTTTGAGTTCTTTCTTGTTTAGACCAATTTGGGTTTGGATCAATTTACAAAGCTTAGATCAAATATTTGAATTATATACTAAAAGAAAATCTCAATTGAGTACTTAGACATTCACTCTAATAACCTTTCTTCATGCTTTTAATAGTACCATTGTAATATCATACAGGTATAGGTTAAATCAAACCAGAGATCTCCATGCTTTCACTTCTTTCTTAATATACAGTCAACCGACATGGCGATAATAGATTACAGTCATGCATCGCACTGGTGTTAGGTATTTGTCTTCAACCATCTAAGGCTTAAAATCGAGTTTGCTGAAAGCAGCATTGATTCGTTCATCTGAAATTTTGTAGTTTTCGTAGAAATCTAAAATCTCCATCGAGATGTTCTTCACCTGCAAGTTTTCGATGAAATGAAGTTAGAAATGGACACTTTTTTATATTACATATGGATTTAGTTGTTTTCTTGTAACAAAAGAAACCGTAACGCACCACATTCATATCGACACTAAGCTCTTCAAACCAAGTGGTGATATCTTTCTCTCTGTGTACACTAGCAATGTACATGCAAGCTAAGGCAATCAAATATGGTGGATGTATAAGAATAAGGTCCATCTTGTATGTGTCGTTTACGAGTCCCCTGTGTTACAAGAAAACAGAAACATGTTTTTAGTACAGTCAAGACCAAGACAAATTTAGACCAACTGTCGATCACGAAAGACTACGTGCTCATTAGTGCAGCTGCTGTCTGGTCCAATGTTACTTACCTTTACATGCAAGAAACCAACTACATATGTTATACGAGGGATAATAAAGTACTCTGAAATTTCCATCAACAACTTAGGTTTATTTCAGTTCAGATAAAACGGTTTTCTTGAATACAAACTTTGCTTAATTTCTACCTCAACCGACTTCAATTTTCGGTTTCTCAATCTAGAAACACTGAAGTGACCAGCATCAAGTGCAATTCAACAGTAACCATAATATAACATGATCAGAATCCCATCTGTTTGATCTTGCATGCGCTATGGCACTAACATGATCCTTAATCTCAATAATAAAAATAATCGTACTGAACAGAGACTCGAATCAGGCAAAGTTCCATCTGTTCCATGTTAGATATAAGTTGCTATCAAACCATTGCAAGTCCTTGTCTTTTATCCTTATTCATGTGATGTCTACTTCTGTATTTGTGTTTATGTATTGTCTATCATGGAACGTGCGTAGCATTGGCAATGCCAAATGCAAAATGGAGTTTTGACACTTACCAAGATAATTGAGTCATACTCATATCATTTATGCCAGCATCCTGCAATAACCTGCCAAGATGATAGACGCAAAATGCTATTCAGACATGTCAAAATAAACAATGCCAATGAGCCGAAAGAAGAATGCCGGGTCATTTTAAACTTAAAGCAGCTTAGTTCCAAAGAATTTCATATTGCAAAAGGTTATATTAAAGCTGTGTATCAGCTATAAGTTGGTGGACCTGTATAGTATAAAAAAGTATTTACTAAATGCTAACCGAATTTTAGAGAGTAAATTTATCAAAATATAAAACATGAATGCAATTATGTCACTAGGGACTGAAAAAAGATTTAAAACAACAATAGAAAAAAAAGTGGGTAACAAGAAAAAAGATAGAGCTTAACATGAAGAATAGATCAATTACTTTACAGGATCCTATCTCTGGTATATAAACCTATATTGTTCAGACTCTTCATTTTTTTCAAGTACCCGTGTCTGACAAATGGATACGAGGATATCGCCTCCAAAGATTCCCCAAATACATAGAAAACCTTAGAAAAGTCTAACCATACATGTGCCAGATACAGGCCCGTATTTGACACTCACAACTGAGTCCAAGTAAATAGGTATAGACTGAACTTATTAAGGAAAAACTTATGGTTTCATCATTGTGCCATATTCCTTTCTAATCCCAATCGTAGATTGTTAACCATGCAAAACAGCAATGGTGCAAAGTAAAATATAACTATGGACACATAAAGATTATGGCAAATAAGATAAAATAAACTTACTGAGCTAACGTGCGATAAGGATGAAATACAACTAAATAATAGTTTAGTGCTTCTAAAATCTTCATTTCCATTTCAAGTATTTCTTTGATTTCATATCTATACTTTTCATCAGAATCTGCAAAGAAAAAATGGCAGGATTGGAGTAAACAACCGAATTTGTAGGGAGCTCAAAAGATTGATCAACCAACTTAGTGATTAAGTGATTACTTAATTTTTTGATGTAAAACACAAGAAGTCTAGCCTGCACAGTGCTTTCTTCCGCCTTGGATGCTAAATATAAGCAAGTAGGAGCAATGAGACGTGGATCATATTCACTCATGCTCTTTCTGAAAGAAAAATGAAAAACTATGGTTAGTGATTCGTAACACACTATATAAAGGAAAACAGAAGCTTCTACAGATCCGAATCTAGCAAGCTATGTTTGTACTAGACAAGCTATCGATACAATGCATCTCTATACCATGTAATTCATGATTCTAGGGTGGGACAAAAAAACATGAGCCACATGCCGAACTTTGCATGGGTGGTTAATCATAAACATCTACTACAAGAATTGTCTTAAGTGAAGGAGAAGCAAATCAGCAGGGGAACCCCAAAATGATAGATTTGCCATTTAGCCCCTTGAAATTTTATGAAATTTTATATTAGTATAATGATAAAATTGCACTCCCCCCCCCCTCAAATTATGATTCATCTCTAGCTTAAGGATTGACATTGTTAAAGAAAACCGGATAAATTTAAAAAGTTGGGATATCGTAGTTGAAATATCACAAGAAATTCATAGCTAGAGAGAGAGAAAAAGAGAGAGAGAGAGAAACCAATGAAAGTAAAAGAGAGGATAGGTTATGAGCTGCTTGTCATCAATGACTAACACAACATTATACATCAACATTACTAAACTAGGCAAAATACCTGGTATAGACGCGTCTCATATACGTAACTGCAGTTGCTACAACCCTGAAAAGGAATTTTTTTGTGAATCAAGTTTCTAATGACAAGAAGTTATATTAAAATATCATTCTGCAAAGACACATAATAAAATTCACTGATTTTCCAGGAAAAAAAGGGTCTCACAAAGAAAGAAATTAACCTTGTTCAAGCATGATATCATGTTAGCCAACTTCTGGTAATTACTCGCTATAATTCCCACAGAGAATTTGAAACAAACTTTTCTCAGAAGGAAGCCATTACGTTACGGATGATATAGTTATAGCAGCCAAAGTGTTTTAAGTACAGATTAATTTGATAAACCTGGATATGAGATTTGAAAATGAGCGTCTATAAATGTGAATGTGGGTAATTATCAGCTAAAATCAGTTTTGGGTAGCACAGCAAGACAGCTACGATATAGAAAATTATATTAACTGAATGTTAGTCACATCATCAGCAATTGAACTAGTTCAGATTCACTGATAAATGCTACAATTAGACATTGCCAGCATAAGAAACCATAGCATGCATAATATAAACGTAAAGATAAAAAGTAATCAATGCCATCACTGAACGAAAAGGTCAAAGCATTAGTAAACAGAAAGGTATTTCTTAAAAACCGAAGGACAAGATCAAACCTTTGCCTCACTTTAACAGACTGAGCCAGTTTCAATATACCTAAGAAAGTTCCAAAAAAAGAGAAATGCACAAAATCACTAACTTTAAAGAGGAAGTTATATGGAACAAAGCTATTAGTTCAATTTCAAATTAGGGAATGCACATATTTGCATTGCAAATAGCTTTCTAAAACACCACCAATTTCCTTTTATAATTCTAAGTTCTAATTACACACACACACACACACAAAAGCCACAAAGTAATTGTTTTTAGTACAGGAAAAAAAATTCTGAGATTTTTTAAACAATTCCATGGTGAAAAACAAACATTAAAGCTAGAATTAAAAGATTAAATCAAAACAAACAAAAACCAAAACCCAGATTAATAAATTTCTTAGCTTATACCCCCTCCCAAGAAAAAAATTCAAATTTCACAAAATTTACAAAATCAAGTAGAAAGAGAATCTCAAACAGAACCCATAAAAGAAAGAGGGGATTAACAGAGAAAAGGGAACACACAATTCGTCATATGCATCTTAATGAGCTTAAATTCTTCGAGAGTTAAGCCTTTATCTTTATCTAGCTGATGAACCACATCCACTTCTTCCGGGTCCAAAAGCTGCTCGCTGCACAAACAAAAATTAAATCAAATGATGAAAAAGAAAACCGCACAAATTTGAAACTATAAAAAACCAAATGATGTATTGCAAAATCAATGAAAAAAGAAAACAGTTTAATTCGGTTGTTACAAGTGAGAAGAAGTCCAGAAATTGGCCGCCATTTTTGTTTTCTTGTTTCTAAGAGAAGAACCGAATTCGTTCCTTATTTATCGAGAACTTAAAATTGACGTCGCAAAATTTAGAATTTAGAAATTCGGTCAAGTTATAGTTTTGGTCCTTCTACTATAGTTAAAATTTAAATTTAATCTTTATACTTTAATTTGAGATGATTCAATCCTTTTGTTTTCTCTTAAGAACAAAAATAAAGTTGGAACGAAATTTACAATAAGTATAAAGATCCTTTAACAAAATTTGGGCTGACCCAAGGAAAAAAAATCCTTATTTAAGCTTATTTCAAGCTAAAAGATGAGTGGTTGGTTCGGTCCATGAACAAATTTTGTTAACTACATTAGATATTCGAATTAATTAGTGACACTATAAAAGTAAGGGTAAATTATACTGGTAGTCACTCAACTATTAGTAATTTTTTTGCTCATCCAACTATTCGATTTTTTTTCATTTTTGGTCACCGGCTTTTAAATTAGTAAGGGGAAGATAATCTGTCAGCTTTTAATATTAGTATAATAGTAACTCTAACCCTCAATATTTATACATTGTGTCAATTTAGTATTAATTCTAAAAAATTTAACCATCGACATTTACACATTGTGTAATTTGGTTTTTTCTTTTTGTATTTTTTTTGTAACATTGAAGGTTAATTTTAAAAGAATGAGAAAAAGATGAAAATTATTATCTTTGAATTTTGGGTTTTCCATTTTTAGTATATTTTCAATCAAATTTAGCTAATAATTTTTTTTTTAGCTTTTTAGTTGAAAGGGTCACAAAGAAAACCAAAACTACAAAAAAAGATCAAATTGCACAATGTGTAAATGTTGAAAGTTAAAATTGTTATTATTCTAAATTTAAATATTGTCACGTCATTTTCTCGTTAGTCATTTAACGATTGGAGACTAAAAAAATCAAATTAAATAATTAAACGACCATTTTATAATTTTTCATAATTAAGTAATAAAATTTTTTACCAATAATTGGTGAGTTTACCCTAAAAATAAAGAGAAAATTATGTGAGATTAAAATATAGTAAAAAATCTAAATTTGAGCAAATTTGAACTAGAACCAATTTTGACCTACAAAATTCTTTTCGTGGACTGGATTTTGTTAGGGTCCACCCAGATTAAGCAGGCCAGGGCACTTTTAAGTTGATTTTGGGCTAGGGTACGCTTGTTAGTACACAATAAATATTTTGAAAATTTAAAACTAAGGGTCATTTAAAATGTTTTCCGTAAAATGATTTCTGGAAAATGTTTTACGTTTCTGTAAAATAATTTACTGGAAAATATTTTTTGGTGTTTGATTGAATCTGTGTAAAATATTTTCTGCTGTTTGACAGATTTCCTGAAAATATTTTCCGGAAAAGTTGTTTTTACATATATTAATATATATTAATAATTTTTTACATTTTAAATTATTTTTACATATATTTGAATGATTTATTTATAATAATACTCAATTATTAAGCTGCAATATTGATCGTTATAAATTGAAAAAAACTAATATAAAAAAATTATTTGTAATTGTGTTAAAAAAACAAGTATTGAATAATTGTAATTTATTTTAGAGAAGCAAGTAGGCTTGGATATAGATTTCTTATTCATCTCGAATTCTGGATTGATTAAGTAAATTTCCAAACCTTTCAATAGATGAAATTCTTTCAATTATCCGAATTGATTAACCATGATGAGTTTATAGCAAAGACTCCATCAACAGCAGAAACACAACAGATTAAACCCCCCCCAAAAAAAAGCAAAAACAATGGAGGATCAAAAAAAAAATTACAATGAATGAAGCTGATTTATGGTCATACATATTGAGATATGAATATTAGATATTTCTCTTCAAATATAAGAAGAGGTAGAGATAATTATCTGTTGTCTCTTATGATTTCATTATCATTTGCAATCCTACCATTTTTTTTCCAATTAGATACGGAAACAGCTTTTTGGCCATCGACAACCCTGTAAGGCTTTCACTTGATCATGTTTCAACTTTTCAATAGTGAATCATAGTTTTTTCTCTGTGTGTGTGGGCAAGCATGCATTTGGGGCCCTTGATGGCTGATACTTTGGCTACTTACTACTACTTTGATTGATTGTGAAACCGACATGAATGTTTTTTTTTTGTTTGGCACAAAAGAATACGAAGAAGGCTGACCTGACGCTTGCAGCCGTTGCTTCTAGACCAATAATCAGGATGATGCTGTGGATTCTCACTGCTTCGGGACAAAATGTTCAAGGCAGAAGATTAAAAGAGTTCGAATGCCAGTTCGAGGACACAAAGCTCGCAGCAATTACAACATGGTAGATGCCTAGATATATTTACTTTTTAAGAAAAATAAACTCCCAAGTCTTAGTGAAGATAGAATGGAAATGCCTTATATGCAGCAGAAGAACTATATTATCATCTAAATGCCAAATGAATAATTTGACATAAAAGTTAGCTCAACCTTACATTATTCCAAAATATTTGATGATATACAAGATCAAAATCGAAGACAGATATAAAGGACTTGGGCAAAATGTAAGCTCAACACAATAATTAGCTTGTAATGATACTGGCGAGAACATCGGTCTTACCTCTTGCATAAATTGTGTAAACTAAGCGGATAGCATCAAGCCATCCGTCTAAAGATTCCCATGAGTCAGCAACCTAAAAGGAAGAACAGACAATACTCACTAAAGTTGGATTGCTATTCGTATATTGCTAAATAGCATAGTTGTCAAGTTTTCTGAAAGTGTGAAAGATATCGTTCCTTTAATAAAAGCATGATACTTACCAGAAAATTGGACCATGGGTAGTATCAATGTAGAGGCCTGCACCTGGTGGTAGAGTCAGATCAGCACATGATGATACAAATACAATATCTGGAATCTCAACTCTGATAGCTGAGTTTTCTTCATTTGTTACTTCTGCAATTGTGCCAGAGAGGCTTCGAGAAACTTGTTTCTGCTCGGCTTTGATGACCTGCTCAATTGGAAAATAGAAGAGGACATAGAGGAAGAAAATGAAAGTCACGAGGATAAACCAACATAAACCAGTAGTATACTGAACCGACTTTGCATAGCAGTTTACATTGATTTTGCCTTGCATGCATAACATCCTAGAATTTATTATGATAGTGATCTACAACAAATATATTTTTGCTCATACTCTACGATTCATTCCATTTAAGTTCAGACATTAAATATCAAAATTTGCTTGAAGAAATGAATCCCTTGTTCCAGGAAAAAAGAGAAAATTGAACTTGATATTTATTTGCAATAGACAACGAAAAACCAATCAGCTTTTTACCTGTTGAAGTGCTTCATGATTCAAAAAGAACTCTGTTCTCTTCCAATCACGATGCGGGGCAATTGCGTTTCCTACTGGTGGTGCAGTCATATTTCCCTCTTTGAGATAGGGTAAAGGTAGCTGTCAAAAATATTGTCAGAAAATAATAGAAAATATAGAGAACCGATAATTGGCAATTTAAAACAGCACTGATGCACTGACAGAAAGAAATATGAAATGCATGGATTACACTAAAATATATTACTCCAATAATAATCTTAAAAAATCCAGAAAATGCTAATTAACCAGGAAACAGAGCAAGATATTGTTCTCTTTGCCAACAGATTCGACAATGCTTACAAAATATTCAATCAATTTAGAAGAGAATAAACCTCAAATATAAAGTTCAAAGATCAATACTGACCATTGAACGAACAAGCTTCAAGGCACTGCTGTAAACCTATAAAGTTTAAAACGTCAAATAAGAAGATATCCACAAATTGAGAAGTAAAATTGCATAACCCTAAAACTTTAAATTAAGGAGAAAAAGAGGTATATAATTATCTTTCTTGTAAATTTATGCCTAAAGTTTTCTTTTTCCAATAATTATGCCACCTATATAGCCTAAAAGTGATATTAAATCTAACCAAAACTTTGTGGTCCAAAATAGAACCAGACTCGATCTCATGTCTTCAAGTTCTCTTTTAGAAACAGATGAACTGATCTAAAAATCAAGAAAAAATAGAACCAGACCCGATCTACCATCTAGCAAGAAAAAAACAAGAACCAGACCCGATCTAGAAATCAAATCAGTGAAAATTAACAGAAAAAATACCTGTTGATGACAAATGGTGGTCGAAAACTGAGCACATTTGGATCGGTAATCTGGAGGGATACAGAGAAGAGGGAACCGAGGAAATGAAAGAAAATTGCGATAATTGAAGAGGGAACCGAGGAAATGAAGGAATGAAGGACTTCTTGGGGGGATTAGTGGAAAATCGATAAACAGAAGCAGTGTTTTCTACCAGAAATGAAGGAATGAATGAATGGGGAGATAGAGAGGAGTTTCCGGAAAATGTCTTACGGAAATTGAAAGGGTAAGACATTTTTCTTAAAATGTAAGCCAATTTCCCGTGCTTTGGATTTCATTTTCCAAATAGAAAATGTTTTCTGCCAATCAAACACTGGAAAAGGCGGAAATGATTTTCCGGAAAATCAATTCCACAAATCAAACAGACCCTAAAGTGTTTATGGGTCAGATTAGGTCAGGTACGGGTTGGGCTTAAATATGATATTAATAATTTTATACTTGCTGTAGGTCGATTCAAGATATGAATCTAAAATTTTGTCCAAACCTGTCCATATTTGTAATGCTTAATTTGAGAAAGCGAGTCGACCTTGAATGTTTGAGCTCGAGCCCAAATCATTTTTTTAAAAACCTATATATTTTTTTGTTGATATTCATTTTCTAGACGTAATATTTTGACCCAATCCCTCACAAAATTCGAGTAGGCCTTCGAATTTGGACAAGTTACTTAACCCTCGAACATCTCTAATTAATAATGTAGTTAGTATTTAAAACTATATAAAAAAAACTATATTAAATTTTGATTGTCAAAATTAAAAATTTTGCTCCTATTTAGTCAATTCTAATATTTTATTTTATTTATACAATACTTACTTCTACTCATAACCTCCAAATTTTTAAATCGAAAAAGAAACATGTTTAAGCACACTTGCACCAAAATATATCATTCAATCTTTTATTTAGATTTTGTTTTTTTTTTTTTGAGTTACAAGTACAATTACAAAATAAACATTCAATCAACTACAACTAGAATAAACTATTATAATGTTGGTAATGGAGATACTTCTAAATTTAAACAAGACTAACTCATGATGGAACCTAAATTAGAATAAATTTTAACTCTGATCCGCATAATAAACTAGTGAAACTCGAACTTGATATTACAAAATTCTCAAAACCTCGACCTATCAATTTGACCTATGTGGATTAATATATATTAGATTATGTGACACTCATGTTGTAAGTAAAGAAACAAATTATAAAATCAACATTAACACTAAAATTTGAACCCACATACAAAAAATCTTAAATTTCACGATTTAACTATTCATCTAGTTTAAGGTATTTGATTAAAAATTATTTTTGAAATATAATAGTCTTATAATAAAAATTTATTTTTAATTTTTTTAATAATTTTTAATTGAATATGTGCCCGATTGAATCATGACTCCAAAGCTAATGTGCTCAAGGTTCTAAGATTTTAACATTCACAACACAAACAGAATCTAATTACTAGATTTATTAACATTTTGTATTAATTTATCAATTAGTATTACCTATATAACCCTTCTAATTTATATTTTTCATTTTTAAAAGTTTAGTCATTTGATAATTTTCAAATTAGGTTGGTTCTAATTGATTCGTAAAACCAATTCAAATAAATGCTTAATTATAATTTCTATTATTGTAAAACTCATGATTGAGATGGTATTATGAGTTAACCTTGTATCAACTTAGTTGGGAAACAACACGTAACCTAAATTTATATAACAAAACCGATATTCACAATTTCTTTTTATATTTCTTTTATTATTGATATTGAGTTGATGTTATGAATCAATCAGACACCAATTTAATTTGTTAATGACTAAAATGCCACTTTTTACTAAGTAAATTATATTATTTTGAGAGTATTTTTATCTTTTTTTTACACCTTTTTATATAAAAAGAGAAAGAAAATTTCACACATAAAATTTGAACCAAAAACACTATAGTTTTAAACATGTTTACTTTATCATTTCAACAAATTCCTTATTTGTCGTTTATATTAAATTTTTATAAATAAATATGTGATTCATCCACATCGTGAGTTACTTTGACTTGAATTGGTGTCATGAGTTACTTTGGCATCAACTTAGTTGGGAAATGATTAAAAAAATTATTTTTTACAAAGTTATATTATTATGAGGATATATTTGTCCTTTCAAGATTTTTTCTATAAAATAAACAATATCTCACGTATGATGAAATTTGAATCCAGAACATCATAATTTTAACATTATTTTATTTTTATATGAACTTTTAATGAATGTAATTTTTACATGATTTTTTGTCACTTGCATTACAAATGTGTCATAATTTAATTATAACATAAACTTATAAAAAGTGGAGAGAGAATAAATGAAATAATAAAAATTAAAATAATTAAATAAAAAATTAATCTCGTGTGTTGGCCTTATGATCAGAGTTCATCTATCTCAAGTGCGTTACTGTTAGATCTTTGTGCTCCTAATAAAACATAGTAACAACCAACCACTGAAAACAAGCAAATGATTAAAGTTGTATTATAAAAGAATGGATTTTTGTGTTAAAATCTCTTATCATTGGTAATATAATTAATAATTTGATCTTGACTTGTAACAATAAAATATATATTTATCTCGTTAAAAAATACTTGGAAAAAAAGCAATAGGACGCAATAGAAAAGAACCGGGCACTGTCCTTTCCAATCATAGACGAAAAGTCTGAGCTGCCTTTTCATTTCCCCCCTCACTTTGCACGTTTTTATAAATACAAATACAATGTACCCAAAATATATTGATAAATGCATTTCACCTTAAAGAGTATGAAATTAATAACTGGAGTAATCCAAAATAAAACTAAATTCATGATAAGACTAAACAACAATTTGAATATGACAACTTTATAAATATAAAAATAGTGTAATCAAGTACAATAAAATATACATTGTGAGAGTAAAATTTACCCATTCAAATCAAATTTATATATCACTATATACTGTAGATTTGTCTTGGTAGTGTTTAAAAAAATATTTTTAAAAAAAATATGCTAAACTGTCTTGTTTAGTAGTGTTTAAAAAAATATTTTTAAAAAAAAATATGCTAAACAAGTTGTTTTTAGCTGAAATTTATTGCTTTTGAAAATGAGAAATTAAATTTTTAGCTTTTCTTCTTCTAAAAGCACTTTTGGTGTTTAATTACTTTTTCACTCTTCAAACAACATAGTACTTTCTCTTTTTTTCTTGATGCTTAATTACAAATGTGTTAATAGCTAATTACAAATATTTAATAGTTATATTTAAAAATTTTAAAATATATATTATATATACTAATTAAATTTTATAAATAATTAATATTTATTACTTAAAAATATTTAAAATTTATATTTCATATATTAAAATATTAACAAGAGGTTATAATAAATTATTTTTTATATTCTTACTAAAATATAATAATATTAACTAATTTGAACATTATTTAAATGCATATTTGTTACTTGATACTACCATGTCTAAAATGGTCATTTTATTTCTCAAAAGTACTTTTTGACAACAATGCTAAACACTTAAATATTAAACCAAACTTTTTAAAATTATTTCTAAAAAATACTTTTTCACAACACTTTTTAAAAACATTATTCAAAAGTATTATTAAACTAACCCTAAGTACATAAAATCTAGGGCTCACCCTTTACCAACCATACCAAAGTCTTCTTGAAATATAATTCTAATTTAACCTAAATTAGCACGAGTTTTTTTCTCTAACTTCCAATTAAAAGATTGGTTAAATTTTATTATTAAACTCTATATTTTGTGAAAGAATTTTTTATTTGAAATAATATTTTTAATTGATTTTTAAAAATATTTTTAATTATCCATGAAAGTACATGTACTTTCAAGTTCAGTATTTATTTCTATTTTATTAACCATATGTTTAGTTTTTTTTTTGCTTTATTTAGTTTTTCGTTATATTATTCCTGTGGACTTGATCATTTGGGAAATATATTTTACATCTCAAATTTTCATTGGTTGATTTAGTAATTTACTAAGGGTGTTACACTATATACCATAATAAAACACATATTAATAGTTCAAGTATCATATTGAATATTTTTAAAAACTCAACCATTTTTAAGTTTTTTACATTAATAAAAACAAAACAACTCAAAACTATTAATAATTTATATTTTTACATTAATATTACGAAAATAGGGCGGAAAGTAAATTATTTGCGAGAATAAATCATTTTGAATAATAAAAGATATTGTTGTTAATATGTCAAGCCACACCATTTATACAAATAATATTTTAATAAAATTAAGTAAAATAATTATAAAATATATATTAATTCAAAAAAGGGTGGCGTGAATATTTCAGGTGGCACCCATTTTTCACCCCACCTTGCTTTTTTTTTAAATTTTATATTTTATAGTTTTCATAATTTATTTTTTATTTCATAAAAATGGTTGAGTTTTTTATTATTAATTTTTTATAATTATAAAATTTTGAATATTTAAAATAATAGTTGAGTTGATAAATTTTTGGATAAAAACATTAAGGTAAATTACCTAAATAGTTATTGAAGTTTTTTAACGAGTTCTTTTTGGGTCACTAAATTTTTTTTTGTTAAATCCGTCAATCCTATTAGGTGAATTTTCAATTCTAGTCACTCCACTATTAATATGTATCCGGCCATCAAACAAAATGTCGATGTGGCCTTCTTTTGATTTGTACAATAATAAATTTAGCCTTTAATATTTTACATATTATATCAAGTTGACTCTATTTCTAAAAAATAATACATTTGACCCTTAACATTTACATATTGTCTGTAACAACTTGTTTTTTAGTAGTGTCGGAAACGACGATTTCGGAATCTTATGTTCAAAGTTTGAGCCCGTAAATATTAATATTTAATATTTAAGAGGTTAGTATAAAGGTTAATTAAAGTTTGGTCATTTAACTTTTTGTTCAAATTGGTAGTTAATTAAGGTATAATGATTAAATTGTAAAATTTACAAAAGTTTATCGCTATGGAAATTTTAATTAGTTGAAGGACCAATTAAACAATTGGACCCTTATAAATATGATAAACGGTGGTGGGAGACATCTAGTATCCACCAACTTGGTTAATTAGGATTAATGTTGTTTAATTAGATTAATTAATTATTAAACTAAGTATATAAGTAAAATTAAATGAAAACAAAGCATTTATTTTTTTTCATCTCTTCTCTATCACCGAAACTAAAGGAACAAAATAGGTTTCAATCATTTTCACATTTTCTTCCCTCAATTTGGTATGATTTTAAGTCATTTTCTTATGATTTTTATGTTTTTAGCTCGTGGGAGCTTGATTTAACTAGCCCATGTACTAATTTGTAAAAATATTTTAAAGCTTCTAAAAGTTTTCATTGATGAATACTTGAAGAAATCGATACTAAATTGTTAGATTTTAAGCTTAAAAGTAGAAAAGAATTAGTTTGTAAAGTGATTTTTGTTTGTTTGTTTTGGACATAGGTGTACAGGTTTTGAAATTGACACGAAATTTCTGTAATTATAGATATTAGAGAGTATATAAAGGATGTAATTGATATTGGTTTTGAAATCAAAGCTCAAATTTGAAAGTTATGGCAATTTTGGTTTTAGAAACTAAATTGAATAAAATGAAAAAAATTTAGGGGTATTCGAATAATGAAATTGTATTGATATATGAATATTATAGGATATTATAAAAGGACTAGAATTGATAAATTGAATTGAATTATTAAATACATCAAGAATTGAACCAAATTGATGATAATTAGGAAAAAAGGCAAAATTATCGATTAATCCTTGCAATTCAACTTGTCTGCTGATTTAACCAGGTAAGTTCATGTGGTGTGTTGTTTTTAAATTGTTATGTATTTAAAATTATGAAAATATATATGTTTAACTGAAATTTGGATTGTTTACGATTTGGTACAAAATGTGAGATTTGGACTGAGTTGTAAAGAAATGAATATGAACTTATATGTTGGAATTACACCCAATGAACTTAGTAAAGGGCTTGTACACATGGATGCAGATTGATTACCGAGATCCAGAATTTGTTGCGAACTCGAAGATACATGTGACATAAGTTTAGCTCGGACGAGTAATCTGATGTCGTTTTAAAGGTTTAGCCCATAAGGGTGACTTGACATGTATATTTAATGCTAGGGCCAAGCTATTTGATGTGTTGATACAAAGGTTTAGCCAGGATGGGTAACCTAACACGATTGTATATTCAACTCAAACGAGCAACAAATGTGGTTGGTACTAGTGTTTTTGAGTTTATTTATTGAGTTTCATCGTATAATACTATTATTATGGAACGAGAAAATGAGATGACACAAAATGTATTTGATGTTCAAATATGGTATTAGTGAATGATTTGAATATAAATCTTTGATATACATGTAAGATTACTTATATGATATGAATTAGTATGTTATATACTTGGCATATTACATGATTGATTATGTATCAAAGCTCACCTTGTTGTTGTGACTTATTATGTTAGGTAAACTTTGCCAAATTAGTTAGTTTAACATGCTTAATTGTAAATTGAGGTAAGTTTCTTGTTCAAATACCTATGAACTTACTAAGCATTCGTTATGCTTACCCCGTTGTTTTCCCTTTCCTTGTAGTTTGTCAATTTGAGGAATGTGTTGATCGGATCTACGAGAAGCCCACACTATCCTGTGTTCAATTCAGTAGTATTTCAAACGTTTTAAAGTTTGGTTATGTGGCATGTACATAGGTGTTGTTATTTTAACTTAAAATGATAGTTTTGGTTTGAACTTTAGTTAATGCGTGAACGTTAATGCCAATTGATAAATGTAAGTTTGGTAATATGTTGTGTTGTGTGTATCAAACTTATAATTGCATATTTGAGCACGAAATGGTATGGGAAAATGATTATATGGAACGGTTAAATGCATATGTAAATGAATTCTAATTCTATAAGTTGAATTGGTATGAAATGGTGCCAAGTTGAGGTATTTTGAATCGATTGATTGAGAAATGTTTAACTGCAATGTTTTGGTATGAGTTTGGATTGGTTTTATACAGGTTCAAGTGTGCAATTATGCACCAATTATGGAAATGATTTGGTTATATTGATATAAGTACTAAATGGCTTAAAATTGACCAAAAATAGAGTATATGTCTTGACGAGCAACCTTCCTTATCACAATGTCGGTCGTCAGTATGTCACGTCGCGACAACGAGTGACCTGAGGTCACGACGTGACCAACTGTTTGGTGACGTCACAACAAAGAGAAGGTGACATCACAACGTTGACCCTGAATTTTTAAAACTTTACAATTTATTCTTATTTCGTGCTTGGGTCAACAAAAGAGCTTTTGTAAACTCAATTAAGGTTCGGATTTAATTGTGAATCATAATGAGAATGTCTTTAAGACAAGTTTGAGTGTTTGATTGATTTGTTTATGGTCTATTTGATGGTAGTTGCCCGGCAATAAATGTGGCATCTTGTAGCTCAGGTGACGGGTGCTAGATTATCAACTCAGT
This sequence comes from Gossypium hirsutum, assembly GCF_007990345.1. Classification (NCBI taxonomy): domain Eukaryota; kingdom Viridiplantae; phylum Streptophyta; class Magnoliopsida; order Malvales; family Malvaceae; genus Gossypium; species Gossypium hirsutum. The sequence continues at coordinate 12,338,132 of NC_053443.1, forward strand.
CATTATTATAAATATTAAAAAAATTAAAATTATAAAATTATAAAAAAACTCAGCCATTTTTTGAAATAAAAATTAAATCATGAAAACTATAAAATATAAAAATATAAAACAAAAATATATATATAAAAAAAGTAAAGGTGGGTGAAGAAGGTATAGCCTGACATTTTGGTGTCACCCTTTTTGATTTAAAATATTGTTTTTATTGTTTATTTAATTTTATTAAAATATCATTTTTATAGGTAGTTTTGCTTAAAACATTGGTGACATCAACGACATCATTTTTTACTGTTCAAAACAATCCATTCTCATCAATAATTTGCTTCCACCCTATTTTCGTAATTATTTTTTTTCTTATTATCAATTTAAAAAACCTTGACCTTACCATGAAAATAGATATTTATTAATTGTTACTAAAATTATTTATTTATTTTTTTAGTATTATTGGAATTAGATTGGATTGATTAGTTGAATTGAGGTTCGACCCTTATATTGGTTTAGAAAAAAAATGATTAAATTGACTTTTAAGTGAATCGCTTGAAATTGATAGAAAACCAAAAATTATGAAAAAAACATTGATAGTTTGAATAGATTGAACCAGTTTATAATTTTTTATTATTTTTAGGAATATGTAAGGCATAATGATAAATTTAGGCTCAATGTTTATATTTTTATCAATTTGATCCTTATTCTTTTATTTATTTACTTAATTTTGATCATTAATATTTTAAAATGAATCTAATTATTTTTTAATAAAAATAGTAACTAAAACATTAATTTAATAAAAACAAAAAGTTTTCCAATCACACAAATTCTCAAATATTATTGGTACAATTATTTCAACCACAGATGACAAGAGGACCACATAAAAAGGTCTATCCAAATGAATTAACAACCACTTAATTAATATTAAATGAATCCCACTGTTTTTGAGTTTATTTATTGACAACCACTTAATTAATATTAAATGAAAGAAACGGCGTCGTACCAGTGTTTTTGAGTTTATTTATTGAGTTTCATCATATAATACTATTATTATGGAACGAGAAAATGAGATGACACAAAATGTATTTGATGTTCAAATATGGTATTAGTGAATGATTTGAATATAAATCTTTGATATACATGTAAGATTACTTATATGATATGAATTAGTATGTTATATACTTGGCATATTACATGATTGATTATGTATCAAAGCTCACCTTGTTGTTGTGACTTATTATGTTAGGTAAACTTTGCCAAATTAGTTAGTTTAACATGCTTAATTGTAAATTGAGGTAAGTTTCTTGTTCAAATACCCATGAACTTACTAAGCATTCGTTATGCTTACCCCGTTGTTTTCCCTTTCCTTGTAGTTTGTCAATTTGAGGAATGTGTTGATCGGATCTACGAGAAGCCCACACTATCCTGTGTTCAATTCAGTAGTATTTCAAACATTTTAAAGTTTGGTTATGTGGCATGTGCATAGGTGTTGTTATTTTAACTTAAAATGATAGTTTTGGTTTGAACTTTAGTTAATGCGTGAACGTTAATGCCAATTGATAAATGTAAGTTTGGTAATATGTTGTGTTGTGTGTATCAAACTTATAATTGCATATTTGAGCACGAAATGGTATGGGAAAATGATTATATGGAACGGTTAAATGCATATGTAAATGAATTTTAATTCTATAAGTTGAATTGGTATGAAATGGTGCCAAGTTGAGGTATTTTGAATCGATTGATTGAGAAATGTTTAACTGCAATGTTTTGGTATGAGTTTAGATTGGTTTTATACAGGTTCAAGTGTGCAATTATGCACCAATTATGGAAATGATTTGGTTATATTGATATAAGTACTAAATGGCTTAAATTGACCAAAAATAGAGTATATGTCTTGACGAGCAACCTTCCTCATCACAATGTCGGTCGTCAGTATGTCACGTCGCGACAACGAGTGACCTGAGGTCACGACGTGACCAACTGTTTGGTGACGTCACAACGAAGAGAAGGTGACATCACAACGTTGACCCTGAATTTTTAAAACTTTACAATTTATTCTTATTTCGTGCTTGGGTCAACAAAAGAGCTTTTGTAAACTCAATTAAGGTTCGGATTTAATTGTGAATCATAATGAGAATGTCTTTATGACAAGTTTGAGTGTTTGATTGATTTGTTTATGGTCTATTTGATGGTAGTTGCCCGGCAATAAATGTGGCATCTTGTAGCTCAGGTGACGGGTGCTAGATTATCAACTCAGTCATTATTATAAATATTAAAAAAATTAAAATTATAAAATTATAAAAAAAACTCAACCATTTTTTTGAAATAAAAATTAAATCATGAAAACTATAAAATATAAAAATATAAAACAAAAATATATATATAAAAAAAGTAAAGGTGGGTGAAGAAGGTATAGCCTGACATTTTGGTGTCACCCTTTTTGATTTAAAATATTGTTTTTATTGTTTTATTTAATTTTATTAAAATATCATTTTTATAGGTAGTTTTGCTTAAAACATTGGTGACATCAACGACATCATTTTTTACTGTTCAAAACAACCCATTCTCATCAATAATTTGCTTCCACCCTATTTTCGTAATTATTTTTTTCTTATTATCAATGTAAAAAACCTTGACCTTACCATGAAAATAGATATTTATTAATTGTTACCAAAATTATTTATTTATTTTTTTAGTATTATTGGAATCAGATTGGATTGATTAGTTGATTTGAGGATCGACCCTTATATTGGTTTAGAAAAAAAATGATTAAATTGACTTTTAAGTGAATCGCTTGAAATTGATAGAAAACCAAAAATTATGAAAAAAACATTGATAGTTTGAATAGATTGAACCAGTTTATAATTTTTTATTATTTTTAGGAATATGTAAGGCATAATGATAAATTTAGGCTCAATGGTTATATTTTTATCAATTTGATCCTTATTCTTTTATTTATTTACTTAATTTTGATCATTAATATTTTAAAATGAATCTAATTATTTTTTAATAAAAATAGTAACTAAAACATTAATTTAATAAAAACAAAAAGTTTTCCAATCACGCAAATTCTCAAATATTATTGGTACAATTATTTCAACCACAGATGATAAGAGGACCACATAAAAAGGTCTATCCAAATGAATTAACAACCACTTAATTAATATTAAATGAATCCCACTGTTGTAAATCGAATCTCCTCAATTTTTTTTAATTTCGATTAGTGATTTATAAATATAAATTGATAAGATTTATATAATTTTACTTAATTTCACAAACATAATGATAGTAATAGCCCATTTTGCCCGGGCCCGAAACAAAACCAAAAATAAAAAATATATCAGTCTATGTACAACGGGCCAAAACAACCCAATTTTTTAAAAACCTTAAACGGCCTAATTGGGTCGTAAAATTAAACAACATCAGGGAACCCTAGGGTTCCCTGCCTTTCCTTGCGCTGCTACTGTCCATGTGCAATTTCGGCGTGCACAACGCCCGAGGTCTGCCATCACCAGCCAAGCCTTGCACCAAAACGGCAAGCCACTCCAACGCCTGCAAAAGAAAACCTACAAACAAGCATGAAAGAAGGACGAGCAGCACAAAAAGCAGAAACAATAAAAATAATGAAAAAATGTATTCTCTATAATTTACAATCAATTCATTCAATATTTCCTTTTTTAGAGGACAAATTCTCACATTTAAATTATGTGTTAGAGGCACTAATACCTCATCCCATCCATCTAGAAATCTTAGTTCAAGCCCTTCGCTACTGGGTAAAAGATGCTTCTTCTTTGCATTTATTACGGTTCTCTCTCTACGAGTATTGTAATTTGAAGAGTTTTATTACTCCAAATAAATCTATTTCGATTTTTAATCGGCTTTATAAGCCCAGAAACAAAACGATGTAAAGGGGGAATTTTGTATGAAAAGAGATTGAAAAAATAGAATACAAAAAGAGGTGATTTTTCGTTTCTTATTATTCTGTTCTTATTTTTTTTATTTAACTTTCAGTCTTATATATTATATATTAGAAATAGAAAGAAAACTTTCTAATAGAGGGACGGATTCAAACATGAAACGAAAGAAAAAGGTAGATAAAGGAAGAGGATAAACGAAAGCAAAGCTTTTGCACGGATTCAAAGCCGTTTTATTCCTCCTTTCTTTTTTTTTGTTTTGTTTCTTTTTTAGAAAAAAACTACATATATATATATACGTCTATAAAAAAATTCGAGACAACTTATCTGGGATTTGACCGCCGTACGTGGCGGTGGCGTGGTGACGATCGACAAACTAGCGGCGCTGAGACAGGGGCTTGAAATCCTAACAGAAAAGAGCATTTGATTTATTTATTTTTAGTTCACAGCAGACTGATTTTAAAAAAAAAAGGTGTTGCTTTTATAAAGTGAAAGAAACGGCGCCGTATCAGCAAATGGCCCAACCCGATGATCCGACCCGAGCGGGATCAGATCCGCGTATTATGGGTCTGTGAGGGATATTTTCCCTATTAATCCCTCGTTCTTTTCCCCTGTCTTAATTTCATTCGTTTATTTTTTTTATTTACCCTATCTATTTTGAGCTTATTCATTTGGGTCCACGCCGCAACACAGTGTTTTGGGACTGGGGATATTTTCCTCTTTAATCCCCATGTAATCCGCATATTGCACTTTAACCCCTCTTCTTGTTTATAACTCTATTCTTTCTTGTTAATTTAGATTTGATTGCGATTTAATCCTTTTGTTATATTTTTTAATTTAATTTATTAACTATTTTATTATTATTTTAGTGGTACATTCGATCATATTTTCATTATCTTATTATATATTGTCATTTTGAGTTTTACTTATATTATTATTATAATTTTATAATGTGTTATTTTATTAACTCAACATAATATACTTATTTTTTTATATACTTTATAATGTACATATACATACGTACATTTTATAATATATATATACACACATATACATGTACATATTTTCATAACTTGTTATATATATATATATATGTATATATGCATGCTTGTATTTCTTTATATACTTTAGAATTTATACACGCCTATATATATTTATATACATTTATATACATAGTTTTTACTTTACTTACATGAATATATACATACATACTTATATTTTTATATTTTATAATTCTTATATACATATATATACACATACACATACACATACATATTTTTATAAATTATATATATATGAATATATACGTACTTATATATTTTTATTCATATACGTAACTATATATATTTACTTACACATTTTCTTTTCATAAATATATATATACATATTTATATATTCTATATATTTTAACATATACCTTTAACATATTTTTATATCCTATAATTCATGCATGTATATATCTTTATATGTTCTACGATTCATATTTATATTTTGTCCACGTTCCTTTTAATTATTTATTCACGTTTTCATCATTATTAAAAAAAGGAATGTTTTAATTTTATTTGCTTATATATTTGTATAATTGATTTGTCCTTTTTATTTATCCTTTTTTTGGTTGTTGTTATTGCTCGTATTATTTATGTGTACATCATCGTATTTATTTTTATTTTGTTACACATATTGATACTGTGATTCATTTCTACTATCCCGAATTAGATTAATTTATCTCGACGCATAAGTTTCAACTTTTGAATAAGTAAAATTTCGTGTTTAGATTCGAGAGGATTGAGCCCTAACGTATTGGGTTCAAATTTTCTTCGTTGAATCTAAATAATCGAGAATGCTCTTTAATAATTAAAAAACATAAATAAAAAGCTCATTATCGAGAATTCAATATGTTGTGTCCTAACGCATTGGATATGACATGTTGTTTTCTTGAGATGAGGATTTTTCTAAAAAATAATAAAGGCAATAGTCAATGTTTAGAATTTTGAGGAATTGTGCCTTAACGTATTGGGTTGCGATTTCTTCATCTGACTTAAACAATTGAATATCCTTTTGAATTTTATTGCATGAGTTTTTAGGACAGGCTCATTTTTGGGGAGGTGAAATATCATGCCCTAATTCATTGGGTGTGACATTTTCTCTCTCCAAAATGAGAGGTTCTTAACATGTAATTTGATTTATATAAGTTTTTTTAAAACAAAAGATCGTATTTTAAATCTCTTCAAAGTTTTCAATTTTTGACATTAAGACATTAACTAATCAACTAGGTACCAATTTTTGGGCATTACGAGGGTGCTAATCCTTCTTCGTACATAATCAACTCTCAAACCTATTTTTCTGAATTTCGCAGACCAAGAGCATTGTTTTAATAAATCTAAACCGTTTATTAAAAACAACCATTTTACAAGGTGACCCAATCACACCTCATCAAAAAAGATTGGTGGTGACTCTCGTTTTCATTTTCGTTTTCGTTTTCAAAATCCAAGTGACCCCGTTTTATCAAAAAAAATGGTGTCAATAGCTTGGCGACTCCGCTGGGGACCCAAAAAAAAGAGAGTAAAGCCACAAGTTGATTATTTCTTGTCTTTTTGTCGAAAATGGATAATTTGGTTCAAATTCACGATCTTTTTGTTGCACCTATGGATAATTTGGTTCAGAACCATGATCTTTTTGTTGCATCTAGTCTGCATCGTTTTGTTATATCTGCTTTATTTGTGTAAGTCTCGATATAGTTTTTGCATATTGCATTTACATGATTGTTCGGTCATGCCCTTCTAAGTGGGAGTGTGAAACTACGCCTTCGTGAGGTTTTCACCTCCGCATGGGATAGTAAATAGCTTCCGGGATACATCCGTACCTATGTCTTCGTGAGATTTTCATCTTCGTATGGCCATAGGGAAATGTATTCCCCTGAACCGAACTCAGTCCGTATGAGCCTATAATGGGTGAGGATTGAGGAATCTGTCGGTTCAGGTACCCTTACTTTAGAACTGAACCGCATATAATGAGCCTTAGGAGCCTACCCTAGGTAGAATCACATCAAATGCCTAGAGGTCACCCTAAAGCTTGGTTTAAATTTACGATCATTTTGTAGTGTTTTGTCCGTTTTTGTTATGATTATCATTACTTCGGTTTGTAATTACTCTATTGGTTTGAATTTTCGATATGTTTCTGCATATTACACTACATAACCACTTGATTATACCCTTTTAAGTGGGAGTGAGAAGCTAGTCCTTCATGAGGTTTTCACCTCTGTGCAGGATAGTGGATCACTTTCGGGATACATTCGTATCTATGTCTTCATGAGATTTTCATCTCTGTGTAGCCATAGGGAAAGGTATTCCCCTGAACTGAACTTGGTCTATATGAACCTATAATGGGTAAGGATCGAGGAATCTGCCGGTTCAAGTACCCTCCTTTACTTTAGAGCTAAACCGCATGTAGTGAGACCTAAGAGCCTACACTACGTAGAACCACTCTGAACCATTAGTGGTTACCCAAATAGGTGTTCTATTCTTTCTTGCTTACTTTTGTTTTATACTAACCTGTTTTGTTTTGTTTTGTTTATGATTGCTTTACATTTTTATCAAAGAAAAGAGGTGTTGATTCAAATTTGATTGCTAAATAGAAAAGCTTGTCATGGAAAATGAATTTCTTGATAAAGTGAAATATAATACGACTGCCTGAATATGGACTGATCAAACACAATGAGAGAAGACTAGAAGTTCATGGAGGAATATACGACTATGCTTCGCTGCCTGAGGATTCAAACCAACAAAGATTATTCGAGAGCTGTCACGAAACTAAAAAGCATCGCGGGGGAGCAATGGGTCGTGGCTCGGATCAAACAAAAATGAGATAGTAGAGACAAATTTTGGAAAATTCACAATATTTGATCCTAGCATCCGTATATGAAGAAGGAGATCAATGTCTTCGCTTGCAATATGAAGGCAAAGCCGCATATGTAATCTGTTTTATGTAAAAAAAATTGTGTTCTAGAAAAGTTGTTCTAATGTAATTGGGTTCAGAATCAATACCTCTCTTTCTTTTTGCATTCATTCATTTGCATTACATTGCGTCATATGCATTAGATTTTCACAAAAAGACCCTAATTGAGTAAAATTATTTCAGCTAATCTGGAAAACCAACACGCTTACGGTATCTGAGCAAAAACTAAAGGAATGGACCAAAGGTTGGAGATATTAGAGCAAAGGCAAATACAAATGCAAGCCCAAATACAAGAACAACTAGAAAAGATCCAACAAGACATGCAAGAATCCCAAAGGAGCTTGATGAGGCAGTTAGCACAGTTATCGGCTAGAGATAAAAAGAAAAACCCTGTAGTCAATTCTGGGGATGAATATGAAGACCCTACCTATCCTCCAGGTTTCACCCCAATAGGTATCCAGGCCCAACCTGACGCGCATCTACAAGGGGCGCCCACTACTAACAGACCCCAACGATATCAGGCCGATACCTCGGCGCCAATGAACTACTCGACAGGCTCAGGTTCCAAATTTAAGGAGCGATCCAACCAATCTTGTAGATAAAATGGTAAAAGCAATGGTAGAACTACCAAAAAAACTCGAAGATCGGTATAGGTGGTTGAAAGAAAAATTCAAAGCAATGGAGAATGCTGATTACCATTGCGGGGTTGATGCCAAGGATCTAAGTTTGGTCCCAGATCTAGTACTCCAGCCGAAATTCAAGGATCCAGAATTTGAAAAATATAATGGGACTAGTTGTCCTGAAACTCACATCACAATATTCTGTCGAAGAATGACAGGATACATTGATAACGATCAACTGTTAATTTATTACTTCCAAGATAATCTGATCGGGTCAGCTGCCAAATGGTACAACTAGTTGAGCCGTGCCAATATCCACTCATGGAAGGACTTGGCACAGGCTTTCATGAAGCAATATGGTCACGTGGTAAACATGGCCCCTGACAGAATTACACTACAGAACTTGGAAAAGAAGCAAAGTAAGAGCTTCAGGCAATATGCCCAAAGATAGAGAGAGGTAGTGACACAAGTCCAACCACCTCTTCTGGAAAAAGAAACCATGGTGCTTTTCGTCAACACTCTGAAATCCTCATTAATTAACCAAATGTTGGGAAGTGCTACCATGAGCTTCTCAGATATGGTAATGTCTGGCGAGATGATTAAAAACGCCATAAAAAATGGGAAGATAGATACGAGAGAAAGCGTCAAAGGATCAACCCCAAAGAACAAAGAAAATGAAGTAAGCAACCTGAGCATGTATAATAAAGGATATCCCCAATCGGTCACTGTGGGCCAACCGAGGGTCATAACCACCAACTATCAAAGCATTAACGTCGTATCCAAAAAGGGGGTTGGAGAGGAGAAAACACTTGGAAGTGTTTTGAATAGTGGGACTGCGAAAGAGATCCCTGTATTTTTTAGAGCTAATTCGAAGTAATATCCAAAACACGCTTATTGCTCTAAGCCTATGGACAATAAGAATACTTTTGTGAGATAGACTTATGTCCAACATCTTTATTTCAATAAAATGCATCTTTATTTCTCACTTCGAGCAAATATTCTTTTATTGTTTCTATTTCATTCATAATCATACTATACAAATAAATATTCTTAGATTCTTTTATTCTTTGGATCTACTTTAGTCCTATAACAGGTCTCCAGATATCAATGATATGAGCGACACTGCTATTGACTCAGAACATTCTTTTGAGCAGGATATGTGTCTGGATTAAACCTTAGGACTTTGGAGATAACTGAGACTATAGCTTATCTCCTGATTTGTTAAAGACGAGAGAACAAGATTCTACCTTACACAGAATCAGTGGAAGCCATGGCCTTTCTCTATGTGGGGCACAGATGTCATAGGGTCGATCTCACCTAATGTTTTTTACGGTTATCTTTATGGTCATCAATTACCTCACTAAGTAGGTAGAAGCTGCTTCATATGCCAATGTCGCAAAGTCAACAGTCTGCGGATTTTTGAAAAATCATATGTCAGTATGAAATGCCAAAAAGGAGCATATCTGACTGCACTAAAATTAAACAACGGCATGATGTCAAAATTTTGCAGTCTGTTCAAAGTTAACACATTTTGCCCCAAAATGTACGGTGGAATGGGAGCAAAAACAAAACAAAAAAGAGGAAAAACTACTGCAGGGGCAACACATTGGCTTATCGAAGTTTTACTCATTGAGGTCAATATTCCTTCTCTCCGAGTGTTGGATCGGATCCCGATTGAAGAGAAATGTTCAAAGTTATCTGTTTTGGTCAAATGCACCAAAAACAAAAGACGTGAGCTCACCAAAGAAGGTTCGCCCTAGAGAGTTCCATGAAGAGGACCTAACATCGAAGAAAATCCTCTCCATACAAAAAAAAACTTTAGAAGAAAGGGGATATCAAACTGAAAAGAACCTTATGTGGAAGGCTTTGTCTGGAGAAGTGTTGATTTTGACCAAAAATGATAGCAATGACTTACCTGATCTTACGAGTGCGAATTCAATTAAAGAATGTTAAAAAAAATAGAAAAAAAGAAAAAAAGAAAATAAAATAAAATAAAAGAAGAAAAAGAAAAGAAAAAGAAAAAGGAGAGGTCAAGGTGAAAACCCACAAAGGGCACCTTGAGACCAAAAGGGTTTTGAATTGAAAACCTAAGAATGAGTAGTTCAAATTTTGATCAAAGGTGGGGTATGCGGTGGCCTTGTCCTCTCTGAATTAGCAAGAATGTGAGATGCTACATCTCGGGGCATCAACAAAGTCTTCTGGGACTTCTAGACACATATCAAGTTCAAAAGGGTCCTCAAGAAGCTTATGCAGAGAAGCTCATGTTGTAATATCTGGAGCACTTGCTTTCATCTTATTCATTTTGTTTCTTAGCAAAATTTACTATCTTGATTAATTTATTCATTTCGAGCTTTGCTCTCAATAAAATTTCATCTTATCCATTGTGATAATCTTATTCATTTCGTATCTTAGCAAAATTTGCTATCTTAATTAATTTTGAGCTTTGTTCTTAATAAAATTCCATCTTATCCATTGTGATAATCCTTTTCATCTTATTCATTTTGAATCTTAGCAAAATTCGCTATCCTGATTAATTTATTTGTTTAGAGCTCTGCTCTCAATAAAATTTCATCTTTCCCATTGTGATAATCTTTTCAAGCATTTTCCATTGAAATAAAGATTAATGGAATGTTAATATTCAAGAAAAAGGTGTTTTGCATATTACTCTAAAAAGTTTCTAAATAATACAGGAACCTGAAACAGGACTATTGTTTAGAGCACACCAAGTTTAAAGGGTAAAATGTCTAAGAAGGAAAAGTCTAAATTAAGACTATCCTTTCGAATTTTGTTGTCCAAGCATGGATTGAACAAAATGACAAAATGTCGTGTTGGTGACAAAGCTTCAATGAACAAACGAGCAATGATCACCGAGTGATAAAAAGAGGTTTCTTGGAAGAGAAAGTTCTACAATTGCGCATAAATATTTGGTACGACACCCTGGGAATGGTGTAGGAGACCAAAGAGATTCAGATCCTATATCCCTGAATTGCAGTGGGAGAGGATTGAGAAAGAGCCAGATCTTATACTCAGTGGGAGGAAGATGGCTCGAACTTTATGTCCCAAAATTACCGTGGACTTAACCTTGAAGATTACAACGGATTGAACTTTGAAGATTATAGTGAAGGACAATCCGGCTAAGTAAGAGATGAGTGTTACCAGCTGAGCAAGATAGCATTCTGACGTGTTGGCAATAAAACCTTATTGAATAATGAGTAATGACAACCCTAACATTAAAAAGGGATCATTCTCATGAAATTCTGCATTCATGCAAATATAATTCACACACACCTAGTTAGGAGCATTTGATTCGTTCTGATCATAACATCCTAATCACTAGGCATAATTAGGTTCATAAAATAGATTATACAGGTCATGTTCCCTAGAGAACAAATCAAAGAAGATAGTAGATCTTGTCTTCCTGTATTGGCAGTGAAGCAGATCGAAGACACCAATTTTGCCTCCAAGAGTTTACAGCGGAGCAAACTGAAAATAGCAGATTTTGTCTCCATGAATTGGCAGTGAAGCAGATCGAAAAAAAGAAGTCTTATCTCCCTAAGTAGTAGTGAAGCAGATCGAAAGCACCAGCCCTATCTCCCTGAGTAGCAGCGGAGTAGGTCGAAGATTGTAGATCTTATCTCCCTAAACAGTAGTGGAGTAGATCGAAAGCACCAGCCCTATCTCCCTGAGCAGCAACGAAGTAGGTCGAAGATTGTAGATCTTATCTCCCTAAGCAGTAGTGGAGCAGATCGAAAACCACAGATCTTATCTCTCTGAAGTTGCAGTAGAGCAGATCGCATCCAGTCTTATCTCCTTAAGCAGTAGTGGAGTAGACAGAAGAAACCAATCCTATCTCTCTAAAGTTGTAGTGGAGTGGATTAAAAAACACAGATCCTATCTCTCTGAAGTTGCAGTAGAGCAGATCGCATCCAATTTTATCTCCCTAAGCAGTAGTGGAGCAGACAGAAGAAACTAATCCTATCTCTCTAAAGTTGCAGTAGAGTGGATTAAAAACCGCAGATCTTATCTCCCTGAAGTTGCAGTGGAACAGACTGAAAATAGCAAACCTTATCTCCCTGTAGTTGTAGTGGAGCAGGTTGAAGATATGAGTCTTATCTCCCTGACATTACAGTGGAGCAGACTAAAACCACGAATCTCGTCCCCCTAAAGTTGCAGCAGAGTGGATTGAAGCAACAAGACACAGTGGACTGGAGCAAAGCTACTTGAAGAGAAAAGCATCAAAAGAAATCAAGACTCGGCGAGACCGGGAAAAATTGGTCTTTCTTAGTCTTTGCTCTGTTCTCGTTGCACGACAACGAGCAAAGAGGGGCAGCTGTAATAGCCCATTTTGCCCCGGCCCGAAACAAAACCAAAAATAAAAAATATATCAGTCTATGTACAACAGGCCAAAACAACCCAATTTTTTTAAAACCTTAAACGGCCCAATTGGGCCCAAAAATTAAACAACATCAGGGATCCCTAGGGTTCCTTGCCTTTCCTTGCACCGCTACTGCCCATGTTCACTTTCAGCGTGCACAACGCCCGAGGTCTGCCATCGCCAGCCAAGCCTGCACCAAAATGGCAAGCCAATCCGATGCCCGCAAAAGAAAACCTACAAACAAGCATGAAAGAAGGACGAGCAGAACAAAAAGCAGAAACAGTAAAAATTATGAAAAAAAAGTATTCTCTTTCAGCTTTATAAGCCCAGAAACAAAACGATGTAAAGGGGGGGAATTTTGTATGAAAAGAGATTGAAAAAATAGAATACAAAAAGAGGTGATTTTTCGTTTCTTATTATTTTGTTCTTATTATTTTTATTTAACTTTCAGTCTTATATATTATATATTAGAAATAGAAAGAAAACTTTCTAATAGAGGGACGGATTCAAACATGAAACGAAAGAAAAAGATAGATAAAGGAAGAGGATAAACGAAAGCAAAGCTTTTGCACGGATTCAAAGCTATTTTATTCCTCCTTTCTTTTTTTGTTTTGTTTCTTTTTTTAGAAAAAAAATACATACATACGAGTTTTATATACGTCTATAAAAAAACCGAGACAACTTATCTGGGGTTTGACCGCCGAACGCTGCGGTGGTGTGGTGACGATCGACAAACTAGCGGCGCTGAGGCAGGGGCTTGAAACCCTAACAGAAAAGAGCATTTGATTTATTTTTTTCATTCACAGCAGGCTGATTTTTTTTAAAAAAAGATGTTGCTTTTATAAAGTGAAAGAAACAGTGCCGTATCAGCAAATGGCCCAACCCGATGATCTGACCCGAGCGGGATCAGATCCGCGTATTCTGGGTCTGTGAGGGATATTTTCCCTATTGATCCCTCGTTCTTTTCCCTTGTCTTAATTTCATTCGTTTATTTTTTTTATTTACCCTATCTATTTTGAGCCTATTCATTTGGGTCCACGCCGCAGCACAGCGTTTTGGGGCTGGGGATATTTTCCTCTTTAATCCCCATGTAATCCGCATATTGCACTTTAACCCCTCGTCTTGGTTATAACTCTATTCTTTTCTTGTTAATTTAGATTTGATTGCGATTTAATCTCTTTTTTTTTTTACATTTTTAATTTAATTTATTAACTATTTTATTATTATTATTTTAGTGGTACATTCGATCATATTTTCATTATCTTATTATATATTGTCATTTTGAATTTTACTTATATTATTATTATAATTTTATAATGTGTTATTTTATTAACTCAACATAATATACTTATTTTTTATATACTTTATAATGTACATATACATACGTACATTTTATAATATATATATACACACATATACATGTACATATTTTCATAACTTGTTATATATATATATGTATATATGCATGCTTGTATTTCTTTATATACTTTAGAATTTATACACGCCTATATATATTTATATACATTTATATACATAGTTTTTACTTTACTTACATGAATATATACATACATACTTATATTTTTATATTTTATAATTCTTATATACATATATATACACATACACATACACATACATATTTTTATAAATTATATATATATGAATATATACGTACTTATATATTTTTATTCATATACGTAACTATATATATATTTACGTACACATTTTCTTTTCATAAATATATATATATACATATTTATATATTCTATATATTTTAACATATACCTTTAACATATTTTTATATCCTATAATTCATGCATGTATATATCTTTATATGTTCTACGATTCATATTTATATTTTGTCCACGTTCCTTTTAATTATTTATTCACGTTTTCATCATTATTTAAAAAAAAGGGAATTTTTTAATTTTATTTGCTTATATATTTGTATAATTGATTTGTCCTTTTTATTTATCCTTTTTTTGGTTGTTGTTATTGCTAGTATTATTTATGTGTACATCATCGTATTTATTTTTATTTTGTTACACATATTGATACTGTGATTCATTTCTACTATCCCGAATTAGATTAATTTATTTCGACGCATAAGTTTCAACTTTTGAATAAGCAAAATTTCGTGTTTAGATTCGAGAGGATTGAGCCCTAACGTATTGGGTTCAAATTTTCTTCGTTGAATCTAAATAATCGAGAATGCTCTTTAATAATAAAAAAACATAAATAAAAAGCTCATTATCGGGAATTCAATACGTTGTGTCCTAACGCATTGGATATGACACGTTGTTTTCTCGAGATTAGGATTTTTCTAAAAAATAATAAAGGCAATAGTCAATGTTTAGAATTTTGAGAAATTGTGCCCTAACGTATTGGGCTGCGATTTTTTCATTTAGCTTAAACAATTGAATATCCTTTTGAATTTTACTGCATGAGTTTTTAGGACAAGCTCATTTTTGAGGAGGTGAAATATCATGCCCTAATTCATTGAGTGTGACATTTTCTCTCTTCGAAATGAGGGGTTCTTAACATGTAATTTGATTTATATAAGTTTTTTTTAAAACAAAGGATCGTATTTTAAATCTCTTCAAAATTTTCAATTTTCGACATTAAGACATTAACTAATTAACTAGGTACCAATTTTTGGGCGTTACGAGGGTGCTAATCCTTCCTCGTACGTAATCGACTCTCGAACCTATTTTTCTGAATTTTGCAGACCAAGAGCATTGTTTTAATAAATCTAAACCGTTTATTAAAAACAACCATTTTACAATGTGACCTGATCACACCTCATCAAAAAAGATTGGTGGGGACTCCCGTTTTCGTTTTTGTTTTCAAAATCAAAGTCGTCCCCGTTTTATCAAAAAAAATGGTGTCAACATGATTATTATTTATTAATGTAAAAAGCAAAGAGTAAATCTATAATAATAAAATAGATTAAAATATGTTATAAATTTCTATATTTTTTAAAATTTAGGTATTTAGTCTTTGTATTTTTATTTCATGAAATTTAGTCCCTTTATTTTCTAAATTTTAAAATTAAGATTTAATATTCGTTTTGTTAAATTTATTGTTTTACATTTTTTAAATTTAAAAAAATTACTTAATAATTTTGTAATTAGCTCGAAAAAAATTTAACAATATCAATAATTAAACTTAAATTTTAAAATATAAAAAAAATTCTACAAAAACTGAAATCTTAATTTTTTAAAATTACAAAATAATAGTTATACAAACGTTTTACATAAGTACACGCGTGTGAAACATGGTGATAGCGAAACAATGAGTTTTTGTGGTGGGGATTTGAGAATTAGATATTATCCACCATTTAAAATTTAATCATTATACTTTTATTTTTTATATTTTAAAAAAAAATTTAATTGTTAATACTATTAAATCATTTTATTAATTTTATTAGTTTGATATTTTAAAATAAGATAATACTCACTTAATAATTATGTATCTAAAAGGTATATGATAATAAATCTAGATTTAATAAAATAATTTTAATAATATTAATCCTAGAACTTGAAATTTGAAATCTAAAAGGTGAAAAGAATAAATTCTTAAAGATAAAAATATAAAAATATAAATTTAAATTTATTAAAACTTGTAATATATTTTAACCTTTGAAGTAATTACTTTTCTTTAAATTTAGTTAATTTAATGTAAGGTATTTTTGTTTTAATTTTTATTCCACAATTTTACCCTTGATAATTGCCGTATCCGTAAACTTTAGAAAGGAAACAAATCCACAAATCCGCTTCTATAAGTAAGGTCGTCTGCTCTAAAACTTGAACACCACCTCACATAATCACCATGGATCTTTACACTTACATTCCATCGATTGCATCTTTGTTGCTGTTTCTATACATTTTCTCCAGAAAAACACCCAAGAACTCCAAGAAACATGGCATCCCTGAACCAACCGGTTCATTGCCACTCATCGGTCACCTCCATCTCTTAGGTGGGAAAGAACCAATCTGTAAGAACCTAGCAACAATGGCGGACAAACACGGCCCACTCTACTCACTCAAACTCGGAACCCACCGACTTTTAGTGGTAAGCAGTTGGGAAATCGCCAAGGATTGTTTCACCAACAATGACCGAACCTTAGCCACTCGAGCCAGCATCGCCGCCGGGCGGCACATGGGTTACGACAACGCTATCTTTTCGCTCGCCCCATACGGTGAATATTGGCGTAACATCCGTAAGATGGCCACCGTCGAGCTTCTTTCAAGCCACCGTTTGGAGAAGCTGAAGCACATACGGTTCTCCGAAATGGACTCGTTCATCAAAGAGTTGTACGGGCTTTCACGAAACGGTGATAAAGTGACTATCAGTGAGGCGTTGGAACGGTTGACGTTTAACATCAACCTTAGGATGCTCTTCGGAAAACGATTCTCTGGTAACGAGTTCGGGGAAGTAAACAGCGAGCCGTGGCGGTACATGGAAGCCATTAAGCGAGCGTTGTATCTATTTGGGATATTCGTTTTGGCGGATGCTCTGCCGTGGCTCGAACGATTCCATATTCAAGGCCATGTTCGTTCCATGAAGGAAACTGCCAAAGAACTCGACTCAGTAATCAGTGTTTGGCTCGAAGAACATCTTAAGAAGAAAAGGGAAAACCAGGGTGCCTCTGAAAGTGATTTCATGGACGTGATGTTAACTCACTTGCCCGAGGATACTGTAATTTCAGGCCATACACGTGACACCATTGTCAAAGCGACAACATTGGTAATGGTTACATCACACTATATCTTTTAAACTCCTAATTGACTAAATTATTAGTAAGCTCACATATTTTTTAGATAAGAGTTCGTCTTCGTGATGGTGCGATCCCACATCGTGCGATCTCATAGAAGAATATAAACACCTCAAGTACAAACCCTGTAGACTACAAGTTAGGACCAATCGAGAATTTGAGTAACGGATCGATAATGACGAGTACCATAATAAATATTTACTAATTTATATTTTTTATTAATTTTTAATCATGAAACCACTTAAACATTTTTAATAACTTTAGTTAGATAATTATTTTGAGAAAAAATTAAAACTGAATTTAAGATGTTGTCATATTTTTTTTTGTTATTTACGAAAACATATTTAATATCTTAAACCAGTTTGTTGAGTATTTTTATTTTATTTGCAGTGCATAGAATAATTACTATTATTTTATAATATTATACATTTAATTTTCATATGATAACATAAAATATAAAATTGAAAACAAGCCAAATGGGTATTAGTATTTGAGTTAAAACTCAACTCATAATTTTACAAACTTGTTTTACTTGAATTTATTCGAGTGAATTACATCCAATATCACTAAATTTTTTGTAAGTTTATGTTTTGGTTAATCAACCTTAAAAAGTTACAAAATTATTATTAAACTATTCTAAAGTTTTCGTTTAAGTTATTGAACTATTCAAAAAAAAATTAAGTCACTAGGCTGTTAAGTTTTTTTTTAAAGCTTGACTAGCGAGCTCTAGGTGATGATTCGATACAGTGAATCAGTACCCATCAACAAGTAAAAGTACATACTTTAGATCCAAGTCAATTTAACAGCAAGTGATTAAAGAAGAAAGTTATTAGGACTTTGGTTCGTAGATTCATAACATTAAAATTTATTTCATGAAAAAAATTAAAGTATAAAATAGGAGAATGAGAGTTTCCAATTGGTGTAGGCAGTAAAATAGAAAATGTCACATAGTAGTGATTTTTTAACAACCTAGTACTTAAACTTTTATACAGTTCTGTGACCATTTTTTAATTTTTTTGAAGTTGAGTGACCAAAACATAAACTTACTAATAATTTGGTTACCTAGGATTAAATCTGTCAATGGGTCGGGTCGGGCCCTAACAAAATTCTAGGCCCGCTTGATAGGTTTAGGCTTGGCCCGACCTGAAAAATGGGCCTAAATTTTTGCCAAAGCTCGACCTAGATTATAGATGTTAAATCTGGGCCCAGCTTGGCCCGTAATAAATTATTTTAATTTATTTTTATATAAAAAATTAAAAAATAGAATACATCAAAAACACTAAAAACATTAAAATAAATGTTTCCCTAACAAATTTAGAAATACGTTACAAAAATCTTTATATTTAAATAACACTAACATAGGTGCAACTTAATAAGTAAATAACTTTAAAATAGTGGCAAAAATTAACAATAAAATAAGAGTTATACAATATATAAATAAAAACATCAAAATAGTAGCAACATAATAGAAAAAAATAGTAAAATAGTAGCAAAACAACAATTTCTTTTTGTAAATTCAGGGCGGGTCCGGACAAAACCTTAATTGAGGCCCGATCCGTTTTCTAGATGAGTATTATTTTTTGGTCTAAACCTATTTTTCGGATCTATATTTTTACCCAAACTCTCATATTTTTCGGGTGGCCTGAACTATAGATAGGTCATATAGCTTACTCAACTTATTTTCACGTTTAGTATTTTTTCCAGCACTTGTTAATCTTAAAACTTGAACAAGATTGAATATGTGTATACTTCATCATTAAAACCCCGCTGCTATCTGCAGGTTCTTACATTGACCGGAGGAGAAAGCACATCAGTGACAATCACATGGGTACTTTCTTTACTACTGAACCACCCCAATGTTCTAATCGCAGCCCAAGAAGAGATAGATCACCACGTTGGAAAGCAAAGGTGGGTTGAAGAATCAGACATTAAGAACCTCAAATACCTACAAGCTATAGTTAAGGAAACTCTACGTTTATACCCACCAGGACCAATCACCGGAATCCGTGAGGCCATGCAAGATTGTTGCATCGCCGGCTACGATGTACCAAAAGGGACTCGTTTGATCGTTAACATTTGGAAACTACAACGAGACCCACGGGTTTGGGAAAATGCCAATGAGTTTCGTCCAGAAAGGTTCATGACAACACATGTTGATTTCGATGTTAAAGGTAAAAATTTCGAGTACATGCCGTTTAGTTCCGGTAGAAGGTCGTGTCCTGGAATGACGTTTGGGTTGCAAGTTGTGCACTTGACGGTGTCGAAATTAATTCAGGGATTTGATATTAGGGTGGCGGAGGGGACCGCGGTGGATATGGAAGAAGGCTTGGGACTTGCCTTACCTAAGTTGAATCCTCTTGAAGTTGTATTATCGCCACGCCTTGGAACTGAGTTTTACGAATGCCTTTAAGATGGTGAAAAATATATACTAGAAATTTAGCGTTTTATATTTTGATTAAATAATTATTGGATGTGATAATGGCATGGTGATACAGCTTTTAGTTGAGCATTAAATAAGTTTACTGAATGCACTTGGGAATAAATGTAAGCACATTATTAAATTTTAAAGTCGATATTAGTAAAAAGATTTTATTTGAATATCATGTTTAATTGGAATAAAATTAGACCCGAAATCTATAACAAATTACAACACTTATGCTTATAGCCGAGATATTCTCATGAACTACCTGGTTGAAGAAAAGTGTGTTTGACATTGCCAGGTAAAATTATTGTAAGGGATTGAAATGTTAAAAAAATGTTTAAAATAATAAAAGTCTAGTTATGTATATGGTGTTATATATGTGCAAGATTGAGAGTACTTATATTGTTTATTATAATTGTCGAAACCATTTTTTTGAAAACAAAAATTTAGGTTATCGACTTAAAAAAATAAAAATTGGAGTCGCCACCGATCCTTGATTGAGGTGTGATCGGCTCACCTTAAAAATGATTTTGGTCTGCGAAATTTGAGAAAACAGGTTCGGGGGTCAGTTACGCACGAGGAAGGGTTAGCACCCCCGTAACGCCTAAAAATCGGTACCAAATTGATTATTTAATGTCTTAGTGTCGAGGGTTAAAAAGATTTTAAAAAAAACTCAAATGATGAAATCCGAAAATGATAATCAATTGTTCAAGTTAGATAAAGAAATTGAGACCCAATACGTTAGGGTACAATTTCTCAAAACCCCCCCGAACTTTGAATATCGCTCTTTTGTTTTTAAAGAAAATCTTCATTTCGAGAAGGCAATATGTCATGCCCAATACGTCAGGACATCACAAATTAAGTTCCCGAAAATGATTTTTACTTATACATTTTGAATAACGAATATTCTCGGTTATTTGGAATTAACAAAGAAAATCGGAACCCAATACGTTAGGGCTCAATTTCCTCACTACACCAGAATAGGCTTTTAGCGGCACTTTTTGCGGCGTTTGGAACAAAAGCGCCACAAAAAATCGAGCATTAGCGGCGATTTATCCAAAGCGCCGCTAAAGATAGAGCTTCAGCGGCGATTATCTGGAAGCGCCGCTAAAAATAGGAATTAGCGGCGTTTTACATAAAGCGCCACAAAAAACCTAAGACCAACGGCGTCATTTTTGCGATTTTTTTAAACCTTTAGCGGCGTTTTTGTGTAAGCACCGCTAATGCTCAGATCTTTAGCGGCGTTTTTGTCTAGGTGCCGCTAATGCTCGAGTCTTTAGCGGCGTTTTCGTGTAGGCGCCGCTAATGCTCGGATCTTTAGCGGCGTTTTTGTCTATGCGCCGCTAATGCTCGGATCTTTAGCGGCGTTTTTATACAAGCGCCGCTAATACTCGGATCTTTAGCGGCATTTTTAACTGAGCGCCACTAATTCTCTTGTCTTCAGCGGCGTTTGTATCTAAGCGCCGCTAATGTATTGACCTTTAGCGGCGTTTTTACCGCCGCTAATAGTAACAAAAATCTTATAAGTTGAAATAATTAATATTTTGTTCTATTTATTATATAGTGGGACAATTTACATTTAAATTATAATTAACAAATAATATTGATTAATATAAAAAGTTTTTATTAAAGAGAAGTCGTATATATATAACAGCGAACTATTTATAACAGTTGATTTAAATTACTACTTTATGAAAGAAAATATATTAAATTATGAATAAAATAAAATATAATAAAACTTAAATTTTTGTATTAATGTAAAGAATAAATTAAAAATAGAATTAACTTTTTATAAGAGTAATAAATTTTGGTAGTATATATTGTTCGACTAATTTATACAAAATATATATATTTTAACAATTAATTATTGACTATATTTTATGATTAATATATATATTAAACATTTAGGGAATTTTTTTATGGACGGTATTTTAAGGAGGACGGGGTATAGATTTAAGGTAATTGGGATTTAAGGTTAATTTAAGGGTTAGAGGTTTAAGGGTTTGAGATTTAGGGTTAATTTCAACAGTCATGCATGTTAATTAGGGTTTAATTAATTAGATTTGTTTATTATTTTTTATGGTGAATATATACATTCTTATATGTAAAATAGATATTCCAGAATAAATTTAATATATTGAATATTATAATAGGTAGATCATGATCACTTTATGCATGTCGATTGAAAATTTATAATTTGAGACTTGTAAAATGATAATTATCTTGTATATTTAAAAACATTAATTAACCGGCCCTAATAACCATTTGATTTTTTTGATATATATATATGCATGGCTATATATATGGTTAATTAGTAGCAACATTAATTAAGAACCTCAAATACCTACAAGCTATAGTTAAGGAACTCTACGTTTATACCCACCAGGACCAATCACCCGAATTCGTGAGGCCATGCAAGATTGTTGCATCGCCGGCTACGATGTACCAAAAGGGACTCGTTTGATCGTTAACATTTGGAAACTACAACGAGACCCACGGGTTTGGGAAAATGCCAATGAGTTTCGTCCAGAAAGTGTTGAAAGGTCAACAAAGGTAGGAAGCAACTTGTTAAAAAGGTTGAGCAAGTTGCACCGAATGTTGAAAAGTTGAATGGGATAATTGCAATTTTGGTCCCTAATTTTTAGGCCATTTGCAAGTTAGTCCCTGAACTTCAACTATAAATAGGCCTTTTCATTTTTCATTTCAACCATCCCAACCAAACTTTCTCTCTTAGTTTTCTCTCTTCTCCCATTTGAGAATTCTTAAGGAATTCTATTTGTTTGTAATACTTTGGAGATAGTAAAGTTATCATCTGGTGTTAGTGCCCGAGGACGTAGGTATAATTTACCGAACCTCGTTAAAACTCTTATGTTCTTTTTGTCCTATTTTTCTTTCAATATTTGAGGGTATAATAGTAGTATTTAATTGTGCTATTAAATTACTATAGAAGGGATATTCTGACTAAGGAAAGACTTGGTATTTAAGAGATCCATGTGATCCACCTCTCTTCCCTGGGAATTGAACTTTGTGTGATTTTTTAGTACAATAATTTACACGCTTCCGACCCTATTGGAATAACAAGTGGTATCAGAGCCAAAGGTTAATCGTAGTATGCTCTGTGGTTGCAGTTTAAACTGATCTTCCACATCAGAAAAGATTTCCTTAGGTATATTGAAAGATTATGGAGAAAACGGTCGGTGTAGGAGCTTCAACATCGTCCATGTGGACAAGACCGACAATTGCAAATGCAAGATTGGCCGTGGAGATCTTTGATGGCACGGGCCATTTTGGTATGTGGCAAAGTGAGGTTCTAGATGCCCTTTTTCAGCAGGGTCTAGACATTGCCATTGATGAAGAGAAACCAGATGATGTACAGGAGAAAGATTGGAAGGCGATCAATCGGTTGGCATGTGGCACAATTCGATCATGCCTTTCTCGAGAGCAGAGGTATGCTTTTTCAAAGGAGACTTCTGCAAATAAGTTGTGGGTGGCACTTGAAGAAAAATTTTTGAAGAAAAACAGTCAAAATAAGCTCCACTTGAAGGAAAGACTGTTTCGCTTCACATACGTCCCAAGTACCACAATGAATGATCACATCACCAAATTTAATCAGTTAGTCACTGATTTGCAGAATATGGATGAGACATTCAAAGATGAAGATTTGGCTTTGATGCTGTTGGGGTCACTTCCTGAGGAGTTTGAGTTCTTAGAAACTACTCTACTTCATGGCAGGAGTGATATATCTCTGAGCGAAGTCTGTGCGGCCTTATACAGTTATGAACAGAGAAAGAAGGACAAACAGAAAAACTCAATCAGAGATACAGAAGCTTTAGCAGTCCGAGGTCGTTCATACACTCGGAAGAAAACTCAAAAGGGGAGATCAAAGTCAAAGTCCAGACTCGGGAAAGATGAATGTGCTTTTTGTCATGAGAAAGGCCACTGGAAGAAAAATTGTCCAAAGCTGAAGAATAAGGGAAAAGCTGCTGTAGATGCTTGTGTTGCTAAGCATGATACTAGTGACTCTGAACTATCACTGGTTGCATCATCATCGTTGTTCCATTCAGATGAGTGGATATTGGATTCGGGTTGTACCTATCATATGTCCCTTAACCGGGAGTGGTTCTCTGATTTAGTAGAACTAAATGGAGGAGTTGTTTATATGGGTAATGACAATGCCTGTAAAACTGTTGGGATAGGTTCAATCCAATTAAAGAATAAAGATGGATCAACCAGAGTTCTGACTGATGTTCGGTACGTGCCCAGTTTGAAGAAAAATCTCATCTCATTGGGAGCCTTGGAATCCAATGGTTCAGTTGTTACTATGAGAGATGGGGTTTTGAAAGTGACATCTGGCGCACTTGTGATATTGAAGGGCATCAGGAAAAATAACTTGTATTACTACCAAGGTAGTACAGTTATTGGAGCAGTCGCTGCAGCTTCCGGCAACAAAGAATTGGACTCAATACAGTTGTGGCATATGAAGTTGGGACATGCCAGCGAAAAATCCTTGCAAATTCTGGCAAAGCAAGGATTGTTGAAAGGTGCAAAGGCTTGCAAATTAAAATTTTGCGAGCATTGTGTTCTGGGAAAGCAAAAGAGAGTGAAATTCGATACTGCTATCCATAATACAAAAGGTATTTTGGAATATGTTCACTCAGATGTGTGGGGGCCTTCCAAGACACCTTCATTGGGAGGAAAACACTACTTTGTTACTTTTGTTGATGACTTTTCCAGAAGAGTTTGGGTGTATACCATGAGAACTAAGGATGAAGTGCTTAAAGTTTTTTCTTAAATGGAAAACTATGATCGAAAACCAGACTGGCAAGAAAATCAAGCGGCTTAGGACGGACAATGGAGGGGAATATAAAAGTGATCCGTTCTTCGATGTGTGCCAAGAGTATGGTATTGTTCGACACTTCACAGTTAGGGATACACCACAGCAGAATGGATTGACAGAGCGTATGAAGCGAACATTGCTGGAGAAAGTTCGATGTATGTTGTCCAATGCTGGGTTGGGCAAGCAATTTTGGGCTGAGGCTGTGACATACGCTGGCCATCTTGTTAATCGTTTGCCATCATCTGCATTAGAAAGAAAAACTCCTATGGAGGTATGGTCTGGAAAATCGGCTACAGATTATGATTCCTTACATGTGTTTGGAACCACTGCATATTACCATGTGAAGGAGTCAAAGTTAGATCCGAGGGCAAAGAAAGCTCTCTTTATGGGAATCACTTATGGAGTGAAGGGATTTCGTCTTTGGTGCTTAAGCACAAAGAAAATGACCTGTAGCAGAGATGTTACCTTTGATGAATCTGCCACATTGAAAAAGGTAGCAGATAAAGATATTCAGACGAGCAATACTCCACAGCAGGTGGAGTGTACTCCAAAACAGGTAGAGTTTGAGCAGATGGGGATTTGCCCAGTTAATAAGTCTAATTCTCCAGCCACAATGGTGGAATTAGAGGTTGAAGAGGTTCTGACCCAAGAACCACTAAGTACACCAGAACCAGTTGCAGTTGCAAGGCCACAGAGAGAAATTCGTAAACCTGCTCGATTTACTGATATGGTGGCCTACGCCCTTCCCGTTGTTGATGATATTCCTATCATTTATCAAGAAGCAATGCAAAGCTTAAAAAGTGATAAATGGAAAAGCGCCATGGATGAAGAAATGCAGTCTCTCCGGAAGAACAATACTTGGGAGTTGGCGCAATTACCGAAAGGTAAAAGGGCAATCGGATGCAAGTGAGTATTCGCAAAGAAAGATGGATCTCCTAGCAAGAAGGATATTCGCTACAAGGCAAGATTGGTAGCTAAAGGCTACGCTCAGAAGGAGGGAATTGACTACAATGATGTATTTTCCCCTGTTGTGAAGCATTCATCCATTAGAATTTTGTTGGCCTTGGTAGCACAGTTGAATTTGGAGCTAGCTCAACTTGATGTTAAGACGGCTTTCTTGCATGGTGAGTTAGAAGAGGAGATCTATATGACTCAGCCCGAAGGATACACAGATGCTGGTGGTAGAAATTGGGTTTGTAAGCTTAACAAATCACTATATGGATTGAAGCAATCCCCGGGCAGTGGTACAAGCGATTTGATAGCTTTATGAGAAGGCAGAAGTACACAAGAAGCAAATATGACAATTGTGTATATTTGCAGAAGCTGCATGACGGATCTTTCATTTATCTACTCTTGTATGTTGATGATATGTTAATCGCTTCAAAGAGCCAAAATGAGATAGATAAGCTGAAGGTTCAGTTGAATCAAGAGTTCGAGATGAAAAATCTAGGTGAGGCTAAGAAGATTCTCGGCATGGAGATAAGTAGAGATAGACCGAGAGGCAAGCTCTGTTTAAATCAGAAGCAATATCTGAAAAAGGTATTACAATGTTTTGGTGTAAATGAAAACACAAAACATGTAAGTACCCCACTTGCTTCTCATTTGAAACTTAGTGCTCAATTATCTCCAAAGACTGAAGATGAAAGAGAATATATGGCGAAAGTCCCATATGCTAATGCAGTTGGGAGTTTGATGTATGCGATGGTGTGTACGAGGCTTGACATTTCACAAGCTGTTGGAGTTGTGAGCAGGTATATGCATGATCCTGGAAAAGGACATTGGCAAACTGTGAAATGGATTCTACGGTATCTTCGAAAAACCGTAGATGTTGGTTTAATTTTTGAACAGGATGAAGCACTTGGTCAGTTTGTAGTTGGATATGTTGATTCCGGCTTTGCTGGTGATTTAGATAAACGTCGTTCAACTACGGGGTATCTGTTTACTCTTGCGAAAGCCCCAGTGAGTTGGAAGTCTACCTTACAGTCTACAGTAGCTGTGTCTACTACAGAGGCAGAATATATGGCAGTTACAGAAGCTGTTAAGGAGGCTATTTGGCTTAATGGATTGTTGAAAGACTTAGGAGTTGTTCAAAGTCACATAAGTTTATATTGTGACAGTCAGAGCACTATTCATTTAGCGAAAAATCAAGTCTATCATTCAAGAACCAAGCATATCGACGTAAGATATCACTTTGTGCGGGAAGTCTTTGAAAAAGGAAAAATTCTACTTCAGAAGATTCCGACAGCAGATAATCCCGCAGATATGATGACCAAGGTGGTAACAACAATCAAGTTTTTGAACTTGATTAACATCCTGAGAATTTGAGCACCTACAGGTGTATGGCGCTCGAGAGCGTATTTAGAGGCACTACAAAAGATAACTTTATCGAATTTGGGGAGTTGAAGGAAGTGTGTGAAGATGTGATTATCCTAATCAAATCTTCAATGTGGAGATTGTTGAAAGGTCAACAAAGGTAGGAAGCAACTTGTTAAAAAGGTTGAGCAAGTTGCACCGAATGTTGAAAAGTTGAATGGGATAATTGCAATTTTGGTCCCTAATTTTTTAGGCCATTTGCAAGTTAGTCCCTGAACTTCAACTATAAATAGGCCTTTTCATTTTTCATTTCAACCACCCCAACCAATCTTTCTCTCTTAGTTTTCTCTCTTCTCCCATTTGAGAATTCTTAAGAAATTCTATTTGTTTGTAATACTTTGGAGATAGTAAAGTTATCATCTGGTGTTAGTGCCCGAGGACGTAGGTATAATTTACCGAACCTCGTTAAAACTCTTATGTTCTTTTTGTCCTATTTTTCTTTCAATATTTGAGGGTATAATAGTAGTATTTAATTGTGCTATTAAATTACTATAGAAGGGATATTCTGACTAAGGAAAGACTTGGTATTTAAGAGATCCATGTGATCCACCTCTCTTCTCTGGGAATTGAACTTTGTGTGATTTTTTAGTACAATAATTTACACGCTTCTGACCCTATTGGAACAACAGAAAGGTTCATGACAACACATGTTCATTTCGATGTTAAAGGTAAAAATTTCGAGTATATGCCGTTTAGTTCCGGTAAAAGGTCGTGTCCTGGAATGACGTTTGGGTTGCAAGTTGTGCACTTGACGGTGTCGAAATTAATTCAGGGGTTTGATATTAGGGTGGCGGAGGGGACCGCGGTGGATATGGAAGAAGGCTTGGGACTTGCCTTACCTAAGTTGAATCCTCTTGAAGTTGTATTATCGCCACGCCTTGGAACTGAGTTTTACGAATGCCTTTAAGATGGTGAAAAATATATACTAGAAATTTAGAGTTTTATATTTTGATTAAATAATTATTGGATGTGATAATGGCATGGTGATACAGCTTTTAGTTGAGCATTAAATAAGTTTACTGAATGCACTTGGGAATAAATGTAAGCACATTATTAAATTTTAAAGTCGATATTAGTAAAAAGATTTTATTTGAATATCATGTTTAATTGGAATAAAATTAGACCCGAAATCTATAACAAATTACAACACTTATGCTTATAGCCGAGATATTCTCATGAACTACCTGGTTGAAGAAAAGTGTGTTTGACATTGCCAGGTAAAATTATTGTAAGGGATTGAAATGTTAAAAAAAATGTTTAAAATAATAAAAGTCTAGTTATGTATATGGTGTTATATATGTGCAAGATTGAGAGTACTTATATTGTTTATTATAATTGTCGAAACCATTTTTTTGAAAACAAAAATTTAGGTTATCGACTTAAAAAAATAAAAATTGGAGTCGCCACCGATCCTTGATTGAGGTGTGATCGGCTCACCTTAAAAATGATTTTGGTCTGCGAAATTTGAGAAAACAGGTTCGGGGGTCAGTTACGCACGAGGAAGGGTTAGCACCCCCGTAACGCCTAAAAATCGGTACCAAATTGATTATTTAATGTCTTAGTGTCGAGGGTTAAAAAGATTTAAAAAAAAACTCAAATGATGAAATCTGAAAATGGTAATCAATTGTTCAAGTTAGATAAAGAAATTGAGACCCAATACGTTAGGGTACAATTTTTCAAAACCCCCCCGAACTTTAAATATCGCTCTTTTGTTTTTAAAGAAAATCTTCATTTCGAGAAGGCAATATGTCATGCCTAATACGTCAGGACATCACAAATTAAGTTCCCGAAAATGATTTTTACTTATACATTTTGAATAACGAATATTCTCGGTTATTTGGAATTAACAAAAAAAATCGGAACCCAATACGTTAGAGCTCAATTTCCTCACTACACCAGAATAGGCTTTTAGCGGCACTTTTGCGGCGTTTGGAACAAAAGCGCCACAAAAAATCGAGCATTAGCGGCGATTTATCCAAAGCGCCGCTAAAGATAGAGCTTCAGCGGTGATTATCTGGAAGCGCCGCTAAAAATAGGAATTAGCGGCGTTTTACATAAAGCGCCACAAAAAACCTAAGACCAACGGCGTCGGTTTTGCGATTTTTTTAAACCTTTAGCGGCGTTTTTGTGTAAGCGCCGCTAATGCTCGGATCTTTAGCGGCATTTTTGTCTAGGTGCCGCTAATGCTCGAGTCTTTAACGGCGTTTTCGTGTAGGCGCCTCTAATGCTCGGATCTTTAGCGGCGTTTTTGTCTATGCGCCGCTAATGCTCGGATCTTTAGCGTCGTTTTTATACAAGCGCCGCTAATACTCGGATCTTTAGCGGCGTTTTTAACTGAGCGCCACTAATTCTCTTGTCTTCAGCGGCGTTTGTATCTAAGCGCCGCTAATGTATTGACCTTTAGCGGCGTTTTTACCGAAGCGCCGCTAATAGTAACAAAAATCTTATAAGTTGAAATAATTAATATTTTGTTCTATTTATTATATAGTGGGACAATTTACATTTAAATTATAATTAACAAATAATATTGATTAATATAAAAAGTTTTTATTAAAGAGAAGTCATATATATATAACAGCGAACTATTTATAACAGTTGATTTAAATTACTACTTTATGAAAGAAAATATATTAAATTATGAATAAAATAAAATATAATAAAACTTAAATTGTTGTATTAATGTAAAGAATAAATTAAAAATAGAATTAACTTTTATAAGAGTAATAAATTTTGGTAGTATATATTGTTCGACTAATTTATACAAAATATATATATTTTAACAATTAATTATTGACTATATTTTATGATTAATATATATATTAAACATTTAGGGAATTTTTTATGGACGGTATTTTAAGGAGTACGGGGTATAGATTTAAGGTAATTGGGATTTAAGGTTAATTTAAGGGTTAGAGGTTTAAGGGTTTGAGATTTAGGGTTAATTTCAACAGTCATGCATGTTAATTAGGGTTTAATTAATTAGATTTGTTTATTATTTTTTATGGTGAATATATACATTCTTATATGTAAAATAGATATTCCAGAATAAATTTAATATATTGAATATTATAATAGGTAGATCATGATCACTTTATGCATGTCGATTGAAAATTTATAATTTGAGACTTGTAAAATGATAATTATCTTGTATATTTAAAAACATTAATTAACCGGCCCTAATAACCATTTGATTTTTTTGATATATATATATGCATGGCTATATATATGGTTAATTAGTAGCAATATACCAGATGCAAAAATATCGATACTTAAGTTCAAAAATGATAAAAACTTATATTTAGATCCATACGGAAATTTTTGTCATAAAGATAATATTGCTAGCATATTTCAACTAATTTGTACACAACATTTTAAACTACTATATATATAATTAACTTGCATGTTTAATAGATTTTCACTATATTTTGTGATTATTAATATAAATTTAGGGAATTTTTTGGGTTTGGTCGGGGTCATGATAGGGTTTCTTAAGAGGTTAATATTAGATTGATTAATTTTTACGGTAAATATATATATTTGTAAAATAAATCCAGATGATCAATAAATTTAATTAATATATATTAATGAAGTTTAGTATAGTTTATATTATAATTATTAATAGATATAATAGGTGCGTGGTAGTTAGATGATCATTTTATGGATGCATGTTAATTTATAATTTGAAGATTGTTAAATGATACAATTAACTAATAATATATAGTAACGTTGTATATTTAAAAACATTTAACCGAAATATTGAACGGCCATTTGATATTTTTGATATATATGGATATATATATAGTTATTAACTATTTAATTTGTATATATAGGACCAAAATAATCTTGGTATAAATAAATAAACAAATAAATAAGTAGGTAATTATGTATTTTTTAAATAAATAGGTAATTAATTATTTAAATGTAAGATCCACAAAAAAAGAGAGAGAAATTTAGCGGCGTTTCTATAGAAAAACGCCGCAAAAGGTAGCCTTTACCGGCGTTGTAGTAAAAAACGCCACAAATATTGCAATATACGACGTCGTTACGTGTTAGGGAATCAGTTTCTATTGTGGCGTTTTATAGGTAAGCGCCGCTAATATTCTTGATACTCTATCAGAACGGCTTCGTTTCAGTTGAATGATGTACTCTATTACTGGCGTTTTTCGGGAAAACGCCGCAAATATGTCTACAATTTTGTGAAAACATCACCGTTTGTTTGTGTAATTGAAAATTTGATGTTTAGGGGTTAGGGGGATTTAGGGTTTAAGGGTTATGCTTTAGGGGTTAAGGGATTTAGGGGTTAGGGGTTAGGATGGATTTGGGGTTTAGGGTTTCAACGGTTATGTTAGAGTTTAAGTTATTAGATTAATTAGTTTTATTAATTTTTATATCAAATATGTTCTTATATATTTCTAAAATATATAATAATAAATTTAATATATTGAAATTATGAGTGTATAGTTTAAATTTATTTATTTATCAATAAATTAAATATTATAAATTTCAAACTTTATACAAAAAAATAAATATTATAAATGTAATATTACAAATTAAAAGTTTTTACTATTAATTATTGTTTAATCAATTATAACTATTTTATGATTATTAAAGATTTAGGGATTATTTTGGATGGCCGTGTTATTTTAAGGATTAGGGGGTATATATGAATTTAAGGTTTGGGATATAAGGGTTAGGGGTTTAGGGGTTATGAGTTACGGGCCAAGGGATAGTGGTTTAGAATTTAGGGTTTAGGGTTTCAGGGGTCGGATAAAGGTTTTAGGTTAGTTTAGATTAATTTCTTTAAATAATGTTTTAAAAAATCAATTTAAAGTACCCATTGATATCAATTATATTAATGTTTTTGTCATTTAAATATTATTTTAAATAGAATTAAGTTTAATAAGTTAAAAATAGTTTGAAATATGCATTAAAGCTTTATTAAACGACGCCGTTTCAGATTCTAAATTCAATTTTTAGTGGCGTTTTTTGGAAACGCCGCAAATATACAAGAAATAGTGGCGTTTTCCTAACAAACGCCGGAATGGTGTCTTAAAATTTTGGCAAAACGATGCCGTTTCTTTCATCGTGTTTTAACTTATCATTTTCTCTATAAGGTAGAACACAATAAACACAGAAACAAACAGCCTTCAGACAAAACGGAAGCGATAGAAACGAAAGAGAAAAAACAAAGGAAAAAAGGGAGAGGAGAACTCATAAATCGGGTGAAACGAAGCAACAGCTGAGCCAATCTTGACAGGATACTATCAAAGTTGCGGAATTTTTGGGGAAAAGGTAAGCTTTTTTTCTTTTCAAATGCTGTATCTTGATTTAGGGTTTGGGTTAAGTGTAATTTGGTAAATTGGGGTTTAAATAATAAATTCAATCACCAAGCTCTGGCCTGTTTGTTTGGGAATTCGGGGAATTTGGGAATTTTTTCGTGTCTAGGGTTTGGGAAGAAGTACCTATCCTGTGTTTGCTTTCTAGTTTGTTCTTCTCATTGTTGAAGAGTTAACATTAACATTAACATTCAGGAGGGACATAGGCTTCTAATTTTGTAAGATGCCATAATAAATTGTGGTCGGGGTATTCTTTTGCAAATAATTTGTTATATTTTGTTAAAATGTTGGTAAATCGATTATGTGTATTGAAGAAGCAAATCTGTCTTAAAAAATGTGCTCATTATGTATGTATATATTTACGAATGATGGTGACTTGCTCTAATTTGTTTGAAATCGAAATTCATTTTGAATTGCGCTTTCTTGATGCACCAGTAAACTTCGCTGTCAACCGATAATTGCTTGGTATTCTAAGGTTAATCTTTGGGCACTTAATTTGGTTAATTGGCATTTTAACGCTGACAAGTTAAACTTTAGGTTTGGTTTATGAGAGACTGGGTTTGGGGATTAGGCCTCTTTTGGCGAAAATAAAATTACATAACTCACACGTTAAAGTTGTAGCTATTATTCTTATGCATCGTTGGAACATATATTGAGATTATCTGGTTGCAATATTTTGCAGTGACTACCTATTCCAGCTTCTGCTTATTGGAGATTCTAGTGTTGGAAAATCTTGTCTTCTTTTGAGATTTGCTGTAAGTTTCTTGACTTACGTTTCCATTTGAAAGCAACTGTCTACATTGTAGACATCTATTTTCGTTATCATACATTCTTAGTTTCTTATATGATTGCCCCGAATGTTTATATCCATGTATGATGCTAGATTGTAATAATATTTCATTAAAAAATTGCACTGCATATAACATGTGTCTTGAGAGAGTGAAATGTGCACTTCACGAGTTTGGACATAGGCAGTTGGGGCCTCTGAATCTTGTCACTATATTTAGTTGTATATGAAGATATCAAACATGTGGAATTTTGGATATTTCCAGATGGTTATGCAGGACAAAAAGTTTGGCCTACACTTCTATGAATTTGAAGAATTTTTCTATTTTTGTGTTTCAAAACATTCATTTTCTTGGATAGCAAGATTATCATTCATGTACTGCAAAGAACAAGTTTTAAAGGTTATTTTTGATTGGAGTATTATTTTTTACTCATGTTTTTAGTATATGGGTTAACAATAAACTAATTCAGTTGGTAATATTTAGCCACTTTTATGATTTATTTTTAGCAAAAGAGGGGAATTTTTCGCTTATTTTGAACAAGCCTCATTTTTTACAAGAGTTATTACTCATCAAGTTTAAATTTGTACTAACTATTTTGTTTTATTTTATGTCTAACCATTGTAATACATATATAATAAATAAGTTTTTTCCTCATATTATTACTCTAGTAGCCAAACGAGGCATTATTGTGTAATGATAGCAAAAAAAAGTACCAAACTTGAAAATGTTAATAATGACGACCAAAATTTTAGAAGTTTTAATAACAATAATAATATAAAGGGGAACACATATTCTTGAAAGTTTTAACAACAATAAAAAAAGTAATAAATTTATAAGATATTGACATTGATTTATTTTTATTTAGTTATAGAATATTTAAAAGCATAATACAAGTTTTATTAAAAATTTAAAAGCAATGGGTTTTTTTAGGTTTTAAATGGGTTTATATATTAAAACAATTAAGTTTTTTTAAAAAAATTTTCAATCTGCAGTACCTTATCACTGATAATTTGCATGGTATTTATTGCTCTACATGATGTTGCTGTCAATCTCTACATGCATATGGGCACCAATTCGAGCAGTAATACCCATCTCTAATTACATAACTTAGTTAATTAATATTATACATAACTGACAACTTACATAACTTATAACTTACAACTTACATAACTTACATTTTTTTAATTATTCATAAATTACATAACATACATTAATATTATACATAAATTACATAACTTAGTTAATTAATATTATACATAAATTACATAACTTAATTTTATGTTCTTATACATAACTTACATTAATATTATACATAAATTACATAACTTAATTAATTAATTAATATTATACATAAATTACATAACTTAATTTTATGTTATTATACATAACTTACATTAAAATTATACATAAATTACATAACTTAATTAATTAATATACATAAGTTACATAACTTACATTAATATGATACATAAATTACATAACTTAGTTAATTAATATTATACATATGTTACATAACTTACATTAATATGATACATAAATTACATAAGTTAGTTAATTAATATTATACATAACTTACAACTTACAACTTACATAACTTACATAACTTACATTTTTTTAATTATTCATAAATTACATAACTTAATTAGTTAATATACATAAATTACATAACTTAATTAATTAATTAATATTATACATAAATTACATAACTTAGTTAATTAATATTATACATAACTTACAACTTACATAACTTACAAATTACATAACTTACAATTTTTTAATTATTCGTAAATTACATAACTTACTTAATTTTCATAATAAATAACTTACATAACTTACAACTTACATAACTTATACGACATACATAACTTACATAGCATAATTTGACTAATACACAACTTACATAATTTTCATAATAAATAACTTACATAATACATAACTTACGTAGCTTAGTTATACTTATTCCTAAATCCTAAACCCGTGCAATTTATTCTCAAGATTAGGCTTCAAGAAATAAGAAATGGACCGGTCTTGGATGAATTTGTCAAGGGTAAGCGACGGTTATCGAAATGGAGTACAAACTTTTCTAGATTTTGCATTTCAATATGCAAGCCAAGAGAACATGATTCTTTGCCCGTGTAAGAAGTGTGTCAACATAAACTGGCATTATCGTGAAGTTGTATACGAGCATCTAATTGTTGATGGGTTTGTTCGTGGTTATAAACAATGGTTTTTTCATGGAGAATGCCCGCCTAGTACTTCCTCTTCAAGGATGGATGTATCTTATGATAGTACTGCCTACCATCAGTCTGTTAGAGGGGATGACATGGAAGGGATGTTGCGTTAAGCATTTAATATTCAGAGTCATGGTTTACAGTCGTTCCCACCTGACTTTCTGCCATCTGATGATTGTAATCTCGGTGGAAATGCTGGTGCCCAACCCGGAAGAAGTGTACATCATGAAGAGCCGAATGGAGAAGCGGCAAAGTTCTACGCGCTACTTAATGAGATGGACGAAGAACTGTATGAGGGATCGAAAATTTCAAAAATGTCATTTTGCATTCGTCTTTTCCAGTTAAAATGTTTGGGAGGGTGGACCGGGAACTCATTGACAATGCTGTTAGAGTTTTTGAGAGAAATGTTTTCGTTTGCAAAAATCCCTCAGTCTTGCAAAGATATGAAGAAAATTATAAAAGACTTAGGTCTTGGGTACAACAAAATCCATAGTTGCCCGAATGATTGCATGTTGTATTGGGGCGATCGGAGAAACCAACAGTGTTGTTATGTATGCGGCGAATCCCGTTGGATAAATAGAAACACAGAAGATGGGAACGACGATATAGTGCGTCAATAGGTTTGGAGTGGGAAGAATGTCACTGACGAAGTTAAATGGCTTTCCTAAGGTCCAAATCGGGTGGTTAAAAGATATAGTGCGTTCCTCATAAACGGATTCAGATTTCATACAAAATATCGTGAGAGATTGAGGAGAACGCAAAATTGTGGAATAGTGGTTAATTCCTCAATTACAAGTTATGCTAGTGCTAGGGACAATAATCCTGTGGAGGGAAATGTGGAATATTTTGGACTTCTTACTGGCATAATTGAGTTGGATTACTACGGCAAATGGAAAGTTGTCTTATTTCGAGGTGATTGGGCCGATGTTAATACTGCACGTGGAATCAAGCAAGATCAATTTTGTTTCACAATGGTAAACTTCGATCGATTGATTCACATAGGACAACAATTGATTGATGAGCCGTATGTATTTTCTTCTCAAGTCAAACAAGTTTTTTACTCAAAAGACCCAACTGATGAGGGTTGGTACGTTGTACTCCGTAACATCCCTAGAGACTTGTTTGACATGGGCAGTGGAAGTAGAGATGACATTGACGACAGAACACAAACTTTGCCATTTCCAGAACAGAACTTAAACGAAAACATCCCTGGTACTAGTACACAATTTCAATGGGTCCGCCAGGATACGGATGAAGAGACTTACGAATTATAATGTAGTAAGCTTTTACGATTATCTAATTACATCTACGAATGATGATATTTCAACTATTTTATATGAGATATTATTGTTGTAATTGTATACTAAGTTTTCAACTAATTTATTTGTATTGCAGATAAAATGCCTAGAAGAAAAGTGCGATCGCACCGCATTGTTCAAGGTACTCCAAACTCGGCGGAAACAAACAACACTGAATAACAGACTGCTATTGGATCTTCGAATGTTCCGGTTACACCTGAGGAACCTATAGAAGTTTAAAGTAATTTAACATTTAATTTACATGTGTGTTGACTTCTTGTTTTTTTTTTAAATTTCGTATATTACAATACTTTTATTTTTCAGATGAAATTGGTGGGACGCGGAGAGGTCGCGGACGTACGGTATTGAGCGATTTATACGACCTAGATCCAGTCGAGCATGTCCAAGTATCCAGTAATAGCTTTGGTCAGCCTGTTGGATCAGAAGCTCGCCTTTTAGCAGGATACATGGGCATTCTAGCACGGAATGCAAATATGTTGCCAATTAACTTCGACTCATGGCATAAAATGCCCGAGAGTAACAAGAACCAAGCTCTCGATAACATTAAGGTAACAAAACGTGTATGTCATTTATAATACTTGGGTTTAAGTTTCGTTTACATTTACTTTCTTAAGTTGTGTTTTTTGTAGGCGAGATTTGCTCTAGAGGTCTCCGATGCTTATGTAAAGAAGGCATTGGGAAAAAGATGGAGAGACCATAAGAGCACTTTAAAGAAAGACTATTTTAAGACAAAAACAACACTGGACGAGAGATTACAAAATGTCCCGCCGGGAATGCTGAGGTACCAGTGGGAAGAGGTCGTTAGATTTTGGGCTTCAAAGAAAGGAGAGGTATGTGTAACTTATAAAAT
Source organism: Gossypium hirsutum (assembly GCF_007990345.1). Classification (NCBI taxonomy): domain Eukaryota; kingdom Viridiplantae; phylum Streptophyta; class Magnoliopsida; order Malvales; family Malvaceae; genus Gossypium; species Gossypium hirsutum. Next base: position 12,375,907 of record NC_053443.1, read on the forward strand.
TTTGAAATTATTTTGGTGTATAGTATTTCCTAATTAATGTACTAATAATTTCATAATGTAGGATCGTGAGGAAGTTGGAAAAAAAAGTAGGCAGCAACAAAAATTCACTCACACAGCTGGGTCGAAAAGTTTTGGGTGTGTAGCTCATGCAGAGGTATTTTCAATTTTTATATATTGGAGGATGATAACTACTTACTTACATTAATATTTTTACTATTGTATTGTAGGAACTGTCATCCGGTAAAAAAGTTGGACGCCTTCAACTTTTTGACATTACACATAGGAAGAAAGATGGAAACCATATGACTCCTGAAGCTGCAGAAATTATGGTACGTTTGCTTAATTAATACAATTTCACTTGTTTTAATTATTTATAGTGTTTATTTTCTAATGATTTATTTCATTTATTGTAATGCAAATATTGTTAAGTTATGTTGCATTGGGTTTTTTAATATATATTGCGTCCCTAACTATTTGATTTATTTTTTAGGAAAAATTAAGGATAAAAAGGCGGAGTACGAAGCGATTGCTTCCAGTGATAGTTCTATTCATATTGACGACATTGATAACCGGATTATCACTGAAGTTTTGGGTCCTGAAAGGTATGGTCGGGTTCGATTTCAAGGATCTTTTGTTAACCCATCCCAATTTTTTGGATCTAGCTCGCAACAATATATGCCTTCGGGGAGTCGAGCTGAAGCTGAAGTTCAGAGGTTAAGAGACCAGATGGATCGTATGCAAGCGACAACAATTGAGCAAATTACACAACTTAAAGCAGAGGCAACATCGAGAGAAGCTGAGGTTCAAAAAAGATATGAAGAACTCAAGCTACAACTGAAAGCAGATGCAGCAGCGAGAGAAGCTGAGGTTCAACAAAAGTATGAAGAACTCCAGCAGCAGCTTAAAGCAGATGAGGCAGCAAGAGAAGCAGAGGCCGCAGCGAGAGAAGTATAGGATGCAGCGAGGGAAGCAGAAGCTAAAGCGAGGGAAGCAGAGGCTGCAGCGAGGGAAGCAGAGCAGTGTCAAAAGTTCGATGAACTCCAGCAGCAGCTTCAAAGTATGATGAAGATGTTTCAGTAGTCGCAACAGCCGCCGTCTTAGACTATAGTGTAAATATACTTCGATTTTGACTTTTAATTATCATTTTAACTTTTAACATTTTTGTAAGAATAATACGATTTTTATTTTATTTATTGATATTTATTATATTATTTGTTTAATATATTGATTTATTACTTTTGGCTGGTTTAGATATGATTTCTTTTGATTTGTTTTTACAGGAGGGCTGAAAATATAAAAAATTTAATTTTACAAATCTGCCAAATTTAGTAGCGTTTTTAAAAAAAAAACGCCACTAAAGGTGTTGGCCTTTAGTGGCGTTTTTGGTCAAAGCGCCGCTAAAGATAAGGGTCTTTAGCGGCGTTTGTGGAAAAAGCGCCACTAAAGATCATAGTCTTTAGTGGCGTTTGTGGTCAAAGCGCCGCTATAGATCAGGGTCTATTGAGGCGTTTGAGGGGAAAGCGCCGCTAAAGACCTTGATCTTTAGTGGCGTTTTTGGGAGAAGCGCCACTAAAGATAAGGGTCTTTAGCGGTGCTTCCACTAAATCGCCGCTAAAGGTCTTAGTCTTCAGCGTCGTTTGTGCAAGATGCGCCGCTAAAGATCAGGGTCTTTAGCAGTGCATTCATTAGCGGCGTCTGTTGCGGCGCTTTTAAAAGCGCCGCTAAAAGTATCTGCAGCGCTAAAGGCCTAAAAAAGCGCCACTAAAAGCCTGTTTTGGTGTAGTTCCTAACTTTGAATATCGTTTTTATTTTAAAAACCTTTGGCAAAATCAAAATATATTTTTAAAACATATGTTTAAAAAAAATGAATGCAATATGAAACAAATATTTTAATTTTAATCATATGTATACATAAGTATGACATATAAATAATTTTTGCAAATATGTATATGGATATGAGAGGAAAAAATGCATAAATTTTATAAAATGTCAATGCATATATCTATATGAATACATAAGTCATAAGAATAAAACGATAATAAAATACACATAAAATATATTCATGTATTTATAAAAAAATGTATAAGCATAATATATTGGTAAATATAAAAATATATATTTATATTTATAATAAGTTTTGAATAGAGTATAAATATATATGTACATATTATAAAAATGTATAAACATATACAAATTATAAAACATGGGAAACGTATAAATGTTATAAAATATAAATGTATATACATATATATAAAAACTATGAAAATAAAATAATAAATAGAAAAAAAAATGTATAGGTATTTAAAAAAATTTTAAATATATATATATATTATAAAATACTCATGCGTGTATATGTGTAAGTATAATAATAATATAATAATGATAATAATAATAATTATTATAATAATTACAACCACTATATTAATAAAATAAACTAAAAAAAAACTTAAAACGAAAGATCATGGATTAAATTGAAAATAACTGAAGTTTCAGGGGCAAATTTGAAATAAATAAAACATCAATGGATCAAATAGAACATGCAGTTAACAGTGGAGGACCGAAAGTAAAATTAATCCAAACCTCCCAAAACTCCACGCAACAATGGATTAAAATAAAACAAATTCAGCATTTCTTGGAAAAATTTGAAAACAAACAACAATGATTTTGAAATGATGGGATAAAATGGAAGGATTAAAAACGTAAATATCCCATCAGTGCTTAAAACCCTTTTCAATCTCAAATTTAAATGCTATTCTGCAGCAGCAATAGCCGTAAAAACTGTTTCATCTCCTTCCCAACTCTTCACGCCAAAACCTTTAACTTTGATTTGGACAAAACGAAGCAAACGATGCCGATGGCGCGCCTCTGCTGGTAAGAATCTCCTCCCTTTCTTTTACTTTTCATTTGTTTCCAAAAAAATGAAGTAAAATACAAAAAAAATATGAGACAAAAAAATAGAAACAGTAAAAACTTGGAAAGAACAAATCACCTTCAAAATTTTTTTTTTCTGATTCTTTTCTTTCGTATTTCAGTATTTTTCAATATATGTGTGTAACCCTTTTACAGATTTGATTTGGCTTTATATAGCTGAAACAACGGAGAAAGAAACTATCGAAAAAACTCTCCTCCTTTTGTCATAATTTATGCTATTATTTCTATTCGTGGTTCATGGCTTGTTGCAGGTACGAGCATCGTGCGAAGCTACCAGATGTGGGTGAGACGACGTTGGCAGTTGCTATGCGTTCGTGCGTGAAGACGGTTGCTGCAATGTGGGGGCGAGGGTGACGCCGATGCGCTGCTTATTGCCAAAGGTTTCTGCTGTTCATTTTTTTGTGTTTTAGGCTAGTGGGTTAGGTATTTGGGTTGTTTGGGTATTGGGCTTGTAATTTGGTTATTGGGTCAGAGTATTATTGGGTTTAAAACTGGGTTTAGTAATAGGCTATTATATATAGCCAGGCCAAAATTGGCCTATTACAGCTGCCCCTCTTTGCTCGTTATTGTGTAATGATAACAGGGCAAAGACTTTAGCAATGGTCAATTTTGCCTGGTTGTATTGGATTTCGGGACTCTTTTCTTCAAGTAGCCTCATTCCATCCTACTGCATTCTCAGAAGTATAGGAACTAGTGCTTCGATCCACTTCACTACAACATCAAGGAGATAGGATTTGGGTCTTCAGTCTGCTCGAAAGAATAAAATTTGCTATCTCAAGTCCACTCCACTGCACCACCAGGGAAGTAAGATCTGCCGCTGTGGCTTCAATCTTTTTAATTGCGCTGTCGGAGAAACCAGATCCACCGTTATGACTTCAATCTGCTACACTGCACCGCCAGGGAAGTAAGATTCGCCGTTGTGGCTTCAATCTTTTTAATTGCGCTGTCGAAGAAATCAAATCCGCCGTTGTGACTTCAATCTGCTCCACTACACCACCAGGGAAGTAAGATCTGCTGTTGTGGCTTCAAAAATTTTTTAATTGCGCTATCGAGGAAACCAGATCCGCCGTTGTGACTTCAATCTGCTCCACTGCACCACCAAGGAAGTAAGATCTGCTGTTGTGGCTTCAAACTTTTAAATTGCGCTGTCGGAGAAACCAGATCCGCCGTTATGACTTTAATCTGCTCACTGCACCGCCAGGGAAGTAAGATCCGTTATTGTGGCTTCAATCTTTTTAATTGCGCTGTCGGGGAAACCAGATCCGCCGTTGTGACTTCAATCTGCTCCACTACACTGCCAGGGAAGTAAGATCCGCCGTTGTGGCTTCAATCTTTTTAATTGCAATGCCAAAGAGATAAGATTCGCTGCCCACAGCTTCAATCCGCTCCACTTCAACTAATCCAAACCTTAACGCTAGGGAGATAAGATTCGCCATCGTGGCTTCAATCTGCTCCGCTACAACACCCAGGGAAAAAATTGCTATTTTCAACCTACTCCACTTCTGTTAAAGAAGATAAGGCTGAAGTTTTACCGGTTTGTTCTCTAGGGAACACGACCTGTATAATTCAAATTATGAACCTAATTATGCCTAGTGATTAGGATGTCATGATTAAAATGAATCAAATGCTCCTAACTAGACATGTATGAATGCCATTTGAATGAATGTAAAATATTATTTTTTCAAGAATGATCCTTCTTAAGTCGTCATTACTCAAAGTTTATTAAGATTTTACCACTGGCGCGCCACAACACCTTATTGCTTGGCTAGTCTCTCCAAAGAAACACTTGATCAGATTGCCTCCACTATAAACTTAAAAGGTCAATCTACTGGGACGCAAAATTTGTACCATCTTTCTCCCGCTGTAACCCAAGGGTAGAAAAAAAATCTAGCCTCTCAATCTTCTCTTATTGCAATGTGAAGCACTTTGGTCCTTTACACCGTTCTCAGGGTCATACCAAATGCATATGCACAAATGAATGATTTTCTTCTCCAAGTAAACCCCTTTCTATTGCTTGGTGATTATTACTTACTTGTTTATTTAAGCCTCGTCACCAACTTGACATCTTGTCATTTTGTTCAATCAATGTTTTTGACAACAAAATCCAAAGAGAAAGTCTTAATTTAGACCATTCCTTATCAGATTTCCAACCCTTAAACCTAGTGCGTTCTAAATAATAGTCCTGTTTCAGGTTCTCGTATTATTTAGAAACTTCTAGAGTAATATGCAAAACTTCCTTTGTGAAAGTTTTATTAGTCCATTAATCATCATTCTAATACAACATGCTTGCAAAAAGAGCAAAACGATGGATAACATAGAATTGATTTGAGAGCATAGCTTGAAATAAATATATTATCAAGAATTTTAAGAATAAAATAGGAATTGACTCGTATCTTAAAAAAGAATAAAGTATTCCAAGAATAAGCCATTCAATAAAAATAGTATAAAAACTAGGTGCCCCAGATATCGCAGCTTGAACTTCTCTATACAAACTTCCTGAAGACCATTCTGAGTTTGACATGTGCTTAGGAGATCTACAATACTCTGTCGATGCTCCAAGATGTCGCGTACCCTTTCTTGCTGATTCAGGCATAGCAAGATCGCTACATGCCCCAATCTGATCAGAATTGAGCTACTCTTATTACCTCATGCCCCATTTTGATCAATATTTGAGCCGCCCTTTTCGGGTTTTTAACTCAAATCCCCTTTGGTCTAAGGCGCCCTTTGCGGGTTTTCACCTTAGCCTCTCCTTTTTTATTTTTCCATTTTTCATTTTTCATTTTTTTATTTTCATTTTTCACATCTTTTTCACATCATCTTTTTTTTTGTGACTCAAAGTGCCCTTTGCGGGTTTTTACCTAGGTCCTCTTCTTCTTTAAGCGAAGTATTTCTTGACTGAATCTAAGTTTATAGGATTAGACCAGTTTTTTACTATCCATCTCACTCAAGATCAGTGCTCCTCCAGAATAGGTCTTCTTTACAACATAAGGATATTCCTAATTTGGCACTCATTTTTCTCTAAAATCCTCTTGTAGAGGAAGAATATTTTTCAATACCAGGTCTCCCTCGTGGAATTCTCTGGGACGAACCTTTTTATTATAAGCTCGCACTGTCCTATTTTTGGTACATCTGACCGTGACGAATAACTTTTAGCCTTTTTCCTTCAATTAAGTTTAACTGATCGTATCGAGATTGGATCTTCATCGTACTTCAGCTTAGCCAATACCCGGAAAAAAAGAATTTCAACTTTAATGGAAAAAACCGTGATAAGCTAAAGAGAAAGGCATTGCCTCAGCGGAGGTTTTTTTCTTTGTTTTTTGTTTTTTGTTTTTGGATTGAATCTGCACTCATAGGATTAGGCAAGTCCTGGTCATCCCTTTCAATCAGAATCAATGTTATTCCAGATAAAGTCTTCCCTATAAGATCTTCCACTTTAATTTTGTATGCGAAAGATCTTATTTGGTATCAAGTTTCTCTCATAGAGCCTTTTGGGGCGAAATTTAACTATAACGAGAAAACTTTGGATCTTCCTCTTCAATTAGGATGAAATCCAACAAAAATACGGAGAAACGACAACTTGACTTCAACGGGAAAAATTATGATAAACCAGAGAAGAAGGTTTTGCCCAGGCAAAGAATTCTAACCGCATCGTTCATGATGTTAATCTTGAGCATACTACAAATTTTTGACGTCGTGCTGTTGCTCAGATTACAATATCAGTACTTAACCCTGACATGTCCTGGTATGACCATGCGATGACATTTTTGAACCCTTAAGGTAACTCAACAAGGTCTTGCTTTGTTTCTTCGGTTATGCATGTTCCCTCAAGGTTACAATCTCCATTGTCTCCTCATGAGGTAAATTTGTTTCTCTTCATGTTCTACCATCCTCAACAAGTCCTAAGATAAGCCACGATCTATGTCATCTTCAAAGTCATGAGATCCCTCTAAACACATGTCTTGCTCAAAAGGAGATTCTGAGTCTGTAGCAGCGTCACTCACGTCATTGATATTTGGGACCCATAATAAATACCAAAGAATATACGAAAGAATGTTTAAATTTACGAAGAACTATTTGTACAATATGATTATGAATGAATGAATGATGTGGAAGAAAATCTAAAAGAATGAAAGAATAATTATTCAAAAGACCGAAAGAAAAAAATAATCGCAAGGATGCATTTCATTAAAATAACGACAATCAGACATGAGCCTATTTCACAAAGGAATTCTTATTGCCTCTAGGCTAAAAAAAACAAGTATGTTTTGAGCATTACTCTAAGTAAGCTCTAGATACTACGGAGAATTCCTCTTCAATCCGATTATTTAGGACACTCCCCAGTTTATAAGGGTGGATATCTAACAAGGTCCCTTTTCAATTGTCTTCAAATATGGTATTGATGTGAATGCCTCTCAACACTTTTTTGTACATCACATTAACCCCATTATCAAATGTGATTGGGTAACGAATTTTTTGCACTCGATGAATCCTCAAATTTGACAATGTCCATATTGATGAGTCTTTCAACCAATTTCTTGAAAGCCGTGCAATTTTCTATCGAATGCCCCGTAATTCCTGCATGGTATTCACACTGAGCATTTGCATTATACTATTTAGGAAATGGGGGCAACATTGGTTTCAAATAGAAGGGGGACACCACATGTGCATTAAATAGGCTTTGATATAGCTCGCTATATGACATCGGTATAGGCGTAAACTGAGGGCCTTCTGTATTTGACTTCATGTAAGATTCTCGCTTTAAAGGGCTCTGATGGCTGGTGATTTCTGTTTTTGGCCGGCCCACAATGACTGGTTTTGAGTGACCCTTGTTATATCTGCCTACATTATTCCCCTTATTCCCCTTCTTCCTTGGGGCCTTTAAAGTATTGATTTGAGAGTTCCACTCTCGCCCTTTCCATTTGTAACGATCTTCGAATTGTTTTGGGAACTCCACCCTTGCATGTTCTGTTTCTGCTTGATCATCAATGACAACAGGATTAGTTAAATTGCCCATCGAGTTGGAACCTGAGCCAATCTGGAAATTCACCGGTGCCGAGGTGCTGGTCTGATATTGGGGTCGAATGTTAACAATTACCCTTTGTGGATATGCAGTTGGTTGTACTTGGGTATTTGTTGGGTGAAGCCTGAAGGATATGTAGGGTCCTCATTATTATCCCTAAAGTGGACCGCTGGGCTCTTTCCTCTTTCTAACCCTCTAGCCAATAACTGGGTTAACTGGCACATTATATTTCTTTGGAATTCTAACAACTGATTCCTCATATTTTGCTGAAATTTGGTCAATTGCTCCTATATCCGCACTTGCATTTGCTCTAATTTCTCCAAACTTTGGTCCATTTCTCTAGTCTTTGTTGAGTGCTATGAGGGTGTTGGTTTTCCAATTTAACTGAAATAATTTTACTCAATTAGGCTCTTTTAATGGATTTTAATGCATATGATGTCATGTAATGCGAATGCATGAAATGAATGCATAAAGAGACGTTGATTCTAATTTCAATTACTTTCAGAAAACTTTATTAGAAAATAAATTTCTTTACATAGAATGGGCTACAAATATGGCTTTGCCCTAATACTTAAGACCTTGATCTTTCTAAGCAACAAGGCCAACTTTTGTCCCCGGTCTGACTCCAATTCATACTTCACACTCAACGCGTCGGCCTGTACTGCCAAAGTTTGTAGGTGATCTGCCACTTCTCGAACCTAAACCATAGCTTCTCCCATAACGCGATCCCTATTTCTGACTTGATTCTAGAAATAATGAAGTTGCTCATTTTGACGGCCTTTCTTTACCTCTAGATGCTCAATCTGAACCTCACAACTTCGCAATGCTGCTTCTAACTCTTCTATTTTGTTCTTTATCTCTTCAATCTTGCTTAGACTCGCCTTTAGCTTTACTATAGAATTTCGACTTCTGTGCTGACGAAGAGACCCTTCTAACTCAACCACTCTATCTTTTAGCTCGCTTTTTTTCCTTTTGGCCCTCTAACAAGCTCTTTTCTAATGCTTCGTTCCTTGCTTGTACCTCTTGAAATTTTCTTTCCCACCAGTCTGACCTGTTTCTTTCTTCTCGAACCTCTTCACGCCACTGCTCTGAAGTTTTTCCAAGCCCGGTAGTTCTCATTGATAGACGCATCTTCTTATAATCTGTCTTCAAGCTATCTAGCTCCTCCTCAGCCTTATTCTTCCCCCTCCTTAATTTATCAGCCTCGAGCTTTTGAACATCTACATCCATTCTCAAACCCACTTTTTCCTCCTCTATTTGCTCTATTTTCTTCTCTAGTTCTGCATTTTTCCTTTCAAAGTCTTGCTTTATGATTTCCAGCTCAGTAGGGACAACACGCAAATACTCCTCTATTGACTGACTATTTTATGATAAGTGCTAAGAGGTGATGGTCGAATGTTTAAGAACCTTTGTTTGTGATTAATTGGATGTGTAAGTGTTGAATGTATTCTGATTTTATGTTTATTGGGATGTATGATGAGTTACTTTTGATTGTTTGCAAAAAAAAAAATGTTACTAATTATTATTGTATATATCGATTGCATGTAAAACATGCTGCTGATATCGTTTTACTGAATGCATGTATAACATGCTACAGTACTGAAATTGTTACTGATAAAGCATGATGTGCTACATTGTTACATGTGATATTGCATTGCATGAGTTTTGGGATTTGATGGGTGACGGAAGAGTTCTATAGAGTACGAGAGGGTTATTTGCATTATTTTTAATAGTATATTTGTGCCCCGGAGTATTGTCGGAGTACCAGTGACTTATCACAACTTACTTGCAGCTTGTATGCAAAATATTTGTAGTTTAACTGTATATTGATATTGGTGGTTTATCCATATCGAACTTCGGATCTTATTATTTTTGGTGTTCGGATGATGGGTTCTGGGGAACTCGTGGTGTGTAGCGGATGGATGAATAGGACATTTGCACTGTTTTGCATTTGAACATGCCAATGCATATTCATTGTTTATTCAATTGCTAGGATCTATTATGGACATTGATATTGATGGCTATGTGTCCTACTGTGATTGTTTGAATGTTTATATTACTACTGTTTGTTCTGTTAAGACTTACACTGAGCTTTTCAAGCTCACCCCTTTAGCTTACTTCTTACAAATAACCCTTAAGGTTAGGATCAGACTCTTCATATGGAGGCCTCATCTCAAATTTTTAGTTAATAAAGTATTTTAATTTTAATTTATTTATTTCGGTTTTTATTTTGGGATTGTAAATTTTGTTAATATGGGTTGTGGCATGTGTTGTTTTTATTTGGTTTTTGTATGCATGAAATTTTGGATAAAAATTGAGAAAGTTTAAAAATCGGCTTTATATAACTTAAAACATGAATTTTCTTACAAAAATTAAAGGCATCACCTTTTCTGTTGCGTAATAATGAACTGAGTTTTTAAAGGCATGATAACGGAAGTAATTGAGTTTTGCAAACGACACAACTTTTTAATAAACAGGACTTAAATGATAGATGACCTGATAATTTGATATTTTTAATAAACCTAAGGCAACCATTTTAAGTTCAAAAAATTTGAGCAAAATAGAGGTTTTCAAACTGAACGGATTTACTTGGTCATTTTAGTGGCTAATGTAGCCTTCAGGATTCGGCCGTAACGTCTGGGCCGATTTTGAGAGGTTACATAATCCTTTAAAAATTATAAAGATATAGGCTATTAAAATGATCAAATTGCATTTTTACTATCGTAAAAATATACAATTGAATTTCGATCCCCTAAAAAAATTTTCTAGCTTCACTCATAATTGCAGCCAATAATTATTGATAAAATACAAATAGATTTAAAGCCTCAAATTAAATAAAGTTCTTGTCTAAGGGATACAAAAACTTGATAAAAGATTTCTCGAATTGGTAATGAATTGCGTTTATGATATTTGTGTTCTTGCTTATATATTTTTTTCCCGAGCCATAGATTTCTTAGTATAATTTGACTTTTAGTTCTATGTTGTTACTATATGTATTGCTTTGGAATTAATCTTCCTATGTACCGAGCCTTAATTATGGAGGATTATTAGAAAAGAAATTTGTAAGTAGTTGGGAGGTAAAAGTACGATGGATGCCACATGTTAAAACTTGGTGTAACTGATGAAATAACCAAACAGTGACATGTGGCATGCCACGTGTTTCTCATGTTGACATATAGAGACCAATTTTAACAATAAAAATGAATGAAATTTTTAATAGAAGGATCAATTTACTTTTTGATCTAATGTACATGGACAATTTACTTATTTTTTAATAGAAAGGGCCAAATATAATTTGACTTTTAGTATAAGGGCCTCTATGATACTTTTACTGAACCTGAGGCTCCCTATGTTGTAAATAAAGTGTAAATTAGCTAAAAAAAACCAATTATTAAGAAAAAGAAATAGAGATTTAGGCATATTTTTATAATTACGATTTTTTATTATTATTTAGAGAAACATGCCATTTTTGCTGACAGGACACAAAGCACACCCTACATTTAACATGTCATCTTCCTTGGTCGGTTGTTAAATATTGATGTTTTTAACCATCCAACCTATGTTCAAGTCCTCCCCCAAGCAAGTTTGATGATTCTTTTTAATGCATGTTGTTTTAAGCTTTATTTTATTTTTTTTAATTCATGTCTTTATTTGATAAATCTTTTTATAGAAAAATAAATAAATATGTAATTATATAATGAAATTATATAATTCATATATATCATTATGTTAAATTTGTTTTTGATAAATATGTAATTATAAAATTGGCCTAAAAATTATATTTACTAAAAATAATAATATTTGAAATAATTATTTGATTTTATAATAGTAGAATTTATCATATCCACTTTGTTGGTGAAAAAACAATGGTATTTGAAATAATTATTTGATCTAATAATATTAGAATTTATCATGCCCACAATGTCACGCCTCAAATTGTGGGTTCAATTTCTGGGTTATTTCTGTTACCGTTAAATTTATTTAATTTTCTCCTTGAGTTTGCAATTGGGCTTCTATTTGGGCCTAATCTGTTAGAAGGCCAAAAGCCCTAGTACAATAAACCCTAAACAATATATCATAGTGTTTTCTAACCCTAGGTATATAAGCAACTTTTGTTTGACTGGTCCTTCTTTTGCTTCTTTTGTTTTTCTGTTGTTGCCCTTTCTCTATGTTTTTTTTCTTTTCTTTTCCTTATTCTCTTCCCTTATGCCACACCATTTATTTCTCCTTTCATCTTCCTCTTTTTTTTTCTCCTTTCTTCCTCCCTTTTTCTCTTATCGCCGTACTCTACATCTATTTCTCCGTTCCGATTTTACATTGAGGCATTTCTCCATTGTGTGATGCAATCTTCTCCCTTTTCGACCGGTAGATTGGTAAGTTCCTTTTATCGTTTAGATTTGGTTGTTGATGTGTTTTTGAGTGTATGATCTTCACTCATTCTTTCAATTTGCCTAACCGATTTCTTTTAGATTTTTTTCGAAAGCCTTAATAACGATTACTAACTTACGTATCTTGTGTGAATATGTCATTTGAAGGACTGGATCTAGGGGTGTTGGATCAGATCTAAGTGTGTGAAGTGCTAAACTAGTCAGTGGTGAAAGGTGTGTGTCCTATCCATGAAAATTGGTGGCAAACCATTTGTGTATTTTTGAATCATATGGTCTACCAAACGAGCATGTGTCCCACATGATTGGTCAACATGATCATGTGCTAATATAAATTTAGGGTATTTTTACTCACACGGTCACAGCTAGTTACACGTCCAATCACTCGGTCTTGTGACTATTGTTGGAGATTTTGCTTATTGATCACACGAATTCAGTGAGTTACACGGCCTGGACACAAGCCCGTGTACCTCAATGCACACAGCATCAACGTTTCACATGGTCTAGCCACATGACCATGTGACCTTTGTTTTACAGTTTTACCTTAATTTTTTGAAATATTTCAGTTTAGTCCTTGTATAATCCCCAACTTGTTTAAAGTTCTCGTAAGCTCAATTGAGACCCTTTTTCCATATTTGTTCTGAAATATGTGATCTGTTTGATTATGTATTAAATTTGAAATTGCTGCTGATATATATTCACTGATACTGTTAAAACTACAACTGCTACTGTTTGTATGATAATCGCATTATCATATTGTTATCATTACTGTTTATTGATTTATAAAAGCATGTCATACTATTGTATTGGGATTGGGTTGTTGAAGGAGGAAGTGCTACTGGCGGTTTATTCGCATATCTACTGGAAGTTTATCTACAAATCTGCTGGCGGTTATTTGCATATCTACTGGCAGTATATCCACACGAGCTTATGCTCCCACTGTTATGGTGTATAGGGTTGGACGAGTTTTGGGGAACTCTTATTATGGAGTGTAACGAATGGGTGGGTAGGAAAATTCTATAGTTAATCCTGTATATTGCATACTTACTGATATCACCGTGAGATTGATAATCTGAAATGTATTATATATTGCAAAACTGTATGTTATCATTTACTGTTTAATTTGCTTACTGCTTGTGTGTTAAGACTACACTGAGTTTTATAAACCATTCTTTAGTTTCCCATCTTTTTGGATAATTATTGAGGTTAGGGTTCGAACTCGACATTCAGACCATTGTCACTGATTTTATACAAAGTATTTTAAACCCCGTTTCATAAACTTTGTTGATTTTTGCATTATTTACATACGGACTGTGACATGGACTTTACTATTCCATATGGGTGTTAAAATTTGAGATTTGACGTTATTTGGTTTTGACATTAAACACAAATATGATTAAGAATTTTTAAGTTATTATTTCAAATTATTTCCAACTAGCCTAAATATGGATTTTCCAACTGACTTTGTAATTAAAATTAAGTAAATGAGATATTTAAAATAAATTAATGTTTTTTTAAATGGATTAGATTGTAAATGTGATTTTTAAAATTGGATCAAAATTATTTTTCTAAAAGAAAAATTTACCTGTGCTATTATGAGTTAAAATAAATAAATATACATGTGTATATATATTGAAAACTTAAGTGACAATTTCTTTTAATAACCACTGAGACTTGTATTGTCAAACTCTTTTTACTGAACTCAAAAGCTTTACTGGGCCATTTCAGTGGCTAATGTCACTTTCATGATTTGACTATAAAATTTGGGCTGGGTTGGGGAGGTTATACATAATGTAGGTGGATAAGTAAAATATTTGACATACCAAAGTTATATAAGGAGAAATTAAAATTTTAATTCATACTTTTAAAGAATAAAATATTTCTTTTAACATAATGATATATAAAAATATATATTTCCATTATATAATTACATATTTATTATTTTATTTATATAAATAATGGAAGTATTAATTTTAAAAATATTTTTGACATAATGATATATATAAAATGTACATTTTATTATATAATTACATTTTTATTATTTTTATAAATAAAAGAGTTATTAATTTAAAATACATTTAACATAATGATTTATGTAAATATATATATATTTTGATTATATAAGTACATGTTTATTATTTTGTTTATATAAATAAATGATTTATTGTAACACCCCTAACCTTTATCTATCGCCGGATTAAGGTTATGGAGCATTACTGTACACTCGAAACATTTAAACTTAATTTCATTCAATATCATAAATATAACATAAATCATTCATACATACACACACCGTCCCTATATTGAGCCCTTGAGTCCCAAGAAACACCTTAGAAAGAATTTGGGACTAAATTGAAATCATTTGAAAGTATAGAAAAAAGTTACAAAAATTTGGATATAGGGGTCACACGGCCATGTGGCCAGACTGTGTAACCTTCAAACTAGGGACACATGACCGTGTCCTAGTGTAACACCCTTAGCCCGTATCCGTAGCCGGGTTAGAGCTACGGAGTGTTACCGAAGCATAATTTTAAGGTACAATTAGTTAACATTAACAATTCATCACATAATTCATAAAAAAATCAAACAAATTCATACATACAGTCCCTTTTATGAGCCCTCAAGGCCTTAAAAATGTATTAGAAACAAATTGGGACTAAATCAGAAACATATTAAATTTTTCAGAAAAAATTAAAAATTTTCAAACTGTAGGGATCACACGGCCAAGAGACATGCCCATGTCTTAGGCCGTGTGGGCATTCGAAATAGGGACACACAGCCATGTCCCAGCCCGTGTCTGTACCCGTGTAACTCACTGACTTGGGTCACACGGCCAAGCCACACATTCGTGTGCCAAGCTGTGTACCCTCGAAATAACTCCACACGCTCGTGTGCCAGGCCGTGTAACAGCCTGACTTGCAAACCTTTGAAAGCTATAGGGGACACATAGCCATATCATCTGGCCATATGTCACACACGGCTGAGACACACGCCCGTGTGGATGAAAACTAGGCCATTTCGAAGCCATTTTTCTCACCCAAACTCACACCACATGCACAAGCCATTTACAGCTAAAATCAATCATTCAAAACACATTTTGCATATGCATATCCAAGCTTATACAACATAGAAACTATCCATTCAACCAATATGCCAAAATGACACCTCAATTTCAACAATCAAACTTACCTAACACCTAACCATTTCATTCACTAAAATTTACCAATTGAACAACTTCAAAGCCACTTTTATCCATATGTTCATATACTAAAATGCATACACAACCAATACCAAATGACCATTTTCCCAACTAACATATACCATACTAATTTGACCAAAAGATGATCACTTCCAAACTACCAAAAGTAGCCATTTACAACACCATGCTACATTCATTCCACACCAACCATTCATTGTTACTATACCATTTCCATCAACATTTCCTTACCATCATCTTAACCAACATAACATCAAATTATCAACCACACAAAATACCATATAATCTTAATATCATACCAACTAATTCATCAACCAAGATAACATATATACAAACCACACATAATGGCTAGATTGATTAAACAAAACACCTATACATGTCATTATAACCATGACTCAAAATCATCAAAATCTACCAATTTAACTGACGGATAGTGTGGTGGATCTCCAATAAGCTTCTAACTCGTACGAACCTCCGATTATCTAGAAACATAGGAGAAAATCACACAAGTAAGCATATAATGCTTAGTAAGTTAGTAAATCATAAACAATACTTACCATTTCATTATAAAAGCTTAAAGGCAAAATAGTGAACATATCCAACAAAAATTCACAATAGTGATTAACATATAACTTAATCAAATTCATTACACAACAAAGAGCTTCCTTAAGCTTTCCATGTAAACATTTTTACTAAAAATCTTTAATCACTATCATTTCATACCTTTCTCATGCTTTCGTGACATTATAAGTTGAAACTTATGCCGATCCTTCCCTTTTTGTATACCCGTTGAACCACTAGAATAATATTGAATACTTGGGAATCTCGCACACAATGTGCTAACACGTGGTCGAAACCACTACTATTTCATATCTCATATAATTGCTTTCTCTCAAGCCATAAGTGGGTCTGTTCACACAAGCTGTCAGTCAGGATATAGCCACATGGTGCTGACCACACAAGTTGTCAAGTAACTGCAACACATGTGGGAAACTCAGCCACTGGTAGGACGTACAAGACCAGCACCTGAAACACAGTAACCTCTAATAACATGTCATTTGTATCCTATATATTCCTAAGGTTCAAACGGGATCCGAAAGTCTTCGAAACTTTGTTGGATATTTTCGTAGAGTTGTAATACCAAGAATATAACACAAAATAATTTAAATAAAACATAATTCAATACTAATTAAATATACAAGCTTACCTCAAACATGAACGGAGAAATATGATTGATTAATCCAATATTTTTTCTTTTCCTCGATCTAAATCCGTACATTGCTTTTATTGATCTATATAATCAAATTTAACTAATTCAAACTTCATTCTATTCAATTTAATCCAAAAATCATGTTTTTGGAAAAATTACACTTTTGCCACTATAGTTTTGAATTCATTTCAAATTAGTCCTTAGCTCATAAAAATAGAAATTCATACAATTTAATACCAATCCACCATAGTCAAACATCACTTAGGCCCTTAAAAATCCCTAAATTTCAATTATTTCATAATTTCAGAAAGATAAATTTTCCATTTTTCAATCTAATCCCTAATTGGCAAATTCATCAAAATTTCCTTTACAAAAGTTGTTCAACTATTATCAAACGTTCATTTTCATCCACCAAACATAAAAAAACAACTAACATTCATTCATGGTAAAACCCTAGAATTTTAACATTTTTGTAAATTAGTCATTGGGCTAGCTAGATTAAGCTACAACGACTTCAGAAACATAGGAATCATTAAAAATCGAGCAAAAATACACTTACATGCACTAGAAGTGTTGGCTGAATGCTTCAAGCCCTAGCTATGGCTTCCTATTCTTCAATTTTGATGGTCTTTGTCATTAAGGAAGATGACATTTTAATTTTCTTTTTGTTTTATTATACTAATTAGCTTAATTACAATTTTAACCTTACTTTTAACCTTTATAATTTTATAACTAAAGTCCATAATTGTCCACTAATATGTTAATGGTCTAATTACCATTTAAGGCCACTTATAATTAAATTTCATAGTAATTTAACACCTTTTCTAATAGAACACAAGTCTTGCACTTTATGCGATTTAGTCCTTTTTATCAAATAAAACATACAAACGATAACATTTCTTCATGAAATTTTTATACGAAGCTATTATCATGCTGCAAACCTTAAAATAATAAAATAAATTTTTTGACATTAGATTTGTGGTCCCGAAACCACTATTCTGATTTCACTAAAAAACGGGTTGTTACACTTAGCCTGTGTCCTCACCTATGTAACTCACTAAGTAGGGTCACACGGCCATGTCACACGTCCGTGTGCTAGGCGGTGTAACACTTGAAATTGCCCCACATGCCCGTATGCCAGGCTGTGTGCTAGGTCGTGTAACTCATTGACTTGCACTTTAAGAACACATCAGATGATACACGACCGTGTCACCAGGCCGTGTGTCTCACACAGTTGAGTCATATGCTCGCGTCTCAGGTCGTGTGGACCCAAAATGAACCTTAAACAATAAGTTTACCATTTCAAGCTTACTTTGACTCTAAATAATCCATTTACCAGCCAAAAGACCTATTCAAAGTGACATTAAACAAGCCAAAAATATGCCAAATCAACATCCTAAGTTCCTAACCAATGTATCATCATTTATACCACAAGTATATACAATTATACATCAAAATGAAACATCAATCAAAACTTATCAATTCATCAAATCTAACACCTAACCAATATAGCAATCATAGGCACCTCAAACACAACATTGCATTAACACATATCATTCATATTTGCATTGAAACATCTTACCTCATTCACATGTATCATATAAGTAAGCAATTTACATATAAGATCATACTTAACATTTTACATATACAAAACATTAGTAATGACATACAATCCTATTACATTCCATATAATCTGAAATGAACGTTCCAAAAACTATCAAAATTTATGGATAGTGTGACTTGAGTGCTGATCCGATCGTCCAACCTTCTGAATATCTAAAAGAACAATAAATAACACAAGTAAGCTCAATAAAGCTTAGTAAGTTCGACATATTAAAACGATAAATCTTACCGAAGTAAATACAACAAATCAAATAATAATACAACCATGAATGTTTCCTGCCATCTACAATCTCGACCGGTAAATCATAAAAGTTCAATTCAATACTCAAATATATGACAAAACCATCAAAATAACTAATCAAGATACCTTATCAATATTTTCAACTCGATGAATGACTTACGGATAAGAGTACATAGATAATCTAACCGAAACACACCAGATTGAATCGTACGAACTTACCTGGATTTTAAATCGTACGAACTTACCTGGATTGAATTGTAGTAGTTGCAGAAGTTTAAGGATTATTCTGTAATTTTTCCTTTTCCACGAGTATCAACTGGGTCTTTATCTAAAATGTAAAATTTCTTAATTATCAGCTTACATTTCACATTCCAATTCATTTTACATTTTATACCCTTTTATTTTTTGAATTTACCAATTACCCTCAAATTTTTACAATTTTTTCAATTTAGTCCATTGACCCAAAAATCATCAATTAACCATTTTTCTCAAGTCAACATGATAATCTAATATACTAGGCCCTTCCCTACTAAACACCAAATTCACTATCAAACCCTAAAGTTTTGACATTTTCACAATTTAATCCCTAAATCAAAATCTAACAAAAATCACTTCAAAAAATCACCAAATAACACAATCAAAGCTTAAAATACATAAGTATTATAAAAAAAATTCAAGATTCATCCATGACAACTTCTAAAATTTTTAACAGATTCAAAAACAAAAGTACGGGCTAGTTGGACCTAATTGCAATGATATCAAAAACATAAAAAATTACAAGAATTGAACTCATATGCACAACGATGAAGAAACCGAAACTTAAAGCTTTCTCATGTGGTGGTTTCGGCAAAGGTTGAAGAAAAATGAATAGGAAAACTTCAAATTTCAATTTGTTTTGTTTAATTTCAACTAAATTACAATTTTGCCATTAAAATTACATTTTTTTTATCATTTTCTATTGTTTAGCCGTCCAACCAAGTTAATTAGGACTAACTTACCCCTTAAGTCATTCCTTATTTAACTTTCAAGCTATTTAATAAACTAATTGCAATAATTATAAGTTTTGCGCCTTTTACAAATTAGTCTTTTTTCTTTAATTAGCTATCTAAACGTTAATATTTCTGAACCTAAATTTAATATGAATCTAATGACTCCATAAAAGTTCTAAAAATAATATTTACGAGTGGACACGATGAAAATTCGTGGTCCCAAAACCACTGTTCTGTCACCACTGAAAATTAGGCTGTTATAGTTATTCATTAAAAAGTTGAATTAAAAATAAAATTAAAGAAACTTGAAATCAACATGTTTATTAATTAGAAACTAAAAATTTAGAATAAAAATAAAAAGGCTGGAAATAACTTGAAGTACATATTTATTATTATTTTGTTTGTATAAATAAAAAGAGTTATTAATTAAAAGCATGAATTAAAAATAAAATAAAATAACTTGAAAAACATGTTTACTAATTAAAAACTAAAAACGAAATAAAATAAAATTAAATTAAATTAAAAATTTTATCACACATATTGTGAAAATCACGCATTTAAAACATAAATTTATATAATTAAAAATAACATACAAATTAAACAATCACCACTTGCCTTAGAAAAAAAAATTAAAGGCCACCTTCGTAAGGAATTAATTAGATAAAATTAAGTTGGAACACTCAATTAATGAAATTATTGGTTGTTTGGATGATGAGAATCAAGTTTAAATTGTTGTTGAGATCCATCTCAAAATTTGGAAAAAGAAATTGCAGGGGTTGGAAGAGAACCAAGTTATAGAGATTTATTTCAAAATTTAGAATTATTTTTAATGAATTTGTATATTAAGGTAAAAAAAGTTTAAAATATATTTGAATAATATGATTATTTTAATTATGAAATAATATTTTTGTAATTTTCTTAATTAAGTTAGTATTTGATTGACTCGTGACAACAACACAACCATGTGATTAAATAATTGGATAGATTTGCAATTGATGGAGATAATAAAATAAAATGTATAAAAAATATTAAAATAAAATTTTGGTGGAATGATAAATTTAGAGTTTTACTAATTTAATAGGTGTGGGTTTAAATCTTTAAGTATGCACAACTTTATTAGTTTTTCTAAAATAAAAATATCAAATAGTATAATTTATTAATATTTTCATAATTTTACTTGTGATACCACGTAATACTATAAATAAGCTTTACATCAGCAATTAATCACCCACCCAATTTTGTCGAGTCAGCAACCATAAAATAAGCTTTTGTCCAGTCAACAACAAAAGTCTATTCCGTAAAAAGAATGGATTTGAATTTTTTTTCAATACAAATTAGAAGGATAAATTTAATTTATAGTCGCGTATATTATTTCTTTCCTTCCTTGAATAATAAAAAAATCCACTTAAATCCTTAATTTTTCTTTTTCTAATTTAGCCCTATAAATAAGGTAGTTAGCAGCCACAGTAGTATATGAACCTAAAACTTGAATTCCAATACCTCCCATAATCACCATGGATCTTTACACTTACCTTCAATCAATTGCAATTTTGTTGCTGTTGTTATATACTTTCTCGAGAAGAGCACCCAAAAATTCCAAGAAAAATTGCATCCCTGAACCATCCGGTTCATTGCCACTCATCGGTCACCTCCATCTCCTAGGTGGGAAAGAGCCAATCTGCAAGAAGCTAGCAACAATAGCGGACAAACACGGCCCACTCTACTCACTCAAACTCGGAACCCACCGACTGTTGGTGGTGAGCAGTTGGGAAATCGCCAAGGATTGCTTCAAGGACAATGACCGAACCCTGGCTACTCGAGCTAGCATCGCTGCTGGGCGGCACATGGGTTACAACAATGCGATCATGGCTCTCGCCCCATACGGCGAATATTGGCGTAACATCCGTAAGATAGCCACGGTTGAGCTTCTTTCTAGCCACCGTTTAGAGAAGCTAAAGCACATACGTTTCTCCGGAATGGACTCGTTCATCAAAGAGTTGTACGGACTTTCACGAAACGGTGCCAAAGTGACCATCAACGAGGCTTTGGAACGATTGACGTTCAACATCAACCTACGGTTACTCGTCGGAAAACGATTTTCCGGCTGTGATTACGAGGAAGTAAACAGCGAACCGTGGCGGTACGAGAAGGCCATTAAACGAGCGTTGCATCTTTCCGGGATCTTCGTCTTGGCGGATGCTGTACCGTACCTCGAATGGCTTGATATTCAAGGCCATGTTCGTTCCATGAAGAGAACAGCCAAAGAACTCGACTCAGTACTCAGTGTTTGGCTCGAAGAACATCTAAAGAAGAAAAAGGCAAACCAGGGTATCTCTGAAAATGATTTCATGGACGTGATGTTAAATCACTTACCGGAAGATACTGTAATTTCAGGCCATAACCGCGACACCATTGTAAAAGCAACAACACTGGTAAGTGGTAATGGTCCCATAAGTTGTGCTAGCTTTTAGCTATTCTCAATAGCTTCCGGTGGAGTTTATATACGGTATCAATACTATATATACTTATTTAAGTTCAATTTAGTTAAAAATAGGCTAAAAGTACTCATAGGTTATGTAGGATTCATGTTGAGCTCTTGCATGATATGAGCATTATATATAGTTGCAAAAATACAACTTAATTCGAAATATAAATATTAAATTTTATCTAAAATTAATAATTTTTAATAAATTTTTGGGGTTATATGGGTAAAAGTATTATAGAAGCCTGAGCGTCAAATTATATTTTATCTTTTTTTAATTAAAATATGAACAAATTAGTCCATACATATTAGATTAAATAGAAACTTAGTCTCTCTATTAAAAATTTCATTTCTATTATTAAAAATTAGTCTTTTTTAATAAAATAATCAGATAATTATACCTAATGTGCCATGTGTATCTCATATTTACATACAAAATTCAATCCGGACATCTTACTTTTACTGCTATTAAAACTCTACTGTTTGCAGATTCTTTCATTGACCGGAGGAGAAAGTACAACAGTGACAGTCACATGGGTACTTTCTTTACTACTGAACCACCCGAAAATTTTAATGGCCGCACAACAAGAGTTGGACCACCATGTTGGAAAACAAACGTGGGTCGAAGAATCAGACATTAAGAACCTCAAATATCTACAAGCCATAGTTAAGGAAACTCTACGTTTATACCCACCGGGACCCATCACCGGAATCCGTGAAGCCACCGAAGATTGTCGCATCGCTGGCTACGATGTCTCAAAGGGTACTCGTTTGATTGTGAATCTTTGGAAATTGCAACGAGACCCACCCACGGGTTTGGGAAAATGCCGATGAGTTTCGTCCAGAAAGGTTCATGACAACGCATGTTGATTTCGATGTTAGGGGTCAAAATTTTGAGTACATGCCGTTTAGCTCCGGTAGAAGGTCATGCCCTGGAATCACGTTTGGGTTACAAGTTGTTCACTTGATGGTGGCCAAACTAATTCAGGGATTTGATATTAAGACGGCAGAAGGGACTGCGGTGGATATGGAAGAAGGTTTCGGACTTGCCTTACCTAAGCTGAATCCTATTGATGTTGTTCTAAGGCCACGCCTTCGTACGGAGTTCTATGAGTGCCTTGAGGACATGAATAAATACTAGAGATTTTAAGTATTTTATATTTGATTAAATAAATAATGTCCGAATTAAGGTCTCGAATATAAGAATGTGTGTACACAAATTATGTTTTAATCGTCACAATCAAATAAATATTAAATTTAAGTTGTCTGATAAATTGAAATTTTAAATACTTAATTTAAGTTATATAATTTGTTTAATATCTAGAGTAAACATGGTGTAATGCAGACTTGTGGCCTTAATCTGTTTTGTGTGCTACGCCATCCAAACACCTCAGTTCGGGTTGTTTTTTGAGTTTTTTGCTTAACCTTAGCAATATGTGTCACGGGCTTAAATCTTAAATCAAGCAACCATGTGACCTTAGGCTTTGAAATTTGACCACTTATATGCCTAAGTGATGTGAGGCTCAGGGCCAAATCTCAAGCCCATGGATGTGATGGGCTTACACTATTTCAAGGCCTAATAACGAGGTCAAAGGCCAAGGAAATCAAAGCAAGATTGAACGAGACCGTACAATACTTCGTTACAAAGGCCTCAGAAGCACATGTGAGGAGAAAAGAAAATTAAGATTCACTTTCTTCTTTTCAAGAAAATTAAGAAACTAAATCTTGGTCCAATTTCACTATTTCAGGTGATTTCAGAAATCAAGAAAATGAAGATTTCAAATCTTGGAATTTTTTTTCCAAGAAATCAAATCTTGAGGCCGGTGCGTGATAGATTAGATGTGCAAGCCTAAATGAACAAATTTCAGGAGGGAACGGACAACAAGTCCAAGTTATTGAAAATTAGCCCATTGAGATGTCCACATGCTCATCATGAAGTTTGGAGGAGTTAGTTGAATATCATGCCAAATTGTTAAAGTGGCTTAATTTGAAAACATTTTAAATTTATTTTCCAATTTTATTTAAAAAGTGGATCAAGATGTAAAAATTTGGCCCAAGGATCCCATTTAGACCTTTGGACGAATTTTCATCCATATTTTCACACTTAGACATTTTATCATGTTAATTAGTTAGTTAGTTAGTTAGTTGATGAGTTGTCATGCTTAGTTGAAATACTTATCACATTCCTTAATTTTATGAGATTAGTTAAGGATTGGTAGGTTATAAATTGGGTGTGTCGCTCCCTATTCATTCATTCAACAATTTTTCTCTTGAGTTTTCTTTTAAAGAATTTCTCTTGAGTTTTCTTTTAGAAAAGTTTTAACAATATTTTTAGATTGTAAGAATCGTCTTCAAGCTTTTTCTTTTCAAGGAGTCTTTCTTGGAGGAAAAATTAGAGTCGTTTGAAGGGGGGTTATGGATTCATCTTGTTTCCAAGGCTCTTTAGGACTTTTTTATACCATTGTAATCTTTTTTCATATTTCTTCATTGTTTTTCTTCTATTTTCCATTCAATTCTTGTTGTTTTTATTTTAATCTTTGTTTGATTTATTTCCATATTTGAATTAGTAAAGGAAAGACGTTCTCCTATCATAATACTTCAAGAAACAATAAAAATAGGAGTTCTTTTCTTTTCTTATTGATTTGAGTTCTTTTGTTACAAAACAAATTTTATTTTGCTTAATTCTTCATTATAACAAACTATTTTGTTGTTTTTGTTTCAAATTTGGTTGGAGGCCTCCTTTTGGTTCAAGAACGGTTTCTTCTCTCCCAAGAAACCTTATTCTAATTATTCTTGGACTCTTTTTGGCCACACTCTTTTGCTTTGTTGTTTGAATTTCTTTTTCATTTGTTTCCATTCAAATACTAATATGTTCTATTTTTCTTGTTTAGATCTCAATTTGGAAAATTCTTCTTCACCAAGAACGTCCCAAACACTTCAAAATTCTGGGTTTTCTCTTGTTCTGGGATGGTCAAATTTCCTCTTAATATTTCTTGTGTTTTCATTCAGTTTTAGTTTTTATTCTTCAGATCTGTTTATAAATTGCTATTTTCTTGTCTTGGTAGCTTGATTTCGTTTAGAATTAATCAAGAACAAGGGGTTTATTAACTGACTTGGATTCTTTCAAGAACCCTAGTTTTTAGATTTGGTCTTCTTGTTCTTTACTTGTTAGATTTTGTTGTTGCCCTTCAATTTTAACTTGGATTATTTGTGTTTCAGGTTGAGTCAAACTCTAAGTTTCTTTCTGATCGTATAGAGCCCTAAGTCAAATCTACGACTTGGACAAACTTTCCATCCTGTTCCACGCACGTCCCTATCACTAAGTAAGCCTTCGAGAGAGCTTGTTGGACTCGCTTGTGCCTAAAATGCTTGGCTAGAAAGCTAGAATAAGAGATCTTTAGAGAATGGGAGACTTGTATTACTCAAATGACTTATGTACAAATGAGGGGTGGGATGTCCCCTTATTTATAGGCCTAGATCCTTTACATCAACGATTGAGGTACAAAGGTCCACTATGGACGGTGAAGATCTAATCTTTAGAATCTTCCCAACTACTCTTAATAAATGCTATACAAGAAAGGAGTATTCTAGAGATATCTAGTGGTAGCTAGTTATCTGCTTTCTTCTAGAATGTGCTAAGGCTTCATGGACCCTTGTAGCCTACAAAATCTCTGTGGTGTGTAGTTGGGCCTCTTAATTATGCTTTGTGCTCTCTTGATGGCCTTATCTGCTCTATGATATATTGTTGTTGCCTGTATAAATGCTAAACTCAGTCATGGTGTGACATTCTCCCCCATCTAATCGAATGACATCCTTGTTTCTCTTTCCAAGTGAAACTCCTTGACCTTGTCTTTGAATTGCCATAAGGAATCCTCCGGTTCCCAACTAGCTTCAACATCGGAAAGCCTCTTCCACTTCACAAGGTGCTCTCGCCTTTGCATGTGGTATTGTTGTCTATGGACCTAGTCGACTAAGATACACTCCACTTCTTTTTCATATGATGCTTTTATACATACGATTGCTTGTTGGGAAATGCCTTGATTCGAATCTTCTTAGTCTTCATAGAATTGTTTCAACATGCTTACATGGAAGATCGGATGGGCCTTGTGTAATTCCCCAAAAATTGTTATGTTATAAAAGTATCAATAAATTGAGATTGTGCATAATGATTTTCTTGGTAAAGTAAAATAATGAATATAATTGATAAAAGAGAAGGTTGATGGATTCTAAAGGAAGTTGAATTAAGAAGTATGCCATGATATATTAATTTAAGCCAAAGACTAAATCGTAATGATGTGAAAAGTTTTGAGACCTAAATATAATTATTTAAAATTTAAGGGGTTAAAATATAAATATGAAAAATTTGATGGATCAAAAGTGAAAATAACCTAAAAGTCCTGTAACACAAAATTGGTTAACATGGACTAAATTGAATAAGTGGAGAAATACGAGAGACTAGATCACAATTTTACCAAAAGTAAATAGTGATTCAAGAATGAAATTGTAGAGAATTATGAAGGAAAGATGGTCATATCTCAAATTTGATAATTATCAATTATCGAGGTGTAATAATTAAATATTGTTGGTGTAGAAATCTTATTGGTTAAAATATTATTATACTATTATTTTATTTTAAGATTTTTTTATATTGATTAATGATTAAGTAAAAGATGAAAAGAAAAGAATCTCTCCATTTTTCTTTCAAGTTCATGCCACCACCATCCATGGAGAAAATAAGTTTTATTTCTATGCAATTTGGTCCTTTCCTTGAAATTAAGAGAGAAATCATTAAAATTCCATTAAAATTTCTAGTAAAATCAAACCTCCAACAATCTAGTGAACTTAGATTTCAAGAAGGATGATTGTATGTTCATATTGAAGGAGAGAGAAAATCAAGCTAAGGCTTGAAATCAAGATAACAAGGTAAGAATATCAAAGTTCCATCATGCTTTCAAGTTTAATCTTCCTAGAAAAGTAAAGAAATGATGTTAAAGTAGAGATTTCTATGAAAGTTTTATGTTTTTGACATGTTATTGAAGAAAGAGATATAGAAAGTGATTCAAGTTACAAAGAAAAGAGAAAAATAAGTGATTTAATGATGAAGATAGGTAAGTACCCTTGAATTCTCCTGCTATCTAAGGACTAAAATGTAAACTTTATGAATTTTGTGGTAAACTAGTAAAATAAAGTGTAAAGTAATTTGATATGTGAAATTAAATATTATTATAGAAGGCTTAACTAAAGGGATTTTAAAGTGAAATTATAGTAATTATTGAATTTTCATGATGCTAAGGACTAAATTGTGAACTTTGTGAAATTTACAATTGAAATAAGAGAAGTGAAGTGCCAAAAAAAAAAGATATGTTAAATATGATATTATGATGAATTGTTTGATTGAAGTGTTAAGTGATAGTGAATTTGAATGAAGGGCGAAACTAGAATGATATTATAAAAATTATTTAACCTTTATAATGTTAAGGACTAAATTGTAAGATTCAAAATGAATATAAGTATTAAAAAATTTGAAAATAATTATTCAAGTGAAGTGTTACAAGGAACACAATTGATTTAAAGTGTCTTTTAAGGTAAAAATGACTAAATTGAAAAGTATGTGAAAGTTCTACATGTTATTATTTGATAAGTGAAAATGATTTAGAGAGTACAAAATATATGATGTATTATGGACCAAGAATTTAGTGAATTGAAATTGAAATTTACAAGTATTCTTTAAATTGTAAAAATCATGAAATATTACATTCGTGTATCGAGAGCCCATGTAGGTTAGTATTGAACTTTGTGGATGTAGTTGGCATGCGATAGGAACCCGAGCGCTCTCGTATTAATAGTGATATTCGTGATATCGCATTTCAATGCCTCCTGTTCTATTAATGCACTTCGGTGCCTGTGTTTTTAACATTTTTGTTCTTTATGTATCGTGATATGTTCTGTGTATCCATATGGTTCAAATTAGAGGTGATCATGGGCCAGGCCGGACTGGGCCCAAAAAAAATTTTAGGCTCGTTTTCTAGGCCCAGGCCTGGCCCGGCCCAAAATATGGGCCTAAAAATTTAACCAAGCCTGACCCGAAAGAAAATTGCTAAGCCCGAACCTGGCCCGGCCCGTCCCATATTTGATTAAAAATAAAAATATATATATGTTTAATATATAATTCAGATTAAAAGTCCAAAAAATATATTTAATAAAAAGTATATCTGATTAAAAATAAATAAATATATTTAATATAATTCGGGCCGGGCCGGGCCCGGGCCAAAAAAGTCTTACTTGATGCTCGACCCGTTTTTTAAATAAGCCTCGTTTTTTCCCTAAACCCATATTTCGGGCCTATATTTTTACCCGAACCCTTCTATTTTTTGGGTGGGTCGTCGGGCAGGGCCGGGTAGCCCAACACATGATCACCTCTAGTTCAAATGTGACTAGCATGGGCTAAAAGTCCTGGTAAGTGATTTCTAATAAAATTTCATGTTAAATCGTGAACTGGTAAAATAGAGAATCAAAGTATTAGTGAATTTTGTAAATATTAAATAACCTTTTGATTTTTGTAATATAGTTGTGAGATTATAATAGTAAAATTGTTAATATTGAATAAATTATAGAAGTGGTAATATTTGAATTCAAGGGTACTTACCAAGCTATAATGTAGCTTAACGCGTTGTTGTTTGACGCATAAGTGAAAGACCAGCGTGAAGCTCTTGATTGAAGTAGCGACTTCATCTCATCACATCATCAAGGATTGAAAAATGTATGGAATAAATCTTTTGGTTTAAGTTAATGACATGTACATAGGTGTAAAAATGGAGTAAGTGAGTGGTTATTTGTTTCAATACTTATGTTAATATTGTTTTGAATGGTAGATATAAGGTATTACATAGTTTACAAGTGTTGGTAATGTTTGTATTGGTGATGGATAAATTTGGTATGGTTTGGAATTGTTTAAAAGCAGAAGTTTTAGGTCCCTTGTCCCAAGTCTTAAGACATTCGAAATATGTCTTGAGACACAAGAACTTCGAAGCTAAAAAGCTACAGTAATAGGATCATGTCTCGAGACATATTAGATTTTGTCTCGAGACAAAAGCTCTATTTTCTCAAGACCTACACCCATTTGCCTTGAGAAAAGGCAACTCAAAAGCTAAAAGTTCTATAGTAATATGACAATGTCTCGAGACACACAACCCTAAAACTCAAAATTTTTAGTTGGGCCAACTTTGGATCTCTTAGTTGTCTTGTGTAAACAAGCTTTGGCTAAGTTAGCTTGCTCATGCCAAGCCTTGGGAAAACTTGAATGCTAACGGATTGGGTCTTGTATACCTCGATGCAATGGCACTTGGTGTCAATCGTTGCTGCCCCATTACAATCTCCAACAAACTCTAGTTTGTAGCCTCATTACATTGAATGTTGTATGAGAATTAGGCCATTTTAAGCAACTTTGACTAGTCTCCCCAAGTGGTGCTCATATAGTGCCTAAAATAGACTTCAAGCAACCCAATGACCCTTTTAGTTTCACTATTGATTTGGGGATGCATTGAAGTTGAGAAGTTGAGAAGTTGAGCTTGGTCCTTAGCAACTTGAAGAGCTCTGTCCAAAATCGTCTCGTGAACCTTTCATCCCGATCGCTTACTATGGGTTGAGGCACGCCTCAATGGTTCACCATGTGCTTTAAGAAGAATCGGGTTGTCTCTTCGGCCATGCAACACTTGGTGGTAGGGATGAAGGTCATGTACTGTGACAGCCCAAAGTTGACCCTAGTCGGGAAGTGGCTTCGGGACCGCTAAACCGAGTCACCGAAATGTTTGAATGTGATACTTATTGTCTAGAATTTGTAATTATGAATGTGTGAAAATTTCAAGCTTCAATTTGGTTGATTTCATGTGAATTTAGTCAATAGGACTTATGTGAGAAAATTCTAAAATGTGATAGGTCAATGTGTGAGGACCTATTAGTGCATGTGGACAAAGGGGGGACTTGCATGTCTAATTCCCCCCCTAATGAGTAGTGGCCGGCCATGACAAAGAATGATGGGCAAAACATGTCATGAAACATGTTTTGTTAGTGGAAGAATAAAATAAGAAGTATGGGTAATAAAGAAATGGAAACAAAAGAAAAAAAATGTGTGTAGTGTTTGTTCCCCCCCATTGCCGTGAGCTCAAGAGAAGAAAGGAGAAAAGTTTGTGTTCATCCTTTCTCACCTCCATTTTAGCCTAAATTAGAAAGAAAAAAAAACAAAGAAAAAAATTTCTCATCCTTTGGTTCATCCTTGGCCAAAAATTTTAAGGAGGAAAGAAGAAGAAAGGTGAAGAGATTCGGCCATGCATGTAGCTAGGCTAAGGTATGTTTGATGATGTTTCATGAGATGCATGCATGATTTAGTGGTTAGCTTGAGTTCTACCTAGCCCATGGTCTAAATCTTGCTATGTGATGGAAATGGCACTCGACCATGGATGCATCATTCTTGGTTGATGTTTGATGTTGTGGTGATGAGGTATGAGGATGAGTTAAGATTCGGCCTAGGTGGAGGTTGTGTTAATGCCATTGCATGCAAAATATGAAGCTTGTTAATGATGCATGTGATGATGGCTTGATGATTCTTGAACCTCCTTTTTAGCATTTTTGTGTGAGCACATATGTGCATTGGTTGCTAAAGGGAGAAGAATCGGCTAGCAAGATGTGTGCTAAGGCCGAATGTAACTTTGCATGTTGATGAGCAATGCATGTGTTAAATCGATGAAAAGGGGGAGGATGCTTTACTAGTGGGTATATGTGTGTATTAAATGTTGAAATCGACCCCAAAAATGGACATGCATATTCGGCCAAGGGGAAAGAAATTAGCTAATATGTTGTGTTGATGCATGATTTTTGCATGTATGAGACTTTAATGTCTAATGTATGAATATGGGCTAAGTGCCTTGTGTTCATCTTTTGATGCCTAAATGATGAAATCAATTTATTTGTTTGATTAAGCTCAAGAACAAAGGGGAAATAAATCCGATAAAGGGAAGGAAAAAGCGGTCGAATAGTTAGCGGGATCGTTCGACAACACCCGAGGTAAGTTCTTGAGTAAGAGAGCTTAAATTTCGATGTGATTAAATCATGCTCTATGTGTGGCTATTGAGCCGAATGTGCAAGGACAATATGTGCCTTGTGTTTGAGTTTCGTAAACGAAAATGAAATATGAATGTGCATGATTAATTGAATGCTGTCCGGGCTAAGTCCCGAAGGCTTTGTGCTAAGTGAATATATCCGGATTAAGTTCCGAAGGCATTTGTGCGAGTTGTTAAATCCGGGTTAAGTCCCGAAGGCATACGTGCGAGTTGTTAAATCCGGGTTAAGTCCCGAAGGCATTTGTGCGAGTTGTTAAATCCGGGTTATGTCCCGAAGGCATTGTGTGAGTTACTAAATCCGGGCTATGTCCCGAAGGCATTTGAACGAGGAGCTATATCCGGTTAAATCCCGAAGGTACGTGATTTGGTAATGAATGAGCTTGCTGTAAAATTCCAGCGAATACTCGAAAAACATCCCAATATGGGGATATGTTACGTATGTGTTGAATATTAATCGAGCCCTTACAAATAAATGTTCGCTCAGTTGATAAACGAGCTACCGGCCTTCGGCCAAGTTAGTTTATTTTGTATGTACATAAGGGTTGTTAATGTTGTGAAGCAAGTTCGATATCGGTAAATTGCGTATTATGAAATATTCCGTTTAGCTAAATGTGTGCTATTATTTGTGCATGCTGGAATTCCTTGCTCAAACTTACTAAGCATAAATTGCTTACTCGTTACATTGCTCCTCTGTTTTATAGATTTTTGGTTCTCCAGCTATCGGACTCGGGATCTTGAAGTCGAAGTCGCCCACACTATCAAAGGCTCTTTTGGGTACTATTTTGGTTGAATTTTGATATGGCATGTATAGGACTACCCATCGTTGTCTTTCGAGTACTTTATGAAATGTATAAGTTTACAGCCATGCGAAAATGGCTTGTAGAAGTGGAGTATGGCATTAGACCATTCGTATTTATGAATGTATAGATGGTTTCATGATGTAACTATAGTTGGAATGGAAGTGTTGAGCCAATGACCAGCCACTAGAATGGCTAAGTATGATCATATGTGGGCTTATGTATGACAAGGCCCTAGTTGGTCCATGAAACCCCAAATTAGGTAAGGTTTACTTTGAAAACAGAAGCTGATAGCAGCAGTGGTGTGGATTGGAAAAATCACAAGAATTCGTAGGAGTGGAATTAAATAGTGAATAAATTATGTAATCGAACCTTGATGAATCTACTTTCATATGGAAGTAACGAAACAATCATAGGAACAGTACAGTAAGAGATATTCGGGTTCTTGTGGAACAGGGCCAGAACAGTTTCTGGATTCCCTGTTCCGACTTTGGAAATTCACTATAAATTGACCAGAGATAATTATGGGTCATACCATATATGTATGGATTCCTCTCTGAGTCTAGTTTCCATAGAAACAAACGGCATCAGCATTGAAGCTCTGTGCAGAGAGATATCCCAGTCGTAATGGGAAAAGGTCAGTGTAGTCGACCCCTGTAACATGGGAGACTTTGACTAATAAACTGTACTAATTGGCCCGACCAAAAATTCTAGAAAAAAATACATAGGTGGGGACATGAGTCTAGTTTCAGGGAAAAATCACAAAATTGATTTTCGAGTTGTGAAACTCAAGATATGATTTTTGAAGCGACTAGTACTCAGACTGGGCAGTGTCTGGAAAAAAATTTTCAAAGCTTGTTGACATCTCGTGTCCGACTCCGGTGTCGGTCTCGGGTTCGGGGTGTTACATTTTATTGGTATCAGAGCTACGGTTTAGTCGATTCTAGGACTACCGTAATGTGTTGGGTCTAGCTATACATGCCATTTTATGTGATTACTTGATAGTGTGGTGATTTCCGACAATTGTAAATGTGTTTATAGTAATGGATCCCGATCGTGACCGAGAGGTAGCTGATGATCTTGAGAGTGTAGCGCCTGCTCCCGCACAAGGGACAGTGCCGGCAGACTCTCAACCTAATGTTAGTAATCCGAATGATGAAGCTAGACAAGCATTCTATAGCGTGATGAATGATTGGTTTAACCAATACATTCGAACTAATATGGCTGTTCCACAACCTCCATTCCCGACAAATACTACCCCCGCACCTACAATACCACCGGTAACGGACCAAATAAGGTCAAATAAGCCCCCAGTTGACAGAATCCGAAAACATGGGGCTACTGAATTTAAGGCTATGGATAGCGATGATGCCGAGCAAGCTGAATTTTGGCTAGACAACACTATCCGGGTACTCGATGAGCTATCTTGTACACCCGATGAATGCCTAAAGTGTGCTATCTCCTTGCTACGTGATTCTGCCTACTATTAGTGGAGTACTCTGACTTCTGTTGTGCCCCGAGAGCAAGTAACTTGGGAGTTTTTCCAAACTGAGTTTCGGAAAAAGTATATCAATCAGAGATTCGTTGATAAAAAACGGAAGGAATTTCTTGAGCTTAAGCAAGGCTCCATGTCGGTTACTGATTACGAGCGAAAATTTGTTAGACTTAGCAAATACGCTCGGGAATGTGTTTCGTCCGAAGCTATTATGTGTAAACGCTTCGAGGATGGGCTGAATGAAGATATAAAGATGTTCGTTGGCGTTCTTGAAATACGAGAGTTTGTGGTACTTGTTGAACGAGCTTGTAAAGCCGAAGAGCTTAGAAAAGAAAAGCAAAGAGTTGATGAGGGAACTGGAGAGTTTCGTAAAAGATCCTCGGGAAGGTCTCTTCAACAGACATCGAAGAGATTTCGAGATGATGCGGGCCAGTTTAGAGGCACTTCGGGCCTTTTTGGACGAGATCGTGATCGACCCCCTGTGGGTACACGAGGCACTTCGGTCGCCAGTGTTGGGAATGAACGTCGAGACAGGACGAAATGCCGATATTGCGGTAAATGGCATTCGGGGAGTTGTAGATTTCCTGACCGCTCCTGTTACAAATGCGGATCAGTGGACCACTTCATTAAAGATTGCCAGAGGTTGTCGGGACAGAATGCAAATCAGAGTGGGAGACCGGGTGCTACCACTGCTCGAGGTAGACCATCTGGAAATATGGGCAATGCTAGTGGTGGTCAGAAAGGATCTAGAGATGATATAACCAGATCCGAAGCCCGTGCGCCTGCTAGAGCTTATGCTATACGTGCCCGCGAGGATGCTTCTTCGCCTGATGTTATCCTTGGGTTGGATTGGTTGACCGCGCATGATGCGATTGTGAATTGCAAGAGCAAGACTATTGATTTGAGGTGCGCAAATAACGAAGTAGTCCGAATTGAGTCTGCGGACTTGGAGGGGATGCCAGCTGTAATATCAGCAATGTTGGCACAGAAATATGTAAGAAAAGGGTGCGAAGCATACCTTGCATATGTGCTTGATGACAAAGAATTAGAAAAGAAACCCGAATCTGTGTCGGTGGTTTGTGAGTACCCGGATGTTTTTCCGGAAGAATTACCGGGTTTACCACCTGTTCGGGAGGTAGAGTTTGGTATTGAGCTTGTACCTGGGACTACGCCGATTTCGATAGCTCCGTATCGTATGG
The DNA here is from genome assembly GCF_007990345.1 of Gossypium hirsutum. Classification (NCBI taxonomy): domain Eukaryota; kingdom Viridiplantae; phylum Streptophyta; class Magnoliopsida; order Malvales; family Malvaceae; genus Gossypium; species Gossypium hirsutum. The sequence continues at coordinate 12,410,612 of NC_053443.1, forward strand.
CACCAACTGAGTTAAAGGAGTTGAAAGCTCAGTTGCAAGAACTGACGGATAGAGGTTTCGCTCGACCAAGTTTCTCACCTTGGGGTGCACCAGTATTGTTCGTGAAAAAGAAGGACGGAACCATGAGGTTGTGCATTGACTATCGTCAGCTGAATAAAGTGATGATAAAGAACAAATATCCGTTGCCGCGCATTGATGATTTGTTCGACCAACTGAAGGGAGCCTCAGTGTTCTCAAAAATAGATTTGAGATCGGGCTATTATCGGTTGCGAATCCGAGATTCAGATATTCCTAAAACTGCCTTCAGAACGAGATATGGTCACTACGAATTCTTAGTGATGCCGTTTGGGCTCACTAATGCCCCTGCAGTATTTATGGATTTGATGAATCGGATCTTCAGGCCGTATTTGGATCGGTTCATAGTGGTGTTCATTGATGACATTTTGGTCTATTCAAGAGACGAGACCAAACATGCTGAGCATCTGAGGCTAGTGCTGCAAATTTTGCGGGATAAGCGGTTATATGCTAAGTTTAGTAAGTGTGAGTTCTGGTTAAGAGAGGTTAGCTTCTTGAGTCATGTGGTATCCGCGTCGGGTATTCGAGTTGACCCGAACAAAATTTCAGCCATACTGGACTGGAAACCTCCGAGAAATGTTACTGAAGTTCGGAGCTTTTTGGGGCTCGCCGGTTATTACCGACGATTTGTGAAAGGTTTCTCGATGATAGCCACACCAATGACGAAGCTACTTCAAAAGGATGTTAAGTTTGAGTGGACGGAGAAATGTCAGAAAAGTTTCGACCAACTGAAAACTCGTTTGACTGAAGCTCCAATTTTGGTGCAACCCGAATCAGGTAAAGAGTTTGTCATTTATAGTGACGCATCCCTACTTGGGTTGGGTTGCGTATTGATGCAAGAAGGTCGAGTCGTGGCCTATGCGTCGAGACAATTGAAGCCACACGAGAGGAATTATCCGACCCATGATCTCGAACTAGCTGCCATCGTGTTTGCTTTAAAAATATGGCGACATTATCTGTTTGGTGAGAAGTGCCATGTATGTTCGGATCACAAAAGTCTCAAATATTTGATGACTCAACGAGACTTGAATCTGCGACAAAGACGTTGGCTTGAGTTGTTGAAAGATTACGAGCTTGTCATTGATTACCACCCGGGAGAGGCTAACATGGTTGCGGACGCCTTAAGCCGGAAGTCATTGTTTGCTTTACGAGCGATGAACGTGCATTTGTCTGTTTTACCAGACAGTGTGTTAGTAGCTGAATTAAAAGCTAAACCATTATTGACTCACCAAATTCGTGAAGCTCAGAAAGTCGATGATGAATTGGTTGCAAAACGGGCTAAGTGTTTTCCGAACGAGGAATCGGAGTTTCAAATTGATGATGATGATTGTTTGAGGTTTAGAAATCGTTTGTGTGTTCCAAGGAATTCGGAACTCATTTCGATGATTCTGAACGAAGCCCATTGTAGCCGAATGTCAATTCACCCGGGGAGTACGAAAATGTACAACGATTTGAAACGTCAATTTTGGTGGCATGGTATGAAACGGGACATCTCTGACTTTGTTTCGAGATGTTTAATATGTCAACAAGTGAAAGCGGAACATCAAGTGCCTTCAAGATTACTTCAGCCGATCATGATACCCGAGTGGAAATGGGATCGAGTCACAATGGACTTTGTGTCCGGACTGCCCTTGTCAGCAAGTGAGAAGGATGCGATATGGGTTATTTTTGATAGACTGACTAAGTCGGCTCATTTCATCCCCGTACGTACGGATTTTTCATTGGATAAACTAGCTGAATTGTACGTTTATCAAATTGTGAGATTACACGGGGTACCTGTTTCTATCGTGTCGGATAGAGATCCGAGATGCACCTCACGATTTTGGAAGAAATTGCAAGAAGCTCTGGGTACCAAGCTGCATTTTTAGCACTGCTTTTCACCCCCAAACCGATGGTCAATCCGAGCGGATAATTCAGATACTTGAGGATATGTTGAGATGTTGCATCCTCGAGTTCAGTAGTTCATGGGAACGGTATTTACCTTTGATTGAATTCGCTTACAACAATAGTTTTCAATCAAGTATTAAGATGGCACCTTACGAGGCTTTGTACGGTCGTAAATGCCGTACACCATTGTTTTGGACCGAGCTCGGTGAAAGTAAAATTTTCGGAGTTGATTTGATTAGAGATGCTGAACAGAAAGTAAAGGTAATCCGTGAAAGTCTGAAGGTAGCCACGGATCGTCAGAAATAGTACGCAGATTTGAAACGAAAAGACATCGAGTATCAAGTGGGAGACAAAGTGTTCCTTAAGGTTTCACCTTGGAAAAAGATACTCAGGTTCGGCCGTAAGGGCAAGTTGAGCCCAAGATTCATTGGGCCGTACGAAATCTCCGAACGAGTTGGTCCGGTTGCGTATAGATTGATTTTGCCCCCGGAGCTTGAAAAGATTCATGACGTCTTTCATGTTTCGATGCTTCGACGCTATCGATCTGATCCATCGCACATAATTAGCCCATCGGAGGTTGAAATTCAAGTTGACATGAGCTATGAAGAAGAACCGATGCGTATCCTAGCTCGTGAAGTGAAGGAGTTGCGAAACAAAAGAGTTCCGCTAGTAAAGGTGTTATGGCTCAAACACGGGATCGAGGAAGCTACTTGGGAGACCGAGAGCTCGATGAAAGAACGATACCCAGACCTATTTACCGGTAAGATTTTCGGGGACGAAAATTTCTTAAGTGGGGGAGAGTTGTGACAGCCCAAAGTTGACCCTAGTCGGGAAGTGGCTTCGGGACCGCTAAACCGAGTCACCGAAATGTTTGAATGTGATACTTATTGTCTAGAATTTGTAATTATGAATGTGTGAAAATTTCAAGCTTCAATTTGGTTGATTTCATGTGAATTTAGTCAATAGGACTTATGTGAGAAAATTCTAAAATGTGATAGGTCAATGTGTGAGGACCTATTAGTGCATGTGGACAAAGGGGGGGACTTGCATGTCTAATTCCCCCCCTAATGAGTAGTGGCCGGCCATGACAAAGAATGATGGGCAAAACATGTCATGAAACATGTTTTGTTAGTGGAAGAATAAAATAAGAAGTATGGGTAATAAAGAAATGGAAACAAAAGAAAAAAATGTGTGTAGTGTTTGTTCCCCCCCATTGCCGTGAGCTCAAGAGAAGAAAGGAGAAAAGTTTGTGTTCATCCTTTCTCACCTCCATTTTAGCCTAAATTAGAAAGAAAAAAAACAAAGAAAAAAATTTCTCATCCTTTGGTTCATCCTTGGCCAAAAATTTTAAGGAGGAAAGAAGAAGAAAGGTGAAGAGATTCGGCCATGCATGTAGCTAGGCTAAGGTATGTTTGATGATGTTTCATGAGATGCATGCATGATTTAGTGGTTAGCTTGAGTTCTACCTAGCCCATGGTCTAAATCTTGCTATGTGATGGAAATGGCACTCGACCATGGATGCATCATTCTTGGTTGATGTTTGATGTTGTGGTGATGAGGTATGAGGATGAGTTAAGATTCGGCCTAGGTGGAGGTTGTGTTAATGCCATTGCATGCAAAATATGAAGCTTGTTAATGATGCATGTGATGATGGCTTGATGATTCTTGAACCTCCTTTTTAGCATTTTTGTGTGAGCACATATGTGCATTGGTTGCTAAAGGGAGAAGAATCGGCTAGCAAGATGTGTGCTAAGGCCGAATGTAACTTTGCATGTTGATGAGCAATGCATGTGTTAAATCGATGAAAAGGGGGAGGATGCTTTACTAGTGGGTATATGTGTGTATTAAATGTTGAAATCGACCCCAAAAATGGACATGCATATTCGGCCAAGGGGAAAGAAATTAGCTAATATGTTGTGTTGATGCATGATTTTTGCATGTATGAGACTTTAATGTCTAATGTATGAATATGGGCTAAGTGCCTTGTGTTCATCTTTTGATGCCTAAATGATGAAATCAATTTATTTGTTTGATTAAGCTCAAGAACAAAGGGGAAATAAATCCGATAAAGGGAAGGAAAAGCGGTCGAATAGTTAGCGGGATCGTTCGACAACACCCGAGGTAAGTTCTTGAGTAAGAGAGCTTAAATTTCGATGTGATTAAATCATGCTCTATGTGTGGCTATTGAGCCGAATGTGCAAGGACAATATGTGCCTTGTGTTTGAGTTTCGTAAACGAAAATGAAATATGAATGTGCATGATTAATTGAATGCTGTCCGGGCTAAGTCCCGAAGGCTTTGTGCTAAGTGAATATATCCGGATTAAGTTCCGAAGGCATTTGTGCGAGTTGTTAAATCCGGGTTAAGTCCCGAAGGCATACGTGCGAGTTGTTAAATCCGGGTTAAGTCCCGAAGGCATTTGTGCGAGTTGTTAAATCCGGGTTATGTCCCGAAGGCATTGTGTGAGTTACTAAATCCGGGCTATGTCCCGAAGGCATTTGAACGAGGAGCTATATCCGGTTAAATCCCGAAGGTACGTGATTTGGTAATGAATGAGCTTGCTGTAAAATTCCAGCGAATACTCGAAAAACATCCCAATATGGGGATATGTTACGTATGTGTTGAATATTAATCGAGCCCTTACAAATAAATGTTCGCTCAGTTGATAAACGAGCTACCGGCCTTCGGCCAAGTTAGTTTATTTTGTATGTACATAAGGGTTGTTAATGTTGTGAAGCAAGTTCGATATCGGTAAATTGCGTATTATGAAATATTCCGTTTAGCTAAATGTGTGCTATTATTTGTGCATGCTGGAATTCCTTGCTCAAACTTACTAAGCATAAATTGCTTACTCGTTACATTGCTCCTCTGTTTTATAGATTTTTGGTTCTCCAGCTATCGGACTCGGGATCTTGAAGTCGAAGTCGCCCACACTATCAAAGGCTCTTTTGGGTACTATTTTGGTTGAATTTTGATATGGCATGTATAGGACTACCCATCGTTGTCTTTCGAGTACTTTATGAAATGTATAAGTTTACAGCCATGCGAAAATGGCTTGTAGAAGTGGAGTATGGCATTAGACCATTCGTATTTATGAATGTATAGATGGTTTCATGATGTAACTATAGTTGGAATGGAAGTGTTGAGCCAATGACCAGCCACTAGAATGGCTAAGTATGATCATATGTGGGCTTATGTATGACAAGGCCCTAGTTGGTCCATGAAACCCCAAATTAGGTAAGGTTTACTTTGAAAACAGAAGCTGATAGCAGCAGTGGTGTGGATTGGAAAAATCACAAGAATTCGTAGGAGTGGAATTAAATAGTGAATAAATTATGTAATCGAACCTTGATGAATCTACTTTCATATGGAAGTAACGAAACAATCATAGGAACAGTACAGTAAGAGATATTCGGGTTCTTGTGGAACAGGGCCAGAACAGTTTCTGGATTCCCTGTTCCGACTTTGGAAATTCACTATAAATTGACCAGAGATAATTATGGGTCATACCATATATGTATGGATTCCTCTCTGAGTCTAGTTTCCATAGAAACAAACGGCATCAGCATTGAAGCTCTGTGCAGAGAGATATCCCAGTCGTAATGGGAAAAGGTCAGTGTAGTCGACCCCTGTAACATGGGAGACTTTGACTAATAAACTGTACTAATTGGCCCGACCAAAAATTCTAGAAAAAAATACATAGGTGGGGACATGAGTCTAGTTTCAGGGAAAAATCACAAAATTGATTTTCGAGTTGTGAAACTCAAGATATGATTTTTGAAGCGACTAGTACTCAGACTGGGCAGTGTCTGGAAAAAAATTTTCAAAGCTTGTTGACATCTCGTGTCCGACTCCGGTGTCGGTCTCGGGTTCGGGGTGTTACATGTACATTGAGAATTGATCAACAATGACCATAATGCTTCCAACTGATCAACCTTTTGGAATCCACTGATGACCATAATGCTTCCATAGGCGCTCTGGTTTGGGAAATGGCTCTAAAAAGTCGATGGGTATCATTTTGTCCACCTTGTCTTGTTGGCACACAAGACATGTCTTTATATACGCTTCAATATCATACCTCATATGTGAACTATGTTGGGATTTAGTGTCTTTAGTGATGTGGTAATATCATCTATGTATTTGTATTATTTAAAATTAAGTAAAAAATATAATTAGATCGTTTGATAAAATTAAATTTTTTTAAAAGAAAGAAATTAAATTATGGAAACCTTTTATTTTACATTATTATCTTTATTTTACAAAAACTTATTAAAACAAAGTAAATATTTAAATGTAAAGTCATTATAAGACAATATAATGTTAAAATAAAATAAATTATTCTCAATTAATTAATAATTAGCTCTTAATATATTTATTATTTTTAATTTTTATGGAAAAAATTATAAAATATTTTTTTATCATAGATTATTAAATGTATAAAAAATTAAATTACCAAAAATATTAATTTCCCGTTGATTTAGCTTGTTCAACGACTTATTAATAAAGGCCTAAGTTTAAAAAATACAATAAATTCAAATATATAATATTAGAATATTATAAAATAGAAATTTTGCATCTTAAGGTTATACCAAATAACCTAAAGTCTTCTTCGAACAAAATTGATTTTTGTATATTTCAGTGCAAATTTCGAAGGAGTTTTGAAAAAAAATAAACTTTTGATTTTATACTCCTATTTGAAATCTAATGTTTTCTTCTCTTTTTTTCCTGGGCGGATTTTGTGTTGAAAAATGCTATTGGAGTCCACGCAAAAAGTTGAAAGCACTTTGTTTTAGCAAAGATTCGATTTTTGATTAGTAAGAAAACAGGCATTGGAGTTGATAAAATTAAGGGGAATTTGATTAGTGTTGGTTTTATGGATAAAAGTAATATTTAATCTTTAAATTCAGTAATTTTTTTTTATTTTGGTTCTTAAATTATTTTTACACATGAAATTTGTAAGTTTTTTTTTCAATTTAATCATTAAAATTGATTTTTTTTTGTTTATATATGATGATATAACATTCAAAGATGATGTCATGTTATTATTCTTGGAAGGAATCCAAGTTTAGAGATTAAATTGGAAAAAGTTGTCAAGTTTCAGGACCAAGTTGAGAAAAATTGTCAACTTCAGAAATTAAGGTGTTGTTTGATAAACTAAAACGTTTTTAAAATTTAATTAGATTGCTTAATAAATATAATCTTTAAAATTTTTTCAAAGTAAAGTATGTTAGGAGTATTATTTTTTCCACATATTGTAATTACAATAGTTTTTAACAATCTCCTAATTTTAAGTTTAAATTTGTACAAATTATTCTTTATTTTATGCCTAATTATTTTTACACATATGTATTTAATAAATTTTTCCTTAGCCAAACATAGCATAAGTGATAAATAGTTTGTAATTTAATTATCATTTTTAATATTTATTTCATTGAAAAAACTTCGTATTAAAAAAATTAAAACTTTATCAAAATATTATTTTATCCTTTGTTTTATACATGTTTGATTACTGCATGGTGTTATATAAGTTTGGCTATTGTCTGGTTTGTTTTATATATAGATATTGTTTGCTTGAAAAGATATTGTTAAAAGTTAAACATTTGCAAGATCTGATATGATAAAAAATTTGTTAAATATTATGTATGTTTGGTTAGTTGATTTAATAAATTTATTTTATATTGTTATTCATTTGTTGGGTTTCATAGTGTTTGATATATTGTTAGATATTGTTGTGTTTGATAGTGTCGACAAAATTCTGTATCCACCTCACTAAGATTGATAGGAATAAAAATTTTCATGGCTTAGATAGGATTTAACTGTGAAAGTTGTGCTCAGATTTAAAATATTTGTAAATGGTTAATTCAAATTTATATTAGATCTATCTATATTTTTTTTATTTTTTGAATTATATTTTTTTATTTTAATATATAACCGTCTAATATATTCTTCATTTATTAAAATTATATAAGCATCTTAATTTTTTTTAATATTTACATTATAATATTATATATTACTATAGATTTAGTTTTTTTTAACTGTTATAAATTATATAATATGTAAAAAATAATATAATATATTATAAACATAGAAAATGGGATAGGCTAGGCTCGGGCATTGAACGTTTGAGACCGAGCCTTATCAACCCATATTTTAAATAGGCTTGGGCCGTTGCAGTCAGGGCACTTCGACAAGCCATGTAACTTGCCTTATGTAACAACCCGTTTCTCTGTGGTGTCAGAATAGTGGTTTCGGGGCCACCAATCCGACAAGTAAATTAATAAATGTTATTATTTAATATTTGTGAGTCAAATAGGGCAAATGACCAAAAAAAGCCCTTTTTTCAAAAATTACCGAAATGGGCCAATTATTTAATTATTTACCGGAATGGTCTATTTTCCGCGAAATCGCGTCCATGTCAGCGCGATGCCAGGGATGTGTCAGGACATCGCGTCCACGTCAGCGCGATTTGCTTACGTGGACACAAATCGCGCCTACGGGGACGCGATTTGCTGACGTGGATGAACAGTTTATGGTTTTAAGCTTGGAAAACTTTGAAAGGCCATAACTTTTCGCTCGGTTGTCCGATTGAGATGATTTTTTTCTATTTCAAATAAATGTTCGAGATCTACGCGCTGACAAACAACCGAAGGTGGTTTGCTGTAGTTTTCATCAAAAAAGATCCTTTTTTGCCCCTAAATTTTGATTTTTTCGGTTTAAAATTGAATTTTGAAACATTCAAATCATTATTTTCCTTATTTATTTGAAGTAAACACCGGATTTTTTTTACAGAATTGTCTTATATCATCCTGTTATAGGTATAAGTCAGCTCATTCCACTATTGAGAAGTTCCCTAAAATTTTCCATTTTATTCAATTTAGTCCCTAAAACCTAAATAGTCATATTTTCAAATCTAAGCTTCGTTTTTCAATTCAAATTCAATTTCATCCTTTTATAACATTCAAATATTCTTAAATACAAAAATTTCATGCTAATTTTGAAATAATTACACATTAGTCCCTATACTCATAACTAACAAATTATACTTTACAAATTAGTCCCTATTCATCTCTAAGCAGTTTGTCAGCGCGTAGATCTTGAAAAGTTATTGGAAATAAAAAAATCGTCTCAATCGGACAACCGAGCCAAAAGTTATGGCCTTTCAAAGTTTTCCAAGCTAAAAATGAGAAACTGTCCACGTAAGCAAATCGCATCCTAGAGGGCGCGATTTGTGTCCATGTAAGCAAATCGCTCTGACGTGGACGCGATTTCCTCGCGCGTACCCTGACATCGCGCTGACGTGGACGAGATTTCGCGAAAAATGGTCCATTCCGGTAAATAATTAAATAATTGGCCCATTTCGGTAATTTTTGAAAAAAAAAGGCTTTTTTTGGTCATTTGCCCAGTCAAATATGGTATTAAAATAAATTTTGAATTGAAAATTTATGCTATTTGAATGAATAATTAGGTTCAAGTGGTATGACCCTTAAGTCAAGTGATTTTAGAAAATGAGGTATCGAGACCTCGTTTCTATAAACTGAACTGTATGTTATTAAGGTTGTTTTAAAATTTGGTTAAGAAATTTTAATGTTTAGATAGTTAATTAAAAAAAAGGATTAAATCATGTAGAATGCAAAATTTAATCGTTATTAGTTATTTGTGTTTAATAGCTAAAAGGTAATGATTAAAGGGCTTTAAGTAGCAATTTTACCCTATACTTTTGTGTGGACATATAAGTACATGCAATTTATATATGAAATAAGTTGAAAGTACTGTTAAAATTGTAATTTAATAATAATTAAAACATAAAAAAAAGAACATGCTATCATCTTTTTTCTTAAGAGATAAACAAACCGAAAAAAAATAAATGAAGGAAGCCATTTTTGAGTTAAGGTTCTCCCAAGCTCCAATTTATGCATGTAAGTCCATTTTGCACCCGTTTTAATTATTTTTATGTTTGTGTTATCGTATTAGTTTAATTTAGTTAACTCGGGGATCAATTTGTTAAATTGTTAAATGTTTAGAATTTTTCCATGGATGAATTTGTGAAGTTCTTGAAATTTTATGATCGATTATTAAGCTTGGTTGGTAAATATAAGTAATTTTTGATGATTTACAAGTTCAGGGACTGGTTTATGAAAATGGTAAAATTCAAGGAAAATAATGTAAATTGTGGATAAATCTGAGCTGTTATAAGATTGGATGAAAATTGGCTAACATGATTTATGGTTAAAAAAGGTGAAATTGCAAGTTTCGGGTTTAGGGACTAAGTTGCATAAATGTTTAAAATATTAGGGCTAATTTTGTAAATTCACCTTAAAATGGATTATAGGTTTGAATTAATTATGTTAACTTATTTGAATGGTTTACTTGAATAAAAATATTTATTTAGATCAAGAAACGAGTCAAACGAACACTAATCGTGGGAAAACCAAAATAGCAAATTAGTTGTTGGATCACGTTAGGGCATCGTTTCGGTACAGGTAAGTTCGTATGAACTGTAATTGCTTAAATGTTGTTTAAATTAAATGTTTGTTATGTTTTTTTGATGTAAATGAATCAGTATACAAATGTATCAATGCTATGATTAATTGACAAATACCGAGTCCTGATTGAACCTTCAGAATTCTTAGGATACAATGACATGTCATTTAGGGTTTCATGTTTCAAGTGCTGGTCTTGAATGTCCTATCGATGGCAAAGGTCCTGCATTTGTTGCAAATTCTCTACAGCTCGTATGAGCAGCATCGTGTAGCTTACATTCCAACCCACAGCTCGTGTGAGTAAGCCCATTTCACAACTCGTGTGAGCATTGATGTAAAGGAAATGTTACGGTTATATGTAAAGGTGCACTTTGTGTGAGCTTTCCTGAGTATCCGATGAAATTCTAGAAGGTTCAATGGGTAAGAAAAGGGAACGAAATGATAAGTATGCAAATGGATTGAATCATGACTTAGTGAAAGGATTTATGAACTAAATCATGTTGTATATCTGAAAATTTACATGTCTTATGGTTTATTTCAATTATGTTATGGATAGATATACTAACTTGTTAGTTGGTGATGTTGATTAGGCTTTGCTAAGCTTATGGCATTGGTAATGACTTATACTTATTCTATGAATTGTATAAATGAAATGGTAAGTTATGCTTAAAGTTTGCACGAGCTTACTAAACACTTGTTGCTTACGTAGTTGTTTTCTTTTGTTTTTTTGAAAGCTCGACCGGTTGGAATCTCGTTAGAGACCTATCAAACTATCCAGTAGACAATTCGGTAGTTTTTGAGTAATTTGGTTAAGGTTTATAATGACATGTATACAGTGATTTGTAATGGTAATATTGTGTATGTGTTAATGGTGTTTTGGCTTGTATAAGCTTTGGAAAGCTATGTTGTTTTGGTACACTTTGATGCCTTACCAAGTTATGTTGTTTTGGTAACTTTAAAGTGCTTGTTTATAAGGTTCTCTTTGCATGTTGATAATGGTTTGAAAATGGTTACTTGTGATTGTTTTAGTTCATATTTGAACTAGGTTAGTATGTATGGAAATGACAATATTAACATGTATTGGATGTTTTGTAATGGTAATTAGTGAGTGTGTAAATGGTAATTTGGCATGTTTGTGCCTTGATGTTTATGTATGGTTGATGGACTTGTAATGTTTGTTATGTTAAGTCCCTTTGATCAATTTAGGTAATTGATGTGCATGGCCATATGGTATATTAATGTTAGCTTGAAAATGGTCATTTATGATGTGTTCTAGCTACATAATGGAATTAACTATTCATGCTTGAAATAAGGCAAAATTGACATGTTTAGGTAAGTGATGTTTGGATGCAAATGTGGTCCTTTGAATGGCATATTGGTTAGGTGAATTAGACTATTTTGAAATGGTATAATTATGCAAGTTTGAATGGTGTTTGAACCCCTTGAATGTGTGTTTAAATGGTTTGAAAAGTTATGTATGAAATGGTTTTGAAATGGCTTTATTTTAAGTACTTTTGGGTTCACACGGCCGTGTGTTATCTGATAATTTTCTTAGGGTTCAAGTCAGTGAGTTACACGGCCTAACACACGGCCTGGCACACGGGCGTGTGACACGACCGTGTGACCCTACTCAGTGAGTTACACAGGTGAGGACACAGGCTAGGACACGACCGTGTGTCCTTCGTTTGAAAGTTACACGGCCTGAGGTGATTCCACACGGTCGTGTGACCCCTGTTTCCAATTTTTACAACTTTTTCCTAAACTTTCCAATTTGTTTCAAATTAGTCCTGAATTGTTTCTAAGCTATTTTTAGGGCCTCAAGGGTTCGTGTTAGGGATGAAATGTATAAGAATGAATGGTTTATGATATATTTAAATTATTGAATGGTATGATATTTAAATGTTTTCGGTTGTTCGGTAATGCTCCATAACCCTAATCTGACGATGGAGACAGGTTAGGGGTGTTACACCTTATTTGGATTTGGAAATCTTTTTAATTGAATCACTTGACTAATGACTTAATGATTTTGAGGATGTGTGTTGGCCTATATTTGGAGATCCATATTGAGGAGCAACAAACCTTTGAAGTTTAGATCGAATCGGGTAAAGTAATCAAATCCCTTGAAATAGGGAGATTGGATCAGGACTACATTAAAGACATATTTCCAAGGAATCTACTTTATATTGGACTTTATTAATATATTGTTACTTGCTATTTAATAGGGATTGAATTATAGTTCATCTCTAGTATTTTAGCAAGTCTCGAACATCTATATATTTGAGAGACTTGTATAGGTTTCATGGGCGAAGCTTGAAATTTTTTTGAGGGGGCAAAATTGAGTTGTATATTTTTACGATAGCAAAAATGCAATTTCACCATTTCAATAGTTTATACCTTTATAATTTTTAAAGGGTTAAATCAAATATTTCTATTTTGAGGACCAAAGTATAATTTTACCATATATTAATTTAAACTTTTATAAATTATAAAAGGGCTAAATGTGAAATTTTCTATTTTAGGGGGTACAGGGCCTCTGCCAACCTCCCCTTGCCTCCACCCCTATAGGCTTAAGTGAGCATCTATTTGTTCACCGAGGAACATATTTGTGAGTGCAATTGAGAGTAAACCAATTGTGTTAACGATCTAAATTCTCAAGAGGAAGATTTAGAGGTGAGTCGTCTAGTCTTTAGGTACAAATGTGAGATCTCCATACTTTAGGAGTGATAGAATGTGATTCACTTGTTGTATCGCGAATTAAAAAGAGTAGAATTGCTCATTGAGTTAGGCTCCACAATGTAGGGAACTTTTGGTATTCTTTGTTATTTTGTTTACATAGTTTTCACAATGCTAAACCGTAGTAGCCACTGCAGTCAAGCACTTCCATTCTTAGTTAACAGTTTGTGCAATTAATGACTTTAGGTGCTATCATTCTTTTTATTTGCAATTGTATTGTCGATTACTTTATTGGATTAACATATTAAAATAATAATTTGGTTTTAATTTTGTTATTTAGAATTTTTTTCTCGAGTATTATCAATAATTTCTATAGTAATTAATATTTTTTTTAAAAATTAAAATTAAAATTATAATTTATACTACTAAACACGATATCAAAAATATAATTACATTTTATCATCCAAACACATCTATTATAATTATTTGTAATTACATTTTTATTATTATTTTTCTATAATTTCCAAACACAACCTAAATTTATTCTTGGAATCCAATATTTCTCCGCTCAAGTTGGAATAGAAAACTAAATCACTGAAAAATATTTGGGGCTACTTGACTACTAAATTAACTCAATCTTCGACAATTTTTATTTCTTTTATTCTATAAAATGGAAAACATGGAAACCACAAGGTTTAGGATATTTTCTAACTCCACCGCTGATTATTTTAGAATAATTTTATAGAGAGATTTTGTTTTCCTCCACATACTTTTCAATAATTTTTGTTTCTCTTTCAACCTTGCATTTTTCTGGTTAGTATTATTGATGTGGCAATTATAAGAAAAACATAAAATAAAATGTTTATCCCGCAATGTTAAAGTCTTTTTTCAATGTGCTTAATACTTTTTAAAATTAAAGCAAAAAAGAAAAAAAAGAAATTGTATTTTCAACGACGTATTAATTTAAAACTAGCATGATTTTTGTAAAATAATAAACTAAAAATAAGTTTACAAATAATAATGGAATTATGGTGAAATAAAGATAAAAAAAAGTGAAAATCAAGTTGAACACGCATCTTTTCCTCAAGTTACATTTTGGAATTGAATATTGAAAATATTTAATGAAATGTGGTGACGTTAAATCAATTACTCAATAAATATATGAATTTGCATATCTAAATTATATATTTATATTCGTAAATGCATCGAATATATATATCTTTAATTTCCATTACTCTTCTATGTTTTTATCTTTTTCTCCTTTTCTTACACTAATTTTTCAATTATGACGTAAAAGAAGCATCATATGATATTAAATTTTGACACAATCATGACGTGAGTGACTTTTTCTAAATATGAAAATTATATAAAATACAAAATGAAGTTTTGATGGAAATAGTTTAATTGGGTTAATTTATATATATTGAAAAAAAAAACAATTGAGAAAGTATGTTAAATTTTTAAAAATTTATCGATCTATTTTGTTTTTGGAAAGAGAAAAGAAACGCATCCTACAGTGTGCGTTTTCACTACCACGTTAGAAAACGCGTCCTGTAGGTCACATTTTCAATTACCTAAAAATTATTATTTTTTCTTACGGTTAGAAATTAGAAGTTTGTAGATTTATTTTTATCCGTATTTGAGATAGAGATGGTTATTATTTTAAGGAATGTTTGAATTTACGGTGGTGCCGTGGAGCTGGGTAACCTACAATTTCATCTGCCATGTGAGTATGGAGCCATCACCTGTGAAACCGAATCATGTTGTAACTCAGGGTCCTAGTTGGTGGTGATTATACAGTCTGGGGTTGAGGCGTAACAAGGGCTTCAAGTTTACAAGGTTATGTTGTCAAATGATGCAGTATAACTAGGGCCATAGTTGAAAGTGGTTATGCGGGCACGACAACGAGTTTTTTTCATCAGAAGAGGATGCTTTATAAAACTCATACACAAGCACGAAGAAGAAAAATGCAGTGGCATTTCAATATAATCAAGTAATTCATTTTACCCATCTCCACCAAAGACGGTGACTTCGTTACTATAACCTTCAATAGAATTAGGGTGTAACAAGTTTTAGTAACAAGGTCATTGCCTTTAGTTGAGATTGATAAAACGAATTACTTGATTATACTGGAAGACCCATGTGATTTTTTTCCTTGAACTCGTGTATGATTTTTATAAAGCATTCTCATCTGACGAGGAAAAACTCATTGTCGTGCCCGCATAACCACCGTCAACTACGACCCCAGTTATGCTCCATCCTTTGACAGCATAAACTTTGTAAATTTGAAGCCCTAGTTACACTTCAACCCGAGATTGTATAATCACAGTCAACATGGACCTTGAGTTGCGAGGCGATCCCGTTTTCTTGGGTAATGGCGCCATACTCACGCAACAGGTGGAATTTCTAGGTTAACAAGCTCCATGACATCACTGTGAACCCAAACACAACTTAAAAATATAACTATGTCTCCTTCAAAGAGATGGAGAAATAAATCCTTAAATCGAAAAATTTCAACACGAAAGGAAAAAGAAAAAACAATTTAGGATATCGAATTTGGAGACGGGAACGTGTATTTATATAAGGGATGGGGCGGGGTAGAAAGGGATTTTTTTGTAATCCCGGGTTTTAGGGCTTAGAGGCAGAAGCAATCGAGTTTGCTTGAAATGGCTAGAGAGAAAACGATCCCTGTAGGAAGCGTTTTCACTACTGTGTCAGATGAAAACGCTTTATGCAGGGAGCGTTTAGCGTTTTCTCTCCGGCCATTTCAACCCCTCAGCCAACTCTATTGCTTCTGCCTCTGAGTCATTGCAACCTGGGATTCTCGGGCAAAAAAATCACTTTTTGCCCGCCCCATGTCTCTACGGATGAGCTTTCCTCTCTCACAAAAGAGCTCTATAGAAAGAACTTAATACAAGCATTTGCTTTTCCATACTGACCTTCGAAGCAGATTATTGATCTGAAGAATACTTGGCACTAGGAGTAATAGATGTTGTTGGGAAAACTTGGATTTCATCCCTACGTTGTTGTCGAAGCAAAGGTAATTCGTTCATTTACGTGTAGTTTTGGGGTTTTGGTGATGAGTACTATATTTTTTTACTATTTTATTGATTTTAAGCATGTGAATCAAGTTATTTCGTTGAAGATAAGCAAACGAGTGAGAGCTCTTATCCATTACAACGATAATTTTTTTTAGACCGAAATTGACTTCATTTTTGTATCAGCACAATCCGAAGATCTAGCATTCAACCAGACCTTAACATTAAAGGAGCTTTGGACAAGGATTAGACGCAAAGTAGGGATCCAGAGAAGAACTTTGAGCTTCAAATATAGATATCTTTTGTCATTAGAACCCACTAAATATGTCATTTTCGGATCAAGTGGGGCAACGATTTGGAGCAGGTGATAGAATCTCATTACTCTAGTGGGAATATTATGTTGGAGTTGTATGCCGACTTGGTTCAGAAAGAATAAGGTGACCTAGGCTCGCGGACATTGTGTCCACCAAATCCCATGCCCGATTAAAAAGCTGAAAGTCCAACCACACGGTTGTGCGATGGATTCACATTATTACTACAAAGGTTATACTAAGACCCGCCAGAATCATCATCAACGGCGAGACATTCATCGATTTCGCCCTTCGATCACTAGGGTGGGGGACAGTCGGGGGTATTTGATCACCAGACCTATGACACACCTGCATGACATTTTGTCAATGCCTTTGATTTTAATTTTGGCATACTGATGTTCAACACTAATAACACTCAGACGGGCATGCCATCAAGTTACTAGGGTGTGTCAAACCGAAGTGATTTTAGGGTTAACTCGGGGTTTACAAGAACGGATGATTTACTTTTGACAACTTCGACTAACGACGAAACATCTAACCCTAAATTTGAAATCCCGATTGATAACGAAGAGGGAGAATAGACGTAGAGGTTGAAGAGGACAAAGAAACATATAGTGACCCAATAGAGGAGGTAAGGCCTGATGGTTCAAAAATTACGATAATTTCAAAATCATATCCTAGAAGATGGTGGGTCTGATGGTGAAGCTCTGAACATTGCTCGATTGGATGACTCAAGTTTCACGGCTTACCAACCCCCACCACGCATACAAATTCTTAATCTTATTGCTGAGGGAGGTTTAGAATACCCCAGAACTCCCTTATAGAAGACCAAGGCATGCGCTTTCATCAACAAATTTTGGTCATTTTGAGGTTGGGATGGAGTTTGACTCCAAATATGCTTTTGTAGCTACTGTTAAGTGGTATATCATAAAACTTGTGAAACACCCTTAACCCTTCTACATCACGAATTAGGGTTACGAACATTACCATACAATTGGAACATTTATAATTATTTTTATTCAAAAATCATAAACATAACTTAAACCATTTATACATACACATATCGTCCCTAAATTGAGCCCTCAAAGCCCTAAAATTACCTTACAAACAAATCGGGACCAATTTGAAATCATTTGGAAAGCCTAGGAAAAATTCACAAAAATTGAAAACAGGGGTTACACGACCGTGAGGCTAGGTTGTGTGCCTAACACTGCTGAGACACACGCTCGTGTCTCAGGTAGTGTAACCTTCGAACTAGGGACACATGGTCGAGTCCCAACCCATGACCTCACCCGTGTAACTCACTGAATAGGATCACACGTCTGTGTGTCAGGCCATGTGCTAGGCCGTGTAACTAACTGACTTGCACCTTAATCATTCAACAGGTGATACACGGTCGTGCCGCCAAGCCGTGTGTCTCACATGGCTGAGTCACACGCCCGTGTATTTGGCCGTGTGGACCTAAATTGTACCTTAAACAACAAGTTTACCATTTCAAGCTTACTTGGCTTTAAGCAATTCAAATACCAATCATTTAACCTATTCAAAATACGATTAAACATACTCAAAACATGCCAAAACAATCATCCTAAGTGCCTAACCTATGTACCATCATTGGTACCACATTTTATATCATCAAAACACATCAACAATGCATCAACCAAATCAAAGTTTAAAGTATGCCTAACATACTTTAGCCTAACACAAATCTACTTAAGACATTAAGCTTTAATTTTATACACATATCAAACCTTTGGTCAAAACACATACTAACATTTAGCTTCAAACATAATCATATACTTATAACTCAATTTACATCACATTCGCAAAACAACTAACAAGCAAAGACATCCTAGATACATGCCATTACAAAATTAAACATCACCACACTTGAGATCGAGATCGTCGTTGGATGCTGAGTCGGTGACCAACTAACAAGCAAAGACATCCTAGGTACATGCCATTAAAAAATTAAACATCACCACACTTGAGATCGAGATAGTCGTTGGATGCTGAGTTTGTGACCAAAAGAGAGCACCTAACCAGCGCACGACAAACAAAACCGTAGGCTGAGTAAAACTCAGTGATATTTTTATAATTCGAATATTTTAAGACATGATATGATACATGAATGCTCAAATTGAATTATACTATCATACTATTATCTAAACATAATATAACAAGATATCACCATTTCAATTTCATGCATTTTATCACATTTTTTCATGCTATACTCAACTTTCACAAGTATTCACATTTAGTTGGTTTGAACATATATCTCAATTCACATCACTTGCTATATAAATAGCTTTGCATAGATCAATCAACAATTTACTTATATTATGGAAAAACCAATCCGCATTAAGCAAACTTCACTTATTCGAATAACCACAAGTATATCTAAAGCATTTGAATTTATTTCACAACTTTAATAATCTAACTCAAGAATATATCATATCTTCTAATGAATAGTTGTATATACATAAGTAAATATAATCTTCTTTAGTAATACCTATAAGCATTCTTCTTAAGGGATTCATAAAACCTTGCTATATAGTCCAGTTGATACACAGCACCTAGTACCTAGTGGATAATCCGCGAAAGAGTTTGCGCCAAGTGCTAGTTAGATAAATTGACAAATGTGTGCCCAGCACTAGTCAGATAAACTGATGGAAGTTGCGCCCAATGCTAATTGGATAAATCGATGAATAATTAGTGAGCCCAGCTCTAGTTGGATAAACCAATGATATTTGCGCCCACTACTAGTCGGATAAACAGACGAAATAATTAGTAAGCCCAGCTCTAGTTGGATAAACCAACGATATTATGCCCAGTGCTAGTCGGATAAATCGATGAAATAATTAGTAAGCTCTAGTTGGATAAACCAATGATATTTGCGCCCAGTGCTAGTCGGATAAGCCGACGAATGTGTGTCCGGACCAGTCAGATAAACTGACGAAAGTTGTGCCCAACACTAGTCCAACGATTTGACGATGTCAACTACTCATTTGCAAGTCCATAAATTTTCTTTTCATAACTCAATATCACATTTCATAATTTAATAATACTTCCTTTCCAATTATCTAGTAATTATACATTAATTTATTCCATAATGCCACATTCCATAAACCTCTATTCAATTGGATTAACAAATACATTAAAAAGACATCAAGTAGTAACTAAGTTAATTAAAACAATTTATAAAGTTTGAGTTCAGGGACTACGAACTTACCTAAAACCAAAGACGATTATTTCGCAACCTTCACTTTTCCCCGATTTACAATAAATCTACTCGTTTCATGATCAAAACATAATAAATTAATTTATTAACTAATTCAAACACCATATCAAGTTCAAATTCAAACCATTCTACCATTTAATTACATTTTTACTTATTTACACTCAACATTTAATCTCAATACAATTAAATCCTTAATTCTAAATCATATTATTTAATTAAAATCAAGAAAATCCCATTTCAACCAATTTTTCCACAAGGCCTAAAACAACTCATGCTTTCAATTAATTCACAATTTAATCCTTGAATTTATCATTCTCATAATTTAATCTCTAAACCTTAGTATCATCAAAAATCATTTAGCAATTATTCCTATTTATCTACCAAACTCAATATCTAACATAATAATAGGGGTGAGCATTCGATTGAATCTCATTTTATCATCCTAACTTTATTTGAAGCTTTCTCGAATTGAGTCGAGTGAGATGGAATTCGAATCGAATCAAATCGAATCAAATATATTTGTTCGAGTTAAATTTTAAAAAATAATTTTTGGGTCCTTGTAACCGCTGTCACCCATCGTAATAAAATTTGTTCACCTTAATCAAAATTTTTATTAACTTTCATCACCTCATAATTTATTTATTAATTTTTTATATACTGGTTAGCTTCTTTGCTTGCTTAGTTGTTTCAATTATTTTTAGATTTTTGTCACTATGTATTTTGGAATTAAAAAATATATTAAATGTAGAAATATGATTTTTTCATAAAAGTTATTTTAAAAATAAAATGTGAAATTGATACCAATATAAAATTTTAACACGAATATTTTATGGCATAATTAATAATTCAATTTTAATATAAATATTCAATATGACTAAACAATTCAATAATATAAATAATATAAAATGTGAAATTTAATTTAATAATATAAATAGTAGATATAAATAAAATTATTACTATTTATGTTTAGTGATTTTTTTTTGGATAATTTTGATTTTTTATTTGAGAGTAAAGGGTGAGAAGTAAAAGTTTAGGGGGAAAATAAAAAGTTTCGGGGAATAAAAGTTTGAAGGAAAGTAAATCGGGGGAGTAAAATTTTAGAGGAAAAATATTAAAAAAAAATTGGTGGGGGAGGGTTTGGGGTAGATGGGAGGTGGGATGGGAAGGGAATAAAAATTTTAGGGGAAAAGTGGGAGGGAGTAAAAATTTTGTGGGAAAATAAAAGGTTTTGAGGGTTTTGGGGAGTAAAATTTTGAGAAAATGTAAATGAGAGAGTAAAATTTTGGTGGGAAATGGATTTTGGGTAGATTGGGGGGTGGGGAGGGGAGGGGGTAAAAGTTTTGAGGGAAAAGTAAAAAGGTTTGGGAGTTTGGGGTAAAAATGTAAAATATTATAGTTTGATATTCGAATTATTCGAATTATTCGAGCTATTCTAATTTGAAAACTCAACTCGATTCGAACTCGAAATTTGAAAAAAAATTGAGTTGATTCGAATAACTCGATTAACTCAATTCATTTAACTTGAAATTCGAATTTTTTTCTATTTTTGGGAGTTGAATCGAGTTTTGCTCACCCCTACATAATAATACCAAGAACTCAAATTCCCTATAATGGCAACTTCCACAAACTTCACTAAATTTAAAATTTTCAACATGGGTAAATTAATTCAAGCTCTTTAAGGTTCAAAAAATACCAAATTTATGCTAAAAAGATAAAAGAATACCAACCAATTGAGCTTCTAAAATGGAGAAGAAATGGCCGAAAGTCTTCCCCAACCTTCAATAATTCAGCATGCAAAGAAGAAGGAGAATTGCCTTTCTTTCTATTTTCCCACTTTCCATTTGTTTCTTTTTTTTTTATTCATTCCATCATTTTCTATTTTATTTTCTCTAACATCATTTACTAATTGTTACTATATAATTAATATATATAATATATAATATATAATATATAATATCCTTATAAACATCCACTATCAAAATCTATAAAAACAATGGTCTGTTTATTGAACAAGTCCTTCAATCTAATCTCACTTTAAAATTTAATATTAATTACTACTTTTATCACTCACTTAATTTAATCATTGTACTCAAATTACACACTAATTCAACGAAATTATCTAACCGAAATTCAATTCGTTTCTAAAATAAATAACTCCGTAAATATTTAATAAAAATATTTACGAGTCTGATTTACAAAAACTAGATCCCGATACCTCAATTTTTTTGAAGCCACCGACTTTAGGAAAAATAATATTCACTGATCCTATCATCGGAAAATAGCATTCCGAAACCATCATTTACAACTCCATTGATTTTCAGGTCGTTACAATTATCCACTCCTTTAAGAAATTTCGTCCCTAAAATTTACCTGGAAAGAGGTAGAGTACTAAAATTTCATTTCCGAATCGAATCAATTCATTTGCTATCTTTCCTTATCAGTTCTCAAGCTAGCTTGATTACATCGTATGATATTTCGCATATTATCGATATTTATATATTGTAATTTACCTTCAAATGATCAATCACGGTACTAACCCAATTCATATTTCATCAATCTCTGTTTCATCAATTCACTATCCTAATACAGTACATAACATACTTCAACTCAATTTAACACCGAGTAACATATATCGGTTAAATCATACTACTTTTTATTTATCAAATAGATAATTAAACCTACCATTTAAATCACCAGTAATATTTCATCATTTTATATACATTTCACACACATACCTATTCAACTCCACAATAACATTTTAACAATTTTTGACTCTAAAAAATTACTTGTATTCAAGTAGCCATTGGGGCTCGTTTTTGGCTTAAATCACAATATGTTATGTTTCATATTTTTGTTACTTTCATTTCATCACCATTTGATTGGTTCATGTATATATATATTTATTTTACTTTATTAATTAGATTCAGACTCAGTACAGGTACCCGAATTCATCACCCTAGGTTGCCCAGAAACGATGACTTTCATATAACATTCAAGTCATATGACATATGACTATATTCAACTATACTGGAAAAATTATTAGGATAACCATTTTCCTGTTCATTATATCTAGATCAATTCACATTCCTTTATTCTTACTTTATCATCAAGTCACTAATTATCATATAACACATATGCAACAACTCAATTTCCCATTAATCCTCAACTATTAATTGAATCAAGAAATTTCTATTTTATTCATTTCAGTCTATTTCTCAATATTCAACACTAATAATCACAATTCATTTTATATGATAATTAAAACTCATCTTAATCCACAATCACATGAACATCATAAATTGATCTTAAATCATAAAAGAAATATACATACCAGATTCCCGCACTACTAATTCATCAATAATAATTCCTCGACCTCTAGCTGCAGGGATAGATTTTTGAATAATAGCAAGAACATTCATATTATTTTTCAAGCAACCTCGAGCTAAATACTTTAGGGATCCACATCGGTATCATGCTTCTACTTTCTTTCAACATTTATTTCTTACAAAACAATTATTCTGTTAATTTCTGTTTTACAAAATAGCTCAACTCATCAGACATTTTTGAATATAAGACAAAATAATTAGTGATCAGCATCCAAATCCCGACTATGGCTAGACAATGGCATGTACCTCTAGATTCAATTCTGAGCTCAATTTAGTCCGAGAATCGACTAAATTTGTAGCTCTGATACCACTAAATGAAACACCCCTAACCCATCTCTGTCACGAATTAGGGTTATGAGCATTACCGTACAATTAGAACATTTATAATTATTTTAATTCAAAAATCGTAAACATAATTGAAACCATTCATACATACACATATCATCCGTAAATTGAGCGCTCAAAGCCTTAAAAATACATTAGAAACAAATTGGGACCAATTTGAAATCATTTGGAAAGCCTAGGAAAAATTCACAAAAATTGAAACAGGGGTCACACGGCCGTGTGCCTCATACGGCTGAGACACGCTTGTGTCTCAGGCCGTGTAACCTTCAAAATAGGGACACACGATCGTGTCCTCACCCGTGTAACTCATTGAGTAGGGTCACACAGTTGTGTCACATGCCCGTGTGCCATGTCACACGCCCGTGTGTCAGGCCGTGTGCTAGGTCATGTAACTAACTGACTTGCACCTGCATCATTCAACAGGTGACACACAGCAGTGTCACCAAGCTGTGTGTCTCACACAGCTGAGTCACACGACCGTGTCTCTGGCCGTGTGGACCTAAATTGTACCTTAAACAAAAATTTTACCATTTCAAGCTTACTTGGGCCGTAAGCAATTCAAATACCAATCATTCAACCTATTCAAATTACGATTAAACATACTCAAAACATACCAAAATAATCATCTTATATGCCTAACCAATGTAGACTCATTAGTACCACATTTTATATCATCAAGACAAATCAACAATGCAGTAACCAAATCAAAGTTTAAAGAATGCCAAAATCACTCAATTTAGCCTAACATAAAGCTACTTCAGACATCAAGCTTTAAGTTTTATACACATATCAAGCCTTTGGTCAAAACTGCACATTGAGTTAAACTCGGTGATATTTCTATAACCTGAACATTTTAAGACATGATATGATACATGAATCCTCAAATTAAATTATACTATCATACTACTATCTAAACATACAATTACAAGATATCACCATTTCAATTTCAATTATTTTATCACATTATTTCATGCTATACTCAACGTTCACAAGTATTCACATTTAGTTGGTTTGAACATATATCTCAATTCACATCACTTGCTATATAAATAGCTTTGCATAGATCAATCAACAATTTACTTATATTATGGAATAAAAATCTACATTATGCAAACTTCAGTTATTCGAGTAACCACGAGTATATCGAAAGAATTTGAATTTATTTCACAACTTTAATAATCTAACTCAAGAATATATCATATCTTCTAATGAATAATTGTATATACATAAGTAAATATAATCTTCTTTAGTAATACCTATAATCATTCTTATTAGATGATTCATAAAACCTTACTATATAGTCTAGTTGATACACGACACTTGATATCTAGTGGATAATCCACGAAAGAGTTCGTGCCCAGCGCTAGTCAGATAAACCGAAAAATGTGTGCCCAGCACTAGTCAGATAAACTGACGGAAGTTGCGCTTTACTCTAGTTGGATAAACCGACGAATAATTAGTGAGCCCAGCTCTAGTTGGATAAACAAACGATATTTGCGCCCAGCGCTAGTTGGATAAACTGAAGAAATAATTAGTGAACCCAACGCTAGTTGAATAAACCGACGAAATAATTAGTGAGCCCAGCTCTAGTTGGATAAACCAATGATATTTGCGCCCAACGCTAGTTGGATAAACCGACGAATGTGTGGCCAGCATTAGTCAGATAAACTAACGAAAGTTGCGCCTAGTGCTAGTTGAACAAATCAACGATGTCAATTACTCATTTGAAAGTCCATAATTTTTCTTTCATAACTCAATATCACATTTTATAAATCAATAATGTTTCCTCTCCAATTATCTACTAACCATACATTAATTTATTCCATAATGCCACATTCCATAAACCTCCATTCAATTGGATTAACAAATACATTAAAGATATAAAAAGACATCAAGTAATAACTAAGTTAGTTAAAACAATTTATAAAGTTGAAGTTCGAGGACTACAGACATGCCTAAAACCAAAAACGATTATTTTGCAACCTTCACTTTTCCCCTATTTACAATCGATCTACTCGTTTCATGATCAAAACATAATAAATTAATTTATTAAATAATTCAAACACCATATCAAGTTCAAATTCAAACCATTCTACCATTTAATTACATTTTTACTTATTTGCACAAGAAAATCCCATTTCAACCAATTAAATAAATCATATTATTTAATTAAAATCAAGAAAATCCCATTCAACCAATTTTTCCACAAGGCCCAAAACAACTCATACTTTCAATTAATTCACAATTTAATCCTTGAATTTATCATTCTCATAATTTAATGCCTAAACCTTAGTATCATTAAAAATCATTTAACAGTTATTCCTATTTATCTACCAAACTTAATATCAAACATAATTACACCAAGAACTCAAATTCCCTACAATGACAACTTACACAAACTTCACTAAATTTAAAATTTTCAACATGGGTAAACTAATTCAAGATCGAAGGTTCCAAAAATACCAAATTTATGCTAAAAGGATAAAAGAATACCAACCAATTGAGCTTCTAAAATGGAGAAGAAATGGCTGAAAGTCTTCCCCCGACCTTCAATAATTCGGCATGCAAAGAAGAAAGAGAATTTCCTTTCTTTCTATTTTCCCACTTTCCATTTGTTTCTTTTTTTTATTCATTCCATCATTTTCTATTTTATTACTATATAATTACTATATATATAATATATAATATCCTTATAAACATCCACTATCAAAATCTATAAAAACAATGGTCTATTTATTGAAAGTCCTTCAATCTAATCCCACTTTGAAATTTAATATTAATTACTACTTTTATCACTCACTTAATTTTGTCTTTGTACTCAAATTACACACTAATTCAACGAAATTATCTAACCGAAATTCAATTCGTTTCTAAAATAAATACCTTTGTAAATATTTAATAAAAATATTTATGAGTCTGATTTACAAAAATGAAGTCCCGATACCTCAATGTTTTTGAAACTACCGACTTTAGGACCGATACACTTGTACCTTATCTAACTTCCAAATAACCAAAATTATTAGACTAAACTTCATATAACACTGTAATATCCTCGTAAATATTAATAAATAATATTCACTGATCCTATCATCGAAAAATAGTATTCTGAAACCATCGTTTCTGACTCCACTAACTTTCAGGTCTTTACAACTTGGCATCAACCTCATCGTTACATGCTCCCAGTTCAAGAAATATGAGGCAACGTGTGCAATGCGTGGAACAAGATGTCCATAGAAAATCATGACATCTATGAGAAAAAAGTTGACGTTCTGGACGATCCAGAAGTTTACCGCACCACATACATGTGTTGTAGCTGGTATGTATCATGGTTAACAACATCGACTTGAATTCTGATATTTTTTCCCGACATTCTACTACGTATGGTGGCCCAATTTATTATTTTTCAAGCATGTCCAATGATCATCCGTGTAATGCGCCGGAATTTGGGCCTAGAAGTATTGGGCCTTGAGCAAGGGAACAGTTTGGAAATTGTGTACAAATGTATGTCTGCTTTAGTGGTTAAGGGTCCTGAGAGGAGTTGGAAAAGTCCTGGGTTCAAACCTGGGCTTTAGCAAAAATTTTGGTTTTTAGTGGATAAAACCCTAGATGCTTGGATGTAGGCCTTTTAAATTATTGTGCTAAAAAAATGTCATAAAGAAGCATGTGGTCTAGTGGTTATGGTGTCATTAAGGATGCAAGGGAGCCTAGGTTTAAGTCTTGGCTCTTGCAATTTATTTGGTTTTTCTTTTAAAGGAACCTGGACTTTTGCCTTTAGACCTTTTAGTTAATTGAAGACAAAATGTGACACAAAAGAGTTTGTGATAGAGAGGCAAGTGGTGTGTTGAGCTATTGAGGGGGGCTTGTGTTCGAATCCCATTGCAAGCAAAAAGGATATTTATTTTGCTAGCATGAGGCAGCAGGAGTTTGAGGTGGTTTCGAACTCTATTGGGTGAGAGTTTGAATGGGTCTTGGAGGATATCAAGGAGGGATATTTTGAGAGTAGATTTGAGGAGAGAATATTCGGATTTTGGGAGGTTGTTTTTGTGGAGATATATATATTACACATCCATCTCATTTGTTCCCCATTCTGAATAGGGGAGATCTGCGAGGCTTTCAAGGTATATTCGTCGCTTTCTCCAACCTTCATTACTTCCATTTCTAACTAGTGGTGATCGAAGGAAATCTGTAAATTGCATCAGATGTGTAAATTCCCCGCTGTAACTGTAGAATGGCAAAAGCCAAAAAGTTGAAATACGGCGTTTGAGACCACACGAGCGATCTCATGTGAAAAGCTGAACCTGCGAATTATGAGCGATAAAATGTAGAGGGCCTCCATGAGCATTTTCATGGGCTTAGGCTGTAATGGGCCACGGTGGGCTGTGTGGGCTCAATGGGCTTGTGGGCCCCACACAGATGAAACCCATTATTGAGTCGCTCGAGGTGACTATGGACCTTTTGAGAGGTCGATATATGGACCGAAATAACCCTCGATGGGGAAAATGACCGAAATACCCCATAGGATGAAATGACCGTAACACCCTGTAGGGTAAAATGACTGTAATGAGCCTATAGGGTAAAATGACCGTAATTCTTTTGTAGGGTAAAATGACCATAATGCCCCTGTAGGGTAAAATAACTGTAATACCCCTATAGGGTAAAATGTTCGTAATGCCCTTGTAGGGTAAAATGACCGTAATGCTCTAGTGGGTAAATGATTATTTTTGCCCCTCGAGGTCAAATGATTGTTTTGCCTGTGGTTTAATGACTGATTTGTCTGTGTTTGGTATGACTAATTTGTCTGTGATTTGAATGCCTGATTCTAAGCATAGCATTCTGCATACACAACATACTGTATAGGGTTGGGATACTGTTATGGGGGAAGTACTGTACTAGTGGGGTTGGGATACTGTTACTGGTGGTTTGGCCACATATACTATTACTGGCAGCTTTGCTGCGATATTGTTGCTGGCAGATTTGCTACGATGCTACTGATGGCTTTGTGCCGATCATAATACCGTTACTGGTGGCTTTGTGCTAATCATAGTACCGTTACTGATGGCTTTGTACAGATTATATTATCGTTACCGATGGTTATAGACCGATCATGTTACCGTTACTGATGGCTGTGTACTGATCATATCACTGCTATTGATGGCTGTGTGCCGACCATATCACTGCTACTGATGGCTTTTTGCAATCACATTACTGTACTTATGGCTTGTACCCATTTTGTTTATAGCTTATAGCTATCATGTTTACGGCTCTTAACCCTTCTGACTACTGGCAGCTCTGCTGCATTATTACTTCTGCCAGCTATGCTGCGATATTGGTATGAGGGTTGGGTGGGTCGACTCTGTCCCCACATGGTGTGTTGGGTTGGTACGGGTGGTGTGTTAACTGGATTGGGATGGGTTTGCATACTTGCACCATACTGATACTATCTCAGGCTTAGGCCCACACTATTTCTGTATTGGGCTAAGGCCTACACTGTATTGTTACTGTTAAAGGGCTCTGGCCTAGACTGATTTTGTTCTATATACTGACTGTTTGATAAGGGATTACACACTGAGTTTTCGTAAACTCGCCCCTTCCACTTATCTGTGCAAGTAATCCACAGCCTTAGGTGATTTGGAGTCGCAAGAGACTTGGAGGTGGCCACACGACCGCTGACGCTCTGTTGTAGACTTTTCATTTGAATTTTATATTTTGGGTTTTAATTCTATTATAAGGCCTTTGAGGGGTTAAATTTTTAAAAGGGCTTTAGATTTTCTTATTTAAAATTGCTAAACACGAATTTTCAAAATTAACAACTATTTTTCAAAAACACTTAAAAACAAACGTTATTACATCTCAAACTTTAGTAGCTTTCGCGATTGGAATAATTTAGAGTATCAATGCCAGACATTAAGTAAACGATTTTGACGATATGATTTGCTAAACACGAGTAAAAGGTTTTAAACATAAAAATGAACTTTTAACGACAAATTCAGTTTTTGATCGACACTTTGATGTGACACACCAGTTTCGGTAATAACGTCTAGGCCGAGTTTGAGGTGTTACAATCCAAGATTTGGATATGATATCTAACTTTATATTATCCATGGTCAAAACAATTTCTAGGATTCTGGTCCCTATTTTGATTGCACACATCTACAACGATTTCGATTATACTGTGCCCTACCACAAGGCATGGTTGGCAAAATAGAAGGCATTAGAGAATATGCACAGTGGGTAGGAGAATTATTACCACTAATTGTAGCATGGTGTTGAGTACTAGAGCGGTATGTACTAGGTTCCATAACCAAACTGCAAATGGAGCCTACATATTACGGTGATCGCTTGGTCCCTAGAAAAAGAGTTTTCCACCATTTTTCTAGACTTTTAAGTAATGCATAATTGCACTCCAGTACTGTAAGTCACTTTTCCAAATTGACAAAAAATTCCTATATGAGAGATACAAGGATAAGTTGTTAATAGCTATTGCACAGGATTTTTAGCGGAAGAAACCTGCCAATAGCTTTTGCAATAACTCTAGAAGAATCCAGTGATGATTGGGATTTCTTCTTATCTAACCTGAGAAGGCATGTTGTGCTGCAGCCAATGTGTGCATCATTTTTTACAGGGGCATCGGAATACAAACCGCATTCGAATGGCATTCAAGCCTATGGGATCGTGCACACCATAGGTGTTGTTTACGTCACAAAGAGTCTAACTACATGGTTCGATACCATAAGGATGCGGAGTTTTGACATGTCATCAATATGGGTGCATTGTACATATAATTGGTTTACTATAAAATAGTTTGACATATACATTTTGGGTTGCTTCCTTGAATGCATAGTTGATTGTCATCGACAGGTACGAGCTCATCTAACATCGATTCCATGAAATGCTTGAGAGACTACAGGCTGTAAACCAACTGGGTGCGCCGTACCTCAATGGGATACCTCTGGAACAGTGGACGCAGTCGTATAACTTATGACTAAGATACAAGCACATCATCTTGAACTTAGCCGAATGCATTAGTTTCGTACTGATGGGGACGTGTCATTTACTCCGGTTCCCAACAATAGTGGCCTCGCCTACGGTTCCCAACACACCATTTTTCCCTGTCACCCCACAAGACCCAAATGTTAATCTTTTGAAGCAAATCCTTTCTTACGTAGCTCCATAAACTCCGCCCAGTACCACTGTTATTCCTCCAAACCAATTTTCCTAACAAAAATAAATCCTAAACCCTCAACATCATGTTCTTAAGATGGAGGAAAAAGATGTCGTATGGAATAGTAAATCTTGGCTCAACAATGCTTACTCCAAGAACAAAAAGAACATTACCATTTGTTATATTAAAAAAAATTCTTGTAATGAAAAACTAATTTCCGAGCTACAAATAACCGATGACGCTGGAAAGGGTGGAAATTTACCTATCCCACTAGAGTCGGAATGTACTGTACAATCCACCGTCTTTGTAGAAAAAAATTATCACAATGATAATGAGGTGTTGCAAGACTTTCATTCAAAATGAGAGCCCCAAAATATGGTTATTCCTATTGAAGAGAAAATTCCAATGCTTAAATTGGATTTTTTTACAAAAGGATAAATGTTCTAAACCTAATTAAGTTCCTTAGAGCTATGCTAATGAACCCTCAGCCCCTTCCATATTGACGTGAAACTTGTTTGTCTTTTTCAAGTTTCCTTAGTTGACTTACACTCATACTGGACACCTGGAAGATCACCTAGCTCACTACAATAACCATATGAACATTATTGGAGCCTCAGATATTGTGAAATGCATAGTTTTCTCTATGGCCCTTTGTAGCACTGCTGAGCAATAGTACCTCTCACTTCCTTCAAGATCTATAAATAATTTTGATCGATTGGTTGGGATATTCATGAGCATATGTTTAACCAACAAGACCTTACAACCATCTCCCAACTTACCTCATATCCATCCAGTAAAAACCGAACGAGTCTCTTCGTAAATTCATAAAGAGGTTTGACACTGTAACTATGATAACCAAAGTTGTCTTTGATACTCTTTCTATTCAAGCCTCTTTAGTAGGAACCAATCAAAAATTTCAACGATCTCCTTTCATCAGTATCTTGCCAAAGAAATTATCCTAGTTATATGAAATGGGTCATCGCTTTACAGAAGATGACCAGATGGACATTGATCAAGCTAAACCAACAGCCCAAGCAAACCAATAATATCCTTTTTTTAAGTGATCTTCCCTTCCATGTCACCATTAGGCAACAAGTCGCCAACATCAACCCCAACAGGGAACTCTCCATCTGGTAAGGGTGTTCAAACGGTTGGTTTGGTTATAACCAAATCGAATTACCCAAAATGTAAAAATATTTAACCATTAATCAAACCAATTTGTTTTCAAATACATTAATCGAACTAGAATTTTTTGATTAATTTGATCAGTTAACTGAACTAATCAAAATTTATATGGTTTTTTCTTTTGGTTAAAATAAGTATAAAACATATAAAAAAATGCATTGCTAATGTTCATTTTCTTTTTTTTCTAATAGTTCGAAAAATATATTATAGATAATATATTATTTATTTCAATTAATATAAAAAATAATAGTTCAAAAAATACATTACTAATATAAAAAAATATTATTTATTTCGGTTAATTACACAATTTGGAACTAAATTAACCGATAATTGAAATTTAAAAAAATCATTAACCAACCTCCGACTAAACTAAATTTAGCCACCGACTGATTAACCGAATTAGATCAGTTTGGTTGGTTAATTCGGTTTTAACCAAACTATGAACACCCTTACCCTTCGGTAGGTGACAAACGATTTTTACGGTATAACCCTCTGTATAAAGGAGGTAGGCGGATGGTTAATACTGGAGGCCCACCACATCATACAGTACCCGTGAGAGACAACTGCCCTAACTAGCATCAAAGTAAGTGGGTTCCATATAATCATCATCAAACATACCATCAACTTAATTGCTCCTTTGCTGTCATATTTGAGCAAGTCGAGTATCAAGGAATTCTACCAAATTCACCAACTATGCCTTTTAACCTTCGCCGAGATGATTCGCCTTTTCAGTGTTGTTACCACAATGCAGGAGGACATACTACAAACCGATATGTTCAACTCAAAAATGCAATAAAAGATACCATTCAAAAGGGTCAGGTACAAGAATATGTTGTATGACATGCTTATTTTCTAAATAGAACAAATGACCAAATAGAACTCTCTAATAATTAATGTGAGGACAAAGGGAAGCGACCCATACACGGAATTATCAATGTTCTGATTGGAAGCAATAAAGAATGGGCTAGTTTGAGGTTCGGCGATAGATGAGTAGGAAATTCTAGACCAAGAAAGGAATGATCCTCTTATTGTTTCTAGAACCATTTCATCCTTCCAAGTTCATAGAATCTAGGTAGATATAATGTAACACCCCATACCTGACCTGATCATCAGTCAAGGTACCGAGATGTTACATTCGTTATCGGAGTAATGATAATAATTTCATATCAATTGAACATTCTCATTCAAGTTATTAAGCTCATTATACAATTAAAATATGATTTATATACATATCAGAGATTTATACGAGCACACGAAAACTCCCTAAGGGAATCAAAAGTTGTTTAAACACTAAATTGTAAAATTTTAATCTATTGAGTTGATGTCGTAAATTTGAGGATACCACGTCACAACATCACTTACTGACTAAGGCTCTTCGCGACCTCAAGGGTACCACGTCATGACGTCACTCGTTGACTATAGCTCGTTGCAACAAGATGTTCCTGATGTCACGATGTGTGTTTTGTCTCCTATAATCTTATGAATTTCAATTATCAACTCCTATAAAAATGGTAATATGGTACCTATCAACCAATTCAACCAACATATAATTCATATATACCAGTTTCCAACCTAAAACTTCTCATAATTCAACTTAGTGCTCAATAAAACATCATCAAGTTTACAAAATTAACAAGAAAGATAAGAAACCATCAATATTTCCATTAAAATTTTTCCATAAACATATTTAGTTTGACTCTATGTACATGTTATAAGCTATTTCCAAAAATCAAAATAATACTCTCCTCCAAACTTCTTTTTTTTATGAGGTGAGTAGAAATTTCCCTTCACTCTAAAGCTTCAAATCAAATCTGACTAAATTTCTTTCATGTGTCAATTTTGTGAAGGTATTGATTTGATCCATCACACATGGTTGCATCAAAAGTTATTGAAATTCAATTAGATTTGACATATGAAGAAAAACCAATCAATATTCTCAAACGGGAAGTAAAAGAAATAATAAATAAGTAAGTTCATTTAGTAAAAATATTATGGAGACATCATAATATGGAAGAGACAACATGGGAAAGTGGCAAAGTGATGAAGCAACAATATTCGTAAGTATTTGAACCAGGTAAATTTTGAGGACGAAATTTTATTTTAAGGGGGGAGGATGTAACATCTCTAACACTTCCTAAGATGAAAGCAGTGTCATATTAGATCTTACATGTGTTAGAATATTTGAAGTAAATCAATTAGAAATTATTAATATTAGCGGAGAAGGTAGTCGGATATCATAAGAAATTAAAAAGGATTTTGAATTTAGAGAAGTTAATTTTAGGTATTGACTAAATCGTAAAGGTGTGAGAACTGTTAGGGAAAAGTGTGAAAATTAAAAATATATCAGTCAGAGGTTTCTTGATCAAAAACGTAAAGAATTTCTAGAGCTCAAGCAAGGTCGAATGTTAATGTCTGAATATGAACAAAAATTTGTTTGATTAAGTAAATATGCTCGAGAGTGCATTCCGACTGAAACTGTAATGTGTAAACGATTTGAAGATGGATTAAACGAAGATATAAAGCTATTAATCGGGATCCTTGAGTTAAAAGAATTTGTTGTACAGTTTGATCGGGCACATAAAGCCGAAGAGCTGGGTAAAGAGAAAAGACACACTGAATTTGAAGCTAGAGATTCGAGAAAGAGATTGACAGAAAAGTCATATCAGTCAACATCAAAGAAATCTAAAGAACATCACTAATGTTATACTGCTTCTGTGGGACATTCTAATAGACATAGAGATACCAGACGCTCCAGTCCTAAACCTAAGGCTACATCTGTAGCGAGTATGGGTAGTGTTAGAAACACCAGATCTGAGTGTAAACATTGTAACAGGTGAAACTATAGATGAAAGCATATAGTATTGAAATGTCAGAATGGTGAGATGCTTCATATTGAGTCAAATAATTTGAACAGGTTGCCTATTGTGATATCAGCCATGTCAGTACAGAAATATGTGAGAAAATGTTGTAATGCTTACCTTGCTTATGTATTGGATACTAAAGTGTCTGACTCAAAGCTTGAATCAGTGCTAGTGGTTTGCGAGTATCCTAATGTGTTTCCAAAGGAGTTACCTAGATTACCGCCAATCAGAAAGATCGAGTTTGCTATAGAACTTATACTGGGAACATCACCAATATCGATAACACCTTACGAAATGGCTCCTACAAAGTTAAAAGAGTTGAAAGTACAGTTGCAAGAGTCGACTGATAGGGGTTTTGCTCGACCTAGTTTTTCACCTAGGGGTGCTCTGGTTCTGTTTGTTAAGGAAAAGGATGGATCAATGAGATTATGCATTAACTACCATCAGCTCAACAAAGTTACAATCAAGAAAAAATATCCACTATCTCACATTGACGATTTGTTTGACCAATTGAAAGGTGTCATAGTGTTCTCGAAGATTGATCTTTATTCTGACTATTATCAACTACGAGTGAAAGATTCGGATGTTTCAAAAACTGCATTTAGAACTAGGTACGAACACTATGAATTTCTTGTGATGCCGTTTGGTTTAACTAACGCACCTGCAATATTTATGGATTTGATGAACCAAATCTTCAGCCCGTATCTAGAGATTTGTTGTGGTATTTATTGATGATATTTTGATATATTCCAGAGACGAGTCTGAGCATGCCGAGCACTTGAGAATTGTGTTGCAAGCCCTACAAGATAAACAACTGTTTACTAAATTTAGCAAATGTGAGTTTTGGCTCTAAGAAGTTGGTTTTCTGGGACATATAGTATCAGCTGAAGGCATTATAGTCGACCAGAGTAAAATTTCCCCAGTCGTTGACTGGAAACCACCGACAAACTTATCTGAAGTTAGAAGTTTTCTAGGATTAGCTAGTTATTACCAGAGATTTGTAAAAGGATTCTCGATGACAGCTACACCAATGACAAAGCTATTACAGAAAGATGTAAAGTTTGAATGGTCTGATAAATGTCAGCAAAATTTTAACTAGTTGAAAACATTATTGACCGAAGCACCAGTTTTGGTTCGGCCTGAATAGGGTAAAGAATTTTTTATTTTTAGTGATGTATCATTGAATGGTTTAGGTTGTGTTTTGATACAGGAAGGCAAAGTAATAGCTTATGTCTCTAGACAGTTAAAGTCGTACGAGAAAAACTATCCGACACATGACTTAGAGTTGGCAACTATTGTGTTTGCATTGAAAATTTGGCGAAACCATTTGTTCGGTGAAAAATGTCACATATTTACCGATCATAAGAGTTTAAATTATTTGATGCACAGAAAGATCTGAATCTGAGACAGCGTAGATGGCTCGAACTATTGAAAGATTATGAGTTAGTTATTGTTTATCATCCGCGAAAAGCAAACGTAGTTGTGTCCTATTTCGAGTGCCCACATGGCCTAAGATAGTGGCATGTCTCTTGGCCATGTGAGTCACACAGCCTGGCCACACGGCCATGTGACCCCTTCAGCTTTGAAAATTATAAATGTTTCTGAAATATTTTTGAGTTTCCAATTTAGTCTCGATTTGTTTCTAAGGTGTATTTTGGGCCCCGAGGGCTCGTATTAGGAACAATATGCATGATTATGATTGGTTTCTGACATGAATGTTATATGTTATGGAATGTTTGAAATTTTTGTCTGTTTGATCTGTAAGTCCAGTAATACTCCGTAACCTTGTTCCGACGATGGATATGAGTTAGGGGTGTTACAGAAATGGTCATACATTTTTCCCCCTATGACCAAGTTGTTTCCACTCTAAACGAGTTGACTTCAACTCTATAACGGACGAGGGACGTCTGATTTCACCGGACATTGTAGAACCTTCCAGAATAGAAATACTGTCGGTTCTTTTACATTTTAATAAAACAAGAGCCCCACGAGACACCTTAATGCCGCTCAACTCATTGTTGATTTCGCAACCTTTTGAGTCTAACATACTCAAGGAGATGAGATTCTTTTGTAAATTTGGTACATACCTAACATCTGAGAGTGTCCTAATCATCCCATCGTGCATCTTAATTTTAACAGTACCAATACCAATTACCTTACGGGATGAATCTTTTCCCATGCGCACAATTCCACCTTCAGTCGAATTGTATGTGGAGAACCATTCTCTATTGGGACACATATGGAAAGAACATCCGAATCTACGATCCACTCGAGCGTAAGCTTAAAACTTTCGCTCGTTGATACTAACAAGATATCATCACCGCTTTTGTCGGCCAAATTAGCACCAGCTACATCTTCCTCAATACTCTCAGCAGCCCTTTATTTTGCAGTTTATAACAATCTGCTTTGATGTGACCTAACTTCTTACTATAGCTCACTTCTTTGATGCTACCAAAAAGGAAACTTGCCTATCTGCCTTGCTATCTGAACCAAACTCATTATCGAGTTTGTCTTTACTCAAAAAATGACCCTTCACATCCTCGAACGAGAGTTTTTCTCTGTCATAAATTAGGGTCTCCTTGAAAGACTTGTATGAATGAGGTAAGGAAAATGATAATAGTATAGACTGATCTTCATTGTCAATCTGAACCTCAATGTTATTTAAATCATTTAAACGGGTAATGAATTGACTGATGTGATCTCTAAGAAGCTCACATTCATTCATGTGAAACATAAATAGACGTTGTTTCAGCACTAAACGGTTAACCAGAGACTTAGTCGCATAAAGAGTTTCTAACCTTTTTCACAAGGCGGATGAGGTCTTCTCCATCAATACCTCCTATAATACCCTATTCGCGAGGCACAACTAGATTGCAGATAAGGCCTTTTCATCAAGCTCTTCTCATTCTAACTGATTTAGATTCTTGGGCTTTTTCCTAGTAATGACCTTTTTCAGGCCAGTCTAAACTAAAATTGCCATCATCTGAACTTGTCACAGATTGAAATTTGTGACACCATCGAACTTATCAATGTCAAACCTTGTTGTTGCTATCTCTGAACGAGCTGATATACGAAAATTGAACTAGCTCTAATTCCACTTGTTGAGGATTGACCTGATTAAGTAATGAACAAGTAAAAAAATAGCGGAAGAAATTAAGAAAATGAACACAAAAATTTAACGCGAAAAAACTTTCCCAAAAAGGATAAAAAAACCACGGGCAAAGATAATTTTACTATAATGGCAAAAGACCGAAGAGTACAAAGATGGAGATAAAAACTAAACCTCGAAACTCAAAAAATATAGAACCTTCAAAATGTAAACACCAAATTCTCCAAAAGTGCTATGAGTTCTAATCTCTAATGCGTGTATTTTATAAGGTTGTAAAAGAGCCTATTTATAGGCTAAATTCATAGGTCAAATAATAATAAAATAATTTAGAATAATCAGGGTTTCATTGAAACAAATAAACAGAGTTTAACTGGAAGATTATTTCTCAAATTTGATTGAAATAGGATTCATACTCAACTGTGAATAATGTCTAAATGACGAAAATACTAATGGTTTTCTAAAATAACACTATCAACAATAAAATGAATTCTAAAGTATAGACGGCTTATTAAATGAATGTTTTGACCTAACCCAAGGTCACAACCACAGTTTTCTTAAAATTAGATGAGTTAGGGTTTTTCTTAGAGAAAGTGATTAGATAGTCTACTTAGTCATTCCGGTGGCTAATGTAGCCTTCTCAATCTGGCCAAAACCTCTAGGCTGAGTTAGGGAGATTACAATCTTAAGCCTCTAAACTTTCCTCTTTCAAAATATTAGATACACACAAGGGCCTTATTTTCTCTAACACTCATCCCATTTAAAACCATCAAGATCAAAAATATCAAACCCGATGTCCATGGTGTAGTTGCATCCCGAAGATGGCTTTCCTCATGCCCAAATCCGAAGAATCAACAACCTTCTCTTCCATTTGGGACTTGGCAAAGATAAAGGCCTATTGTTTTACTTTTAACTCATCTTCCTTCTAAGCTAACGTTGTTTGAGTTGTGTCCTGTTGCATCCCAAAGATGGCCTTCCTCGTCTGAGCCAACACAAAAAATAAAAGTTAGGACAATTTAAGTATTAGCATAAACAAGACACAAGAAACATATATTGACGTTGTTTTTGTCACTTAAAATGAGTAGGGAACACAAGTTTCTCTTCGGTGATTTCATTCTCTTTCTAATCACGTATATTTCCAAAATGACTACCACTCAGAAGAAGGAGTGGAAAATATTCAACCTCTCTATCATCCAAAGCACATCATCAGCACCTCGGGCATATCTCTTTAAGTTCCAAGGCTCTTGGATATCCCCACAGAAGATGTCAACAATTTCATTCTCCTGATCATAGGGAAAACTCTCATTCCAACGGTTATGAATCACTTTTAAATTTGGACTTTCAAGATCGAAAAAAGAAGTTATGGGATGAGCTTTGGAGACATTGAAATTTGGTAAGAATTTAGGTTTACATGTTATCAATAATGAAGATGAGGTGATAAAAGAATTGATTTGGATTTGAAAGAATAAACTTGTTATAAATTGTTAAAGGGTGTTTATAATGGAATGGGTGTTGTAATATAGGAGTTATCTTTTAGGACATGTTGAGTTTGTGAAGTTTTTGCAATGGTTTAGGTGAGGTTTTTAGTGTTTTGGTTATGATTTATGTTATCTTGGAAGTTCTATTCTCCTTGGTGTCAATTATTGGTGTTTGTTGTCATGTTTTGTTTTTATTTTTGTATCATTAACCTTTTGCTTAGTTTTATAAATTTTTAATTTGCTGATAAAAAATAGAAAAATAAGAAAAAAAACATGTTTTTAGATATGTTTTATGTATTTTTTAAAAATATTATAATTTTATGGGTAAACTATACTACAGGTCACCCAACTGTGCTTAAGTTTATTTTTAAATGTTTTAAAATGGCCACCCAATTAAATGGGTTTATTTTTTTGAGGTTTTTTTCGTTAAGTGTTTGACGGAAGGGTGAGGTGGTAGTTTAAAAATTAGTATAATAACAAATTTAGTCCTCAATATTTACATATTGTGTAAACTTAATCATATTTTTTTAAAAATCAACCCTCAATATTACAAATTATTTAATTTAGTCCCAATTCAAAAAATATAAAAATAAATAAGTCTTCCAAAAAATATAATAATTTTTTTAAAAAATATATATAGAATTAATATTAACTTTTAATATTAATATCTCTCCAAGAGTTGTTTCTTCTATATATACACACTCTTCATTTCCCTTTTTTCTTTACTTTTATTTGGATAATGCATGACAATTTCAAGCATTTCATATAGAGAAAATGAAAACCTATTTTTATTAAACTCAAATTTTAATCTAATACTTTATGCCACGATTCCAAGAAAATTGACATTAAAAAACTGATATTCATCTATACTATTATTTAATTTTTTTATTGAATCGATGTCACCCTCAATTAGGTTATTTATTTGGTTAAAAATTATAGAAATGTCCTTCCGTAATTAAAATAAATTATATTATTTGAGGACACTTTAGTTTTTTATTTAAAAATAATAAAAATATGTATATGATGACATTTAAACCCAAACCAATTACATTAGTAAGATTTTTAATTTAACTCTCAGCTAAAATTTTATTTTAATATCTGTATACATTTTAATTTTATTATGCACATTTTATTACTTTCATCAATTGTAAATTTATATTGTTATTTAAGTTCCTAAAAGAGTTGGTGTCGCCCTCAACCGGGTCACCAACTCTGTTAAGAAAATTACGAAAATGCTCTTCCGTAACTATAATAAGTTATATTATTCGAGAGTATTTTAATCTTTTTATTTAAAAAAATAAATAAAATATACATATGGAAGGATTTGAACTCGAACCAATTGCATTAGTAAAATTTTTAATTTACCACTAAGCTAAAACTTTGTTTTAACTTTTTATGCATTTTAATTTTAAATGCACACTTTATTACTTTTATCGATTATATATGTTAATAATGTATTTGATTGAGTTGGTATCATAAATTAGCTCGACACCGACTCAAGGTTAATGATAACACAATGATAAATGATTTAATTTATTTTTAAATTTTAATATTGTACACATTTAATTTTTTATTATTAATTAGTTTTAAATCATACGTTTCATTATAAGACCTTAAACTCAAATGAATTTTATAGGTGAACAACCCTTAACCACCAACCCAATCATCCTAATATACATATAATTAATCGATATAAACTATTAAAAATTGAAAACTCATAATTATCTAAAGGTGTATTTGATAAATTATTAAATTTTGATTTCATTGAAAATCAAAATATTCAACATTTAATATTTTAAATGTGTTTAATAATATTTTTTTTACTTAATATAAATATTTGATCCTGGTTATTTGCTATATAAGTTAGTCGGCAACACAAAACTTGAATACCAATACCTCCCATAATCACCATGGATCTTTACACTCTCATTCTATCAATTGCATCTTTGTTGCTGTTTCTATATATTTTCTCGAGAAATTCACCAAAAAATTCCAAGAAAAATTGCATCCCTGAACCATCTGGTTCATTGCCACTTATCGGCCACCTCCATCTCCTAGGTGGGAAAGAACCACTATGCAAGAAGCTAGCAACAATGGCGGGAAACACGGCCCATTCTACTCACTCAAACTCGGAACCCACGGAGTGTTGGTAGTGAACGGTTGGGAAATCGCCAAAGCTTGCTTCACCGACAATGACCGAACCCTGGCTACACGAGCCAATACTGCCGGCGGGCGGTACATGGGTTACAACAACGCCATCATCGCATTCGCCCCATACGATGAATATTGGCGTAATATCCGTAAGATGGCCATCGTCGAGCTCCTTTCGAGTCACCGTTTAGAGAAGCTGAAGCACATCCGTTTCTCCGAAATGGACTCGTTCGTCAAAGAGTTGTACGGGCTTTCACGAAACGGTGATAAAGTGACTATCAGTGAGGCGTTGGAACGGTTAACGTTTAACATCAACCTTAGGATGCTCTTCGGAAAACGATTCTCCGGTAACGATTACGGGGAAGTAAACAGCGAGCCGTGGCGGTACAAGAAAGCCATTAACCTAGCGTTGTATCTATTTGGGATATTCGTTTTGGCGGATGCTCTGCCGTGGCTCGAACGCTTCGATATTCAAGGCCATGTTCGTTCCATGAAGGAAACTGCCAAAGAACTCGACTCAATAATCAGTGTTTGGCTCGGAGAACATCTTAAGAAGAAAAGGGAAAACCAGGGTGCCTCTGAAAGTGATTTCATGGACGTGATGTTAACTCACTTGCCCGAGGATACTGTAATTTCAGGCCATACACGCGACACCATTGTCAAAGCGACCACATTGGTAATGGTTACATCACACACTATCTTTTAAAATATCGGGTAAACTACATCCTAGGTCACTAAATTATTAGTAAGTTTACGTTTAGGTCACTAAACTTCAAAAAGTGACAAAATAGTCACTAAACTACTCGAAAATTTTTATTTTATTTAAGTCATTAGATTATTAAGTTTTTCTTTTAAAAAGTTTAGTTAGTGAGCTTCAAACAACGACTCAATGATTGCTACAGTAAATTAGTATATATTGACGAGTAGAAGAACATATGTTAGATCTAATGACCAAATTGAAAATTGCTTTTGGGGTAGAGATGAATCATTAATTATTGGTGGGGCCAAAGTATAATTTTATCATTATACTAACATATAATTTCTTTAAAAATTAAGGGACTAACTGGAAAATCTACCATTTTTTAGGGGGCCAAGGCCACTCCCTACCCCCTTGCCTTCATCCCTGGTTAGATCCAAGTCAATCTAACGATCAATGTCGAAGATTAGAGAAGATGGTTGTTTACATTTTGATTAATAGATTCATAATACTTAAATCTATTTTATATAATAATAATAATAATAATAAGTAAATTGTAGAATAGAATGGGAAAGATAGTTTTCAATTGCTGTAGGGTGAAGGTGTCATGGGTCGGGTCGAGTTGGGTTCAGGTCGGACCCATCCAAAATTTTAGGCCCATTTTAGGCTTGGGCCTGACCCGACCCAAAAAATGGACTAAATTTTTTGCCCAAGCTCGGCTCGGATAAAAATGTTAAAACCCGAGTCTGGCCAACCCGTATTAATTTTTTATGTAATTTTTTAAAATATATAATACATCAAAATACTTAAAATCATTAAAATAAATGTTTCCCAACAAATTAAAATTAAATTAATATATATGTATACTTAAATAATATGAAGATAGTGTAACTTAATAAGCACATGCCTCTAAAATAGTAACAAAATTAACAATAAAACAAGAGTTATACAGTATCCAAACAATAACAACAAAATAATAGTAACATAATAGTGAAACGGTAGCAAAACAGTGAAAAAAAACAACAAGAAAATAGCAACAAAACAGTAAAAAAAAGCAACAAAACAGTAAAAAAACCCAACAGATTTTTTTACATATCCGGGCCAAAAAAGCCTTACTCAAGGCCTAGCCCATTTTCTAAACAAACCTTATTTTTTTTTGCCCAAACCCATTTTTCATGCCTATATTTTTTCTCAAACCCTCCCACTTTTTAGGTGACCTGGCCCATGGACAGGTCTAGTGTAAACGATGCAAATAGAAAAAGTCATACAACAATAATTTTAACAACCTAGTGACTTAAATAAAAAAATTTTAAATAGTTCAATTGAGTGGTCAAAACATAGACTTACTAATAGCTAATAACCATTGGTATAATTTACCCTTCACTATTTTTCTTCAAACCTAATAGTTAACTCTGTTTTTTTTTTTTTTTTGTAGGTTCTTTCATTGACTGGTGCAGAAAGCACATCAGTGACCATCACATGGGTACTTTCTTTACTACTAAACCATCCAACCACATTAATGGCTGCACAACAAGAATTAGACCACCATGTTGGAAGAGATCGATGGGTTGAAGAATCACACATTCATAACCTCAAATACTTACAAGCCATTGTTAAAGAAACTCTACGTTTATATCCACCAGGACCCATCACCGGAATTCGTGAAGCCATGCAAGATTGTAATATCGTCGGCTACG
Organism: Gossypium hirsutum; assembly: GCF_007990345.1. Lineage (NCBI taxonomy): Eukaryota > Viridiplantae > Streptophyta > Magnoliopsida > Malvales > Malvaceae > Gossypium > Gossypium hirsutum. Next base: position 12,454,384 of record NC_053443.1, read on the forward strand.
ATGTCCCTAAAGGTACTCGTTTGGTCGTTAACATATGGAAATTACAACGAGACCAACGAGTTTGGGAAAATGCTGATGAATTTAGGCCGGAAAGGTTTATGACAACACATGTTGGTTTAGATGTTAGGGGTCAGAATTTTGAGTACATTCCGTTTAGCTCCGGTCGAAGGTCATGTCCAGGAATCACGTTTGGTTTGCAACTTGTGCACTTGACAGTGGCGAAATTGATTCAAGGATTTGATATTAAGACGGCTGAAGGGATGGCGGTGGATATGAAAGAAGGTAAAAATATGAATGAAAACTAGGGGTTTTAGCAGGTAAAAATATGGTAAACCTTCCTATAGGTGTTAGACTGTATTTTGTTATTTTTATTTTTAAAAATTAGGTTAATTAGTCATTATACGTTAAATCAAAAAGCAAACTGGTCTTTTTTATTAAAATTTCATCTATTGCTACTGTTAATAACTAGCATGACTAATAGAATAACCAAACAGTGACACCTGGTGTGACACGTGTACCTCATGCTAACATACAGGGACCAATTTCTAATAGTAGAAATGGATGAAATTTTTAACAAGACCAATTTACTCTTTGATTTAACATATAAAGACCAATTTATCTATTTTTTAATAAAGAGGGTAAAATGTTGTCTGACTCTTAACACAAGGGTTTTCATGATACTTTTACCGATTTTAGCTTTATATATTTTATTGAATAATGACCTAACTAAGGTCCCAACTACAAGAACGACTTCAAATCTTGTTATTATGTTCTCGATTTGTAATAACTAAGATGTTAGCTATAAGAACATGTAATCCAATCTTATGTTTTATTTGTAAGAAGGGTTATATCTTAGGCTTCCTTTAGATGGGTTGTGTGTTTGTTAGAAAAAATCTGGTTTTCAAACGGTTTTCTTACACAACGGAAAATTAAAATTTTAAAAATCGAACCGGTTTGTGATATTTGTAGCAATAAACCTTAATCGGATTCCTGTCTGTATTTTTAGATAAGCGGATCCTTGACATTTTTCGGCTTTCAACCAAATGATCTTCTCCGTTATTCTTTACTATGAACTACTTTGAGTGTAGGCTTGAACCAATTAAATCAAAACACAAAACTGGTAACCCCTTAAACCCGACCTAAACATTATAGCCAAATCTCAAAGATCACATTTGCCATATTAATGGCGCAAAAAAATCATTTAGCTATTTTCTCTTAAAAATCGTGGTTGTTAAAAACATCCTTGTTGAGAAAATCGAATTTTGTTTGAAATTGTTTATCTTTAGAAAACTCAAGTTTTGATATTTTTTTTCAAAAAGTGTCATACTTCAATTAAAACATCGCAGTTGATAATTTGCATATCTAAAACTCGTTTGTCATTTTCAAAACGTAGATTTAATGTATGTTTCATAAAATATAAATTTTGTAAGCAGATAGTGTTGAGTTTCGAAAACAAAGAATTGAATTTTGAAAACACCCTTGTTAGGCCTTGTTTGACTTAGTTATGAAAAATCCATCATAAATTGTCGGTTTCACAATCTTTTAAATGATAATTTTAAAACCTAAATCATGCAAAAAAGTTCAAAATCAAAATAATCCAAAGTCCAAAAGAAAATCATAAGTAAAACTCCACAGTAATAAAAACACATCCCCAAAATATCAAGTACCAAAATAATATTTTTTTTCTGAAAATGACCGAGAGCACCTCCGTAAGCCAAGCCTGTCCTAGCCTTGATTATTATCTGAAAAGTCAAAATTAAGAAGGGGTGAGCTTTAAAAACCAGTGTAAGATCAACACAAATATAATCACATACATATTCACATATCAATCATCATAATAATCACAAGTTCTAATACTGATACTTATGCATGAACATGTCGATGCATACTTTAAAAACGATACACGTTTTATAAAATTTCCTACCCATCTCCGCTACATACCGATAAGAGTTCCCCCGAACTCGTTCATCCAATATCACACCAATAATTGTGGACTAGCCACTAGATAGGGTAATTGTGTTGCCATAATTAGAATAGTGTGGTCGAACCACCAGATATTGCAGGTTTACTTCCAGATACAGAATAATGTGGACATGCCACCAGAAAATACAGATTTGCTACCAGATACTTCCTCCATACATTTTTCCCACCCCATGCATGTGATATGGCATATAAATCAGATTTTCCAGTAACATGCTTTACATACAAATTAGATTATCAGAATATAGCATGCTTAACATGTGAACCAGATCTTATATATTTTCATAATGGCATGTTTATCATGCAAATTAGAATTTCAAAATAGGGCATGCTCAACATGAGAATCCATAGATCAGAATGATAACAGATAACATTTTTCACAAACATCAGAATATCGATAATCATATTATATTAGCCATAAATCACATGACATGAGAAATGGAAATAACATATTAACACATATTACAGAATCACTCAATCACCAAATCAACACCACAGATCTTGGATTTTCGGGATTAACTTACTCGGTATCCTCGTTTATTGGTTTTTATCGATCTCTATGAATACGCTCGTATTCACACATGCTTATATTTCAGGAATCATATAACCAAAAATATCACATTTAAAATATCACTATTATTTATCATTTAATCAATATTATTAATTATTATCAAGAATGAGTCCCTACACCTTAAACCATAGATCCAATTTCTGCAATCCTATTAGAGGAGATTTCACTTGGATTTAAACCGGTAGATGAATCCTTATATCGAGACTTGGGTTAGTTGTCTTCGTTATCAAACTAAGGATCTCATTTATCAGTGTCTTTTGGTCCTTCAAGTTGATACGAAATCACATTAGTTCTTATGTTAAACCAATAATAAAATAACTTGATGATATTATCACCCTATACTAATCGTCCAAACCATAGTATTTCTAAAATGAAGAGTTTTACGAATCAAACAACCTTACTTACACTTGAATTAATAAGAGATGATCGAACAATCAAGAATTGAATAAGATCAATGTTTGAGTAAACTACAGTAATGGTGGTTTGACACTGGCGACTCAGCGGTGGTCTGGCTATGAAGGAGCAGCGATTCGACGGTAGTGAGAAAATATTAAAAGGTGGAGGTTTCGGTCTCTATAATTGGAAGAAAGGATAAATGAGAAAAAGAAGAGAAAATAGGTAGAGAAGGAGGAAACCTGCGGTGGTTCGTGACGGTGGTCACGACGGCTCACGGTGGTGGAAGAGAAGAGGAGTGAAAAGAGATGGCGTCTACGGTGGTTAGGAGATCTTTGATGGTAGTGAAAGGCTCGATTGTGGTGGTTGGAGAACAAAAGTTAATAAAAGGTGGTGGTGGTTCTATGTTGATTTGAGAGAAAAAGAAGATGAAAAATAATGAAGAAAATAGAGATTAGGGTTCAAATGAGGGTGGTGGATGGCACAAAGGGTCTATGTAGCTTGGTCAACCATGACCAAGTTCATTGTATCACAATCTTATGGCAAGAGATGAGGTTTTGGCAAGGGAGTGAAACAAGAAGTGAAAATGGGGATGTATCTCACAACATAAGGCAAGTTTGACTTGTTTTAGGAGAAAAAGAATACTCTACATAAGACAACAAGGGGGTGGACGGTTGGCATCTATTGTGCACATGGGAATTGTGCCAAAAATAAAAAAATAAAATAAAATAAAAGAGCAAGGGCATTTGAACAAGAGACCTCTAAGATAGTTAAGGAGCTTCCTACCACTAAGCCACAACACTTCATTATTCTTAAACTTGCGCAAATAAAAAAATATATAGGATGAAATTTGCTAAGGGTTTGAAACAAATTTGCACCAAATGGAAATTAAAAAGAGCAAAAGGATTCGAACTCAGATCATCAAGGACAGCTCCACCACTACTTAATCACTATAATTGATATTTATTTCTTATCAAATGAGCAAAGGATTATCTAAATAAAAATTCAGTTGTGACTACTCTCGATTTATTAACCCAATTTTTACTAACTCGGTTTTTGGGATGTGACAAAACTAGAAAAATTTTCTTTTTGGGGTGAAAATGGAAATTCTCTCCTTTATAATAGGAACTGAAAAAATTTTAATTCTAGAAAAATGTATACTGTAATGCCCCAAAATTTTAATTTTGGGTATTGTGAAGGTGTGACACAAACATCTGTCAGCTTTAATGGTTATGTGTTCTATGAGTGTTTGGGAGGTCCCAAGTTCAAGCCAGGACTTGGGCAAATTTTGGTACTTTTATGAATAAACCCTATCTTTGGTCAGTAGGCTTTTAAGTAAAAGTTGGCAAATAATTAACGGAATGGGCCTGCTGGTTTTGTGGATAAGTGGGGTGTTAATGTGAGGGAGGTCATGAGTTCAAATCTTTGAGAAGGAAAGGGTTGTATTTTTTCTCCTAATTTCGGCAAGAGTTGTGCTAAACTAGGTTTCTGAGTGGTGGATGTGTAGTGGGAAGTGAGGGAGCAATTTTAGGAGTGAATTAGGGGAGAATATCTAAAATCTGATCACTTTTTCGAAAAAAAGAGTCATTTTTCTCTCCATATTTTTTTCGTTTTCTCTACCCCATCTCTACCGATTTTTTGTTTTTCTTTGCTTCTTACTCGATTATCTTTTCTTTTCTTTCCTCTACTGCCGAAATTCCCTTGTTCCCCCTAAACCATTCTTTCCTCTTGATTTCGTAGCTTTAAGCAACACTTATGCAAATACAGTAAGTTGTTGGGTATCATTTTAAGAGATTATTTTGTGTTCAATAGTCTAATTTTGGGGTGTTGGCAGTAGCATTTCATGAGGATTAAGGCTCTCATCGTGATTTTCGTAAACATACCAATTTGAAGTTTTTGCGGTAAGTGTTCATCGCTTTATGAATAAGTATTTTGGTTTCGAGATTTTGATTAATCACGAGGTAAGACTGATTAGGGTGTTATTTGTTCAATTATGGGCTTTGGAGTGCTCGGGGACTGTTTTAGCATCAAACAAAACCAGGTGTGTACCCGAAACACAAATATAAGGGATTCGGCAGAAAGCTAAAATTGCTTGCTGTTTGGACAGCAACAGTAGGCTAATTTTGAAAAATCACCATAAACTGTGGAAATTGAATTAGAGGATAAAAAAATATTGCATTAAATATATTTGAGTCTAGTTTCTCATAGATGAAAAGAAGTAAGCAAAAGAATTTCATATTATGAGATATTTGAATTTTAGTGAGACAGGGTCAGAATGATTTCGGAATCCCCTATCTTGACTTTGGAAAATTATTAAAAATTTTATAAAAATAATTATAGGTTATAATTTATATTTTTAAAATCTTGAATAAGTCTACTTTTAAGAGAAATAAACGGAAACATCATCCAAATTTTGTACGACAAGATAATTAATTTTTAGTGCAGAAAGGTTGAAACTGTCAGACAGCAGAATATGAAAAACTTTAAAGAATAAATTGTACTTATTGGATAAACCAATAATTTTGAAAATTTTATGGTAAGAAGATATGTGAGTCTAGTTTCAAGGAAAATTTGTGGATCTTAATTCAGAATTCTGTAGCTTAAGATACAAATAATTTAGTAACAGTAACTCAAGTAGACAGCTTTGAAGGATCATATAACTAAATAGTGGAAACACATATGAATAATTAACTAGCAGTGTTACATTAAAATGGATCACGAGGCCAAGGCCAATTTGGGTCATGTGGGTCACACGGGCAAACATCATGGGCTTGTAGGCCCATTTTCACTGTTTGACTGATAAGGTTTCACGGGTCGCCCATGTCGACTGTAAACCTACAGTAGGGTCGGTAAGTTTACCTAGACCCCTAATTGACTGAAATGACTGTATGACTGATATGATTAAGCCTAATGATGTCCCACTGATTTGATGTTATATGCTCTGTTTACATGCATGATATTATGTTATAGCATGTCATATTTGTATATTGCATTGCATTAGGTTGGAGGATTATAATGTTCGGAGGAAGTGTACTAAAAGGCCTCTGGCCTAATTTACTAGCAGCTCAGCTGCAAACTATTGTCTAGTACCGCATTCGGTACTACTTGGAGTGTAGAGATGGGTGGGTTGATTATATCCCCACATGGAGTGTAGGGTTAGACGGAGATGGTGTGTAGAGGCTGGATGGGTAGGATTTTTATGACTGCATATTTGTTACTACTAATGATATAGTGATGGGCTAAAGCCCTACTGCATGATTGTTTTTGTACTGAGATGGGCTAAGGCCCAAACTGGACTGATACTGATACTGAAAAGGGATTAAGCCTAGACTGTGATTATTTATTTACTGTCTGTTCATTTGTATGGGGATTACACACTGAGTTTACATAAACTCACCCCTTCTGTTTAATCTGTACATGTAATCCCAAAATATAGGCGGATCGGTGCAGCAGAGGACTCAGTGGTGGCCATGCGACTTCTTTTACACTGTTTACTACCTATTTATGATTTTACTTTTATTTGGGAATATTTTGTTGTAATTATGGCCTTTATACGATTTTATGTTTTAAATCTGCTAGTGTTAGGTAAAACTCGAGTTTTCAAATGAAATTAATGTTTTATCAAAAATACCACGAATAAGTAAACCGTTTAAAACCTTCCGCAGTAAAAATAAAAAAACGTTTTGAAATTGAATAATGATTTGTAAATGAATAATGTTTTGAAAACGAATGACACAATTTGAAGTTAACATAAGATAATAAAAATAGTTAAATAGAAAAGAGGATTTAATGACAATATATTTTTCAAAAAACACTACCAGGTGACGTCGTCAGATTCGGCCATAACTTCTCGGCCGAGTTTGGGATGTTACATATATGTAACAGTTGAGAATAAATTCTCTCTATTTTTTGACAAAATAACGTTTGAATGAATACGAGATGATAAAATAATTGAGAATGGAATAAGATCAATGTTTGAGTGATCGGCAGCAATGGTGGTTCGACAGCAGTGGCTCAGCGATGTTCTGGCTATGGAGGAGCGATGGTTCGACAGTGGTGAGAAAATATTAAATGGAGAAGGTTTCGGTCACTATAATTGGAAGAAAGGATAAATGAGAACAATAAGAGAAAATAGGTGGAGGAGGAGGAAACCCGTGGTGGTCACGACGACTCACATTGGTGGAATGGAGGAGTGAAAAGGGGTGGCGTCTACGGTGGTTAAGAGGTCTTTAATGGTGGTGGAAGGCTCGATTCTGGTGGTTGGAGAACAAAAGTTAAAAGGAAGTTGTGGTGGTTCTATGTTGATTTGAAAGAAAAAGAAGATGAAAAAATGAAAAAAAATAGAGATTATGGTGCAAATGAGGTTGGTGGATGGCACAAAGGGTCTATGTAGCTTGGTCAACCATGACCAGGTTCATTGTATCACAATCTTCTGGCAAGAGAGGAGGTTTTGGTAAGAGAGTGAAATAAGAAGTGAAAAGGGGGATGTGTTTCACAACATAAGGCAAGTTTGACTTGCTTTAGGAGAAAAAGAATCATCCACATAAGGCAACAAGGGGGTGGACGGTTGGCATCTATTGTGCACATGGGAATTGTGCCAAAAATAGAAAAATAAAATAAGGGAGCAAGGGGATTCAAACTAAGGACCTCTAGGATAGTTAAGGAACTTCCTACCACTAAGCCACAACACTTCCTTATTCTCAAACTTGTGCGAAATAGAAATTAACGAGAACAAAGGGATTTGAACTCAGATTATCAAGGATAGCTCCACCACTACTCAATCACTATAATTGATATTTATTTCTTATCAAATGAGCAAAAGATTATCTAAATAAAAATTCGATCGTGACCACTCTCAATTCATTATCCCAATTTCTACTAACCCGATTTTTGGGATGTGATAAAACTAGAAAAAGTTTTCCTTTTGGGGTGAAAATAGAAATTCTCTCTTTTATAATAGAAACTGATAGAATTTTTATTCTGGAAAAATATATATGTAATAGTTGAGAATTCTCTCTATTTTTTAACAAAATAACAATCTCTCAATGTTGTGTAAATAGCTCTACTGGTACTATCTATTTATTGGATGAGAAGGTAGAACCCCTGTTGAGTTACAATGGTTTATTTCAAATAAAAAACCAACATCCTACTTAGAGTAAATGAGAGATGGATGTTTTTACCTAGAATTCCTACTAGGGTTGTCGCCCCCTTCATGTCCATGAGGGGCTTTTGGGCCTCTATCACATTGGGTCCAATTACGAGAACTTCTTGGGCCCTTTTGACCCAATACTCTGTAATGTAATCCAACCCGATTCAATTTTTCTATTTCCCAAAATAAACTTTAATATTTATATATATAAATAATTTTCTCATCCCTATTTTACCCCCAACAAAATTTTGACGATTTTGCCACTAGTAAAATTTCAAGAAAATATGTTCAGTATTTCATAACTAAATATGTTTACTATGAGCGAATGGTTTATTTTCATTTTCGGGCTTCAACACAGTCCTAAAACATAAATTCATTCTTCCGCTATTTTTTAAATAATCCTATATAGGATTACAAGTTTTGTAACTCCCTAAAAATATAAGTTTTTAATTTCTGCATGTTATGACACAAATTGCTTGTTTGCTTTAATGGTTAAGTGGTTTAGGTGTGCATAAGAGTGTTTGAGGGGACTAGGTTCAAGCCTTGGCTTTTGAAAAATTTTTAATTTTTTCTCTTAAATGAACCTAGACACTAGTATATAAGCTTTAAAAATAATAGTGTTTCTCTTATGACACAAAAAAAGCTTGTGGTCTAGTGGCAAGGTGGAGTGTTGTGTAACTGTGAGGTTTGAGGTTCAAGCTTTAGGTTGAGCAATGGATTTTTTATTTTGCTGCTTGAGTTGGGTAGGTGATGGAATTGGATTAGAATACTGCTTAAGGGAGTTTGAACTGGTCATGGAGGGAGTTGGGAGGATTTGACGGAGAAAATTAAGGAGGGATAAGGGGAGCAATTTTAGGAGAAAATTAATGAGTTTGAGAGTGAGGGGGGAAGTGTGCCGTTTGGGGGACATTCCAACTTGGAAAATCGGCTGGGGGAGGGGTTTTGTGCCGAATTTGCTCATTTGTCAGTAAGGTAATCGGTTTGGGGCTTTTTCTTCACTCTATTTGCTTCGGTTTTGTTTAGCTTTTTTTTCTCCCATTTTGTTTTCTTTGTGCCGATTTTCGCAAAGGACCTTCGGAACCTCTCGGGTTTGTGCATCTACCTTTTCCTACTCTTCCTTTATTCTTTTAATTGGGGTGGCTGAATAGTTTTTGTATCTTCTCTACCAAATCATTTTTCTTCTTTTTGTGTCGAATCTTCTTTTCTCATCTCTTATTCTCCTCTCCATTTTTGTGTTACAAGTATTGTCGACTATCGGTAAGTGTTGCTCTTCACTCTATCCTCTTCTTTTTCTCATCCTAAAATTGAATAGACTGATGTTTTTCTCTCGATATGCTGCTTGTTATGGTGTTAAGGTTTTCCTCGAGGTATGGTGTAGTGTAAGCGTTGTATAGTCGTCGAAATATCTCTTATTCCTTGATCAAGGTAGGTAGGCTAGCCTTCTTTTTTGTGATGGCCGAATATTCTATGGTTCTGCATATGATCATGTGTGGTTTCCAACCACATGAACACGCAATACTGTTTAATGAGTTGTTGTATTGCAGATATTTGCCACAAAGGTTGAAGTCGATTGTCATTGGTTGTAAAAGAGGGCTGAGCCATTTTTGTTAGTCGAGGCAGGTATTAGTTTAGTTTTGGGTCAAGGTTGTAAAAGAAGGGGATTAGCCTTATTATTTATTGATTAATGGAAAACGTGTTTGAATACAGATTTTGGGGCATTCGCAAATCTTAGTGCGTTTTCACAAACATGTGTGTAATCACACCCTCTCTCAACTGCAAAGTGGCAAAAGTTGAAAACCCGTGAACACTGCGTTCGAGACCACACGGGCGTGTGAGGCTCGAGTGGTAAGCCCAACATGCGATTCTTGGGAAAATTATGGAAATACCCTCAAAAGGTAATTTACTAAAATACCCTCGAAGGGTAAGATTACCGAAATACCTTCATTGGGTAAAATTACCAAAATACCCTCAAAAGGTAATATTACCGAAATACCTTCGACAGGTAAAATTTCTAAAATACCTTCGAAAGGTAAAATTATTGAAATACCCTCGATGGGTAATATTACCGAAATACCTCTAAAGGGTAAACCTATCGAAATACCCCCGAAGGGTAAAATTACTGAAATACCCTCGATGGGTAAAATTACCTAAATAACCTAAAAGGTAAAATGACCGTAATATCCTCGATGGGTAAAATTATCGAAATACTCTCGAAAGGTAAAATGATCAAAATACCCTCGATAGGTAAAATTACCGAAATACCCCTAAAGGGTAGAATGACCGTAATACCCCTATAGGGTAAAATGACCACTATACCCCTAGGAAATGAAATGACTGTTATGGCCTTATGCTATGTATGACAATTTTGCTTTATGATATTTATATGACTATTACTGAGTATGTCATATTGCATACACGTATGATTTATGACATGACATACTGTATGGGGTTGTGGTTTCTGATATAGGGAAAGTGTATTGTACTGGTGGTTTTGCCACAAATACTGTTTCTGGCAGCTTTGCTGCGTTACCGTTACTGGCAGCTCTGTTGCGTTACTGTTATTGGCAGCTTTGCTGCGATATTGGTGTGTTGGCTGGGTAGGTCGATCTTATCCCCACATGGTGTGTTGACGGTACAGAGTAGTGTGTTGGCTCGATTGGGATAGGTTGCATTACTGTATTTGTATTGAATATTGTTTTGGGCTAAGGCCCACACTGATACTGTATTGGGCTAAGGCCCACACTCTGTTATTGTATTGGGCTATGACCCACACACTGCTATTGTATAGGGCTCAGGCCCACACTGATTCTGCATGTTGCATGTTGATTGTTTGGTAGAGGATTACACACTGAGTTTTCGTAAACTCACCCTCTCTTCTAACTATGCAGGTAATCTTTAGCCATAGGCGACTCAGTGCTATGAGGGACTCGAAGGTGGCCACACAATCATTATTGTTCACTTTAGCTTTTAGTTTTATTTTAATTAATAAGTTGGGTTTTGTTTTTTGTAATAAGGCCTTTAATTTGGTTTTAAATTTTAATTGGGTTTTTACTTTCGTATTTTACACTGCTAGTAAATTAATAACGAATTTTGAAGATAATTATTGTTTTCAAAGACATGAGCTTTAGACGTTAGAGTTTTCAAAATGCTTCCGCGTTTTAAAACAACTTAATATAACAAAATGCAATTAATAAGGCAAACATATGATAAAGTGCTCCGTTAGATATTAATAAGAGGCTTCCTTAAATAAGAAATGAGTTTTTTTTAACAAGTCAAATTATCGAGAGACACTTCAATGTGACACACCAGATACGGTCATAACGTCTAGGCCGGGTTTGGGGTGCTACATATTTCCATTTTCATTTTCATTTATATTTACATTTTTGGAAACCTACATTCATTTCCGAATGATTCCATTTCTCCATTTCAAAGCAAACCATAATAATTCCTGAATGTTTCTCATTTCTCTTTTTTTATTCATTCCGTTCATTTCTATTCAAATATGCAATTCATTCATGGTTTTAATGAGCTAGCGGAGGGACTGAACATAGTCCTTAGGTGGTTCGGTTAAGCTTAGATTGGGTTAAATTGTGTTGAATTGGAAGTTTTGGTTCTACGAATTAAAGTATACAAAAGGTAAAAGTTGGGGGCAATTGAATTTTTGTTATTTTCATATCAAGAAGTGAGTAGATCAGTCGATAATCGTGGAAAAGTCGAATAATCAGCATCGAATACTGGTAGTTACTGCATAGGTAAATTCATATTATAACATAAGTTATATTAAATTCCTTAATAATTGTTTTACTTTACTAATAGTAATGTTAGTAATTGTTGAATATTGATTGATGAGAATTAATAATGAAATGGAGTTATATTACAAATAGGGTATTAGGCTTTGAGTCTAGCAGGCTTCATGTTGGTGTGTGGAATTAGGCTTTAAGTCTAGCAGGCTTCGTTCCAGTATGTCGTATCAGGCTTTGTTCCTAGCAGGTTTTATGCCGGTGTATGTATCAAGCCTTGACCCTAGCAGGCTTTGTGTCGGTGTGCTGTATCAGGTAATTTGTATGGTAAATACTATTTCAATTATCTGATGAATTTAGGAAAAATTTTCCAGTCATATGAATTTATGTATGGTATATCAATTCATGACTCGGTAATATTAATGGTGTGAATATTAAAAACTAAATATTCTTGGTTATTTGAGATAGGTGAATTATGGGATACGTTCTTACATTTTATACTTAATTTGTGTCAATTAAATTATATAGGAATTCTTGAACCCAAGAATTAAGAATAACAAGATCCTTATTCTCCAAAATAGAATAACCACTTAGAATAATGAAACAGATTAGATTGGTCGAGAAGTGCAAAATCGTATGGATATGATCCTCATTGTACAGCTTGATCAATTGGATCGTTTCTTTTTGGATTCCTATACGAAGCTTTTGTAGATGTGTTTCCGAGTATTCTTTTATCATTGCGTCCAACAGGAAAAATTCCCCTACTTCTATGAATTGTTCTAGAATACTCTTTTCTTGAATATCATTCAAAAAAATTTTGGATTGCCTAGTATCCCACCAATTAGTAATCCAAGATTTCAGACTTTTATTAAATGAGAGAGAGATCCACCAGGGCAAAAGACTATAGATGCAAATATAGAATGGGAGTGAATGCTTTCGAACTTACTAAGCTTTATTTGAGCTTACTTCATTTGATTTTATTTTGTAGGTCTTTTGGAATCATGACTCGATTGGATCAGCTCAAGAGATCACACACTATCCCTTATATTTTTTATAGTCATTTTGTTCATTTTGAGTCTATTTAAAGTGGCATGTAACTAGGTATCTTTGTAAATACATCTAAACCTATAAGCCTAAGTTGATAAATTTCTTTTGTTGAAATAATAGCTTGTAAATGTCATGTTGAGTATTTGATTGATATGGTAAGTGTTTGTTGATAGTTATAGGTAACTAATTTTGAGTGTTATATTGAGATGGAAATGGTTAATATATGTATAAGTGTAATATGTTGACTTGTTGAATGGATGAAAAGGAATTGGTATGTTTAAGCCAGAATAATGTATGTGATCATGTTAGTTGTTTATGTTTTAAATTGTGGTGTCAATGAGGGCATATTGGTTAGGTACATAGCTTGTTTGTGATTTGGCATGATTTGGTTGTTTTTAGGTGTGTTTTGAAGGGTTTTGTATATGTGAAAGTATCTTGAAATGGTGTGTCTTGGTGTGCAAGAATTGGTGCTTGTTTTGGCTTGCATTAGGGGCTAAATAGGGAGTACACTTCCTGGGACATAGGCTGCCACACGATTGTGTGTCGTTTAAATTTTAGGTGCAAGATGAACCACGCGGTCTCAAAGAGTTACACGACCTGGTGGCACGGCCGTGTGACAAAACTTCGAATGCACACACGGTCTGCTACACGGCCTGTGACACAGTCGTGTAACCCTATTTTTAATATTCACATGGTTGGACACCTGGGCTGGGACATGGTCGATTCCATATTTTGAGTTGTACACGATCTAAAGACACGGGCATGTGAAGTAGCCACATGGGCGTGTGGAATAGTCACACGGCCATGTGACCCCTGTTTTTCACCTTTAACCAAAATTTTTATATATGTTCCAATTAAATCCAGTTTTAATCTCAGGTTATTTTAAGTATTCCCTAAGCTCGATTTAGGTCTGGATATGCTCGTATGACAAGAAAATTGATAGTGTTTTGATACCATATGAATTATTTGGTTATATTGTTTAAATGTTGAAATTTTATTATTGTAATGTCTTATAGCTCGGGAAAACTTCTGGATAGGGTATAGGGTTTTACAGTTTTGAAACCCTATTTTCATAAACAGAGTCCGTAAGGATGAAATATAAAGATTAATGAAGTTAGTATGAAATCAGTTAAGTAATTAAATGAGTATTAAACCAATGTTTTTCATATTGGTAGTGGAATATGATAATAATTTCATTAAGCATATATTATAATTAAATTAAACCTAAATATGTCTTATTAATTATACTTAATTAAACTATTAATCATACTATATATAACAAACTAGTGGGAGGAGAGATGAATTATTCATCTTCTCCAACCGTCCATGCTAAACAAAAACAAATAAAGAAAATCTTAAGTTCATGCTAGCATCCGGTCATCAAATTGCAACGGTAATTAAGTCATTTTCATCAATCTTTTATAGATTTATGAGTATGAGAGCTTGCTTTAGCTTGTCTATGTATCAATTTGTTCAATGGTTAAGTTTTTAGAAAGTTGTCATTAAAAAGAAATTGATGAATTATGCTTAAAATTGAAGAGATTATTAGATAGTGAACTTAGATTATGTTAAAGATTAAATTGGAAATTAAATTAAGCTTATTAGATAACTTTGTAACATTAGAAACTAAATTGAATAAATTGAAAACTATCATCAGATTATGTTGTAGATGAAAAGTATAGGGTCCCTAATGAAAGAATGTGAAATCAGATTTTAATTTGATGTTAGATATTGAAAAATATGTGTATTTCGAGTATAAGAACTAAATTGAATAAAATGAAAAATATACGGGCATGTATTTGAATGTGAATTAGATGTAAATTGATGTTTTTATTACTTAATTATCAAACATAGCTAAAGACGACATCGATCTATCGTGAAAGAAGATAAAGTCGAGAATCGTAGACGAGTTTCAGATAATTTTGGTTTGTACTTTTATTATTCGATATCATTATGCATATATATATACATGTTAATTTCATTATTAGCTATCGAGGTAAGCTTATACTTGTCAATTGATTCATATTGAATGATAATAAGTTGAGGATTGAATTGAAATGTGCATAACATAAACAAGCATAATATGAACTTGATAATGGCATATGATGCTAATTGATGATGAAATGGTATGAGATCATGATATGTAAATTGGTTTATAAAATGTAATTGGATCACTAGTACCTTATTAATTGTTTAGGTAGGGTCGGTGTACAAAATTATACTTCGGTTTATCTGATGATGCACTATGTGTGCCAACATATTTGCTTCGGTTCATATGATAATGCACTATTTATGTCAGTATGCTGACTTCAGATTTTTCGATGATGTACTGAGGTGCCAAATTGTTATGGGTTGAAATGAAATGAATGTATTCTAGTTGTTAGAAATATGACATGATATGTGTGCATTGATTTACCAGTTGTGATCGTGTAAGAATTGGTATATAAGACGTGAATAGGTGAATTGAAATGGTTGAATCTTGATTATATATTGGACATATTCTTATCATGTTAATGTTTTTACTTATATGACTTGAATCATGAAAGTACCACCGAGCTTTATTGCTCAGCGTACAATTTGTTTATTTTCGTGCATAGGTATCGATAGACCTCGAAGTCCCAATGAGTGATTTTGTAACACCACTAACCCGTATCTATCATCGAATTAGGGTTACAAAGTATTATCATACAATCAAAAACATTTAAACTTAACTTTATTCAATGGCATAAACAATTCATGAACCAAACATATACATACATATCGTCCCTAAACCGAGCCCTCAAGGCCCTAAAAATATCATAGAATCGAATCGAGACCAATTTGAAATTATTGGGAAAGTTTAAGAAAAAGTCATAAAATTTTAGAAACAGAGGTCACACGACAGTGTGGTCAGGCCGTGTAACCTTCAAAATAGGGACACATGGCCCTGTCCCAGCCCGTGTCCTCACCCGTGTAACTTTTTTAGTAGGGTTACACGGCCAAGCCACATGCCTGTGTTCCAAGCCGAGTAACTCTTTGAGTTTCCCCACACGCCCATATGTCAGGTCGTGTGTTAGGTAGTGTAACTCATTGACTTGCATACAAAGAAGCCCTCAGATGACACACGGTCATGTCATCAGGCAATGTGCCACACACGACTGAGTCATACGCCCGTGTCTCAGCCCTTGTGGACTTAAATTTCCCTAAAATCAAGTCATTTCCTATACCATTTCATGCATGAACATTTACGTCTTTTGTGCACATTTTCAAGGCACCAAAACTCTTCAAAAATAGACATATATTTTCCATTCCAAAAATCCTAATTCAACTAACCAATATGCCATAAAAAGACACCTCAAATGTAATCATCAAAACTTACCTAAACATATCAACTTTACCTAATTTCATACATCAATGTCTAATTCAATACTTTCTAAAACATACCATAACTTGACCATAATCAATCCAATTCAAAACATACCATATGAGCCATTCAAAACATGCAACATAAGATAGCCACAATGACACCAACTAGCAAGGCATCAAATGTACCAACAAAGTTAACTTACACAACTTATACATCCCAAAACATCAACTAAACATTCAACTAACTACTATTATAAGTCCACCTATACATGCCATTATAACCTTGGCCAAAACATTCAAAAACTATCGATATTTATGCTGGATAGTGTGATAAATCTCCAACAAGTTTCCAAACCAATCGAGCTTCCGATAATCTATAAAACATAGGAAAAAAACTACGTAAGAAATTAATGCTTAGTCAGCTCTTATAACTTAAACACAACTTACCATTTCATTTGCATAATGTAAATAGCATGATTGTAATACCAACTAAACCGTAAGCTTGGCATAATGCCTATACAACATCATCAAATACACAAGTTAGTGTATTTATACATGGTTCAAATGAATTCATCTATATCAAGTAATATACACATGTATTCACATCATTTAGATCATCATTTCCTTTCCATAAGTTCAAGATATATTCCATTTGAACACTTATCATTTCATTTCATTTTCATACCCGTTGAACCATCTAAAATTGCATCAGATGCTCAGGAAAGCTCACACAAAGTGTGCCTTTACATAACCGTAACCATTCCTTTACATCTTTGCTCACACGAGCTGTGAAATGGGTCTGCTCACAAGATTTATGGGTCAGAATGTAAGCTACATGATGCTTCTCAGATGAGCTATGGAGTATCCGCAACAAATGCAGGACCTCATCCATCGGTAGGACACTCAAGACCAGCACCCGAAACATGAAATCCCTAATAACATGTGATTTGTATCCTACGAATTCTTAAGGTTCAATCGGGACTCGATAACCATCACAGGATTGATTTGGATATGCATCATTCAATTACATTATGAATACATAATAGCATACATTTGAACAACATGAATATAATAACCATTCATACGAACTTACCATGACAACTAAGGGCGTAGAAGTTAAAATAAGCTAATCCGAAGCTTTTGCTTTGCCTCGATCTAAATCCGTACATGGTCTATCTTGATCTAAATACAAAAATTTCAATCCATTTAACACCTTTAGAATTCAATTTAGTCCAAAATTCATACTTATACAAAATTACTATTTTACCCCTAACATTTTAACTTTTCACAATTTAGTCCTTAGACTAATAACTTAAAATCTAACCATTTTAATCAAAATCCATGTTAACTAAACATGCAAGAGACCTTGAAACAACCCATTTTTATCATCATTTCACATTAAAACCCTAGTATTCATACCTTTAACAATTTAGTCTCTAATTTCCAAAATTCATCAAAAATCACTTTGTAAAACTTGTTTACTTATCAACAAAGGTTCATAATCTAGCATTTAACATCAAGAACCACTCAAGAAAATTCATGGCATAACCTTAAATCTTTAACTTTTTTACAAATTGACCCCTGGGCTAGGTAGATTAAGCTAAAATGACTTCAAAAACATAGAAATCATTAAAAACGGGATTGAAAATCATACCATGCAAGCAAAGAAGCTTGAGAGAACCTTCAAACTTCAAAAATGGAGTTTCCTATCCCTAATTTCGGTGGAGAATCAAACTAAAGATGATACTATTTTCTTTTCTTTTGTTTTAACCTTAATTACCTAATTACAATTTTAACCTTTAAAAACTTTAATAATTTCATCAAAACCATGTCCATAAACATCCACTATCACCTAAATTGATCTATTTACCATTCAAGTCCTTTAGTTTAAAATTTCATAACCTTTTGACCCTTTTAACTAATAGAACTCTACTTTTACACTTTATACGATTTAGTCCTTTTACTTAATTAATCATGCAAACATCAAAATTTCTTAACAAAATTTTAATACGAGCTTACTAATATCCCATAAACATTAAAATAGTAATAAAATAATAATTTAATCATTGAATTTGTGATCCCAAAAACACTATTTTGATTTCACTAAAACTGGTTGTTACAAATTCAACATCTAATCAACAGTCCTTGACTCAGTAAAGTTTGTATAGTCTCTTTTCATTTTGATATATGACATATATATAACATTGAGTCATTCCTATAATGTATATAGTCATTTGAATCTTTGAATTGGTAAATGGCATTTTGAGACTTAAGCCATTGAAATGTTAATGTTGTCATATAAATTGCAAATGGTTTAAATGGTTGCAATGTGGAAATCGTTATACGTATTGAGGTTAGATTTAAATTGTAGATGGTATAAGGTTAAATTGATGATTTTGTGTGAAGTACATGTATATATAATGTTAAATGGTGAAAATAAGCATATGAGAATGGTATATTAAATGATTTGGTTGAAATAAAGCATATGAACATTTGTTTTAAGTGTTGTGAATTGGTGCATATGGACATTATAAAAATAGCAAGTCATGCTGCGACACTGAGTCCTTAACGTCGCGACAAGGAATGGACAGTGAGTGGTGTCGCGACCTAAAATCTACAAAATCGTGACATTAACCCGATAATTTTGAAATATTATTTTTTTAGTCCTTATCTAAAGAGCTTTCATAAGTTGAGGCTCAAATATAATTGTAAATCATATTGTGATTGCGTAATGAACTTAATAGCATGTATGAGTTGTTCGATTTGAATTGTAATTAATCGTAATTACTCTGGCAACGAATATGTCATCCTGTAACTTGGACCAAACTATTGGATCAGATATGGGGTGTTACAGTAACAGTAGGATTAAAAACAATGATGGAGTGTACATCTGGATTCAAACATAATTATAGCTGTAAGATAAAAAAAATTGTATAATATTTTACCAAATGTAGAAAGAAAAAAAAAAGGTGCATGCATCACATGACTTCATTTAAAAGAAATAGTCGCATCGAATTATGTGATGAAACTAATGAAAAAAAAGTTGATTTTAAAATTGAAAATATACATGAAAATAAAAAAAATCAAATTATAATAGATAGACTAAATGTACAAAGAAAATGCATAGTATAGGGATACTTCATAAAATTTAATTTTCTTATGTAAATTTTTAATTTTGGATTGATATGGTAGAAAATTGATTAAGTTATTAAATTATTAATTATTTAAAAAATTATGAAAATGTGGAAATATATTTTACAATATTTCTTAATTAAAAAATATCAATTTTATCCTTTTATAATAAACTAAAAACTTTGTATGTTATTTTAATATTATTTTATAAGAAAAGATATTTATTACACGTGGCTGTATTGTTTAAAATTTACTTGTAAATTTAGAAAATTTATAATATACTGAAAACATATTACTTTTCATATTATTTTATAAAAAATATAATTAAAATATATATTATAACAAATCATTTATTTTCCTCTAAATCATTTAATCAGGCCAATTTTAAAAAGAAAATTAGGGAAATGGGCTAGTTTCCGTGATATTTAGGAAAATAGATCGATTTTGAAGAGAAAAGACAAAAATGTGTTGTAATGACCCAATAGTCAAGGGTGTCAGAAAGTGAAATTCGGGACTCCGTTCTCCTGAAATGAAACCGTAAATATAAATAAAATATTTACGAGCTTAGTTAGTAGTGAATTAGATTCTGGTTAAATAAATTTCATGAAATTAGGAGTTGTTAAGGTACAGGGACTAAATCACGTAAGGGTTAAAAGTTGAATTATAAATTAAAATAAACTAAATGGGCTAAAGTAGAAATTATGCCACTTAATTAATGATTTTGTATAGGTGACCGATTATGGTTTAGTGTAATGCATGTATATATATTATGTATGTTATAATATAAAGTTAATAATTATTATTATAATAAAAGAAATAATAAAAAAGAGAAAAAGAATTGCATGCAAATTAGAAAAGAAAGAAAAGGAAAGAAAGAAAAAAAGAAAAAGAAGGAAAGAACGCACGACTAGGGACTTAAGGGGTTCAAGTTCAAATTGGTTAGTGTAATTTAGTCATTTTCTTATAATTTTTATATTTTTGGAATCTTGGTACTTAGGGTTATTCGACTCATGTCGTAATTTTTAGTATTGTCCAAGATTGTAGATGTTGACATTGTTGAATAGTTTAAATATTAGGGATTAAATAGATAGATTTTTAAGTTAGAAATGGAAAATGACTAAATTGTAGAATTAATTGTTGATTTTGAGCAACAGAGACTAAATTGTGAAAATTTTGAAATTAATGGGTTGAATTGAAAAAGAGGAAGCCAAATTTATCTTAGAGTGAAATTAGTGTAAAAATATTAAGTTAAATGTGAAGGTTAAAATTATTCTCGATTTAGTGACTAAATTGAAGAATAAGCAAAATATAGTGTAAAAATTAAAAATTTTAATGTGAAATTGAAATGTGTAGTATTAATGTGATTTAATTGTTTTATTCCGTAGCTAACGTCGTACCAGAATCCTCGAGTAAAAAGGGGAAGGATAAATCTGACGTCGAATAGCTCGGAATTCACAATTTGTGTTTCTATAATCCAAACTCTAGTAAATTGTTGCATTTTGAACTGTTGATTAAAAAAAAATCAAATGTTGATTAAAATGACTAGATTATGAATATCATGAAATGTGGTATTTTATGATTGTTGAATTGAATATATGTGTATTGAGAAAATGTGGTTATTATCAAATTGAATATATGTTTATATGTGATAATGTGTATATATGTGAAATTGAGACATTGGTTGTATTGAAAAGTGAAATGAAACCTATTAACTATATCGGGCTGAGTCGATATAGATGGCATGCCATAAAATAGGAAGAGTTCAGAGATTTCTTAGACCTCAAATCGATGAGGCACTAGGTGCCAATTTGCTTCAGTTTAACCGATGAGACATTAGGTGTCAATTTATATAGCGTTGGGCGCAGTTATTACTTCGGATTTATCCGATGAGGCACTGGGTGTCAAACTGGTGTGTTGGTTGGATTCATGTATCCATCCGAGTCCAAGTCGTGTTAATAGGGAAAATAAACGATAAAATTTATGTGTTCGATATTGAAATGCCATTAATATATGTTTGAACATGTGAAAATCTTAGTAGATGTGAATAACGAATGAGAAAAAATTATACTATTAAATTAAAACACATGAACATAGCTTACTTGTTGCATTTTGCATTTTTAAATACTTATATCAAATTTATATTGTTCAGATCATAGAAATACCACTGAGTTATGTTCAACGTGCGGTTTTGTTTTCCGTGCTCTGGCTAGGTACTTTTCGATTTATCGCCGACTCAGCATCAAGCAACAAATCTCGAGCTCAAGTGTGGTGATATTTTTTTTGTAATTGCATGTACCTAGGGAGTCTTTTGTTGATATTGTTTATAAGGTGTTGTTATCTTAATTGCTAGTGAAATGATGGTTAAATGTGTATATGGTTGTGGATGAGGCTATGTTGGTATGTTAGCCTAATTTATATTTTGGTATGTGATAGTTTAAAGTTTGGTAGCTTTGCATAATGCTTGGTATGTGCTTAGCTTTAAATTTGGTAACTTTAGAAGTTGAAAGTCTTGAATGTTTGATGTGTTGTTGATGTATTTGAACATATAAAATGAGGTACCAATTAGGGTACATTGGTTAGGCATATTAGGCAATGAATTAGGTGTATTTTGAACATGTTTAATTGTGTTTTGAATAGGTTAAATAATTGGTAAATAGGTTGCTTAGTGTCCAAGTAAATAGGAAATGGTAAGCTTGAGTTTTAAGGTACTTTTAGGTGCACACGGCCTGGCCATACGGGCATGTGTCACACACAGGCGAAGACACAGACTGAGACACGAGTGTGTTTCAAGTCAGTGAGTTACACAGGCAAGGACACGAGCTGGGACACGACCATGTGTCCTAACTTTGAGAGTCACATGGCTTGGGGCATTCCACACAGCCTGGCCACACGGGCGCATCCCCCTTATTTTTAAGAAATTTTAAAAATGACCTTAAACTTCCAAATTTGTTTCGAATTAGTCCCTACCTATTTTTAAACTAATTTTAAGGGTCCAAAAACTCAAAATAAGGGCTGTAAGAGTAACTTTTACTCTGAATTGGAATGGATTAGCAAACTTATATTTGGTGCATTCTACTAACATCATCGAAGATAAATTAAAAAGATAATCATAGTCGAAGTATAGACCAATGCTCTGATGCTAATAATTGAAATAGTCTTGTATGTATCAAGAATGGATAAATAGTGATAAGAGTATAGACAGTGGAAGACTAAGCTTAGCAATATATAAATAGTGATAAGAGTGTAGACAGTGGAAGACCAAGTTTAGCATTGCATAACATGATTAGCTATTTGATTGTATAATATTCTAATATGATAGTATTTCATTGTTGTGACCTGCCCTTGTATATTATATTGTTAAGGGCCAATATATATGTGTAATTATGATTGATTAATTGTTTGAAGTGTTAGTAATGCCCGTGACCCTAATCTGACGATGGAAAAGGGTTAGAGGTGTTACATGTGTCCTAAAAACACGTCCTACAGGGCATACTTTTAGCCACCTCAGTTGAGTAAATGTTCTTTTTGACTTTTTTAACACATCAGCTTATTTGGTTAAATGATTAAATGTTAATGATTTTGTCATTAAGTCTCAAGTTCAACTCTTCTCCTACACATGTAAGTACTTTTATTTCATATTATTTCATGCTTTACTTTTATTTTTAATTACTATTTTTTACACATTAGTTTTTTTGGTTATATGGTTAAATAATAGAAAATCTTCAAATCCCAAGTTTGATTCTTTTTCTAAGCACATTTGTAATTTTTATTTCATGTTGTTTTATTTTTTATTTTTAATTAATAAATATATTGTTTTCAATTTTTGTTATTTTCAATTCATCTTTTTAATTAATTACTCTTTTATTTATAAAATCAAATAATTATTATAAATTATATAATAATAAAAATTATTTTTAATAAAATTGATATTTATTATTATGTTAAATATATTTTATTTTTTAAAAACATCTAACTATTTTTTTATTTTTTTATTTATATATAATATTTATATATCAAATATTTATTTTCTCCACCTATATTTTAGGTGATGATTTCTAATATTATAAAATCAAATAATTATATCAAATATTATTATTATTATTTTTACATGTAAAATATTTCAATTATTATTATTTTCATCTACATTGTCGGTATGATATTTCAAATATCATTATGTTTATGTGAAATATTTCAAATACACATAAAAGAATATATATAATACTGAAATTTACTACCCTCATTATATAGATTGAAAAATAAATATTATTATATTTGACAATAATTATTTTATTTTATGAATAAAAGAGTTATTAATTAAAAAGATGAATTAAAAATAAAAAACCTAAAAATAATATATTTATTAATTAAAAACATTAATTAAAAAAAAAGCTTTAAACAGTATGAAATAAAAAAATACAAATGTGCTTTAAAAAAATTGAATTTAGGATTTAAAGATAAAATTATTATTATTTAACCATCTAACCAAAAAGCTAATGTGTTAAAAATAATAATTAAAAATAAAAGGAAAGCTTAAAAGTAAAAATACAATTGTGAGTAAGAGGAAAATCAAACCCGAGACTTAAGAACAAAACCACTAATATTTAATTATCTGACTAAAGAAATTTGTGTCAAAAAACCGTGTCTTCAAAAAACATGCCAGTGAAAACGCGTCTTACAGGACGCCGCTTTTTATTTCTCCCTCCAAAATCAACATATTTACCTAAATATATAAAAAATAAAAATAAAAAACATTTCCCCCAACATATTTTAATCTTTATTAATTTTAAAAACCCAAACAATATATATTACTTAACCTTGCTTTTCTTTTACTTTATCCAAACATAAGTTTAGTTTATTCTTTTCTTTTTCAATTAAATGAGATGAAATAACTTTGGATAAACTTAAATTTTAAAACTTTTGAGTTATTTTAGTTTGAATTAATATCGAGCTCAACTCAAATTTAGATTAGAATTTAAAATTTTCTGAGATGAATATACCAAAACATAAGAACCCTCAATATCAAGAACATCTCACATTCTGTTTTTCTGACAACTATGAACAAAAAAACTCTTCATCATTTTTTATCATTGCAGGATAATTTCAACATTTGCAGAATAATTTATAAACCAAGAAATTCTAAAAATGAAAAAGTATTCTATACTAAGAATAAAGATGCTAATTTTCTTCCACGCAGAATTAGAGACAATTGAATTTTAACGTGCAAGAAAAAATAATAATGCAGATGGTATGGTGGAAACTCTTGCTGTAACAAAAACTAGATTTTGAAGCATTTACCAGTGCAGAACCTTCAATGATGATGTTTTATTTAAACACCGAAATTGCAGGCCTGGACAAACTCCAGATCATAGTCCACGTATTTGGTCCAAAGAGGTTTGAACTGGTTCATGGCGATATCAAGCCATGGTTTCATGTTCCCGTTGAAGTGCACCACCGCAGCATTGCTGATCTCGTCCATGCTAATGCTTGGGTTATAACCGAGTCCGAGTACATGCCAAGACTTGTTTAGTGGTTTCGTCGTGGAATAAAATGTGATTAAACCGGGAGGCAAAGTTCCTAATTTCCACAAGGTCCGGTTTTCATTCTGCAAAATCAAGTTAGTTCATCGATTATCGATAACTGAACTAGAAATGCTGAATAATGATGACAGGCAGCCATAAAGAACATAATCCGAGAAAACACCCAAAGAACATCTAGTTCTAGCATTTCCAATTCCACAGTTGCATTCTCAATTAGTGTTACTTGCACCAAACTCCACCAAACTTCACCAAACTTCGACCTATATTCTAACGAATCCCAATCTTGCAAAACATTCCAATTGAGTTCTCAACAAGTCAGTTTTAATCAAATCCTTCTATTAGCCTAAGTGTCAACTTGGACATTGAATTCTAGCTTGGATCTTACGTTTACGTGAAACATATTAAAAACACGTAAATCAAAAAAGCATATATACCCATTGCATGTATAACGATCAAACATGTTGAAAAACCATACAATGACATTAAAATTTAGGACTATTTCTTTTTGTTCAATGTCATATTCAAGTTGTTTGTGTTTAAAATTTAATCCATGTGTTTAAATAAGCTCTATATTATATTTGATTTTAGCATATTTAACTTCTAAATTGACTACTAGAATGATGTAAGAACCTGAATAGTATGATGCTTAAATAACTCACTTAATGTTTTGGAGTTCCATACCGATTTAGAATCTGGACCAAAGTTAGAGGACATTCGCTGTAATTAACCCTTAATTAAAATGCTTTAAGCTTTGAAACAGGACAATCAAGCTATACTAACTAAAAAAGGTTGCATCATCCAATGGCATAAATCAAGCACCAAAAGTAGCACAAGCAAGGCATAATAAATCAATCAAACAACAAGAGAGTGGCAACGAAAGCGTACCAGATTCTGCCAGTAATGATATTCCTCAGTACATTTTTCCCTCCTCCAAGCGTCCAAATCGAAGAAATTCATCCCATAAGCCCAAGCACACGCCTTGGGATTAAACTTCTGTTTGATCAAAGGATGCGAGAAATTCATATACTGCGCGTACCTATGGAAAGACCCAAAGCAAGTCTCCACCGCCCCATTCACTTTCCCATCCATATCAATCTTCCACAACCCTGTCAAATCCTTTTGCACAACAATATCGTCGTCCAAAAACAGTATCCTATGCAGTGTGGGATACATCTCTGGTAAATAAAACCTCAAGTGATTCAAAATTGACAAATACTTTGGGTTCCTAAACTTCATGTTAGTAGTATCTTTCGTGGCATTTTCGAGCGTGTTCTCAAAGTAAAACTTCTGCAAATTTGCGGATTCTAACTGTCTCAACACTGGGACATAAGAAGAATTCAAAAACTTATAATCCTCAACTGCTTTAACTTCAATGTGTGCTCCATTGTAATCTTTCAATTTGAACATAACCTGCATTGCTCCAAGATTCATCTTATCAGTCACTACATGGAAAACGTGTTTCCAGGGCTCTTTGGCGTTCTTCGTGGCGGAATTCACCACCACTGATGCTGCAAGTACGTTATCCGAAAAAATCGCATAATGATAAAGCTTAGGGTCCTCAAACTCAGGAGGAGTTGGCTTCCCTTCATCGGTATACTTCTCTGGATGTGCGATACGTTCCTCCATCAACCTCATTGCCAAACAATGTAAGCTCTTAGGGATTGATTTGGCCGCGATGAGGCTGGAAAACGCACCTTGCTTTTTCGCTTTTGTCAGCTGCTCGTTGACAGCGAAGATCGTATCTTTCAATTTCTGGATCTTGAGTTGGTTATCAAAAGATTCCTTGGCTTCCGAAATCATTTGGCGCGTAGCCTTGATTCGCTCTTTCACTTCTTTCTCGAATTGCCGGAGCACCGACTCATCGATGGACAGTGAATCAGTTTCAAACAGAGCCCGATAAGATGGTTTGTTAATGAGATCCGAGTAATTCCGCGATAGATCGGCGAAAACCCTAACGAGCTTCGAGTTTTCAAGCTTCAATTTCCGAGCGTAAGACGCGTAAGCGAGGACAAGAGAACGGTGATCGTCGGCTTGTTTCCGGATCTGATCCAGTCGAGGCTTGAGCGGATCCGATTTAAGTGCCAAAACGGACCTCCTCGTGGATCCGATTCCATAGGAATCAGTTGAGAAACCCTAGAAAACACAAAAGAAACGAAACCGTTCCATCAATCACCGTATGCTTTCCTTCTTTAATTCATCTTTAAAAAACAATAATGAGTCGAAAAAAGAGTTTAATTTAATTTTCAGTTAAAATAAAGAGAAAGTTAGTTAGAACTTACAAGGTTTGTTTGAAGATGAGGAGAGTGAGAGTGGTAAGTGAAGAAGAAAGAAAGAGCAAAGAACAAACAAATTGCAAACGTAATTGCAGAAGCCAATAATCTAACTGTAAATCCAAAACCTCCGATCGTCGCCCCTGCTCCTCCGACGCCGACGCCGCTGTTTCTTGCTGTACGGTGAATCGCCATCTTTTCGATCAATCACCGACGCATCAAACGATTAAAAACAATGGAAAGATGATGCCAAAACACAAGCGCCACTCTCTCTTCACTCACTGATTTTTGTTTTTGTTGGATTTTGGGTTCTAAGCTTGGGAGACTTTCGCTTTCTGATGTTAGAGAGATTATGATAAGGGGTGTGGGTTTACGGAGATCAACAGCTTTGATTTCGTTATTGTCGGTGACAAGGTAAGCTAGCTGGGTGCCACTTGGAATTTGGCGCAACGCGGGATCCTGTGTGAACGCTCCCATTTTATCTTGGTAACATTTAGTCCCGAACTTTAACAATATTTGCTACCTTGGTCCTGATATATTTTTCAAGTAAATCCCTAAATTTAACAGTATTTTTATTTTGATCCTTAATTTTGGATTTATAGTAACATGACATTTTAAAAATTGTGTCACATCATCAGTTAAATAATTTTTAATTTTTTTATTTTTTTGAGAATTTATATAATCTTTTTAAAAATTTCATATAATGATATAATGCAATTTCAATATAACATATCATCGCACTTTAACAAAGCATAAATTTAATAATTAAAATAAGAAATTCGAGACTAATAAAAAAAATTCATAGATCAATTTTTAAAAATATTATCAAACATAAACAACTAAAAATTACTTTATTTCTTCTCTTTTTTATTATTGGAGAAATAAATCCATAGGCAAGTGTTGTGGTAGAAAACTATTGATTCTGTTTTGGTCAAATTAGGCATAATTTCATCTTTTATCACATTCGTAACTATCCCCGCTAAAATAAAAAATAAATTTTAATTTAATATACAAATTACAATATGGTGTAATTATATATATAATTTTGATTATGTTTCATATGTAAATATGAAATTTTATAGACATTTAAAAAAATAAAATATTCATTCATTTCATATAGTAATCGTAATCGTATTAACCTTTAATATAATCGTCTGTGTATATAATATATAAACCTTAAATAATGTTATAAAGTTAATGTATGATTTTATTTTGTTAGCAATAATACTTTTAAGAAAAATTCATATCGATATTTTAATCAAAATAATTAACAGCATTAAATATTTGAATTAGTTAAAGAATTAAATTATGTGAAATTAGAGTATAAAAATTAAATTTAATATTTAAAAACGATAGAGGGACTAAATTCAAATTTTGACTTTTTTCCTTTTTGCTATGAATGAGATGGTTGGATTAGTTGTGAATGAGAGTGTATTATTAATATTTAACTTGAAAGAGTTGGATTTTGACTAAAAGTATTATGTAAAAAATATATTATTCAATATATCTCTATATATATAAGAATCAAATGGATTGAAATTGAAAATTTTAAATTTTAAAAATTATATTATTTTTTATCATATATAATTTTTTTATTAATGTTATATAAAAATATTAAAAAATATCATCGTAATTGTAATAAGGCCCAATCGGCCTGGGTTTAAACACAAAAAAGAAAATAGTATTAACCCAACAAATAAGTGGCCCAAAATAGCCCTGGCCCAAAGCAAAACAAAAAACAAAAAAGAACCCTAGCCGCATGTCTGCCCCGACGCCGCCAGCAAGCCTCCAACTGCCGCACGTCTCGGGGCTAGCTCTTCCGCGTTTGCTCACCATGATACCTGCAAAAAACGGACTCAAAGAGTCCGGATGTGAAAAACAAGCAAATAATTTTATTTTTGTTTCTTTTTTTCGGCCTATAAAAGGCCATTTTTAATATGTAAATGGGGGGATTTTTTGGTATTGAGAGAATACAGAGGGAAAATTTCAATAGAGAACAGAAAATTCGAGTTTTTTTAAAGGTGATTCTTTTAGTTTTTTTTTTCTTTTGCAGTGACTATCATCTTTATTTACATTTTTCTTTTATCTTTACTTTCATTTTATTTCACTTAAAGTAACCAAGAAAAGAAGGAAGGGATCTTACCTTCTTCGTTGAAGTTGCCGGATTGTTGTCAACTCCGTCGCGATCAGAGCGTTGGCGCAATCGAACGGCGGTGCAAGGATGCTAGGGATGAAACCCTAGCAGAGCAAAAGGGGGCACTAGTTTTATTTTTATTTTTATTTTTTTTTCTCTTCTTATCTGCTGCACACGATTTTGTTTAGGAAAAAATCTGTTTTAAACAACAGAGTAAAACGGCGCCGTTTAGGTAGCCATGACCCGCGCGGTGACCCGACCCGGAGGGGAGGATCCGCGCGTCCTGGCCTTGAGTGGGAAATTTGCGTGTTTAGTCCCTCCCTTCTGCAGCGCGTTTCAATTAACCCTTTTCACTTGTTTTAAATTTGGGGCCGCATATTTTAATTTTGTTTTAATTCGGTCCTGTGCTGCGCAGCGTTTTGGGAAGGTGGGAATAATTCCCCTTTCGATCCTCCTACTGTTGCACGCATCTTAATTTGGTCCTTATTTAATTCCCATCTTTGAATTTGGTTTCAAAACTTCATTTATTTCTAATTTAATCCTTAATTTGTTATTTTTCTTTTTATATTTTTTAATTATGTTATACTATGACTTTATTATTATTATTATTATTATTATTATTATTATTATTATTATTCCTACTATATATATACGCATGTTTTAAAATAATACATATACATACACTTTTTTTAAAAAAGCTTTTAATACATACATATATATTTGTATATACAAACATTTTTTTTTACTTTTATAAATATGAATATACGTATTTTTTTTATATTATCCTTCATAGATTTTTTTTTACAAACGTGGGTATATATGCATACCTACATATTTTAATACATTCATTTTCTATAGTATAAATATATATTTTTTTTGTCTCTTAAATTATTATAAACATTTTTATTATTTTTTATATGCTCCATTTTTTTATATACATATTGTACATATTTTTTTTATATTTTTACTTTATTCACGCAATTCTCATATACATATATACATGCATTTTTAGAAATTATTATAAGTTTTTATGTATTTTATTCCCTTTTTATATGTATACTTATATGTGTTTTATATATGCATTAGCATTTTATCATGTTTTTAAAGAAAATACATTTTGGTTTCGTCAAAGCATTAAAATCGCTTTTTTAAAATATTTTTTAAATATTTGGCAATCATGATTCTCGAGAAAGATCGTGTCCTAACTTACTGGATTGCGATTTTTTTCGATGAATTTAGTAAGCCAAGTATTTGTTTTGCAATAAATTTACAAATTTTTAATAAAAGCTTATTCTCGGGAATTCAAAATGTTGGGTCCTAACTTACTGGTCATGACATTTTCTTCTCGAAATAAGAATTTTCAAAAACAAAAGGCAATATTCGGGTATTTTGAAGATTTAAAAACATTGTGCCCTAACTTACTGGGTGTGGTGTTTTATTTCTTTGAAATAAGAATTGTCTTATTATTTTAATCCATTCATGAAATAAAAAGTTTCCTTTTAAAATCTTTTCAAATTTTCGACGCTAAGGCATTTGAAAAAATCAATTTGGTACCAATTTTGGGCGTTACGAGGGTGCTAATCCTTCCTCGTGTGTAACTGACTCCCGAACCTGTTTTCTCAAATTTCGCAGACCCAAAATTATTTTTAAGGTGGGCCGATCACACCTTAATAAAGGATCGGTGGCGACTCCAGTTTTGTTTTTTTTTAAAAAAGTCGATAACTAAAATTTTTGTTTTCAAAACAACGGTTTCGACAGCTTGGCGACTCCACTAGGGACCTTAGAGAGTCGAGCCATAAACTGATCATATTTGTTTTTGTGTTGAAAATCAAAAAGTTTTTAAAAATTCTCCCTTTGCACTCATTGATGTTTTATCATGGAACTTTGGCAACTTTGCATTTGCATTTTGCATTTTACCCTTAAGTGGGAGCGAGAAACTAGTCCTTCGTGAGGTTTTCACCTTCGTGCAGGATAGTGGACCGCTTCCGGGATACATCCGTACCTATGTCTTCGTGAGATTTTCATCTCCGTGCAGCCATAGGGAAATGTGTCCCCCTAAACTGAACTCGATCCATATGAGCCTATAATGGGTGAGGATCGAGGAATCTGCTGGTTCGGGTACCCTTACTCTAGAAACTAAACCTCATATAGTGAGCTTTAGGAACTTGCCCTAGGTAGAACTATACCGAACCCTAGTAGATTCCTAAATAAGTGTTCTTGTTATTTTATATTGGATTATATTTTTATATGTGATACTGACTTGGGTTTCTTTTGTTTTGATTGCATGACATCATAATTGCATGACATTTCATTATAAAGGCGTTGGTTCATATTCGGTTGCCATATAGAAAGTTTATCATGGGAAATGGGTTTCTTGATAGAGTGGAAGACAATGCGGCTGTCCGGACTTGGTCTGAGAAGATACAGCACAAAAAAGGTGATAGTTTGGCCGTGGGACACGTATCAGAGTTATGGGACTTCACTTGTGTTAGCGTAGCTCAGAACAACTTGCAGGAGTTTAAGGATATTTGGGATCAATGGGATAATGAGGTTAGGCAGCTATTCTATTCAAATTATGGGGATTTACCTTATTTACTTGACATGAAGGTAGACAAACGTCTGTTTCGAGCTCTTGCCTAGTTTTGGAATCCTGCCTACAGTTGGTTCACATTCGGAAAGGTTGACCTGGTGCCTACAATAGAGGAGTACACGGCTTTACTTCGGTGTTCGAAGGTTCAAGTGGATAGAATTTATTCGAAAGCGGTGAATGTACCAACCTTCTTGAGGAAGTTGATGAGTATAACAGGGATGAGTGAGCAGTGGGTTACAGCTCGGATTAAGCAAAAAGGGGATAGTAGGTGTATTCCTTGGAAAAGCTTGAAGGACCTCATTTTAGCACACCCAGATGCGAGGAAGAAAGTAGACGTCTTTGCTCTAAGTATATATGGTCTAATCTTATTTCCTAAGATTTTGGGACATGTTGACGAGGCGGTCACTGATTTATTCGATCGGCTTGACAAGGGAGTTACACCAGTCCCGGTAATTTTGGCAGAAACCTTTAGATCATTGAATGCATGTCGAAGAACGGGAGAGGGTAGATTTATTGGATGTGCGCAGTTACTACTTGCGTGGTTCCACAGCCACTTTTGAAAGGTTGATAAGGTTTCATATCAGGTCTTCTCTGAGAGTTATTCACCGTTGAAGGAGATAGTGGCTACGTCAAGGAGAGATGACATCTCGGAAGATAAATGGATGGTAATCTTTCAGAGTCTGCAAGAAGAAGATATTGAGTGGAGAGCTACGTGATTGCTTCCAAATGAGATCCTATATAGGTGCGGGGATTTCGACTAGGTTCCGTTGCTCGGGATTTGGGGAGCCGTTGGTTATGCCCCATTGCTAGTGTCAAGACAGTACAGGTCAAGACAGTTTGTGCCTGCAACTCAGGGATTAGTCGAGTGTGAATTCTCATATAAGGATGATTGCTACAAAAGGAAGGCTCGTGAGATGGCCAATGCGTGGAATCAGACTCGCCGAATGAAGAGATTAGCCGTGGGTCCAATGACAACTTCTGAATATAACGAATGGCGTGTTAGGAGGATTAATGACAACATTCCTGGGCCAAGTTCAGAAAATAGTCAGTCGATAGAGGAGTATTTGCGCGTCGTCCCTTCTAAGATGGAAATTATAAAGTAAGACCTCGAAAGAAGGAATGCAGAATTAGAGAAGAAAATAGAGCAAATGGAGGAAGAAAAGGTGAATTTAAAGTTGGACGTAGATGTTCAAAAGCAGGAAACCGAAGGCCTGAGAAAAGGGAAGCGCAAAGTCAAGGAAGATCTGAACAGCTTGAAGACGGATTATAAGAGACTACGTCTGTCAGTAAGAACTGCTGGGTTGGGAAAAACCTCAGAGCAGTGGCGTCAAGAGATTCAAGAAGAAAAAACCAAGGCTGGTAGATGGGAAGAAAGATTCCAAGAAGCCCAGATGCAAAATAGATCGCTTGAGAAGAGTTTGTTAGAAAATCAAGATGAAAGGGACAAACTAAGGGCTAGAGTGGCCGAACTTGAGAAGATTGTTCATCAATACCGAAATCATAATTCAGTGGTAGAACTGTAAGCAAGTTTAAGCAAGATTGAGCAAATGAAGAAGACTATAGAAGAATTAGAGATAGCATTGCAGAATAGTGAAGCTAGGATTGAGTATTTGGAGGCAAACAAAGACCATCAAAACGAACAGCTTCACTATCTCCAGAATCAGGTCAGAAGCAGGGATCGTGTTATGGGACAAGCCTTGGTTCAGATTCGAGAAGTACCTGATCATTTACAAACTTTGGCAGTACAAGCTGACACGTTGAGCGTAAAGTATGAATTGGAGTCAGACCGGGGACGGGAGTTAGCCTCGTTGCTTCAAAAAAATCAAGGTCTTAAGTATTAGGGCGAAGTCGTATTTGTAGTCTATTCTATGTAAAGAGATTTGTTTTCTAATAAAGTTTTCCAAGTGGAATTGCATCATAATTAACGCATTTCTTGCATTCATCTCATGCATCGCATCATATGCATTCAAAACCTTTAATTGATCCTAATTAATTAAAATTATTGCTCAGTTAACCTGGAAACCAACCAACCAATCCAACACCGATACGGTATCCGAGCAAAGACAAAAGATATGGATCAGAGATTAGAAAAGCTCGAACAGTACCAGAAGGAGATGCAAGATCGGCTTCAGCTACAAATGCAGGAGCGGTTAGACAAGATGAAGCAAGAAATGTCTGAGAATATGCGGGAATCGCAAGAGGATATAGTGGCAAAGTTAACCCAATTGATAACTAAGGGAGGTGAAAAAGGAAAGGGCCCTATGGCAAATGTCGATGAGGGAACTAATGATGAAATTTTTTACCCTCCAGATTTCACTCCTCCACATATGCGAGCCCAAGCTGAGTACCCGCGTAAATCTACTGTCACTATCATGCCTCAGCAGTTTCGGGCTAGTATTTCGAACCTCCAAACTGGGCCGGGTTCTAATCCCGAAAATAATCCTATTAACTCTGCCATTCCTGACTTTGATGAAGTGGTAGAGAAGGAAAGAGTGAAGGAGGAGTTCAGGAGAAGTTAGAGAAAGTTA
Source organism: Gossypium hirsutum (assembly GCF_007990345.1). Taxonomy (NCBI): domain Eukaryota; kingdom Viridiplantae; phylum Streptophyta; class Magnoliopsida; order Malvales; family Malvaceae; genus Gossypium; species Gossypium hirsutum. The sequence goes on from NC_053443.1 coordinate 12,488,800, forward strand.
TCGAGGCATTGACGCAAAAGAGTTGAGTTTAGTGCCAGATCTAGTACTCCCTCATAAGTTTAAGATGCCTGAATTCGAGAAGTACAATGGGACGACTTGCCCAGAGGCTCATGTCACCATGTTCTGCAGGCGAATGGCTGGATACGTTAATAATGACCAGCTATTAATACATTGCTTCCAAGACAGCCTTGCAGGGGCAGCATCCAAGTGGTACAATCAGTTGAGTCGTGCCACGATTGGTTCATGGAGGGACTTGGCGCAAGCCTTCATGAAACAATATAGTTATGTGACAGACATGGCTCCTGATAGAATCACCCTTCAGAACATGGAGAAGAAGCCGAGCGAAAGCTTTAGGCAGTACGCGCAGAGATGGAGGAAGGTCGCAGTCCAAGTTCAGCCACCGCTCCTGGAAAAGGAAATGACCATGTTGTTCATTAACACCCTGAAGGCACTGTTCATAACACATATGTTAGGAAGTGCCACAAAAAACTTTCCTGACATAGTCATGAATGGCGAGATGATTGAGAACGCCATCAGGAGTGGGAAGATCGATACTGGAGAGAGTAACAGAAGATCAGCTTCGAAGAGGAAGGAAAATGAGGTGAACAACGCGAGCATGTACAACAAGGGTTACTCGAAGTCAGTAACAGTGAGTCAGCCAGGAAATGTGGCTGCCAATCAGCAAAGCTCGTCGAGACAAGAGGCCGGTACAAGGTAAAATACGGAGAGGCCCCAATTCACGCCAATTCCTATGTCGTACAGGGAATTATACCGAAACTTATTCGACACACATGTAGTTTCCCCTTTCTATCTGAAGCCCTTACAGCCCCCGTACCCCAAATGGTACGACACAAATGTACAGTACGACTATCATGCGGGAATCACGGGGCATTCCATAGAAAACTGTACTGCCTTCAAGAAGTTGGTTGAAAGGCTCATTGGTATGGGTGTCGTTAAATTTGATGAAGCCACCAAAGTAGAAAATCCATTACCAAACCATACTGACAGTGGAATAAATATGATGGGCGAGGACAGAAAAATTAAGGCAGACATTGCGGACGTGAAGACTTCTTTGAGATGGGTCTGGAAAGAGATGGTGAAAAGGGGGCTAATTGCTTCAGAAGAAAGCTGTGAGAAGAGGAAGAACTACTGTGAGTTCCACTGTGAAATGGGGCATGAAATCCAAGAGTGTACGGAGTTCAGAGCCGTGGTACAGGTATGATGGATAATAAGGGGATGGAATTTTGTGAAGGAATTCAGAAGGAGAGTCATGTATGTACATCGGAGTTGGTATTGGGAGTTCCAAAGGCTAAGCATCCTGTGGTCATCATCTCACGACCTAAGAATAGTGAGGCTGGAGCACGAGTAGCACCAAAGGTTATCATTCAAAAACCGACCATGTTTACTTACAAGGATAACATGAGGGTTCCTTGGAATTACAATTGTAATGTGACAATCCCGGGAAAGGAGGATGCAATTAATAAAGAGGACCATGATGAAGAAGGGCATGACGAACAGGTGAAGGCTCGAGTAGAGCCAATAAGAAAAGAAACTTCGGATGGAAAGAAGAAGAAGACGGTCGAACCTGAATTGTTGGTCAATGAACCAATCAAGGAGGAGGAAGCTAGAGAGTAATTAAAGTTCATAAAGCATAGCGAGTACAGCATTGTGGAACAGCTACACAAACAACCAGCTCGCATATCTGTGCTAGCTTTACTCCTGAACTCGGAGGGACATCGAAATGTACTACTGAATGTGCTAAATGAAACTTATGTGGCCGACGATATCTCTGTTAACAAGTTGGATCGACTGGTCGGTAATATAAGCGCTGATAACTTCATCTCTTTCAACGATGACGAAATACCACCTGGGGGTATGGGATCTACTAGAGCTTTACATATCACTGCAATGTGTAAATGGTGCATATTACTGGGGGTTCTGGTAGACAATGGATCGGTATTAAATGTATTGCCCCTATCCACGCTCAACAGGCTACCTGTGGATAGTTTGCATATGAAGTCGTGTCAGAACGTGGTTCGAGCATTCGATGGTATTGAGAGGAGGGTCATGGGAAGAATTGACATTCCCTTGTTAATTGGCCCAACTATTTATGAGGTGGACTTCTTAGTTATGGACATCAAGCTTTCTTACAGTTGCCTATTAGGAAGGCCATGGATTCATTCAGCAGGTGCGGTACCGTTATCGTTACATCAAAAACTGAAGCTGGTGCCAGAAGGCAGGGTTGTGATGATAGATGCTAAAGAAGATATCATTGCATCTGTGACCAATGGTGCGCCTTATCTAGAAACAAGCGATGATGCAATCGAATGCTCTTTCCGTTCTTTGGAGTTCGTAAACGCAACATTCATCCGCGAGGGAAACAAGATTCCGATGCCGAGAATATCCAGGACCACAGAGATGGGTCTGCAGTTGACTGTTGGAAAGGGAGCTTTGCCGAGAAGAGGATTAGGGAGATATCTTCAGGGCCGAGTTGAGGCTCCAGGGATGAAAGACAAGTAGGACCGTTTTGGTTTAGGATACAAGCCAGATGCTAGGCAGAAGAGGATAGAGCAGGAAAAGAAGCGAGTGAGGAGAAGGGCTCGCTTGACAGGTGATGAAGTCAAATGGGAACCCATGACCTTTCCTCACCTATCCAAGACTTTTGTATCGGGAGGACTCGTCTATCAAGGAATGCTAGGGGTCAGAAGTATTAACACGGAGCTAGGGAGTATTCATGCCGTGTATGAAGAAGCGACGCGAGGAAGAACTTTGCCAGATATTCGTCCTTACGAGTCGGAAAGGGAGCTAAACAACTGGACTGCAGAAGAAATACCTGTAGTTTTTAGGATTTCCTCAGAGTAATGTCCAGAACACCCTTATTGCTTTTTAGCCTAGAAGTGATAAGGATGCCTTTGTGAAATAGGGTCATGTCTAGAAAATCGTTATTTTAATAAAGTTCATGTTTGCAGTCATTTTTGGAGCAAATCTTTCTTTCCATAAGAGCAGTTATTTTAAGTTTCTCTTAAACTACACCCGCATTTCATTCATGACCATATTGCACCAAACAAATTCCTGAATCTATATTGTTTTTCATACTTATAACAGGTCCCACGATATCAATGATGCGAATGTCACTCTTACAAATTTAGAGTCTCATTTTGAACGAAACATGTGTTTAGAGGGATCGCATGATTTTGAAGACAACGAAGACTGTGGTTTGTCTCCTGACTTGTTGAAGATGGTAGAAAGGGCCGAGAAGCAAATCCTACCTCACAGGGAATCAATAGAAATTGTGAGCTTAGAAGAAGGTAAAGAGGTGAAGATTGGATCGGATATCTCTGCAAAGACAAGACAAGACCTCATCGAATTACTCCGAGAGTTCAAGGACGTGTTTGTATGGTCATACTAGGATATGCCGGGGTTGAGTACCGATATTGTAGTCCATCGTCTCCCTATAAGAGAAGATTGCAAGCCAGTGCAGCAAAAGCTCAGAAGGATAAGGCCTGATATCGTGTTGAAGATAAAGAAGGAGGTCCAAAAGCAGTTTGATGCCGGATTTCTGCAAGAAGTCAAGTATTCTGAGTGGGTGGCTAACATCGTACCAGTTCCAAAGAAAGATGGAAAAGTACGAATGTGTGTGGATTATCGGGATTTGAACAAGGTTAGTCCAAAGGATAACTTCCCATTGCCCCACATCGACACATTGGTAGACAATACTGCGGGCTTTTCATTGTTTTCCTTCATGGATGGTTTTTCTGGGTATAATCAGATAAAGATGCATCCCGAGGACATGAGAAAGACTACGTTCATTACGTTATGGGGGACGTTTGTTATAAGTGATGCCGTTTGGATTGAAGAATGCAGGAGCGACATACCAAAGAGCCATGGTAGCCTTGTTCCATGACATGATGCACAGGGAAATCGAGGTTTATGTTGATAACATGATCGTGAAATCTAGAACGGAGGGCGAACATGTGCGGGTCTTGAGAAAGTTATTCTTAAGATTGAGAAAGTTCCAGCTCAAGCTTAATCCAGCGAAGTGCACTTTTGGGTAATAGGATTGGGGCAGTCTTAGTGTCCCCGAATGGTGATCATTATCCTTTTACTTGCAAATTGGATTTTGATTGTACAAACAACATGGCAGAATACGAAGCATGCATCATGGGTATTCCTGCAGCTATAGAGCGGAAAATCAAAGTGCTAGAGGTCTATGGAGATTCAGCATTGGTGATATATCAGCTCAGGGGTGAATGGGAAACGAGAGATCCCAAATTAATCAGTTATTGAAAGTTGGTCCTCGAATTGATTAGGGAGTTTGAGGACATCACTTTTTGCTATCTCCCACGAGATGAGAACCAGATGGCTGATGCACTAGCTACTTTAGCCTCTATGATCAAGGTGAACAGACATGAGGATATGAAGCCTATCCAAATGAGTATCTATGAAGACCCGGTTTATTGTTACAATATTGAGGAAGGAGAAATCGATGATAGTCCTTGGTATTAAGATATACTACGATATATAAAAAATCATGAGTATCCTGGCCAGGCAACGGAGAATGAAAAGAGAACTCTGAGAAGACTAGCCATTGATTACGTCTTAGATGGGGAGATCTTATACAAGAGGGGAAAAGATCAAGTTCTGCTAAGATGTGTGGACGCTGTGGAAGCAAAGAAAATCTTGGAGGAAGTCCATGAGGGCATCTATGGAACGCATGCTAGTGGTTTCACAATGGCCAGACAGATTATGAGATTCGGGTACTACTAGTCTACCATGGAAGGGGATTGCATCAATTATTCCAAGAAGTGCCATAAATGTCAAATCTATGGTGATAAAATGCATGCACCTCATTCACATCTTCATGTCATTACTTCTCCATGGCCTTTCTCCATGTGAGGTATGGATGTTATCGGGCCAATATCGCCGAAGGCTTCAAATGGGCATCGTTTCATATTCGTGGTTATTGACTACTTCACCAAATGGGTAGAAGCTGCTTCGTATGCTAATGTTACAAAGTCATCAGTCAGTAATTTCTTGAAGAGAGAGATCATATGTCAGTATGGAATGCCTGAAAGAATCATATCCAACAATGCGCTGAATTTGAACAACAGCTCAATAGCAGAGGTCTGCAGTCAATTCAAGATCAGACATCACAATTCGTCGCTGTATCACCCGAAAATGAATGGTGCAGTAGAAGCGACCAATAAAAATATAAAGAAGATTGTAGGGAAGATGACTGAGACTTACAGGGACTGGCACGAGAAATTACCGTTTGCCCTCCTTACTTATCGAACGTCAACCAAGACCTCCACCGGGGCAACACCTTTCTCCTTAGTTTATGGCATGGAGGCAGTCTTGCCCATCGAAGTTGAAATCCCTTCTCTCCGGGTTTTGTCTGAGCTACAATTGGATGAAGCGGAACGGGTTCAATCTCGATACGATCAGTTGAACTTGATAGAGGGAAAGAGGCTAAAGGCTATTCAGCATGGTCAGATGTACCAGAAAAGAATGATGCGAGCCTACAACAAGAAAGTCCGACCCAGAGAATTTCACGAGGGCGACTTGGTGTTGAGAAAAATTCTTCCTCTACAAAAGGATTTTAGGAGGAAATGGATGCCGAATTGGGAGGGTCCTTATGTTGTAAAAAAGGCCTTTTCTAGAGGAGTCCTGATCCTGGCTGAAATGGATGGAAAAAACTTGCCTAATCCAGTAAATTCAGATTCGGTCAAGAGATACTTTACTTGAAGAGGGGAAGGAACCAAAGTGAAAACCCGCAAAGGGCGCTTTGATTCCAAAAAAAATGGAGAGACTAAGGTGAAAACCCGCAAAGGGCACCTTAAGACCAAAAGGGATTTGAGTTGAAAACCTGAAAAGGGCGGCTCAAATTTTGATTGTCACGTGGTAGTCTTGTTGTGCCTAAATCGGCAGAAAGGAATAGACGATATCTTGGGGCATCAACAAAATAATGTGAATCTTCTAAACACGTGTTGAATTCAGAAGGGTCTTCGAAAAGTTGTATAGAGAAATTCGAGCAGAGATATCTGGGGCACCTGATCATAGTATTTGTATTGAATTCGTTGTTTTGGAATATTTTATTCTTTTTCAGTATAAATGTTCTCAGACAATTCTTCTATCATTGACAATTCATTGCGGGCTATGCTCCCAAATTAACTTTGTTTTATTCATCGTTATGATATTTTCACAAGCATGTTGTATTAAGATGACAATTAATGGACTAGTAAAACTTTCACAAGGGAAGTTTTTCATATTACTCTAGAAATCTTTAAATAACTCAAGAACCTGAAATAGGACTATTGTTTAGACCTTCACCGGGTTAAAAGGTCAGATATATCTAGGAGCCAAGAGTCGAGATTTTAAATTTTTCAAGTTTTGACGAAGCGTTGTTGCCACGAAGGAAGCCTTAATGAGCAATAATGACTTTAAACATTCAATATTCATTTTTCATGACATAACATTCAAATGTCATTCATACACGCCTAGTTAGGAGCATTTGATTCATTCTGATCATAACATCTTAATTATTAGGCATAATTAGGCTCATAAAGTGAATCATACAGGTCATGTTTCACAGAGAGCAGATTGGTGAAATCATAGAGCCTTATCTCCCTGAGCAACAGTGGAGCAGGTTGAAAGATAACAGATCTTGTCTTCATGTACTAGCGTGAAGTAGATCATAGATACCAGATCTTGTCTCCCCGTACAGGTGGTGGAGTAGATCGAAGAAAGCAGATCTTGCCTTCCTATACTGGTGGCGAAACAGACCAAAGAAAACAGATATTGTCTTCATGTATTGGCGTGAAGTAGATCAGAGAAGCAGATCTTGTCTTCCCATACTGGTGGCGAAGCAGACCAAAGAAAGTAGATCTTGTCTTCATGTATTGGCGTGAAGTAAATCAGAGATACCAGATCTTGCCTTCCCATACTGGTGGCGAAGCAAATCAAAGAAAGCAGATCTTGTTTTCATGTACCGGCGTGAAACAGATCAAAGATAGTAGGTCCTGTCTTCCTATATCGGTAGCGAAATGGATCGAATATACATATTTTATCTTCCCATACTGGTGGCGAAGTAGGAAAAATGGATCTTGCCTTCCTATACTGACAGAGAAGCAGGTCAAAGATGGCAGATTTTACCTCCCTGAGGTTGCAGTAGAGTATATTGAAACGAGTAATTCTATTCCCCCGATCGGCAGTGGAATCGATCGAAAAGAGCAGATCTTGTCTTCATGTATTGACGTGAAGTAGATCGAAGAAAGCAGATCTTGTCTTCCCATACTGGTGGTGAAGTAGATCGAAGATACAAGTCTTATCTCCCTGAAGTTGCAGTGGAGCAGACAGAAATAACCGGTCCTATCTCCTTGGAGTTGCAATAGAGTGGACTAAAACCACAGATCTCATCTCTCTGAAGTTGCAGTAGAGCAGATCGCGTCAGATTTATCCTTAAGTTACAGCAGAGCAAATTGAAGATACAAGTCTTATCTCCCTGAAGTTGCAGTGAAGCAGACTGAAGTAACCAATCCAATCTCCTTGAAGTTGCAATGGAGCGGATTAAAACCGCAGGTCTTATCTCCTTGAAGTTGCAGTGGAGCAGACTAAAGATAGTAAATTTTGTTTTTTTGAGAAGCCACAAGGTACGAATCCTATCTCCCTGACGTTGCAGTGGAGTGGATCAAAGCACTGTTTCCCATACCTCTGAAGATGCAGTAGGAAGGAACAAGGCTACTAGAAGAGAAGCACTGAAGAAGTTAAGGCTCAGTATGGCCAGGCGCAATTGGGCCTTATAGTCTTTGCTCTGTTCTCGTTACACGACAATGAGCAAAGAGGGGCAGCTGTAATAAGGCCCAATCGGCCTGGGTTTAAACACAAAAAAGAAAATAGTATTAACCCAACAAATAAGTGGCCCAAAATAGCCCTGGCCCAAAGCAAAACAAAAAACAAAAAACAAAAAAGAACCCTAGCCGCATGTTTGCCCCGACGCCGCCAGCAAGCCTCCAACTGCCGCACGTCTCAGGGCCAGCTCTTCCGCGTTTGCTCACCACGATACCTGCAAAAAACAGACTCAAAGAGTCCGGATGTGAAAAAACAAGCAAATAATTTTATTTTTGTTTCTTTTTTTCAACCTATAAAAGGCCATTTTTAATATGTAAATGGGGGGATTTTTTGGTATTGAGAGAATACAAAGGGAAAAATTCAATAGAGAACAAAAAATTCGAGTTTTTTTAAAGGTGATTCTTTTAGTTTTTTTTTCTTTTGCAATGACTATCATCTTTATTTACATTTTTCTTTTATCTTTACTTTCATTTTATTTCACTTAAAGTAACCAAGAAAAGAAGGAAGGGATCTTACCTTCTTCGTTGAAGTTGTCGGATTGTTGTCAACTCCATCGCGATCGGAGCGTTGGCGCAATCGAACGGCGGTGCAAGGATGCTAGGGATGAAACCCTAGCAGAGCAAAAGGGCACTAGTTTTATTTTTATTTTTATTTTTTTCTCTTCTTATCTGCTGCAAACGATTTTGTTTAGGAAAAAATCTGTTTTAAACAACAGAGTAAAACGGCACCGTTTAGGTAGCCATGACCCGCGCGGTGACCCGACCCGGAGGGGAGGATCCACGCGTCCTGGCCTTGAGTGGGAAATTTGCGCGTTTAGTCCCTCCCTTCTGCAGCGCGTTTAGTCCCTCCCTTCTGCAGCGCGTTTCGATTAACCCTTTTCACTTGTTTTAAATTTGGGGCCCCATATTTTAATTTTGTTTTAATTCGGTCCTGTGCTGCGCAGCGTTTTGGGAAGGTGGGAATAATTCCCCTTTCGATCCTCCTACTGTTGCGCGCATCTTAATTTGGTCCTTATTTAATTCCCATCTTTGAATTTGGTTTCAAAACTTCGTTTATTTCTAATTTAATCCTTAATTTGTTATTTTTCTTTTTATATTTTTTAATTATGTTATACTATGACTTTATTATTATTATTATTATTCCTACTATATATATACGCATGTTTTAAAATAATACATATATATACACTTTTTTTTTAAAAGCTTTTAATACATACATATATATTTGTATATACAAACATTTTTTTTACTTTTATAAATATGAATATACGTATTTTTTTATATTATCCTTCATAGATTTTTTTTACAAACGTGGGTATATATGCATGCCTACATATTTTAATACATTCATTTTCTATAGTATAAATATATATTTTTTTTGTCTCTTAAATTATTATAAACATTTTTATTATTTTTTATATGCTCCATTTTTTATATACATATTGTACATATTTTTTTTATATTTTTACTTTATTCACGCAATTCTCATATACATATATACATGCATTTTTAGAAATTATTATAAGTTTTTATGTATTTTATTCCCTTTTTATATGTATACTTATATGTGTTTTATATATGCATTAGCATTTTATCATGTTTTTAAAGAAAATACATTTTGGTTTCGTCAAAGCATTAAAATCGCTTTTTTAAAAATATTTTTTAAATATTTGGCAATCATGATTCTCGAGAAAGATCGTGTCCTAACTTACTGGATTGCGGTTTTTTCGATGAATTTAGAAAGCCAAGTATTTGTTTTGTAATAAATTTGCAAATTTTTAATAAAAGCTTATTCTCGGGAATTCAAAATGTTGGGTCCTAACTTACTGGTCATGACATTTTCTTCTCGAAATAAGAATTTTCAAAAACAAAAGGCAATATTCGGGTATTTTGAAGATTTAAAAACATTGTGCCCTAACTTACTGGGTGTGGTGTTTTATTTCTTTGAAATAAGAATTGTCTTATTATTTTAATCCATCCATGAAATAAAAAGTTTCCTTTTAAAATCTTTTCAAATTTTCGACGCTAAGGCATTTGAAAAAATCAATTTGGTACCAATTTTGGGTGTTACGAGGGTGCTAATCCTTCCTCGTGTGTAACTGACTCCCGAACCTGTTTTCTCAAATTTCGCAGACCCAAAATTATTTTTAAGGTGGGCCGATCACACCTTAATAAAGGATCGGTGGCGACTCCAGTTTTGTTTTTTTTAAAAAAAGTTAATAACTAAAATTTTTGTTTTCAAAAAAACGGTTTCGACAGTAATAATATAATTTATTTCATAAAATGAATAGTTTTTTAATTTGTTGATAACTAAATTGCTATCCGATGAATTTGTAATATCAATTCAAATAATAATTTCAATAATAGTATAAATATAGATATAATAATATTTTTATTAACATTTGATGGCAAAAATGCATGTATACTATATTAATTAAAGATGATAGTCAAATTTGAGAAACCACATATTTTTTAAAATTAAGAACAAATTGAATTTAGAAAAAAAGAAAAAGAAAAAGTGGTCTAGTGGAAAATACACATATTGAGACTTTAATTAGATACTAATTTGTTTAAAAAAGAAGAAGAAGAAGAAATCAAACATAATAATAGTGTAGTCCAATTGTGTAGAAGCTGTTTTAGATTTGCATTCACACTTGGCACCGACATTTCCTATGGGCTACGCTATGCGACCGTAGTTAATTTTAAAATGGTGAAAACACGTATGCAGTCCCTCTTAATTTTGATATTGAATAAATCAGTTCATTTCAAAAAAATTTAGAACAATTTAATTTCTTTAAATTTTGAATGTAAACAATTAATAATTATAATTTATATTTTTCATTAATTTTATATAATTTTAATTATTACATTTTTTCATTAATTGTATATAATTTTAATTGATATAATAACGAATTAAGGTCTTAATATTTATATATCCTACCAATTCAATCTTAATTTTAAAATATATATCAGGTAGAAATGCATAAACCTTAAAAGATCTAAGCAAATAAGAAACAATATATATATATAAATTTAGCTCCAAATATATAAATAGATAGAATGTATAAGCTTTGAGGGTTTAATTTATTTTTATACCAATCAAAATTGCGTAAAATTAACAAAAAAAATATTAATGTTGTAATTAATTGTCTTTATATGCTTACTTTTGAAATTGATAGGTATTAAATTACTCCGATTTTTTTGAGAGGGGCCAATTTACCCAATGTTAAAATTAAGAGGGACTAAAGAGGTCTTTTTCCCATTTTAAAATATCGATTGATAATTTTAGAAGTGTTCAATATACTATTTAATATCTAAATTTACTTTAGTTTTCAATTCGGTACTTGAGGTTTTTGTCTCAATTTGGTATTTGAATTTGGTTTTAATATTCAAGTTGGTAAATATATTGAATGGCATCATGTGGCCCAATAAATATTTGACACATGCGCTCTAGTAAAAAAAATAGATACTTAGGCTCCGTTTGTTTACTGAAAATGGTTTCCGAAAAATAATTTTTGAAAAATGACTTACTTTTCTGGAAAAGCTAATATTTTCTGGTGTTTGGATGAATCTGTGTAAAATATTTTCTGTTATTTGATAGATTTCTTGAAAATATTTCATAAAAGTTGTTTTTAATGAAACAAACATACATTTGAGATTTTATTATCTTGTCATTGTTTAGTTGATTTTATTTCATAAAACTTATTTATATTTTAATTAATCATGTTTTAGTTTTAATTAATCTTAATTTACTTAATTAAGCTTAATTATTAATTTCGTACATTAGGGAATATAAATTTATATTATGTTTAATTAAGTTGAAAGTGGTAAATATTTATTTTGAATATTATTTGGATGATCAAGTTGAAAAATGATTTAATTTGATAAAATTTGAAGTAAGGACCAAATTGTAAAATTTGTAAATTTTCGAATTCTATGTGTTTGAGTAGTGAAATTTGAAACGTTGATGTAGTAACTAAATTATATGATTATGAAATATGAAATTTTGGAAAGTTTAGCATAAAATAGTAAAGTTTTAAACTATAGGGGTTAAATTGTAAAGATTTCAAAACTTGAGTTTTAGGACTAATTTACATTATTTGAGAATTTACAATTCTGAAAAATAGAATATGAAAGTTTAACTATTCAAAAATCAATGACTAATTTTTGGAAATTTTGACCCTTTTAGTTGTAATGATTAAATTATAAAATCTGGAAATTTTAGAAAATGGACTATTTTGCAAAATTGTACAAAACGAGGTTTAGGAATGAACTGTGGAATAAGAAGATCTGTTTTTTAGGAATTAAATTGTAGAATAGTAAAAATTAGGTTGTTAGGGACTAGATCGTAAAAATATAAAATTAGAATATAATGGACTATTTTCTTCGACAGTGAAGAGAGCTTTCCTTTTGTTGCTCTGAAAGCTTCCCCTTTTTATTTCTTTGACGGTGAAGACAATGAACAAAGCCTTAAAAATTGATTGAATGAACAATTCAGAACCAGTTAAATTGGACTAAAATCGATTGAACTAATTGTCTCTATTGTTTTAAAGTTTTTATGACTTTTAAATAATTAATTTAATTAGAACCAGACCGATCAATTGAATCAAAACCAATAATTTAAATGATTCAACGACTACTGTTACAGAAAACTTGATTTCTTTTATAAAATGAGATTCTCTTTATTACTCTTTTACCAAATAAGAAATGATTGACCATTTTTAATTATTAAATATAAACTTTTTTTTCGAAATTATTAAATATAAATTTTTTATTTAATCGTATATTAACAAATGTAAACATTTTTTTGGAAAGCAACAAATATAAACATATTAAACTACAAAAACATTTACATTATTATTTAATAATATAAAAGTTATTTATTCAAAAAATTATAATTACAAAAGTAACCTCATAAAAATAATATAAATAAATATTAAATGAAAAAATATCACCCTAAATTTTAATATAAAATCATAAACTACATAAATTCCTGATATTTTTTCCCTCATATATTAAACAACTTCAAAACACTAAGGGTGAGTTTGGATGGGCAGTGCGTTTACCTATGATTAGTGTAAAAACAACGGTGGCGGTGAGATTAAATACTGTAGCGTGAGACAAAAAGTAAGCTAAACGCACCACACCCACTCGCCCATCCAAACTCACCCTAAACTTAACTTGAATATTTTTACTTGAGTAATGAGATTTTGAGTAATCTGTTTCACTTTCATATTTGATTTTCTATTTTTGTTCTTGTTGCTTGTAACTTTCTCTCTTAGTGGTTACTTAGTTGAGGAGTAAATTTTTTCTTATCGCTGCTTACTCCACTGCTATTTGAAGTTCTAAATGGTGTTTTTGGGATTTTGTGTAAATTTTTTTGTACTTTAAGTTTATTGGGGTTTCTGTTGTTTTCGATTTAATCTAATTATCAATTTGTGATAATCTCAATGAATGAATGAATATCTGATACTTTTGATAATATTCACTCGTGTAGAATTCTAATTGGATCAAATCAAAATTTCATATATAAAATTGTACATTAGACCAAAGTTAATGTATAGTTTTGAGATTTATCCCTTTAATAAAATTTTATATACTACAAATATAATATATACTTGTAATAGGATGAACTAGTCAATATATATTTGAATCGGATTTTGAATGAATTGTTTGAAACCAGTTAAGTTAGACTAAAAATTGATTGAATTAATCTTCTCTATTTTTTAATTTTTTATGACTTTTAAATAATTAATTTAATTAGAATCGGAACCAATAATTTAAATTATTCGACGACTACCGTTACAAAAAATTTGATTTCTTTTACGGGTTGAGATCCTCTCCATTACTCTTTTACTAAAAAAGAAATGATGACCCTTTTTAATTATTAAATATAAACTTCTTTTCTGAAAATTATTAAATATAAATTTTTTATTTAATCATATATTAACAAATATAAACATATTAAATTATAAAAAAACATTTACATTATTATTTAATTATATAAAAGTTATTTATTCAAAAACTTATAATTACAAAAGTCACCTCATAAAAAACTATATAAATAAATATTAAATGAAAAAAATATTACTCCAAATTTTAGTATAAAATTATAAATTACATAAATTTAATTCAACTTGCCTCATATTTCTCTCCCTCATTTTTCTTTCCCTCATAGACAAGGTAATCTTCAAAACACTAAACTTAACTTGGAAATTTCTACTTGAATAATGAGATTTTTAGTTATCTGTTTCACTTTCATATTTGATTTTTTATTTTCGTTCGTACTCTACCACCATTTAAAATCCTAAATGACGTTTTGGGATTTTGTGTAATTTTTTTTGTACTTTAAGTTGATTAGGGTTTCTGTTATTTTTGTTCCCATCTAATTATCAATTTGTAATAATCTGAATGAATATTTAATTACTTTTGATAATATTCACTTGCGTAGAATTCTGATTGGAAACAAGGAGTCCTCCAACTAGGGTTGCAAGTTGGGGGTGAGATGGTTCCTAATACATGGCTTGGCGTGGGATCGAGATAGGGGCGAAACCGCCTCCCCTAAAATGAAAGATTTTTCATATATAGTTCTTTAAAAATTTTAAATTAATAAAAATAAAATTGCACTTTGACTTCCCTTAAAAATGATAAAAAATTTAATTTAATCATTTAAAAATTATAAAAATAGAAGCTATTAAAATACTGAAATTATATTTTTATTATCCTAAAAATTATAATTTAATTTCATCCACTAACCAAATTTTCTGGCTTTGAGCCTGGATCGAGAATGTCAAATTCAACATATTATGATCCATCTGTGGCTGCTGCTATATTTCCTTTTGCCGGACAGAATCAATCATTTTGTCCCGTAAATGAACAAGCTGTGAGTCATGGTTATCTTCCTCCGCTTTCTTTACAAGAACCGCAGGCAGATGCTAATAATCGGTTGAATCGAGCTATCCAACTGAAGGTTTTACTTGCTTATATCCAGTACAAGAATTCAGCTGCATTTTCGGGGAATGATGCTCCGGCTTATTTTGCGAACTATTTGCATTCGACTGTCTGCTGTCGATATGTCTGTAGATGCACCAAATTCTTCTCACTTGCAGCCCATAATAACGGCTGTCATGATGCTAGATGTGACATTTGCAACACTGTTCGGTATAATGCTGTCGTCGATACATTTCATCCTGACTTTGAACATGTGAAAGGAGGTCTTCTAAGAGTTACTGGTAGTGGAGACTTTGGCCAGCCCAGATATGGTAGTTCAGAAGCCATGCAACCTTTGCCGAAGCGTTTGAAGCTAGAAAATACTACTGCTCCCAGCTTTCGTTATCATGGTATGTTTTATACAATGGCTCCATTGAATGTTCAACCAAGTAATGCCGAGCTTCCACCCTTGGTGCAGTTGTCAGAATCTCCTGTATCTTATAATTCTGAGATGGGCGTTGAATTGCTACCAAAGCTTTTAGATGGTTCTATAATTGCCAACAGGATGGGTACGAATATGGAGGTGAACACTGAATTGCTACCATATCTTATAGAAGATTCTACAAGTGCTAAAGAGATGGGTAAGACTATGGAGATGAACATTGAATTGTTACCAAAGCTTATAGAAGATTCTACAAGTCCTAAAGAGATGGGTCGTAATATGGAGGAGTGGAGAATCGAATTGATATCAAAGCGTATAGAAGATTTTCCGAGTGCTAAAGAGATAGATATGAATAAGGAGAAGGAGAACGTTGAATTGATGTCAAAGCTTACAGAAGATTCTTCAAATGCTAAAGAGATGGGTAAGGATGTGGCAGAAAGTCTTCCTGGTCCTCCAGAGGTGGCTATCGCTGGTTATAAAGTGGTGGAAACTGATGCTGTTGGCAGTCATAGAGAAGAGGATATTGGCTTCATAACTGTTATTGATAATAAAGATAATGCAAGAGGCCACTTTAACAATTTGATTTGATTTGAAATAATTTAACTTTTTTTTTTTCCAAGATTTTATTTTTTCGGTTTTAAATTTAGTTTTTTTAGCTTTTAAATTTTATTTATTATATAGAAAAAGAGTAGCATTATAAACATTCCATGAGTTAATATTTATACATTGGATTTTAATATTTTCCTATTAGATTAATTAAATTATTTGTTAAGTTTGGATTTTAAGTTTTGAGACCCACGTCTTTACATGATGGATCTATTCATTAGACAATTAAGCAAGTATATGAATTTCATTCTTTTTATAACTACAAATGTCTTCATTGAGTGTTTGGGTTTAAAATGATATTCAAGTAGAGTCTTCACAATAATGATGACTTTAAGGTTCGAACTCAGTCAAATTCTTAGGGAAGAAATCCGTTGTCACTTCTTCCAACTAGTTGTTACTGGGTGTGATGGATCATACATTCAATAAGTTTGGTATTATCTCTTATTAGACTCTTATATTTTGACTTCACCAGAAATTTTATTGAATTCACAGTGCAGAGCAAGTTTAAGTGTCTGAATAGGCGAAATCGTATGAAACTTGCTCAATAGCATTCTTCTCAATAAATAGCCTATATGCCATAAGAGATTAGATCAAGCCCAAATACCTTTAAACTTTCTAGTTTCCTTCATGACTTCGTTTGTTCAAATACTCTGCTTTCATTTTATGAATCCATTGAAATTTTTGATAAAATTAAAAGACAAATCCTAAATCAAGGACAATTTTGCATATATACCTGTTTTAATTTCTATTTTAATGGATTGAATATCTTTCATAAGGAAACGTAAAAAGATGCGATGATTTTTTCCAGGAAAATCCCAACGAAAAATACATACTATTCCCTCATTTATATTGGTCGATCATAACCATTGCCTACATTCCAAAAAATAGTGCACCACAAATAGGAACTAATAAAAAGGCCTGCGATCCCATAGAAAGACATCATGATTCCTTGTGGAAAAAAATATTTACTGAAACGGAAATAATGATGTTAAATTTCTACTAATATAACTAGAAGTTCCAACTAATAAAAACCCTAATGAACCAAAAAAAAAAAGAAAATAAAGGCCCAACAAAAATTGCTTGTTTTTTGAGATCCCGCTATAAATTCTATTCATATAGATTCTGATCGTCAATTCATACATACTAAATTTAATTACATTTTATTCAAAAGAATAAAATTTACCTTTTTTATTTCCGAATTAACTCTCATCAATTAGTATGTGAATTTATTAAAATCAATGTTTCCAAGGTCATAGCCGGCAATCCAATTTGCTTGTTTGTAAACAATTAGTCCAGACCACATGTGGACTCATATATATGTCAAGAGCCCTGGGGTTCTTTTACACATATAGGGTCGGAAAAAAAAATCTACTGAAATAGGGTGTCAAAAAAAGTATTTACTAAAATAGGTTACTTTTTTCATTGGAGCCTATTAGATAGGCGCCGATGAATAAAAAATATTAATTTTTTTTATAAAATATAATTAAATATTTTCCTGGGTCAATATATAACCCGTATAATACATAGTATTGGCGTCTATCTCAGAGGCGCCAATGGTGGTGCCTATCTGGGAGGCGCCATTATTGGTGCCATACTGAGAGGCGCCAATGGTCTGATTTTTCCCTTTAAATACCCCCAACACAGACATAAATTTTACTAGAGAAACGGAAGAAATAAGAAGGAAGCAAAAGAAAAAAAGGAAGGAAAAGAAGAAAAAAATAAGGTATTTTGGTTTATTTCTTTTTAAATAGAATGTAGAGTCTTGTTAGTAATTTTATTATTTGAAAGTTATTTTGTTAGGTTATTAATTTTGTTAGCTTCTGAATGAAAAATTTTACATTAAAATTTTTATGTAATTTGTTTACATTTTGAAACTGTTTTAAGAAATTTGAAATTCTTTTTAACAGATCTAGTATTAAAAATGGAGAATCAGTTTTTGTATGCGTTTATTTCAATGGAGAAATTTTGACAACAACTGTGGGATGTATATTTGAATGTCGCAAACAAGTAGCAATGAGATTTGATAGAAATATCTCGTTTGATGATATGAAAGAAAAAATTAGTGAAAAATTTTATAGACGTTGTGGGGGAAGGATATCAAAAGTTTTCTACAAGTTTCCAGTTTCAACAGATCCAATAAAATTTACCGAAATGGAACTTGTAGACGATGAAGACGTGGAGACAATGGTCGCTCTTTATTGTAGGACTCAGAGTAACAAAAATGCACCGATTCAGTTATTTGCTGAGTTAGCCGGTGTGGAGGCAACTGAAGATTCCACACCATTAGGTGAAGAAGATGGAGTTGAAGCACCGTGTATGGTGGTTCCAATATCGTATGTTGATAGTCAATCAACTATACACAGGATAAATATTGATCTTAATGCTGCAGCCGAGACTGATGTGGTTGGTGATGATGTATACTATAGTAGTGATCCTGTTGATTACGAAGTGGATAGTGAGAGTGATCCCGACGCGGACGAGTTCCCGGATGATATTAACGACGAAGGCGTGAATGAGGATGGAAACATTAATGCGTCTTCAGTCCGAAACCAGATTCGTCGTATTATGATACACAAGAATCCTGGGGCACACATGTCTTGGATAGACCCCGATACGACACGGGCATCTAAGTTTTTGGAGTACCCTAAAATACCACATGCTAACCGAATGGGCGTATATTATGATCCAGAGGAGTTATGCGTGGGCCAGAGATTTGAAAGTAAGGAAGAATGCATGTTTGCCATTAAGCGGTATAGCATGAATATATCAGTAGATTACAAAGTCATCGAGTCTAAACCAACATTATATATTGGTGAGTGTTGGAGGTCGACAGAAGGCTGCAATTGGCAGATACGAGCTGCATTTATGCAGAAGTCGCAGATGTGAGAGATACGAAAATTTGTTGGGCCTCACACATGCACTTCAACACGTATGACAAAAGATCATCGAAAACTTGACTCCAAAACAATCTATACATGCATCATGCCAATGGTGAAAGACATGCCGACCATTAAAGTTTCGGTACTGATTGCTAAAATACAAGCACGATTCTAGTATCGAGTATCATATCGGAAGGCATGGATAGCTAAACAGATGGCAATGGAGCAATTGTACGGAGATTTCGATGCATCGTACAATGAGTTACAGGGATGGGCCGCCATGAGGGAACATGTGCTGGGGACTGTAATTGAGTTGCAGACACGATCTTATTATGGGCCAAATGACCAACTACAATCGAGAAAAAGAATTTTCCATCGGATGTTCTGGACGTTTGATCAATATGTGCGTGCATTTCCCCACTGCAAACCATTTGTGCAAGTAGATGGAACCTGGCTATAAGAAAATACACACAGATCTTACTTCTTACGGTTGCTCAAGACGGCAACAGGAATGTGCTCCCAATAGAATTTGCCATTGTCGATAAGGAAAACATGGAATCGTGAGAGTTCTTTCTTACCAACCTGCGGAGGTATGTTATTAGCAACGATAACATTTGCATCATCTCCGATAGAGGGAAAGGATTAATTACAGCCATTAGGCGTTCTGGTGTACCATGGAGATCTGTTTACTGCATCTGGCACATTGCGGCTAACTTCCAGCAAGATTATAAGAATGCAGACTGGAAGAGACAAGTTGTGAGAATGGGTAAAGAATTGCCTTATCTTTTCAATATAAGTTTTAATGTTTTAGAGCAATACTGTAACTTAAATTTTTTTAATACATATGCAGCGTACGAGCTAAAGCCACACATTTTTCGCCAAAAAATCGCCCAGCTTGAGAGTGACATAGAGGGTCAAACCAACACATCTTTTCGACAGTGGTTGGGTACCATGGAGCCGTGGCAATGGGCTCAAAGTTTTGACGAGGGCTTTCGTTATGGTCAAATTACTACAAACTTAGTGGAGGGGATCAACGTTGTGTTATTAAAAACACAACATCTTCTAATTTCATCTGTCTTTTCGGCAACGTTTTACAGGTTGGCTACCTTGATGCCAAGAATAGGTCAGCAACAAGTAAACCAGATGGAGGCGGGACATGTCTTTGTCGAAGGCATTAGGGATGTAATGGTTGTAAACCGTCGAATTGCAAGGTCGATGACAGTAGAAGTATATTCACGACATAATGAAACGTTTTGAGTTACAAAGACCATCGATTGTCAACCCGGTATACCACCTAGGTCCTACGGAGTTGATCTCTGAAATAGACGGTACGATTGCAGAAAGTTTCAAACACTTCATTTTCCATGTGCACACGTCATGGCAGCTTGTGCTAAAGTTGGGCTCAATGTAGAACAATTTATCGATGAAGTGTACACTATCGAACGCACGTTGCGTGTATGGGAAAACGAGTTCCCCGTGCTTCCTGACCTATCTACTTGGGAGGTACCTCCGACGACCTTTAAGCTAGTCCCAGAAAAAAGGTTGCGTAGAAACCTGAAAGGTCGTCCGTAATCATCTAGAATCCATAACGAAATGGACATTAGGGAGAAATCTGACGGGAATTTGTATGGCGTATGCAGATTAGCCGGTCATAATCGGAGTAAATGCCCTCTCCGAAACTACCATGTTGGATAATCGTCTCAATCGGGTAGAAATCGATAAAGATGGTTTGAATCACAAAATTGTCTACAATTTGTTGCAGTTATGGAGCAATTTGAAATTGCAAAATAAAAAAAAAACATTATAATTTTATTTACATAAAAAACCATTATAATTTTATTTACATAAAAAAATCATTACATAAATATGAGGTTGTTTATTACAAAAAAACCCTAAAATTGATGGTTTGATGGTGTGGTTCTAGGGGTATATTTTTGTGGAGCTCAAAACTCACGTTGTGGGAGATTACGGTCATCAACATTCTCCTCAACAGTATGTTGGGGTGTGTGAAACATAGATGAATAATCATGTCTCAAATGCCATTGATGAACTTGATCCAGGAGGAGAGGAGTACGACGGCGGATATTGGCCGGAAGGAGCGAAGTACTGAGGTGGATACGAGGCTGCGAAATAGTTATCGCCCCAAATTATGGATGATAAGAACTACCCCTAGAATGTAGTTCTGTCTCTAGCACTAGCACTGGCTCTGGCTCTAGCTCTGGCTCTGGTCATGATACAGATCTGGAAGGGGTTGTGTAATTCGTGTCGTATGCGGAGGGACTACAATCGACCGCCCACCAAACAGAAATGGTTTCCGTCTCACAGTACCACTGTATGTACTCTAAGGAGGGCTGCAAATCTAGAGCACGATCCATCTGAGGTACCCTCTCGAACCGGTTGTTCTATATCGTAATATATTCTTCGTGCACTTCTCCCCAATTATCTTCATACCTCCCCCTCTTGCTCATCCCATGGATCTCCCCCAATTGTACTAGTAGTGTCGGGATATACTGTATGCAACCGAACTGCCGGAGTACTCAATTGCCATGATACCACTCCACTATGTTAAAATTGACAATGGGTGCGCTAATGCACCATAGGTTTGAGTGGACGTGGGCAGATGATGGCATAACTGCCATAATTTCTGGAGCAGAATACGGCATCCAAATGAACTGCACAGTTAATAACGTTGTTATATTAACGTGTGTCGAGTGAGATAAAATAATAAAATTAAGTTTATATTCAAAAAACTTACCCCCTCTCCAGCATGATTCTCAATCGTTAGACGATATATCGGAACCGTCTGTGACCTCCTGATACCCGGATTAATACTCCACCTACGAAAACAAATTGTTAGAATAATATAATATAAAAAGTCAACTAATTATTATAATGAGTAAAAATTCATCACCTATTAACGAGTGGAAATATATATGATTGATGACTAATGGATGCCAAGAATGGCATCCGGTAAAGTGTCCACGACTGCAGCAATATGAGGCATCCGCCTATGTCAACCGCAGAAGGATCTGTCGTCCGACAAAGTTCGCGATACAGCATGGCTAAAACTACGGACCCCCAACTGTATGAACGAGTGTTATGCAAATTGGATAATAGGGGTAAGTACATCAAGTGAACCTTACTGCCATTTGCATCCGGCATGAGTACACCCCCTATAAGATGCATAATGTAAGCTCGAACAGCCTACACCACCTCCCATTCATTAGCAGTACTTGGCAAATGCTTAAAATTGGCCTTTAGCCATGAAAATCTCAAACTGGTAAATTTCCCCTGACTTGGCGAGCGTTCAAGTAATTCATTGCAAAGGGTAGCCGGCCTAGAGATTGAACTTATGCCCGTGACCGCATTCCCGTCTATGGGAAGCCCGAGCTGTACTACAACATCCTCTAGAGTGACGGTACACTCTCCGCACGGCAAATGAAATGTGTGGGTCTCCGGACGCCATCGCTCGACTAAAGCGGAAATCAAGTTGTATCGCGGATCAAAAGTCCGGATCAATGCCGCTGATCCGACCCAGCTAACTCTAAGTATGGTATTAGGCGTTCATCTGGCTGAAACCCTACACTATTAACACAACCCCTCAATACGCGGTATGGACCTTGACATTATTAAATTAGCAAAATAGTTAATACAATATAATTTAATTCAGCAAATAACATGAATATCAAATAAAAATTTGATTACCATCTCATTAATAGTACTTGATATGTGATTATTATTATTAATTAGAGAACCCATTTTTTGCAAATCTGCAATCAAAAAAATGAATTCAGTTAATTTGTTTCAAAAAATCAATAATTACTGTTAAATAAATACAAAATTAAATTAAATTAAATTATATAAAAGTTACATTATATAAAAATTAAATGAGTTAACAACAACTATATGATTAAAAAAGTCGGTTATAATTAAACTTTTAATAAAATGATTTTTAATTTTTATAATTAAACTTTTAATAAAATGATTTTTAATTTTTTATAAACTTTATATGTTAAACTCACCAAATACTAAACTAAACACAACAACTTATAGCTTAATCCTAAATTACTAATAAATTAAATTTTAAATAATTACAAACACAAAAATTTATAATATAATCCTAAATTACTAACAAATTAATTATAAAATAATTACAATATTCATACAAAAAATTACAATATTACAATATTCATACAAAAAATTGCATTATTCATATAAAATTATAATATTACAATATTCATACAAAAAATTACAATATTCATACAAAATACTAATCCAAAACTATAAATACAAATTTAATTATAAAATAATTACAATATTCATACAAAATTACAATATTCATACAAAAAAATTAAAATATTCATACAAAATTCTAATCCAAACTATAAACACTAAATATAGATAATTTATAATTAATAATTAATAACAAAAAATTCACAATATCTTCTAAAATATCTTCTAAAAAATTCACAAACTATGAACTTTTTAAATTATAAACAAAATTATTTACTAAAATAATACATTACTTTTTTTTTCTTTCTTCTTCTTCTTCTTCTCTTCTTCTCCTTCTCTCCTTCTGCTTTCTCTCTTTTTTTTTCTCTACCGTGCCCATTGCATGTTGGGACCATTTACTTATAGGCAAAAAAAAAACAAACATGAGGGGACAAGACCATGCTGCTGGTGCAGCCGTGCAGTGGTGGGCAGAAGGCCACCATTGGCGCCTCTCTATGAGGCACCTTCATTGGCGCCTACCTGATAGGCGCCACCCGACCCGGCCCGACCAGACTCGTTGACCGTATTTTGACCCGTTTTTTTTTTTTAATTTTATTAAAAAGATATAAAAAATATTTTATTCAAAAAAATTATTTTTTTTATTCATTGGCGCCTATCTAATAGGCACCAATGAAAAAAATAACTCATTTTGGTAAATACTTTTTTTGACATCCTATTTCAGTAAAAATTTTTTTCTTATCCTATTTGTGTAAAAAATTCGCCCAAAATGAGTGATTGATTTAAATTATTGTAACCATTTTATTACAATAATAATATCAATTAAATTAAAATTTAATCCACCAATAAATATATAATTTAAATAATGATAGGCATGCCTTGGATGCTCCAGAGAGCAGCAAACCCAAGGACAAATGATGATTGTTTAGGTGAAACTTCCATTCGACTGTCTCTCTCTGATCATATAAAATTCCATTATGCTGCTTTTGACATTATAAACTCAACCATATGAAGAAGAAGAAGAAGCCAATATTATCCCCTTCAGTTGATCGGGTCTCATAATTTTATTCGAAAAAATTATATTGTACGAAAATAATAGATATAATGATAAATTTAATTTTTAATTATTTTGATTTTAATTTTTTTTGGTGAAAAAAAGAGAAACAATACAAATTAGATCTTCAAAAGAGGGTCCTCAAACAATCTTAAACCTAGACTGTTAATACAAACAATCTTAACCAATCTATCAACAATTAGATTATTTTCCTTAGGAACATGCTAAATTTTTCAATACAACTTTTTAAGCGTATGATGAATTCTTCTAATAATAGTAGAATTAGAGATTCTAGTTTCATCTTCCATGATAGCTTTAATAGCTTCAATACTATCAGTTTGAATAAAGACTTTCTGAAAACCCCTATTTACCATGAGGTTCAACCGATTCAAAATCTCCCCATAACTCTGTCTCCAAAACTGAACAATTATCCAAATATCTCACAATCCAGTCTCCCTTGTGGTCTCTCATGCAGCCTCCAGCAGCTGCAAACTTTTTGATGCTCCAACAACAGTTGTGTCTCACACTCTCACTAATCACAACCCCCATAAAGGATTGGAAGAAATCAGAAGAAAAAGAATCCTTTAAATTTTCAATTGAAATCAAATAACATACATATATATTTACTTTTAATTCTAAGAAAAATACATCTCATCAAGCACATATGATATATATAAAAGTTAACCTATAATCTCTAGTTCAATAATACCCTTTCTTGCCATGCTTAGTGCTACCAACATGATGCAACCACCCAAACCCTTTGAATGCCTTTGAAATTTTAAGAAAATTAGGCCTTCCCATCCCCATTCCTAAATTTATCTTCCCCGTTGAGAACTTGAGAGCTTGCAAACAACACAGTTTACCGTCCGAGTCGTCGTCGTAGTCGTCGTCGTCGTCGTCTTCCTCGTAATTGCCGCCTTTCTTTCCTTTCTTCGAGCCAAAGCTTTTCAGCTTTGATTTATTGGTATCAGAACTTTCATATGTTTCCCATAGTAAATCCATCCCTTCACCACCTTCATTTTCCGTCGTCGCAGCAGCCGCCATCGCGTTGTGTCTCTCCTCGAAAAGCTTACATGCCAATGTTTTCTTCCACTCCTTTTCTTTCCTCATTGAACCCAAATTCCCAAAGTTCATGTCATTATCGCCATAATTAGCTTTCACTATAGGAGAATTCACCATTGCTTTGGCTTCAAACTCCTTACCATTATCAGCATTCATTGTAGTCTTGGGATTGGATCCTTCATCATTGTTGGCCTCCACGCTTTTAGACGACAAAATTTCAACCACCCCATCATCTTTCTGACGCAAAAACTCTTCTAAGATCTTCACTGTGGCATTTACTCGAACAGTTTCAGTGAATTCACCACTCGTCAATGTTTCAACCCTCTGAACCGAAGCTTCTTCAAGTTCAACACCTTGTAAACAACCAACAATGGGTTCCACCCCAGAAACTTCGTCTGGGTTTTCTCTAATGTCAACAATGGTCGACGTTTCAAACACGATCTTATACGCTTCAAGTTCTTCCAAGCATCCAAAGCCATCATCACTTTCACCGTCAACTACTTCAGACCTTAATACTGTCAAAAATGCAATAACTAAAAGGGAAGTGGTAACAAATAGAGGCGAAAGAAAAGAGAAAATCTTGAATAAATAAGGGGAGAAGAAGATGAAATAAGAGAAATAAAGAGGGTGTGAAAGAATTAAAGAGCAAAACAACATGAAATTAGAAAGCAAAAGGCTTGAAAATTGGGTTTTCTTCTTCACAACAGTTGTTGAAGCCAAAGAAAATTCAGACATTTTATTTAATGAGCAAAAAGAAAAATCAAAGAACTAATAGCTCTAGTGACTTAGAAAAAGGAAATTCCTTTTGTTTGATGAACTTGAAGTAGTTAAGCAAATTGGCAATGAAACACAAAGCAAAGTTTTTAAGTACATGAAAATTTGAGAAATGAGAGCGGCGTGAATACAGGGAGGAGATGAGAGTAGATATTTAAGGTTAAAATCTGGTTTTAGTCCCTATACTATGTTCAAATTAGAAATTTAATCCATATGGATTATTTGATCTTTTACTAATCCAGTTAAAATGTTGAAATAAGTTGTTCTTATGATTGAAATCATCAACTATATTAAATATTTGAATTAACTAATGATGTTATTGAAACCGAATTATATCAAATTAAAGTATAGAAATGGAAGTAAGAACATAATAGAAGTATCAAAATTGTAATTTGACTGAGATTTAAGTATCATTGATAAGAAACGAAAGCTACTTTGGAAACTTTTTTGCCTTCAATGCATGTCTCACGTCCATAACCACCGCCAACTTTTCCTTTTCTAGTTCTAATCAGCTATGATTTCTTGTATATAATTGGAAATGGATATATCTACCAAGAATATGAACAATAATTAAAAAAAATAGTGAGAGTAAAATTCTGATAATTTTGAGATTTTTAAAGTGAGTCTATTTTGTTAAAATGTGTCAATTCTTTTTCAGATTTATTTTGATTAAGTTGATTGTATTTATAAGGAGCCGAGGGAGGAGGCAAACAATGAACTTTACTCTCCACAAATGAAAATTTCACTAATAATTCCTTTAATTTTTAGGAAATCATAAGTGTACTTTACCTCCCCAAAATCTTTTATTTATTTATGATTCTTAAAAACAATTTTTTCACTTTACCCAACTTGTATTTATACCGTGGCTCCTTAAAAAAATCTATCGAAAACTAATGTCTTTAATTTCTTGAGGGAGATTGGAAATTATTATGGTTAGGTTGATTTATCCCATTCCATTGAAATTACATCTAAATTTGATGTCATCTAAGTTTTTGAAAAGAAATCATAGAAGTCCGCATGGTTGATATGATAAATCAATTTTATTTAGCATTTGTTATAACCATAGTTAAAACGAAAACAAGCAGTGAAAAAAATTAAAATAGAAAAAATCGACACAATCGATCTTTGTTAATGAAGTTTAGACATAACAATTTTATTCAACAATTGTTTGGATCATTTATTGGCCTAAGTTCAATCTATCCTTACACAAAAAAGTAATTGTAACCTCAATACCGACCCCAATTGTCACAAATCACTCACCCAAATATCTCATATTAATACAATCAATAAACACAATAAAGCTATCAACAAAAACACTACCAAAATTGCTCTTGATGTGTAGCACAAAACAACCTATTTATAGGTCTCTTCAAGTGGTTAATTAATTGTGCTTTGATAGGCTTTAAACTCATATTTAAAAGTCAAAATTAATTCATTAATTATCTTGAGTATTTGCCACATAAAAGTTTTCAAAAATGACTGCTCCAAAACTCCCTTGAATATATCTAATATGTAACTCTAAAAAGTAATATTTTAATAATAAGACTTTCATGCTTATCCAACCATTTCAAGAAATTCGATTGTGAGTTTTAGCACCTTAGTCGACCCATACTTCTAACTTTGCCAAATATGCCACATTCAAATGGATTGAACTCAACTCAAATAAAACCTATTCAAAGCTCAATTCGATAGCCCAAGTAGAGAAATAGTTCTATTATAATAGGACATGGAACGAGCAACAACAGCTTTCGCAACACATGAACCAACTAATTCCATCAATAATTGCCTTTTACAACTATAAGTAAGGGTTGACGAGGTTTGAACAACGTAGAAGTTATTAAATTTGTTATATCAGTGCGACAAAAAATTAATAATCTATTAGATTCGACACATCTTTGAGAGCTAGGAAAGGGGTTTTCGATCTCCATCCAATCACTAGAAAGGTTTTTATACTCGTTAGGATAGGTGTCTATCGTTGGGAGCTTAAAAATTGAATAATTGTGGGTTTTCTGCACGTATCACTTATTTAAATATCTT
This sequence comes from Gossypium hirsutum, assembly GCF_007990345.1. Taxonomy (NCBI): domain Eukaryota; kingdom Viridiplantae; phylum Streptophyta; class Magnoliopsida; order Malvales; family Malvaceae; genus Gossypium; species Gossypium hirsutum. Next base: position 12,516,661 of record NC_053443.1, read on the forward strand.
TCAATTTGTACTATTCCATCTTGCCTGTCGCATAGATGGTGAAGTGAGAATAAAAATTTGGCCCTCCAACGTGGTCTTTCCAAAAATAATCCTACGAGGTGTTGGCAATGGTTAATGAAATTGACCAAACGGATTTTTTAGATGACCAAGATTCTAAAATCAGTTTTGTTAGGATTAATATAGTATTTGGTACCTATATTAGTTTCAAATTTTTTGTTCCAATTTGATATTTGAATTTGACTTCAACATTCAGTTTAGTATTTAAAATTTTTTTTATCCCATGTAAGCACCTAAATTTGACTTCAATATCTAAATTGATACCTAAGTTTTTATTTTCTCCCAATTAGGTATCTACATTTTTTTTTCCATTAACCACACAAACAATTGTTTTAGGAGCCATATTATACATATTTCATATACCAAATTAACCCTTTTTATTAAAACTATCTTAGCGAATGATAATATTTAAACCTTTTAAGATCATACAAATATATTAAACGAAACAATAATTACATTATGGTTAGAACAAAATGTATAATTTTTACAAGTTCAAGCATTCACATGGTAGGGCAATAATGAACACTCGAGTGCATGCCCCATGCATTAACCTTATTAATGGACCCATATGTCTGTAGTTGTCCCTTGTTTGGCTTTATTTATCTCTTTCTCTGAGGTCCTATAATTTCTTTTTTACAAGCTTTTTCTTTTCCCCACGTTTGACTGCGAAAATCTTTCATTATTTATTAATCTATAAAAAACAACAATGGGGGGAGGGGGTTGTCTGTCTTACCTTTGGTGAAAAAGGTTAAAGTGAAGAAGAAAAAAAGATTGCTTCGGGAAAAAGAAAGAATTTTCTTTTTTCTCATCTTGTTAGAGTAGAAAGTTTACTAAGGGCTGGGGACAGCTTTTTGACAGTCATGGTGTCAGTATTAGCGAAATTAGAATTTTTTTTAAAAAGATCGAGTTTATATAATTACATATTTTTAGGATAATTAAAAATATATTTTTGATTTATATTTTTATAATTTTTAAACTGAAATTCTTATATTTTAAAATAAGTCAAATAATAATTTTTATATATATATTAATTTAAAATTTTATAAATTTTCAGCTAAAGCAAAATTTTCTATTTTTAAAAAGTAATGGAAAAAGAGTCAAACCCTTGCCTACCCTTGTCTTCACCTTAAATATTATCTATTATTATTAGATGGATTGAGTTAATCGGATTAATTTAAATTTTAAAATATTCAAAATTATATTGTTCATGTTATTTTAATTTTAAATTAACTTCAAAGTACTTAAATCATTTAAGATTTAAATAATTTTAAATTTGAGTAATTTTGATGTCAAGTCATTCAAATTTGAGTCATGATATATTAAATTTAATTACTAAAATTTGAAGCTCGAATCTTTCAAGCTAAATCAGTACAATTCCAAATTATTTCGAGTTTCAATAATTTCAAATAAATTTGAATTCAAATTAATTTTAGATTCAAGTTTTTTTTAGTTCAAATCAATTTGAATCTACTTGAACAAATTCAAGCATTTAAATCAATTCAAATTTATAGCATCAACTTTCAAGTTCGGGTCAGAATTCATCTCCCATAATTGTTTATTTAGAAACTAGTTGAACTTAAACATTGAACTTACAAATTTCATCCACCTATTTAGAGTTCAAGTGTAAATCACACCCAGGTGCTCATCAACTTAAATTCAATTTAAGGCTGGTTTAACAATTTTTTTAAAAAGTGCTTTTAAAAGTACCGTAAAAAAGTTCTTTTAAAAAGTACTTTTGAAAAGTTTGATTTAAGATTTAAATATTTAGTATTGCTGTTAAAAAGTACTTTTGAGAAATAAAATATTTATTTTACACATGGTATTATCAAGTAACAATTATACATTTAAATAATGTTCAAACTAGTTAATATTATTATATTTTAATAAGAATATAAAAAGTAATTTATTATAACTTGTTAATATTTTAATATATGAAATATAAATTTTAAATATTTTTAAGTAATAAATATTAATTATTTATAAAATTTAATTAGAATATATAAACTATATTTTAAATATTTAAATATAACCATTAAATATTTGTAATTAGATATTAACACATTTGTATTATTTTAAAAAATACTTTTTTATTTTTAATTAATGATTTTAACACATTTGTAATTAAGCACCAATGAAAAAAAGGAAAGTACTATGTTATTAGAGAGGTGAAAAAGAAATTAAGCACTGAAAGTGCTTTTGAAAGAGAAAAAGCTAAAAATTGTATCTTCTCCTTTTCAAAAGCCAAAAAATTCAACCAAAAACAACTTGTTTAGCACAACTTTTCTTTCAAAAGTGTTTTTCAAGTCAAAAGTACTTTTTTAAGCACTACTAAACAAGCCCTTAGTAATTATCGAATTGAACTCAATCCTTCGATTGACCCGAATTCAAACTCCATAATACTCCGTTCAAACTACTCACAAACCTAATTGAGCTTTTCGTTTTAATAAATTTTCATATTATGAAATTATATTTGTACCTTATTATATACCAAAATAGCTTAAGTATGAATGAGCCTAATTGAGCTCGAGTTGTCTCAAGCTCAATCTTGCCAATATTTAGGTCCAGCTTGACTTGATTGCAACCTAATTTAGAGGTTCAAACGAATTAAACAAGATTTGACTCAGTGACTCTACTACCAAAAAAGCCAACTTTGGTCATAAAAACTCGTAATGGCTTCCTGCGTTATGATGAAAGTAATCAGGGACCCAATGACCAACTATCAATAAATTGTCAATATTGCTCCCACAAAGTGAATGGTTGGCTATTAGCTTTAGGACTTTACTCCAAGAGAAAAAAGCTCATCAATCAGCAGAAAAAAGTTTACTAATTATGCAAGTAATACAATTATGACAGATCAAAACTAAATTTAAGGATTTTCAGTCTGCACAATATATACATATTAGATGCGTAGATAATTTGTTTAATAGTTGAATTATTGAAGTAATAATGATACTATTTATTTTGTATCCGTTAAACTAACCTTACAGCTTCGAGAGCGTTGCTTTTTGGCTGGAACACAGGAACCAAGCTGCTCCGAAGTGTGTATCGAGATATCAGCCCCTGCACAGCTCGAGCCGATTTGGTTAACTTATGAAGAGTCTGATGCCATATGCATATAAGCATTTTGCATTAAATCAATGAGCAAGTGTGCAACACAGACATGTATCACCTTTGCCAATCTCAAAGCTCACCTGAAATTTTCTTGATATTGAAATGAAATTTATAAAAACAGAAAATTACAAGCTTGAAAACCATAGTCAAAAAACAAAAATCATGGTATTTGAAACATCCACACAAGAAACAGAGTCATCGTAGCAAGTATCATAGCATTTTAAATCATCTGATACCCTCTCATCTTCCATTCTAAAGCATATTAAATCCTAAAACCAAAAGCAACGACTACTCCGTCATGGCTGGCTTATTCTCGTTTGCTTTGGGTTTCTGTTCCTTAGGCTTTTGCTCCTCCATTTTCCTGAAAGATCAAGCAACAGTTACATCAACATGTCAAAAGTATGTCATCGTAACATAAACTTCTCTTACAACAAGATTGCAGCAGATAACGGTAAAACTGGAAGGGGTAGATTATACAAGATGCATAAGAAAACCACCACATAGTCGTCATTTAAAACCACCACATAATCATCATTTATATCATATAGTATAGCAAGCTAAACTAGCTAAACATAAACGCATCTTTCCTCTAAATATTGAACACAACCACATAAATGAAACTGAATGTTAAAAAGAACTTGCCAGAAAACATGCTTCGGTGAGTGTTACATAGAGATAGATAGACAGAGAGAAATAAAAGCAGTCCGAGCGGTAAGTTTTATGTTATTGCATAGAGAATGGTAATGACAAGATGTTAAGGGACCTATTACAAAATTAGAAGCACTGGTTTCAGCAGTGGCAGGGTCACATGGAAACCAGAGGGGCTAAAATTTTGAAACATATATACATATATATATCTGGTGTTATGTAGATTTTACATCTTCCAAAATAAATCAATAGCCCCCGAAAGATCCAATTCTTATTTGCAATTTTCCAACTCATTGAATCTTTAAAGAAGTGTTAAAAGTTTTCCAACTCATTTAAACTTCTGTCATTCTTTAACAATGAAAAATCTATACAAACAATAATTTCTAAAATGATATACTCATATGATTGTAGTGTCAGTAAATAGGCTAAAAAAACTTCTGATTTGGGGAAGGTGGGATCAAAACTCTGCTTTTTACGGTGAGGAATCACGTCTTAATCACTAAGCCAGACAATTAAGTGTGAATAGGCTAAAAGAGCTTTAATAATAACTAGATTATGCTGGTGAAAAATAGAATTATGTAAAAAATATATTTATAAACAATTGAAATTAAAAAAATATGAGGCTTCAGTTGAAATGATAGAAATAGAGATATTAAAAACTATAGTGTTTTAAATTGAAATCCCTTATGTGTGTGTATTTTTCTATTTTTTATATAAAGATATAAAAATACAAAAATACCCTCAAAATAATATAATTTACTTTGTAAAACAATGACATTTTACTTATTATCGATGATATATATTATGAACACATAAATTCTAGGAACCATAATTTTAGGTGTTGAGCGTATACACAATATATATATATGCTTTTCATATCCATTATTTTTTCTTATAGAACATGTATATAATGTTTCTGTAGAGAAATCCTAGCTCAGCCACTGAATTCCAGAATCCGTAGTTGTTATTAAGCATTTAAAACTATTAGCAAGCAAAAATCCTCCTAATTTCAGAGCAAATAAATCACACAATAAACAAGCTAGCTAAACGTTGAGCACATAGAACCATATAATTTCAACAAATTAGAGACAAAAGATATCTTATCTTAAACATCAGATTCATATTGTTCACAATCGCAATCGAAAAACTTCATCAAGCATTCCGATTTTCTTTTGCAACAATCATGAAAATCAAAAGAAATCCATCACCATTGGATACTTATTGAAATCCACAATGAATAAAATCGTTCACGTTAATCACATCGAAAGATAACAAGAGAGCGATTAACAGAGAGGGAGAGAGAACCTCTTGTCGGAGGAGCCACCCTTCTGGCTGAGGAATGAACGAAAGAGAGGAGAATTAACGTCGTAAATCATTTTCTGAGGAAACCCTAGCTAAGAAGCTCACTTACCTTCGCTTTTCTTTGCTCACGCAGTACTCTCTCGCAGCTTCAATAACTTAGCTAATATTGAAGAACATGTTATAAAAAACATATACAAAGTGAGGTTCTTTAGTTGTTTTTTATATATGTTATCATGTGACAAGACAAAAAAGAGAAAGCAACGTGGAAGCAACCATGTCAATGATGAGACATTATCCTTATCAGAAAATTTGTGCAGGATTCAAAAAAAATTAAATAAAATTCAAGAATTCTCCTATAAAAGGGAAATGAAGGAAGCCTAATAGAGGCATCGAAAAAAAGTTTAGAATTTTTTTTTAACCACTTCTCACTTACCATCCTCTCTATCTTTGTAAAAACATTTTCTTTACTTCTACTTTTGTAATAATATTATCTACTGTCTTCCGCATTACTATATATTTGTAATTGGTATCAGAGCGTCGGTATAACGATACTTAGAGAAATAATATCGTAGTATTCATTGTAAGTTCTTATTTTTATTTACAATTCTGTTTATTTCATGCTTATTTATCTTAAAACTCGTATATCTGTTATTCTGTCTTACCATTGCCTGTTTATGTCTGGGTGAAACTTTTGGTTTTTTAAGAGTAAAGATATAAAAAGATAACAGAATGCTTTAGGTACCCAAGATAAATTACATGGAAGAAACTGATTGTCTATATAAAAATAAAATTTGCAACCATGCTATGCATATTGATTCTAAAAATGAAAACTATATTTCAACTCTTAGTAAAGGTTTTAATAGTTTAATGGATATAAATTCTATATACTTTCATAAATTATATAATAAAGTAAGTAAAATATAACAACAAGTAAATAATTTAGGAGAAGTTACAGAATTAGATTTGAACAACGAATCTAAAGTAATCTTATCTGAGGTTAATAATAAATTAGAACAAGTTTTTATTAATAAAAATATAGAGCAAGAAATAGATTTAGGACATTTATATTATGGAAATAGTAATATAATTTTAACTTAGTCTAAAGAAGAAGATACTTCCTCAGAAGAATCATCTTCTACAAATAAAATAAATAAAAAAACCTGAAAAAGTAGAAAAGAAAATATACTCATCAACAAAAATATGATTTCCAATCCTATAAACAACTTATAGAACATTGGAAGAATAAATTTACTAAGACTAATAGAATATCTAAAACTAATAGAACAATTTTATGAAAAACATAAAGATTTATTTACATTATTTAATTATCATTATATGTTAAACTATGATACTACAAACATAAAGAATTATCTAATAATTCTATTAATATAGAAGACATAAATGTTACTAGTTATAATTATAATGAAGAAAATACTTCAACAGATGAGGAAGAAAATATAGAAATACCAGAACCTATGGATACTGATCAAACAGATCCTCATGGATCTTCAAAAAGATGATTATTTGAGATCTTTTAATAAAGATTATGAAAAAGTTGAAAATACAACTAGAATTTTTGGTAATCAAACCAAAAATATTGCAACAAATGAAATAAAATCTGAAAATTTAGGCGAATCCTCTACTCAACCTGTACCACATAAAATAGATGATTTAAATAAAAGAAATGTTTCTCAATGAGGAATATATTTAGATATAACTAATATTCTATAGCAGATTATGAAAAAACTATAGATGATTGGGCACAATCTATGACTATTGTCGTTGTTAGGGATCAACCCGATTAAGCAACAAGTAACAAAAATAGTGGAATAAATTGAGAAATTGAACACACAAATTTAACGTGGAAAAACCCCTCCAAAGAGGATAAAAAAAACCACGGGCAAAGATAATTTTACTATAATGGCAAAAGAACGAAGAGTACAAAAGATGGAGATAAAAACTAAAGCCCGAAAACCCGAAAAACAAAGAACCCTCAAAACGTAAACACAAAATTTTTGAATGTGTTATGAGTTCTAATTTCTAATGGGTGTATTTTCTAAGGTTATAAAAGAGCCTATTTATAGGCTAAATTCATATGTCAAATAATAATAAAATAATCTAAGCTAATCAGTGTTTGACTGAAATAAATAAACAGAGTTCAACTAAAAGATTATTTTTTAAATTTGACTAAAAATAGGTGTCATACTTAACAAATCTCCACCTTGACTCATATTTCCACAACGCCATCTTTGCCAAAGCCCACCACGAGCCTATCTTAAACTATGCAGGGAATTAACTGAGTCGAATTTGTGCTTAGAAACTGGAAGACTTCTAGCCTTCGACTTGTACACTGCCAAATCAAAACTAACTCGGGTCTGATTTTCACGAACACAGTACCCTAACTTTTCAAAACCTGCATCCAAAAGAGAACCTCTCTTTAACGAAACGGTCATACATTTTTCCCTCCTATGACCAAGTTGCCTCTGCTCCAAACGAGTTGACTTCGACTCTGTAACGGATGAGGGACGTCCGATTTCACCGGTCACTGTAGAACTTTCCAAAATATAAAGACTGCCAGTTCTTTTACCTTTTAACAAAACAAGAGCTCCACGAGATACTTTAATACCACTCGACTCGATGTTGATTCTGTATCCTTTCAAGTCTAAAATACTCAAGGAGATGAGATTCTTTCGTAAACTAGGTACATACCTGACATCTGAGAGTGTCCTAATTGTCTCATCGTGTGTCCTGATTTTAACAATACCAATACCAATTACCTTACTAGATGAATCGTTTCCCATACGCACAACTCCACCTTCAACCGAACTGTATGTGGAGAACCATTCTCTATTGGGAGACATGTGGAAAGAACATCCCGAATCTAGGATCCACTCGGACGTGAGCTTGGAGTTATCGCTCGTTGACACTAACAAGAAATCATCACAGCTTTCATCGGCCAAATTAGCACCGGCTACATCTTCCTCGTTACTCTCAGCAGCTATTTTATTTCGCAGTTTATAACAATCTACTTTGACGTGACCTAACTTTTTACAGTAGCGACACATTTTGTCTCGTTTCTTTGATGCTACCAAAACGGAAGCTTGTCTATCTGCCTTGCTATCCAAATGAAGCTCGAGTTTGTCTCTACTCAACAAATGACCCTTCATATCTTCGAACGAGATTTTGTCTCTGCCATAAATCAGGGTCTCCCTGAAAGACTTGTATGAAGGGGGTAAAGAGCACAATAATAGCATAGCTTGATCTTCATCATCAATATAAACCTCAACATTCTTTAAATCATTTAAAAGAGTAATGAATTGACTGATGTGATCTCTAAGAAGCTCACATTCGTTCATGCGAAACGTAAATAGACGTTGTTTCAACACTAAACAGTTAGCCAGAGACTTAGTAGCATAAAGAGTTTCTAACATTTTCCACAAGGTGGATGAGGTCTTCTTCATCAATACCTCCTGCAATATTGTATTCGTGAGGTACAACTAGATTACAGATAAGGCCTTTTCATCAAGCTCTTCTCATTCTGTTTTATTTAGATTCTTAGGCTTTTTCCCGGTAACAACCTTTTTCAAACCGGATTGAACTAGAATTGCCATCATCCGAACTTGTCACAGATGGAAATTTGTCTCACCATCGAACTTCTCAATTTCAAACCTTGTTGTTTCCATATCTGAATGGGTTAATCTTTAAACTAGCTCTGATACCACTTGTTAGGGATCAACCTGATTAAGCAACAAGTAATAAAAATAGCAGAATAAATTGAGAAATTGAACACACAAATTTAGCGTGGAAAAACCCCTCCAAAGAGGATAAAAAAACCACGGGCAAAGATAATTTTTCTATAATGGCAAAAGAATGAAGAGTACAAAAGATGGAGATAAAAACTAAACCCTGAAAACTCGAAAAACAAAGAACCCTCAAAACGTAAACACAAAATTCTCTGAATGTGTTATGAGTTCTAATTTCTAATTGGTGTATTTTCTAAGGTTGTAAAAGAGCCTATTTATAGGCTAAATTCATATGTCAAATAATAATAAAATAATCTAAACTAATCAGTGTTTGACTGAAATAAATAAATAGAGTTTAACTAAAAGATTATTTTTTTAAATTTGACTAAAAATAGGAGTCATACTTAACAGTTGTTAATAACAACAATATGTGGTCAAAAGAAGAAATTTTAAACTATTTTGTTGGAACATTTCAAGGAGATGTTCTACAATTTCTAAGAAGATGGGAAGAATCTGAAAAATGTAAAAAAAACAAAAAGGGCAGCTAATCAACCAGATTGGAACTCCCAAAGATCTTTTAAAAGGATTAACTTTTATTCTAAAAACAAAATTTTGTGGCTATACTGATAAAGAAGATCAAGATTGTCAGTCTAATTATATATTGTCAAAAATTAAATTATGTGACATTAAATATTTAGAAGAATTTTCTAAAAAATTTCTTCATGAATATCAAAAACTAAAAAATAAAAATATCGAAGTTTGAAAAAAACCAATATTTTCATAAATTACCACCACCATGTGATGAGATTTGTATAAAAAAGTACAATTCTTATTTAGAGAAGCATAGTAAATTAGCTAGTGTGGAACCAGAAAGTATATATTCTATAGGAAATAGATTTAATTTTGCAAAAGAAAGAATAACTTTATGTTGTTTACAAAGTAAAGCTTCTAAACAAGTTAAGCATAAATTAAGTAATAAGCATTGTACAAAAATTTTAGAAAATGAATAAGAATTTGGATGTAAACCGGTACATCCTAATACTTATAAAAAATATAAAAAGAAAAATAGAATATATAAGCTAGTTAGATGGAAACCAAGAAATAGAAAAAATACTAGTTATAATAAAAAGAAAAGATTTGTTAGAAGAAAAACTTCTAAAAAACCTAAAAAACAAATATGTAAGTGTTTTATATGTGATGAAGAAGGACATATAACACCAAATTGTCATAATAAAGGAAAAAGTGCAAGAAAAAAGATTAAATCACTTGAAGAACAAGATTTAGAAATATGTTCAAAAGAGGAAATAAATCCTGAAGAAATATTATACTAATTAATATCATAAACAGATTCTGATACAGATGAAGAAGAATATATATTTATGTTTAATATAGGAAGCAGTTCTACTAATCAATTAGAAGAAATTCCTAAAAATGACAACAAGATATAAAATTAGGAAATATAATTGGAGAAGAAAAAGACTTTTCTGATGAAATGATAGAAAAAATAAATAAAAATCATATTTCTAAAGAAGAAATTTATAAAATATCTAAATATAAAATATGGTGTCAAAGACATATAGAAAAAAAAAGTGGTAATACAATAGCTAATGGTACTAGAGGAGAATTAATAGAAATCTCATTATTTACTAAAGATAAAATTAAGAGGATTAAAAAGAAATATCTTCAAGTTAGATATATACATTTAGGAATAATAGTGATAACTTGAGGTAACAAAAGGTCATATCCTGTAAGTTAGGATACGACATCTCGAGTCCTCAAAAATAAGCTTGCTTTTTATCTTAATTAAAATCTTATGTCTTTTAATTTTAAAAGGAATATTCAATTATTTTGATTCAAAGAGAAAGTCGAACCCCGTAAATTAGGGCACAGCTTTTCGAATCTCCGGATACGGAACATAGCCTTAATTTTAAAAATTTCTTTCTTTCGAGTAATAAAAAATGTGACACTTAAAACAATGTGTATTTATCTTTTTTGGGTATGGTACAACAATGGATAAATATCTAAACATGGTTCGGGACGTGATTGTAATGAAATGAAATGGTAATGTATAAAAATAGATCGATGATATATGAAAAATAAAAAATGTCGTGCTAGTGAATGACGATAATGTAACTTCGACAATGATAAAATACCAATTTGTAATGAAAATTGCAATAATCATATTATAATTATTATTCTAATAATAATGGAAATAATCGAAGAAGGGTAAGTAGTAGTAATAATAATAATAATAAATGTATAAGTAAAAAAACATAAATAATCTAATTTTTGAAAGTATAAAAAGGGTAATAAATAAATAGATAAATAGATAATAATAAAATAGTAATAATAATGAAGGAAAAAATAAAATAAATAATCGATGAACGAAAATAAAAAATTAAAATATAAAAAATGAAGGAATAATAAATAAATTAATGCAAGGATTAAAATAAAATAAATGAATAAAATAAAATGAATAATGAATAAATAAACAAGTAAATAAATAAATAAAGGAAATAAAATATAAAAAAAAAGCTTAATTGTAACTTAAATGAAATTAAAAGGACAAATTGAATAAAGTAAATAACAAAGGGGCCAAAATGTAATGCGCGGAAAAAAGAAGGGGTCGAATGGAAAATATTCCCAACCCCATTAGACGCGCCGTTTAAAGAGGGATCAAAATGAAAAAAACAAAATTAAAGGGAAAAATTTTAAAAAGGAAAAAAAGGAAATAGGACTGGATTGGAAACCACCTAAAAAGCGGAAGGACCAAAGGCACAATTAGACCTCCTATCAAAAACACGCAGATCCTATTAAAGGGTCAGGTCGGATTGGCATTTCAAGATGCCTTGAAACGTAGTCGTTTAGTGCCAGCTATATAAGTAAAAAAAACCCAAAAAAACCATTTTAAAACCTTTAAAAAAAACACTTAGCCTTTTTTTTATTTTCTCTCCAGCCCTTTTGGTCCGGCCATCAGGTTCGGCTAGGCCCACGGTGGCCGCCGGTTTCTGACGACGGGCTCCGCCGTTCCTAGTGGTCAAAAAACGCAAAAAAAATGGCCCTTTTTTAGCCTTTTGACCCTTCCAAACTAAAGGTGATCATGGGTTGGGCTACTCGGCCTGGCCCGACGGTCCGCCCGAAAAATGGGAGAGTTCGAGTAAAAATATAAGCCCGAAATATGGGTTTGGGCAAAAAAACGAGGCCTGTTTAGAAAACAGGCCGGGCCTCGGGTAAAACTTTTTTGGCCCGGACCCGAATTATATATTAAATATATATTTTTTTATTTTTAATCAAATATACTTTTTAACTTTCATGTTTAACTTTTTTTATGCTATTTTGGTGTTGTAAAATTTAATATGGGCCGGGCCGGGCCGGGCCAGGCTCGGGCTTAGCAATTTTCTTTCGGGCCGGGCTTGGACAAATTTTTAGGCCCATGTTTCAAGCCAGGACAGGACAGGCCAGGGCCTAGAAAACGGGCCTAAATTTTTGTCTGGACCAGACTCGAACCCGGCTCGGGCCGACCCATGATCACCTCTACTCCAAACCCAGATTTGAGATTGCTTTTTAAAAAAAACCGTCAAAATAGCATAAATCTCTTGAGAACCTTTCGGTTTTCTGAGTTTTCGAAAACCCCTATGCTCGAAAGATGTCATCTTTCATCGGAGATGACTGTCTTCGGCCACTTACGGCGGCAAAATGCGAAGAGCCCGGTAGGTTTTCAACCATTTTTTCATTTTTATTTTATTTTTTGTTTTTTTATGAAATAAATTCGTAAAAAAATAAAAGAAAAAAATCACCTTTTGGATTTTTGAATTTTGTTTTGATTACTCTCTTGTCTGTAAAAATACATGTAGTTGTTATGGCTTTTATAGTCGAATTACAACACTGTATGTTACTATTTTTTTGTATTTTCTTTACTTTTTCCACTGCTTTGCGTGTTTGTGCTTGCATCTGTCCTTGGTCTTCCCTTTTTTACAGGTGTCCCTGGAGAGTCAATGGAGGTGGTGGCAGAGGGAGTGTCAGACGGCACGCCTGCCGACGTGGCGAGGCTGCGGCGCGAAGAGGGGCTAAGGTTTCTAATTTTTTTTAAGTTTTTGGGCTTTTAGGGTTTTTAATTCGGGCTTGTAATTTGGGTTGATGTTTTATTTGTAAATGGACTTTGGACTTTTTATTTATTATATTTTTGGTTTAATCCTTTTTGTTTTATTTGTAATTTGGGCCCTAGATAAATTGGCCTATTAAAGTTGTCCCTCTTTGCTCATTGTCGTGTAACGAGAATAGATCAAAGACTTGAAAAAAGCCAATTTTGCCTGGTCTTACCGAATCTCGACTTCTTTGGTGCTCCTGTTTTTCAAGTAGCTTCATTTTAACCTACTACAACTTCAAAGGTATAGGCTTTGTCGCTTCAATCTGCTCCACTGCAACTTCAGGGAGATAAGATTAGTTGCTTCAAACGGTTCCATTACAACTTCAGAGAGATTAGATTCACTATCTTCAATATTCTCCATTGCAACTTCAGGGAGATAAGATTCACTATCTTCAATCTGCTCCACTACAACTTCAGGGAGATGAGACTCGCTATGGTAGATTTAATCCGACCTACTGCAACTTCAGAGGTATAGGATTTGTCACTTCAATCTACTCCACTGCTACTTAAGGGAGATAAGACTTGTAACTTCTATCTGCTCCACTGTAACTCCAGGGAGATAAGATTTGTAACTTGTAGCTTTAATCTATTCTACTACAACTTCAGGGAAATAAGATTTGCTATCTTCAATCTGCTCTACTGCAACTTCAGGAAGATAAGATTTGTTGTTTTAATCTGCTCCTCTACAACTTCAGGGAGATAAGATTTGTGGCTTTAATCTGCTCCACTGCATCTTTAGTGAGATAAGATTCGCCATGATGACTTCAATCCGTCCCACTGCAACTTCAGGGGTATAAGATTTGTGGTTTCACTAATCTGTTACACCGTTCTCTGAGAACACGACCTGTAGAATCCATTTCGTGGGTAGATATTTATGCCAAGCGTTAGGATGTCATGACCAGAATGAATCAAATGCTTGAAATATTACTAGTCAATTAATCTTTATTTCAATGAAAAATGCTTGAAAAAGATTGTAACAATGGGCAAGGTTAAAATTTATTGGGAGCAAAGCCCGAAATGAATAGAATAATCAAAATAGAAAACGTTGCTAAAATACCAAATGAATAAGATGAAACTAAGTGCCCTAGATATCATAGCATGAGCTTCTTCGCACTAACTTCTCAAGGACCTTTTTGAGCCTGATATGTGTTTAGGAGATCCAAAGTACTTCTTTGATGTCCTAAGATGTAACGTTCTTCCTTCTGAGAAGACCTGACCGTCACATATTCAATCTAAATTTGAGCTGCCCTTTCTTGGGTTTTCAACTCAAAACCCTTTTAATCTCAGGGTTTCCTTTGCGAGTTTTCGCATTGGCCTCTCCTTTTTCCTTTTTTTCAGGTGAAGTATTTCTTGATTGAGTCTAACTTCACAGGATTAGGCAGATTTTAACCATCCATCTTAGTCAAAATCAACACTCCTCTAGAAAAAGTCTTATTTACCACATTAGGTCATTCCCAATTCGGCATCCATTTCCCTCTGAAATCCTTTTGTATGGGCATAATCTTTTTCAATACTAGGTCCCCTTCATGGAATTCTCTAGGGCGAACATTTTTGTCATAAGCTCACATCATTCACTTTTGGTACATTTGACCATGACGGATAGCTTTTACCCTCTTCTCATCAATCAAATTCAGCTAATCATATCGGGATTGAATCCATTCTGCTTCATCTAACTTCAACTCTACTGAAACTAGGAGAGAAGGAATCTCTACTTCAATGGGCAAAACCGTTTCCATTCCATAAACCAATGAGAAAAGCGTTTCCCCGGTGGGGGTCTTGACAGATGTTCGATAAGCGTAGAGGGCAAATGGTAATTTTTCATGCTAATATTTATAAGTCTTAGTTATTTTCCCACAATATTCTTAATGTTCTTATTGGCCGCCTCCACTGCACCATTCATTTTTGGGCGATATGGTGACAAGTTGTGGTGTTTGATATTGAATCGACTACAGACCTCCACTATAGTGCTGGTGTTCAAGTTCAATGCATTATCAGATATAATCTTTTCTGGCATCCCATACCGATATATGATATCTTTCTTCAAGAATTTGTTGACTGTTGAGTTCCTAACATTGGCGTAAGAAATGGCTTCTACCCACTTGGTGAAGTAATCAATGACTACGAAAATGAATCGATACCCATTGGAAGCTTTTGGCGAGATCGGCCCAATGACATCCATGCTTCACATAGAGAAAGGCCATGGAAAAGTCATAACATGAAGAGGTGAAAGAGGTACATGAATTTTTTCTTCATAAATTTCTCACTTATGGCATCTCTTGGCATAATTGATACAATCCCCTTCCATGGTGGACCAACAATACCGGAATCTCATGATTTGCCTGGCCATTGTAAAACCATTAGCATGCATTCCGCAAACGCCCTCATGGACTTCTTCTAAAATTCTTTTAACCTCAACAGCTTCCACACATCTTAGAAGAACCTGGTCCTTTCTTCTTTTGTAAAGGATCTCCTCATATAAGACATAGTCACTAGCCAGTCTTCTCATCGTCCTTTTATCATTCTCAGTTGTTTGGTCAAGGTATTCACGATTCTTCACATATCGTAGTATATCGTGGCACCAAGGATCATCATTTTATTCTTCTACGATGTTGTAACAATGAGTCTGATTCTCATAAATACTCATCTAGATAGGTTTTACATCTTCTTGTTTGTTCACTTTGACCATGGAAGCTAATGTAGCCAGGGCATCAACCATTTGATTTTTATCTCGCGGGAGGTAGCAGAAGGTGATGTCATCAAACTCTTCAATTAGCTCAAGAACTAACCTTTGATAATTGATTAATTTGGGGTCTCTCGTCTCCCATTCACCTTTGAATTGGTGATCACTAGTGCAGAATCCCCATATACCTCTAATACTTTGATCTTACGTTCTATGGCTGCACGGATACCCATGAGTCATGCTTCGTATTCCGTCATATTGCTTGTATAGTCAAAATCCAATTTACTAGTAAAGGGATAATGATCTCCGTTTGGGGATACCAAGACTACCCTGATTCCATTACCTATAGCATTAGACATTCCTTCAAAATTTAGTTTCCAAGGATGTCTTTCTTGAGCATATTCTTCAGTGGTCGCAACATACATCAGATCTTCGTCTGGAAAATCAAAGTTCAAAGGCTCGTAATCTTCTAGAGCTCTATTGGCTAGAAAATTTTCTATTGCACTCCGTTTTATTGTCTTCTAGTTTACATAAATTATATCAAATTCAAAAAGCAGAATGTACCATTAGACCATTCTTCCATTCAGAGCCGTCGACTCTATCATGTACTTCAGAGGGTCCATTTTTTATATTAGCCAAGTTGTATGGTACAGCATGTATTGTCTTAGTCTTCGGGTTGTCCAGATTAAAGCACAACACAACTTTTCGATCGGCGAGTATCTTGTTACACATTCAGCGAACTTCTTGATAATGTAGTATATCACTCTTTTTTCCTTCCTGACTCATCGTGTTGGCCGAGCACGCATCCCATCGAATTCCCAAATACTGCCAAGTATGTAGTATATCATTCTTTTTTCCTTCCTAACTCATCGTGTTGGCCGAGCACGCATCCCATCGAATTCCCAAATACTACCAAGTACAGTACTACCAAGACAGGTAATGTTTGACCTTGTCAAAAATTTTCTGGCACTCTTCATCCCATACACCTGGATTATGTTTCTTAAGGAGACGGAATATGGGGTCGCATTTCTCAGTTATTTGTGAAATGAATCGAGCGATGTAATTTACTCTTCCTAAGAAACATCAAACTTTTTTTTCAGTGCGTGGCAGAGATAACTCCTGTATAGCTTTAACTTTATCTGGGTCGATTTCGATCCCTTTTACACTGACTACAAATCCTAGCAATTTTCCCAACCTAGACCCAAAGGTATATTTTGCTGAATTGAGTTTCATCTAAAATTTTCTAAATCTCAAGAACAATTTCCTCAAGACTTGTACATGCTCCTTTTCTATTCAAGACTTTGCAATTATATCATCGACATAAACCTCGATTGCTTTGTGCATCATACCATGGATCTTTGATATGCCGCTCCCGCATTTTTTCATTTAAATGTCATAACTTTATATCAAAATGTTCCCCACATGGTTACGATTGTGGTCTTTTCCATATCTTCAAGATGCATCTTGATCTGGTTGTACCCGGAGAAGTCGTCCATAAAAGAGAAAAGTGAATAACCTGTCATATTGTCCACTAAGGTGTCGATGTGAAGTAGCGGGAAATTATATTTTGGGCTCGCTTTGTTTAAATCCTTGTGGTCTACACACATTTGTACTTTCCCATCTTTTTTAGGGACGGAGACAATATTGGCTACCCATTCTGATTAGTTAACTACTTGTAAGAAACCAGCGTCGAATTGCTTCTTGACCTCTTTTTTTATTTTCAGCATGACATTAACCTCATCCTTCGGAGCTTCTGTTGAACTAGCTTGCACTATTCCTTTATGGGTAGACGGTGTACCATGATATCAGTATTTAGCCCAGACATATCTTAGTACGACCATGTGAAGATATCTTTAAATTTTTGGAGTAACTCAATGAGGTCTCGCTTTGTCTCCACGGTGATGCAAGCTCCGATCTTCACCTTTTTCTCTTCTCCTAAGCTTACAATTTCTACTAACTCTTTGTAAGGTGGGATTTGTTTCTCATCTTGTTCTACCATCTTTAACAAATCAAGAGATAGGTTACAATTTTGATAATCTTCAAAGTCCTGAGGTTTCTCTAGACACATATCTTGCTCAAAAGGAGACTCTTAGTCAGTGACAGTGTCACTCATATCATTGATATTTGGAGACTTGTTATAGGAACGAAGGAAGACCCAAAGAAAAAATGAATCTAAGAATAATTATTTGTGTGGTATGAGTATGAATGAAAACACAAAGATCCATTTTTTATTGAAATAAAAATATTAGACATATGCCTTTTTCACAAAAGAATTCTTATTGCTCCCAAGCTTGGAGTAATAAGTGTGTTTTGAACATTACTCTGAATTAGCTCTAAAAATTACAGGAATCTCTTCCACAGTATTATTGTTAAGAACACTTCCAGGTATGTAAGGGCAAATGTCTGATAATTTCTTTTCCCCAATTCCTTATTTGGATATGGCGCTGATGCTCAAATTTCCCAGCATTTATTCAGTAGTTTCTTTTCTCGACATCTTCTATTCAGGGTAAATGGTTCCTCCTGACAAAAATTTTTGGATATATAGGGAAAGGTCATCAGTTCCCACTTGACCTCTCCCCCACTCAGCCGCGCTCTTCTCCTTTCTTGTTTCTTTTCCAGCTCTTTCTTCTCCAGCTCTTTCTTCTTTTGAATTGTATTTGGCTTGTATCCTAAGTAAAAGAGGTCTTGTTTATCCATTAGAATTAGTGCCTTAACCCTTCCTTGTCAGTATTTTCTAAGTCCTTTCCCGAGTAAGTATCATTCCTCAACTGTCAACTGCAGGTCAATCATCATAGTTTTGGATATTTTGGGCATTGGGATCTTATTCCCTTCAATAATAAAGGTTGCATTCACAAATTCAAATAATCAAAAGGAACATTATATTGCCTCATCATCCACTCCTATGTATGGTGCGTCATTGGTTACGGATGCAATGATATCTTCTTTAGCGTTTATCGTCACCAGTCGACCCTCTGTTACCAACTTCAGCTTTTGGTGTAGTGATGACAACATTGCCCCAGCTAAGTGAATCCAAGGTCTACCCAAAAAGTAATTATAAGAAGGCTTGATATCCATCACTAAGAAGTCTACCTCATATGTGTTTGGGCTAATTAAGAGAGGTATTTAAATCCTTCCCATCACGTTTCTTTCTGTACCATTAAATGCTCTCACTATATTTTGGCACGTCTTCGTGTGAGAGCTATCCACTGGTAATCTATTCAGTGTGGATAGAGGCAAGACGTTCAGCGCAGATCCCCTGGCAATGTATATCTTTTGCAGCGGGTAGTGATATGTAGGACCTCTGTGGATCCCATGCCCCCTGGCGGTATTTCATCTTCATTGAAAAAAATAAAATTTTGACACTTATATTATTAATCAAACGGTCTAGCTTGTGATGCGGAATCCCGGATCTAGACACAAGAGAAACACAAATTATAAATAAAACGAGAATAAAATTAGTTAAATAATAAATAAATAAATAAATAAAAAGGATAGATTTGCCCTATGGAACCCTTAGTTAACTTGTAACCAAAAACGCCAATGATTGAGCGGCTCCCTACGAAACCCCTAGAAGAAGAACCTCTAGAAACACCGATGAACGGGAAAGAAATTTGAATATTTGCAACTCCGAAATACCCTCGAAAGTAACAAACTCCAAACTAAATAGCAAGAGAAGAATCACTCTACTCTAAAAATTTGCCTCACACAAATTTGAAAAAAAACAAATACTCTTCTTTTATTCTTCCCCCAATGTGTAGAAAACAAGCCTATTTATAGGCAAATTACAAGAGTAATTGAATCCTAATAAAACTCTTTCAAGAGTAATTGAATCCTAATAAAAACTCTTTAAAGAGTAATTGAATCCTAATAAAACTCTTAAAATTATCTAAGAAATAAATAAATAATAACCTAACCAATAAAATTTCTTAACTCATAAATGATGTGTCCCAACCAATGAGAATTAAGTAAATAATAATAATATACATAAAAGATTAATCCACCAATTTATGGGCTTTCACTATTCCAAGATTGGTCCAATGAATTGCATTCTCGTATTTGTCAATGTGACGAACATGATGAACTAAATTTTTAGCAACAAAGTCTTGGACAAAAGCATTCATCTTTAATTTTAATTGTCGTGCCTTGCTTCGAGTAATTGGACCACTAGGAAAAACAACCCCTTGAGTGTCACCTCCTTGGCTCGTATCATTCTCCCCCTCTTCAAGAAGATTTGTCCTCGAATCTGAACCTGCATCAAATTCAAAAGGAGAAAGATCAGAAACATTGAAAGTAGCACTAACACTATACTCACCAGGAAGATCAATGCGATAAGCATTGTCATTTATTCTCTCGAGTACTTGGAATGGTCCATCTCCTCGTGCATCAAGTTTATTCTTTCTCTTAGAAGGAAATCGTTCCTTCCTCATATGCACCCATACCCAATCTCCAGGTTCAAACAAGACTTGCTTTCGCCCTTTATTAGCTCGATGTGCATTGGACTCATTCTTTTTCTCAATGGCTTTACGAGCCTTTTCATGGATCTCTTTCACTAAATCAGCTTTCCTTTCACCATCTAAATTAGCAATCTCATTCAAAGGTAAAGGAAGCAAATCTAAAACAGTAAGTGGATTAAAGCCATATACAATCTCAAAAGGAGTAAAACCTGTGGAAGAATGAACAGAACGATTATAAGCAAACTCAACATAGGGTATCCATTCTTCCCAAGATTTAACATTCTTACCTATTATGGCTCTAAGCAAAGATCCCAAAACTCGATTTACCAACTCGGTTTGACCATCAGTTTGAGGGTGGCATGTAGTAGAGTAAAGTAGTTTAGTACCTAACTTACCCCATAACACCTTCCAAAAGTGACTAAGAAATTTTGCATCTCTATCGGAAACGATAGTCCTAGGGATTCCATGTAATCTCACAACTTCAAGGAAAAATAGATCGGCAACATGGGTTGCATCATCAGTCTTATGGCATGGAATGAAATGAGCCATTTTAGAAAATCGATCCACAACCACAAAGATGCTATCTCGTCCACGCTTTGTCCTTGGTGAACCTATTACAAAATCCATTGAAATGTCAGTCCAAGGTGAACTAGGAACAGGAAGAGGAGTATATAGACCATGAGGCATCACAGTGGATTTAGCTTGTTTACTAGTAATGCAAGTAGAGCAAATTTTTTCAACAAGTTTTCGCATGTTAGGCCAATAAAAATGCTCGTGTAAAACATCATAAGTCTTAGTGACTCCAAAATGACCCATAAGACCACCACTATGAGCCTCTTGAACCAACAATTCTCGCATTGAACACTTTGGTAAGCATAGTCTATTATTTCGAAAAAGATAGCCATCATGCTTATAAAATTTGTGAAATGCACCATGTTCATATGCGTCATAAATGCTTGCAAAATTAGAATCAGTTGCATATAAATCTTTGAGATACTCAAAACCTAATAACTTAGTATGCAAAGTACTAAGTAAAGTGTACCTCCTTGATAGAGCATCAGCCACAATATTATCTTTACCTTTCTTATACCTTATAACATAAGGAAAAGATTCAATAAATTCAACCCACCTCGCATGTCGCTTGTTCAACTTACCTTGTCCTTTTAAGTGCTTAAGTGATTCATGGTCAGTGTGAATCACAAACTCCTTTGGTAAAAGGTAATGTTGCCAAACTTCTAATGCCCTTACCAAGGCATACAACTCTTTACCATAGGTCGAATAGTTTAAATGTGCTCCACCAAGTTTCTCACTAAAGTAGGCTAGTGGTTTACTATCTTGCATGAGGACGGCACCTATACCTACACCAGAAGCATCACATTCAATCTCAAAGGTCTTTTCAAAATTAGGTAAAACAAGAATAGGAGCATTACACAATTTATCTTTAAGTTCATTAAATGCTAATTCTTGCTTATCTGTCCAATGAAAAGATACATCCTTTTTAATAAGTGCAGTCAAAGGTGAAGCAATTGTGGAAAAGTTACGAACAAACCTGCGGTAGAAACCGGCTAACCCAAGGAAAGACCTTACCTCAGAAACAGTTTTAGGGATAAGCCATTCTTGAATTGCCTTTACCTTCTCCTCATCCACATGGATTCCTGTAGAACTTATCACAAAACCCAAAAAAACAAGCTTATCCATACAAAAGGTGCATTTTTCAAGATTAGCAAAGAGTCGTTCATGCCTTAACACATCCAATACTAATTTAACATGCCCAACATGATCATTCAAAGTTTTGCTATAAATCAGTATGTCATCAAAATACACAACGACAAATTTTCCTAAAAAAGGTCTAAGTATGTGGTTCATTAATCTCATGAATGTGCTAGGAGCATTAGTTAAGCCAAATGGCATAACTAACCACTCATATAGGCCATACTTAGTCTTAAAAGCAGTTTTCCATTCATCACCTTGTTTCATTCTTATTTGATGGTAACCACTTTTTAAGTCAATTTTAGAGAAAATGCATGCACCATTAAGCTCATCCAACATATCATCCAATCGAGGAATTGGATATCGATACTTTACCGTAATCTTGTTGACAGCACGACAATCAACACACATTCTCCAAGAACCATCTTTTTTTGGGACGAGAAGTACAGGGACCGCACAAGGGCTTAGACTCTCACGAATTAACCCTTTCTCTAAGAGATCTTCAACTTGCCTTTGCAACTCCTTAGTTTCTTCAGGATTGCTTCGATAGACTGGTCTATTCGGAATACTCGAACCAGGCACAAAGTCAATTTGATGTTCAATTCCTCGTAAAGGAGGTAATCCCTTAGGCATTTCAGAAGGAAATACATCCTCAAAAACCTGCAAAAGATCAACAAAACAACTAGGCAAATGTGTATTAGGGTTAGTCAAAATAAAGTTTTCCCTAAACCTAATAATTACAAATGTTTGTTTTGTACAAAGAGCAAATTTGATATCTCGAAACCTAGCGAATAAACTCACTTTCTCATCTCGTGACTTGTGTGTGCAATCACTCACCAATGTTGGGCCTTTAAGTTGGCTTTTAACACTAAGGTCCTCTTTACTCTCAGCCTTTTTCAATGATTTTACCTCACTTCCCTTACCCATCTCACTAGCAAGTTTGAGTTGATCATTGTAGACTTCTTGGGGAGGAAGTGGAGCCAAAGTAAACTTCTTTCCAAGGAACACAAAAGTATATTGGTTAAGGAAACCATCATGATTTACTCGTCGATCAAACTGCCATGGCCGTCCAAGTAATATGTGCCCAGCTTGCATTGGAACAACATCACACAAAACTTTATCAGAGTATCTACCAATAGAAAATGAAACTAAGCATTGTTTAGATACTTTTACCTCCCCACTATCATTCAGCCATTGTAAGCGGTATGGCCTTGGATGCTTCACACAAGGTGGGCCAAGTTTCTCAACAAGGGAAGAACTCACCACATTGGTGCAACTTCCACTATCGATGATCAATGAACTAGGTTGTCCACCAATCAAACATCTCGTGTGGAAAATGTTATCTCTTTGTTCGCGCCCTTCCTCTTTAAACTGGACATTTAAAGCCCTTCGAGCAACAAGTGCTTTCTCACCATACTTCAAGTACTCTTCATACTCATCATGATCATGCACATCATCAGTATCTTCCAAAGGAGGCATCTCATCTTGAGTTGTAAGTTTTATATCAAGATACTCCCTTTGCTCTTGTAACATTTGGGTCATACGATGCTCGAGTTGAGTTTGCAACTTTTTCATCTCTTTTTGTAACAACTCAACCAAAGGATCGTTCTCTCTTTTTTGCTCATCCTCTTCATTTTTACTAGTTTGGGATCTAGCGAGCGGCATGGTATCTGTGAAAGATCAAACAAATAGGAACAAGAAAGAAAAAATAATAATAACCTCACTCGTTAGCTCTCAAAAGAATAACTCTCTGAATGATTCAAAACTTGTAAATATGTTTGGAGAGGGTTACTAATCAAGATCAAATAATAGAGTTGCAAACTTCAAAGAAACAATGAAGATCCTAATTGCTTTAAGAGGCCAATAAACTTGACGAAGCAATTTGTAATGGAGGCTACACGGATGAAGGAATTGTGCGTGCCTTTAATATCTGCTAACACAAGAAGAAACAAAGTGTTAGAAAACGTAAGAGAAACAAAAAAAAAACGTAGACCTGCAACGATCCCTAACTCTAGAGTCAAAGAAAAGCTTTAATAAGAAGAAAACTTAAGAAAACTCTACCCAATTTAAAGGAAAACAAAGAATCGGAAACGTTTGGTGTGTTAAGATTTTCAAAAATTGAAGCTTTAATTATATTTGAGTCAAGAAAGAAGGGGAAAAAATTCAATTTTGGGAAAAAATAAAATAAAAATAATAACAACAATAGGAAAAGAAGAAACCTACGTATGAAAGGTAGGCAACTTTTTTTTTGCGCTTTTTTGCTTTTTGCTTTTTTTTTGCGCTTTTTACTCTCTCTTTTTGCGCTTTTTTTGCTTTTTTGTGCTTTTTACTCTCTTTTTTTACGCTTTTTTGCTTTTTTGTTTTTTTGCTGTTTTTGCTGTTCTTTTTGCTTTTATTTAAAAAATAAGAGGAGAATAAACACAAACTTTTTTTAAAAAAAAATCGACGAAACCGATGAAAAGTGTTTTCGGTATTTTGACTCGTTTCGAATTTAATTTTAGATTCAAAAATAACACCGACTGGCCTGAAACTGATACCAACTGATGCGGAATCCCGGATCTAGACACAAGAGAAACACAAATTAGAAATAAAACGAGAATAAAATTAGTTAAATAATAAATAAATAAATAAATAAATAAAAAGGATAGATTTGCCCTATGGAACCCTTGGTTAACTTGTAACCAAAAACGCCAATGATTGAGCGGCTCCCTATGAAACCCCTAGAAGAAGAACCTCTAGAAACACCGATGAACGGGAAAGAAATTTGAATATTTGCAACTCCGAAATACCCTCGAAAGTAACAAACTCCAAACTAAATAGCAAGAGAAGAATCACTCTACTCTAAAAATTTACCTCACACAATTTGAAAAAAAACAAATACTCTTCTTTTTATTCTTCCCCCAATGTGTAGAAAACAAGCCTATTTATAGGCAAATTACAAGAGTAATTGAATCCTAATAAAACTCTTTCAAGAGTAATTGAATCCTAATAAAAACTCTTTAAAGAGTAATTGAATCCTAATAAAACTCTTTAAAATTATCTAAGAAAATAAATAAATGATAACCTAACCAATAAAATTACTTAACTCATAAATGATGTGTCCCAACCAATGAGAATTAAGTAAATAATAATAATAATATACATAAAAGATTAATCCACCAATTTATGGGCTTTCACTATTCCAAGATTGGTCCAATGAATTGCATTCTCGTATTTGTCAATGTGACGAACATTAAATTTGTAGCAACAAAGTCTTGGACAAAAGCATTCATCTTTAATTTTAATTGTCGTGCCTTGCTTCGAGTAATTGGACCACTAGGAAAAACAACCCCTTGAGTGTCACCTCCTTGGCTCGTATCAGCTTGTTTATAGAGATATCATCAGCGACATAAGTTTCATTTAACACTTTCATCAATGCACTACGATGTATCTCTGAGCTGAAGAGCAAAGCTAGTACTGATATGCGAGCTGGTTGTTTGTGTAGTTGTTTTACAACACTATACTCGCTATGCTTTAAGAACTTCAAGAATTCTTTAGCCTCTTTCTCAGTTACCGGCTCATTAACCAATGACTCGAGTCTAACCGTCTTTTCTTTCTTATGTTTGATCGCCAAGGCTTTTCCTTTAATAGGCTTGGTTCTTGTATTTGCAGGATCATAATGCCTCCCACTGTGCATGCAGAAACCCATATCTTGGTCTTTCTCTGAAGTGCTAACCGGGTTCTCATCTCCCAAAATCGTCACATTGCAGTCATAATTACATGGAACCCTTTTCCTATCCTTGTGAGGAAAAGTCTTAATTACAAGTATTTATCTTTTTTGGGTATGGTACGACAATGGATAAATATCTAAACATGGTTCAGGACGTGATTGTAATGAAATGAAATGGTAATGTATAAAAATGGATCGATGATGTACAAAAAATAAAAAAAAATGACGTGCTAGTGAATGACGATAATGTAACTTCGACAGTGATAAAATACCAATTTGTAATGAAAATTGCAATAATCGTATTATAATTATTATTCTAATAATAATGGAAATAATCGAAGAAAGGTAAGTAATAAGAAGAAGAAGAAGAAGAAGAAGAAGAAGAAGAACAATAAATGTATAAGTAAAAAAAACATAAATAATCTAATTTTTGAAATTATAAAAAGGGTAATAAATAAATAGATAAATAGATAATAATAAAATAGTAATAATAATAATAATGAAGGCATAAATAAAATAAATAATCGATGAAAGAAAATAAAATAATAATAAATGAAGGAATAATAAATAAATGAATACAAGGATTAAAATAAAAAAATAAATAAATAAATCAATAATATATGAATAAATAAGTAAATGAACAAATAAATTAATAAAATCAAAGGAATAATGAATAAATAAACAAGTAAATAAGTAAATAAATAAATAAAAGAATTAAAATAAAAAGGGATTAATTGTAACTTAAATGAAATTAAAAGGACAAATTGAATAAAGTAAATAAAAAAGGGGCCAAAATGTAATGCGCGGAAAAAAGAAGGGGCCGAATGGAAAATATTCCCAACCCATTAGACACGCCGTTTAAAGAGGGACCAAAATGAAGAAAAAAAATTAAAGGAAAAAATTTTTAAAAAGAAAATAAAGGAAATAGGACCGAATTGGAAACCGCCTAAAAAGCAAATGGACCAAAGGCGCAATTAGACCCCCATCAAAAACATGCGGATCCTATTAAAGGGTCAAGTCAGATTTCGGGTCTGGCCCCAAAATGACATCGTTTTGAGGCATTTCAGGACGCCTTGAAACGGCATCATTTAGCGCCAACTAGAGGTGATCATGACCCCGCCCGACGGCCTGCCCAAAAAATGAGAGGGTTCAGGTAAAAATATGGGTCCGAAATATAGGTTTCGACAAAAAAAACAAGGTCCATTTAGAAAAAGGGCTGGGCCTCAGGTGAAACTTTTTTGGCCCAGGTATATATTAAATATATATATTTCATTTTTAATCAAATATATATTTTTATTTTTAATCAAATATATATTATATATATTTAATATGGGTTGGGCCGGGCTGGGCTTAGACAAATTTTTAGGCCCATATTTAAAGCCGGGCCAGGCCCGGGCCTAGAAAACGAACCTAAAATTTTGTCCAAGCCCGGCCCGAACCCAGCCCGGCCCGATCCATGATCACCTCTAGCGCAAGTAAAAAAATAACCAAAAAAGTCATTTTAAAACCTTTTTAAAAAAAACACTTAGCCTTTTTTTTGTTTTCTCTCCAACCCATTTGGTACAGCCATCAGGTCCGGCGAGGCCTACAGTGGCTGCCTTTCTCTGACAATGGGCTCCACCATTCCCGACAGGCAAAAAACATAAAAGAAAATAGCCCTTTTGTAGCCTTTCGACCCTCCCAACCCAGATCTGAGATTGCTTTTTAAAAAAAACCGTCAAAATAACATAAATCTCTAGAGAACTTTTCAGTTTTCTGAGTTTCGAAAACCCTTATGCCCAAAAGATGTCATCTTTCATCGGAGATGATTGTCCTCGGCCACTTAAGGCGACAAAACGCGAAGAGCCCGGTAGGTTTTCAACCCCTTGTTCATTTTTATTTTATTTTATGTTTTGTTTTTTTATGAATTAAATTTGTAAAAAATAAAAGAAAAAAATCACCTTTTGGATTTTTGAATTCTGTTTTGATTACTCTCTTGTCTGTAAAAATACATGTAGCTGTTATGGCTTTTATAGCCTAATTACAACACTGTATGTTACTATTTTTTTGTATTTTCTTTACTTTTTCCACTGCTTTGCGTGTTTGTGCTTGCATCTGTCCTTTTTCTTCCCTTTTTTGCAGGTGTCAGATGGCATGCCTGCTGACGTGGCAAGGGTGAGGTGCGAAAAGGGGTTAGGGTTTCTGATTTTTTTAAGTTTTTGGGCTTTTAGGGTTTTTAATTCGAGCTTGTAATTTGAGTTGTTGTTTTCTTTGTAAATTGACTTTGGACTTTTTATTTATTATATTTTTGGTTTAATCCTTTTTGTTCTATTTGTAATTTGGGCTAGGGCAAAATTGACCTGTTACATTGTCTGGGGATAAATTATATTTTAAAAATACTATTATAACAAATACAAATGATAATTTAGTTTTACCATCAAATACTCAAATAGAGGAAGATGAGGAATGTAACACCCCCAACCCGGCCTGGACGTTATGGCCGAATCTGGCAGTATCACATGGTAGTGTTTTTCGAAAAAATGAGTTGTCGTCAAAAACCTCTTATCTTTACCACCTATTTACACTCTCTTATGCTTAATTCCAATATGTGTCGATCAATTTCAACGTGATTCGTATTCAAAAGTTATTCTCTTTCAAAACGTTATTAATTTTCAAAACGCACTTATGCGGAAGCTTTTCAAAATAGTTTGCATGTTTGTGCGAATTTTGTTAAAATGTTTGGTCCGTTTTGAAAACTCGATTATCCTTACTAGTAGCAGTTGTAAATCAAAACAATAAAAACCCCAAATTAAAAATAAAAATCCAAAGAGGTCATTATTACAGTAAAATACCCCAAAGTAAAATAAAAATTATAATTAAATACTAAGTCGAACTAAATAGGTCGTGTGGCCACCGCTTAGTCCTCTGTTGCACCAATCCGCCTATGTTTGGGGATTACCTGTACAGTCAAATCAGAAGGGTGAGTTTACGAAAACTCAGTGTGTAATCCCATATAAAGCAAACAGTCAGAAGGCAATCGTAATCTGGGCCTAAGCCCATTTCAGTACAGTTTCAGTTTTAATTAGGGCCTTAGCCCATTACAATACAGAAGCAATCATCCACTTGGGCCTTGGCCCATTATAGTATCAATATTCAGTACAGTAACAGATATACAGTATGAAATTCTACCCAGCCAGCCTCTACACTCCAACTCCGTCCAACCCTACACTCCATGTGGGGATATAATCAACCCACCCATCCCTACACTCCAAAAAGTACCGAATGCGGCACTAAATAGTAGTTCGCAGCAGAGCTACCAGTAACTTAGGCTTGAGGCCTTTTAGTACACTTCCTCCGAACATTATAATTCTCCAACCCAATGTAATGTAATATACAGATATAACATGCTGTAACATAATATCATGCATGTAAACAGAGTATACAGTATCAAATCATTGGGACATCATCAGGCTGAATCATATCAGTCATTTCAGTCAATTAGGGGTCTAGGTAAACTTATTGTCCCTATAGTAGGTTCACAGTCGACTTGGGCAACCCGTGCAACCTTATCAGTCAAACAGTGAAAATGGGCCTACAAGCCCATGAAGTTCACCCATGTGGCCCACATGGCCCAAATTGGCCTTGGTCTCGTGATCCATTTTAGTGTAACTCATACTAGATAACTATTCATATGTGTTTCCACTTTTTACTTATATAATCTCTCAAAGTTGTCTACTTGAGTTATTGTTACTAATTTATTTGTATCTTAAGCTACAGAATTCTGAATTAAGATCTGCAAATTTTCTCTGAAACTAAACTCACATATCTTCTTACCATAAAATTTTTAGAATTTTTGGTTTAGCTAGTAAGTACAATTTATTCTTTAAAGTTTCCTCTACTATTTTGGCTGGCAGTTTCGACCTTTCTGCACTACAAATTAATTATCTTCTTGTACAGATTTTGACAATGTTCCCGTTTGCATATCTTGAAAATAGACTCATTCAGGATTTTAAAAATATAAAATATAACCCATAATAGTTTTTATACAATTTTTAATAATTTTTGGAAGTCGGGACAGGGGATTCCGAAATCATTTTAACCCAGTCTCACTAAAATTTCATTATCTCACAATATGAAATTCTTTTGCTTATTTCGTTTCTTCTATGAGAAACTAGACTCAAATATCATTAATCCAATATTTTTTCACCCTCTAACTCGATTCCCACAATTTATTGTGATTTTTTTTAAAATTAGTCTACTGCTGCTGTCCAAACAGTAAGCAATATCAGCTTTTCACTGAATCCCTTATTTTTATGTTTCGGGTACACACCTTGTATCGATTGATGCTACAACGATCCCCGGGAACTCCAGAACCTATAATTGACTAATTCCACTCAATTTATCACCTAATCGATCGAACTAAAACTAAATCTGAAACAAGAAACGCATCCCTTAAGCGATGAAAAGCTTACCCCAGCACCTCGAAACAGTTGGTTACATAATAGCACGATGAGACCCTTAATCCATGTGAGATGCTGCTACCAAATGTCACAAACCCCCGAATCAAAGTTGGAAAAAAATTGTAAGTTAAAGAGAGCAAAAACTCTACTTACCAGAACGTGCAACGAAGAATAATGGGAAGAAAAAATTTGGGTTTGACAATAGAAAAAACAAAAGGTGAAGAAGAAAAGGAGAAGAGATGGAGTCAGAAAGGTGGGGAGTTTTAGGAAAATCAAAATTTTACAAAAGGGAAACGATAATGCTCAGAAAATTTGATAACCCCAAAATCCACTCCCCTAAATTCTCTCTACCAAACTCCCACTACTCAGATTTCCAATACAACTCAAACTCTCCAACTGACAAGCAAATAAAAATATATTTGTCCTTACACTCACACAGGGATTCAAACTCCTGATCCTCTGCCAACCAACATTCCCTTTAACCACCAAACCAGAAGGCCCATTTAGGTAAGTACTTACAGACTTTTAATGAAAAGCCTACTAGCCAGAAATAGGGGTTAAGTTAGGAAAATACTAGAATTTGCCTAAGTCAGGGCTTGAACTCAAGACCTTCCAGACTCACCCAGAGCACTTAACCACAAATGCCGATACACAATTATGTCACATTTTCACAATAACAAAAATAAGAATTTTGGGGCATTACAAGGAAAATACAAATACAAGTTCTATACCTTCAACACCAATAGGAATGAAAACAGTTCATATTCCTATTTTTCCTACAGAACTAAATAGAAATTCTAGAAAGACTAGAATGGAAGAAATACAAACTTCAATAATTATCCAACAAATGAAACTTGGAACAAGAGATGTAATTACATTTTCAAATTTCCAATCCAGGAAATATTACACATATATTGAAATTACATTTCAATTTAAAGAATATAAAACATATTCTTTGCATGCTTTATTAGATACTGGAGCTACAACTTGTAGTTGCAGAAAGAATGTCATTCCTTTAGAAAAATGGGAATCTATGAAACGTCCAATAAAAGGCATAGGAATAGATGGTAATGAAACCATAATACAATATAAAGCTAGAAATGTACCAATCTACATAAATAATATAAGATTTGTGATACCTAAAATGTTATGCTTTCCTGCAATGCATGGAGATATATTATTAGGTAATAATTTTATATACCAACATTTACCATTTTCTATTGATAAAAATTTAATTATGTTATCTGTAGAAAAAAACTTTTATAGAAAACCATTAGTAGAAAATCATATATTTATTTGTGATAAAAATTTTACACCACCAAGAAAAGAACAAATTAAACAACTTGAAACAAGTCATTGGTTGTTTAAAATATTAGAAAATAATTATAGTAAATAACCATTAAAATTATGACAAAATAGCCCTAGATATTGTGAAATTAAATTGGAAAATCCCAATAAAATTATTAGAGTTAAACCAATGATCTATACTAAACAAGATATAGATGAATTTGATATATAAATTAAAGAATTATTAGAAAAATGATTAATAGAAACAACTAATAGTCCACATTCTAGTCTAACTTTATAGTTAGGAATCATGTCAAAATAAAAAGAGGAAAAGCTAGAATGGTTATTAATTATAAAAGATTATATCAAAATATTATTTTTTATGGCTATTTTATTCCAAGAAATGATGTTTTAATTAATCAAGCTAAACAAGCAAAATATTTTAGTAAATTTGACTGTAAATTGGGATTCTAGCAAATCATGCTAACAGAAAAATCTAGGCCTTTGACAGCTTTTAATGCACCTAATGGACATTATCAATGGAAAGTAATACCATTTGGATTATGTAATGCACCACAAATCTTTCAAAGATGGATGGATTCTATATTTAATAAATATAAAAAAATTGTGTAATCTATATAGATGATATTTTAATATTTTCAGATACATTAGAAAAACATAGAAAACATTTAAATATCATTTCTCAAGAATTCATAAAACATGGAATCATACTAAGTCCTAAGAAAATAGAACTAGAAAAAACAGAAATAGAATTCTTAGGATTAAAATTATCTGCAGATGGTTTTAAACTACAAGATCATATTATAGTAAAAATAAAAGAATTTCCTGAAAACATTGAAGATAAAAAGCAGCTTCAACAATTTTTTAGAATTATTAATTATGGAAGAAATTTCTTTCCTAACTTATCTGAAAAAATAGGTAAGTTATATGAAAAGCTAAAAAAGGATAAACCCTTTATTTGGTCTAAAATAGAATCGAAAATCATAAAAAATTTAAAATCTAAAATAAATCATATTCCAAAAGTTTATTTACCTAAACAATGTGATAAATTAATTTTAGAAACAAATGTCTCACAAAATTATTGGAGTTGTATTTTAAAAGCTAAAACACTAAATAATGAAGAATTAATATGTGGATATAGTTCGGGAAAATTTAAACCAAATGAAATTAATTATGTTATATATGAAACAAAATTATTATCAATAAAGAAAGGAATAAAAAATTTTCTCATATATTTAGCACCTAAAAATTTTATTATAAAAACTGATAATTAGGCAGTTAAACATTTCCTTACTAATAAAAGTTTAGAAACGGCACCTAGAAGAATTAGGTGGTATAACAAATTATGTACTTTTAATTTTGAAGTCTTATATGTAAAAGGAACTAACAATATTATTGTTGGTTATCTTAGCAGGCCATATGGATAGAGGTAAAAAAAACCTCTAGAAAAAGTCGGTGAATGGACTACTGTCCATAAAAAACCCAACAAAATGAAAACAACAAATTTTAATCAAGGATTTGTGACGATACCTGCTCAAGCATCCTTTTATCCTAATCAAGGATATTATATTCCATATCCAATGGTAAGACAACCTGTTGGAACTCATTTATCATTTACACCAAACACGATAAGTCAATTCCCTTGGTCCCAAGATCCAAATTCAATATACCAAGCTAGTTATGTTGAAATAATAAAAGGAGCAGAAAAGTTTTGTTCATCAGAACATTTGTTGAAACAACAATAAATTCAGGAAATAAAATATTTTTATAATCTAGACTTACCACTAGAATTATATAATTTTATTAATGAAGTATGGAAAACTCATATTTCTGAACAAAAAGCTAATTTCATAAGAGCTCTTACTAAGCTTTCACAATTTTTAGTTGAAAAAACAACTAAAGAAAATGAAGCTTATGATTTATTACTAAAATCCATTTTATATAGAAATTGGGAAGAATTAGAAATCAGCTATTTAGATATTAAGGAGATAAATAATCTTCTAAATATATTTCAGTATTTTATTAATAAAGGAACAAATAGCCCTATTATAAATAAAATGTTTAGGTTATGTTTATATAATAAGGCTAAAAATATTTTACCTGTTGAAATATTTATAAAAATAAATGGAGTTATTTGCAAACAGCAAGCTCAATTTCAAACAGTTTTTCCATAATATTTTTTACAAGCCTATGTTTTTACAAATGATTTAAATGAAAAATTCCCTATTGTAAAATTTAGACTTGGTCGTGAACCATTTGATATAAGCTGTTTCGAATGGGGTTTTGTTAAAGAAATAACAGTTCAAAATTTCTCTTTTCATTTATTAAAAGATTTTTCTGCATTTATCAAAACTATATTATTACGTATGGTATACGAAGATGAATTTTATTATTATTTTCATCTTGACATTAGTAGTCTTATTGGTATAGTTGAAAAAATAAAAAATCTATCAGCCATATCAAATTTGGATTCTTCAAAAAATGATTGGAGGACCCAAACTTTCTGCAACTAGAGAAGAAAAATGACACTTGACAAAAAACATTGACAAGTGTTATAATAATCTTAGTTATTATCAAATCCAAGCAGGAATAGATTTAATGACTAAAGCTCAATATTTACTTCAACAAAAAACTTATAATCTCTAGACCGATGGAAGAAGAATGTTGGCATACAATACTGGAAACACCCAGGAAGATAGAGACAAAGAATTCGTGCAACTATTAAAAATGACAGCTAACATGGAGATTGATGATTTTCCACCACTTATAATAGAAGAAATCAAGAACACGTGAGAGAATTGGAACTCACCAAGACTGTCAATAGATTCATTACATCTAGATAAAATAGAGGAAATGAATCTAGATAATATTCAAGAAAGATAAAGCCAAAAAAGGAAGCCACGTGGGAAAATAACATCCAAGAAAGCAACTTGAGAAAACAAACATTCATGTGTGGACAAAAAAGGAGGCAACTTGAAGAAAACGGCATCCAGATGCAAATAAAAAAGAATGCAACGTGAAAGCAACCATGTCAATGATGAGACATTATCCTTATTAGAAAAACTGTGCGGGATTCAAAGAAAATTAAATAAAATTCAAGAATTATCCTATAAAAGGGAAATGAATGAAGCCTAATAGAAGCATTGAAAAAAGTTTAGAAAATATTTCTTTATCCACTTCTCACTTACCATCCTCTCTATCTTTGTATAAAAAATTGATATATAAAATACAAATTTCATTTTTTAGTTTTTGATACCAATTTCATTATTAGAATGACAATATATAATTTTGCATCCAGATGCCATTTTCTTCAAGTTGCCTCCTTTTTTTGTCCACACTCGAATGTTTGTTTTCTCAAGTTGCTTTCTTGGATGTCATTTTCCCATGTGGCTTCCTTTTTTGGCTTTATCTTTTTTGAATATTATCTAGATTCATTTTCTCTATTTCATCTAGATGTAATGAATCTATTAACAGTCTTGGTGAGTTCCAATTATCCCACGTATTCTTGATTTTTTCTATTATATGTGGTGGAAAATCATCAATCTCTATGTCATCTATCATTTTTAATAGTTGCACGGATTCTTTGTCTCTACCTTCCTAGGTGTTTCCAGTATCGTATGCCAATATTCTTCTTCCATCGGTCCAGAGATTATAAGTTTTTTGTTGAAGTAAATATTGGGCTTTAGTCATTAAATCTATTCCTGCTTGGATTTGATAATAACTAGGATTATTATAACACTTGTCAATATTTTTTGTCAAGTGTCTTTTTTCTTCTCTAGCTGCAGAAAGTTTGGGTCCTCTAATCATGCTTTGAAGAATTCAAATTTGATATGGCTGATAGAATTTTCTTTTTCAGCTATACCAATAAGACTACTAATATCAAAATGAAAATAATAATAAAAATCATCTCCGTATACCATTGTAATAACATAGTTTTGATAAATGCAGAAAAATCTTTTAATAAATGAAAAAAAAATTGAACTGTTATTTCTTTAACAAAACCCCATTCAATATTACTTATATCAAATGGTTCATGGTCAAGTCTAAATTTTATATTAGGGAATTTTTCATTTAAATCATTTGTAAAAACATAGGCTTGTAAAATATATTCTGAAAAAGCTATTTGGATTCTATTTTTCACAATTTTTAGTTGAAAAAGTAACTAAAGAAAATGAAGCTCATGATTTATTACTAAAATCCATTTTATATAGAAATTGGGAAGAATTAGAAATCAGCTATTTAGATATTAAGGAGATAAATAATTTTCTTAATATATTTCCGTATTTTATTAATAAAGGAACAAATAACCCTATTATAAATAAAATGTTTAGGTTATGTTTATATAATAAGGCTAGAAATATTTTACCTGTTGAAATATTTACAAAAATAAATTGAGTTATTTGCAAACAGCAATCTCAATTCGAAACAGCCTTTTCAAAATATTTATTACAAGCCTATGTTTTTACAAATGATTTAAATGAAAAATTCCCTATTGTAAAATTTAGACTTGATCGTGAACCATTTGATATAAGCAGTATTGAATGGGATTTTGTTAAAGAAATAACAGTTCAAAATTTCTCTTTTCATTTATTAAAAGATTTTTCTGCATTTATCAAAACTATATTATTTCGTATGGTATATGAAGATGATTTTTATTATTATTTTCATCTTGACATTAGTAGTCTTGTTGGTATAGCTGGAAAAAGAAAAATTCTATCAACCATATCAAATTTGGATTCTTCAAAAAATGATTGTAGGACCCAAACTTTCTGTAGCTGGAGAAGAAAAATGACACTTGACAAAAAATATTGAAAAGTGTTATAATAATCCTAGTTATTATCAAATCCAAGCATGAATAGATTTAATGACTAAAGTTCAATATTTACTTCAACAAAAAATTTATAATCTTTGGACCAATGGAAGAAGAATATTGGCATACAATACTAGAAACACCCAGGAAGATAGAGACAAAGAATCCTTGCAACTATTAAAAATAATAGCTGACATGGTGATTGATGATTTTCTGCCACATACAATAGAAGAAATCAAGAACACATGGGAGAATTGGAACTCACCAAGACTGTCAATAGATTCATTACATCTAGATGAAATAGAGGAAATGAATCTAGATAATATTCAAGAAAGATAAAGCCAAAAAAGGAAGCCACGTGGAAAAATGACATCCAAGAAAGCAACTTGAGAAAACAAACATTCAAGTCTGGACAAAAAAGGAGACAACTTGAAGAAAACGGCATTCAGATGCAAACAAAAAAGAATGTAACGTGGAAGCAACCATGATGTGACAAGACAAAAAAGAGAAAGGAATGTGGAAGCAACAATATTAATGATGAGACATTATCCTTATCAGAAAAACTGTGCGTGATTCAAAGAAAATTAAATAGAATTCAAGAATTCTCTTATAAAAGGGGAATGAAGGAAGCCTAATAGAGGCATTGAAAAAAAAAGTTTAGAAAATTTTTCTTTAACCATTTCTCACTTACCATCCTCTCTATCTTTGTAAAAACTTTTTCTTTACTTCTACTTTTGTAATAATATTATATACTGTCTTCCGTATCTACTATATATTTGTAATTGGTAATTTATGATAATATTAGTTTTTCCAAAATTCTATATTTTCATTTTTTAGTTTTTGATATTCATGAAGAATTTTTTTAGAAAATTCTTCTAAATATCTAATGTCACATAATTTAATTTTTGACAATATATAATTAGACTGACAATCCTGATCTTTTTTATCAGTATAGCCACAAAATTCTATTTTTAGAATAAAAGTTAATCCTTTTAAAAGATCTTTGAGAGTTCCAATCTGATTGACTAATTGCCCTTTTTGTTCTTTACCTTTTTCAGATTCTTCTCATCTTCTTAGAAATTGTAGAACATCTCCTTAAAATGTTCCAACAAAATAGTTTAAAAAATTTTCTTTTGACCACATATTGTTGTTGTTATTAACAACAATAGTCATAGATTGTGTCCAATAATCTATAGTTTTTCATAATCTGCTATAGGATTAGGAATATTAGTTAGATCTAAATATATTTTTTATTAAGAAATATTTTTTTATTTAAATAATATATTCTATGTGATACAGGTTAAGTAGAGGCCTAAATTTTAGATTTTATTTTATTTTCGGTTTGATTACCAAAAATTCTAGTTGTATTTTTAACTTTTTCATAATCTTTATAGATAATAGTGTGTCTGGTGGGGATTTTGGTGTTTAATTAAGAGCCGCCATTATTTTAGGCCGAACTCTTCACAATGATGGGCCTCGCGCCCTCACCCACCAGTCCACTTTACCGGATCATCTAAAAGCTTTATGGGCTAATTCTGGTTTTAATCCCTCTGTTATATTGAAATTTAAAATCTAATCTTTTACTTTAATTCAATATAATTTAATTTTTATTTTATTAATTTTATTTGTAGGTTGAATGTGATAACACCTCAGTTGGTTTTTTGCCTTTAAAGCCACTTGTTCAGTAACAAAAGACTTAATTGTTATTAGGTTAAATGTTTAGACTGCCCTATCCCTCCTTTTCTAAAAAATTTTTAAAATCATTATATATAGTAGGGGTGTATCAAATATAACTCTATTAAACTATACAAGATAGTAATTTCTCATATATCCAAATTGAAGGTAAAAGTATTATGAAGGTCCATATATTAAGAGACAGATTTTATTTTACCCTTTTATTAAAAAATAGGTAAATTAGTCTTTGTACGTTAAATCAAAGAGCAAACTGGTCATTCTGTTAAAAATTTCATCTATTTCTTCTATTAAAAATTGACCTTTGTACATAAGCATGAGGTATATATGACATCCACATGTCACTTTCTAGTTATTTTATCAACCACGTTAGTTTTTAACAATATAAATGGATGAAATTTTTAACAGAAAGAACCAATTTACTCTTTAATTTAATATAAAAAGACTAATTTACTAATTTTTTAGTAGAGAGAAAAAAATGCGATCTGACTCTAAGTACATACACCTCCACGATGCTCCCAAATTAAACTATTTTTAAATTGACGAAATTATTGGAATCAAAAGTAAAAGGATTAAATTTAAAAATCCAAAGAGCATAGGAACTGAGGATAAAATTAGACCATATATAAAATTCAAAGAATCTCAAACATCGTCAACGGAAATAGAGCATCTTCTTCCTTGATTGCCAAGAAAAAAAACATGGTCTCATCAACAATATATATACATACAAGTCCCCCAATTGCTCTTTGAAACCAGTACCAGTACTCAGTTGCAAATTTTGACTCAGTTTTGATGTCGTCAAGCACTGAAATCTTCTCTTCCTCACACGAAAAGCTGAAAGCAAAATCCTCAAACATGAGGATTCATAAAAGAAAACTTCATGACCACCAAGTTCAGAACAACAGTCCGATGAAGAAACAGAAAGGTGTAGTAATCGACGAGTTACCAATCTCTAACCCCATTACTGATGTGCTACCCAGCGGTTCATCTAACCCTTTGTTTTGCAGACTTTGCGGTGATCAAAACCCTACTTCGAATATCTTCAACGAGACGCATTGCAGTCATCGGTTCTGCTCCGATTGCATTCGACGTCACATCGTAACGAAATTGAAAGACGAAAACACGATCGCGGTTGGTTGTCCGGAACCCAATTGTGATACCTCGATAACGCCTGAACAATGGGAATCGATATTACCGGGAGAAGTGATTTATAGATGGGATGATGCGTTGCTTTACTCTGTAATATTGCCGGTTCTGGTATTTGAATGCCCTTACGAGGATTGTAAAGCTAAGTTAATAGATGATGTGATGGGAGGGACAGAATGTGAGTGCCCTAATTGTCTGACTATAATTTGTGGCGAATGTAGGGATTTCAAGCATGAAGGTATGGGATGTGAGAAATTTAAGGAATTTGTGAATTGTTGAAGCTTTTGATACGGGGGAATTTGCAGTGAATTTTGCTGGAAAAGACTGATAAAAGTTGAATGATGGTGAGTTTCTTCGTTAAATTATTAAATGATTATATTATATAAGTTAGGAAACTAATAAAATTTAAATATGAAATTAAATTGTATATTTTTATAATGATAAAAAAGTAATTTTATTAATTTAATAGTTTATATTTTTATAACTTTTAAAGATTAATTAAATTTTTATTATTTTAAAAGTTTTACTATTATTAATTTAAAATTTAATAATTTTCTGCATTGATTGAAAAAAGGGGCAAGCAACTCAGTTGATACTTGTTAAACCAGAGATTTGCTTATCTGAATAATGGTAAAGGTGAATAAAGAACAAATGAAACGAAAGGAAATGTTAGGTGTTAGTTTACCAAGGGCATGGGAGGTTGGAGTGGGGAAAAAATTGGCAGGCGTAAAAAAATATATGAATATATGAGAAGTTGAATAATTTACTCAAAATTTTAGGTATTTAAAGATTATTTTTTTACAACTCAGAAATAAACACTCACCAATAACGCATAATTGAGAGTTTAAGATGTTTGAAAGTTATATTCATATATCATTGGTATTGGACACGAGTGTTCAACATTGAGTTGAGTGCAAATATATTCAGATGTGAAGGTGAACTAATGCTCTATTATGCAAAAATGTAATTCTCCTTCCTTTTTTTTAGAATAACTGTCTCTTTTTTTTATTTGAATTGTGCTCGTTATAAGTTTTGATTATATATTTTTTTACATAATATCTAGAATTATTCATAATCTCTTTCCAATCATTAAATAAGAGGATAATTGTGACACCTTATACCCGACCCAGTTGTTGGATCCAAATATAAAAGGCTACATTTCGTTGTCGAAACAACTCACTTTTTCACTTTTATTTTGAAAAGGAAACGTACTGGTAAAATTATTTTATAAAAATTTCGACAACATTTCTGCCTATTTTACGTAAAACCCTGCAAAATAATTTAGATTTTCACAAAATATCCACATTCAAATTATCTCCCAAATCAATCTTAATACTACGATTTCTCAAAACATATAAATAAATTAGATTTTTACGCTTTACTATTTTATCAAAACATTAGTTATAAAATACTAGCTAATAAAACATAATGGAATTATTTAAATTCAGTTTACGACATAATATTATATATAGAAGCCTAGGTACATGCTATTTACATCAACTATAAAGTAAACTCTTCACCAACATTGTTTGAGCTGAACTTCGGTTCTTCAGATGCTGCTGGAATGATCTGACGAATCTAACTACCTGCACACAAAAAAAAAGACAAACCATACGCTGAGCAATTTTTATGCTCAGTGTTGCTAATATCATATAAATCATTACATAAGTATTGGAAACAAATTAATTGATAAAAATAAACTAAAACATGATTAAAAATATCATTAATAACATCACAATAAAAGAAAATTCTAATATTAATAAACTTTAATATTTTGATATTAACAAATCGAATAAAGAAAATAAGCTTTTTAATTAAATTCAAAATCACATAATTAATTTATTTTGCACAATATGGAAATTCAAATAAATTCAAGTTTTGTTTTTGTTTTTCTTTCATTTTAGACCTCGTACTAAAGTTTAAACTCATAACCAGATACATGAATCCACCACCCCGAGTTGTTCGACAACGATGGCTATCAAAGTAGTCCACAACCCTCTGGGAATTGGGACTGCCCACGACCCTCTAGGAACTGAGGCTAACAATAATAACAACTGACTGACTTGGCCTTTTCTAACTCGACCCTCTGAGAATTGGGGAGATCTAAATTCTCTGACATAAAGACTCTATGGCATGCCAACTATATCTGATTTAGTCTAACTTAGTGAAACGGGGTAAAAACTAAATTTCATGATCTATTTCAATTCTATTTTCATATAATTCTCATTTCAATTCTGTTTCATATTCAAATCACATATCGCCTAATGTAAAATAGGCTTCCAATTTGAAACATATTAAATATTTTCTTACTCAATGATCTAAAATCATAATACTCAAATCGAAATCATAACCATGAATTCACTAATTTAGTCTTATGAAAAACATAGAATTCATCTCGAAACATAATTTTATAAATATTAACTAAATTATTCAAGCTCATCCAAAACTCATAAAAATAAGATATTAACACAAACCGAAGTTTTAATCACTTTACT
Organism: Gossypium hirsutum; assembly: GCF_007990345.1. Classification (NCBI taxonomy): domain Eukaryota; kingdom Viridiplantae; phylum Streptophyta; class Magnoliopsida; order Malvales; family Malvaceae; genus Gossypium; species Gossypium hirsutum. Next base: position 12,558,112 of record NC_053443.1, read on the forward strand.
CCTTTTCTTCACCTTTCTCCTTCAAGATGTTCGCTTCGTTGTTAGCGACAATAGGAGCAATTCAATACAAAACAACATCATTTATCCATTCTAAAATTAAAACTAATAAAAATAAACTTAAATATGCATGATTATTCATATTGACAACTTAAGTTTTCTAGTCCGAAATTCGCATATCTTTCGACTCGATTATCCATTTTCAATTTCGTCTTCACCAAAGTACTCACTGCTTCATAAGCTATCATTTAGCACAAATATTACACAAAGTGGTCGATGTTCTCTAGTTCCCCTTTAACATGGCCAAATATACCAAATAATCTTTTTATCTATTTTTGTTTCTTTTTCACACTTCTAAAAGCTAAAACTCGTCTTATAAAAATTTCCTATCCAAAAATATATCTATTTCACTTAAGTTTTTTAAGTTTCTATCAATGTTCTTTAATGATAATTTCCAAAATACTTGGTAAAATAAAAAACTATTGGTATGTATATGTAAAGAAAGCTTCAAAGATTCAAAATCTATAAAAAAAAATTATAGAAAAATCATGCATTAAACTTAAAATTGAAGGAAAATGATGAAAGGGATTTTCTTTTTTTCTTTTCCCACACTTTCGTGAGAAAGATGAGAAATAACTTATATTTCTCTCTTTATATATATATATATATATATATTATAATATTTAATAAATTACTATTATTTTAAATAAAATGTTAAATAATAATTATTTAATGAAAATATCATTTAAAGCCAAACTTTTGATTTTTTTTAAGTAGTAGTAAAATTGCAATTAAATTCTTTCGGTCAAAATAAAATAGGATAATTGCACATTAGTCTCTATAATTTTCTAACTTATTCAATTTAATCCCTTAACTCGATACTGAATTTTTATCTTAACCACGTACTCCTACTAATAATCCTTTGTGTTTTCATTTTTGACAATTTTATCTAAAAACGATCACAATTTCTTATATAACTATTTATTTATAGATCACTTATTCAAGGACTTCTACCATAAATATTATTCTTCTCTTTTTTTTTAAAAAAAAGTAGGGATGTTAAAATAATGCGCTCCAGTGCACTTAAACCTATATCTTCCTATACTAACAATAATACCCATGCCAATCGAACTAAAACTCAATCGATTTATAATTCATTATTTAAATATTCATGTATAATAATTATTTTTTATAAATTTTAATGAAATAAGGTAATACATATTCAAACCTTATGTTCTACCATAAATTATTTATATTAAAATAATTGTATGCATATAAAATTAAATTATAGTTCATTCAAAAAAATTATATAAAAACATTTATTAAAAATTTATATAAAAATTAAATGAAATTTTAGTTCAAATGATCAAATTAAAGGTTTAATTATTATATGAACATTTTGAATTTTTTTATGCGACTGACTTAAAGGAATTAATTATTTACGAAAATGGCCAAAATAAAAATTTATGTATGTAAATGATTTGTTTTCTACAGTGATCGTCGGTGTCGCCTAACATACTGGAGCACCATCCCCTCATCATTAGTCAATCATTGGTTTTTTTTTTACATAATTTTTTTGGGTGCTGCCACTATGTCAAGCGACATTATTATGTATTTTTCAAAATCTTCGTTAAAAATTATGAGTATTCAGGGAAAGAAAAAATAAAAAATATATATTATTTTTGTAAAAATTGAATCATTTACCTATATAAATTTTGATTTGGATATTTTTGTAAAATTCCTTTAGATCAATTGCGTAAAAATGGATTTTTGACATTAGAGGATCGTAGATCGAGATTGAAGTTATGAGTTGAGATAGCAACAGGGCGGGTGAGTGGGTGGATTTTTGCTGGCCTCAATTTCACCCGATATACTATAAATTCCATCCTTGAAAATAAATAGTGTACATGACCCCACTAATTCGATATTCAAAATTTTCATATTTCTAATTCAATTTGTTTTGACAAATTTCATATTTTTATCTAATATAATGCTGTTGTGCATAAAATATATTTTTTATTATTTTTCTATTTAGTTTCACTTATTTACCACTTTCAAACCGTGGGTTAATTAAGAAAGAAGAAGAAATTATAGAAAGAAAAATAAGAAAATTGGTGAGCAGGGTAGAAGTGTTCATAGGCCGGGTCGGGCTCAATCAAAATTTTAAATCCATTTTTTAGGTTTGGGCCTGAAAAATTAGTCTAAAATTTTATCCAAATCCGGCCCGAATAAAAATGTTAAAATTCGAGCCCGACTTGTCCCGTCCGTATTATTACTTTTTTAAATATCATTTTTATATAATTTTTTAAAACATATATAATACATCAAAAATACTAAAAATATTAAAATAAATGTTTCCCAACAAATTGAAAATAAATTAAAAAAAATATGTATACTTAAATAACACAAGATATAAATGCAACTTAATAAGCAAATGCCTCTAAAATAGTAACAAAATTAATAATAAAACAAGAATTATACAACATCCAAACAATAATAATAAAATAATAGCAACATAATAGTGAGATGGTAGCAAAATAGTGAAAAAAATAAGAAAATATCAACAAAACAATTAAAAAAATAACAATTTTATTTTGCATATTCGGGTTAGGTAGGGCTCGAGCCAAAAAGCCTTTACTCGAGGCCCTGCCCGTTTTCTAAATATGCCTTACTTTTTGCCAAAGCCCATTTTTTGGGCCAATATTTTTACCCAAACTCTCCTACTTTTCGGGCGAGCCTTTGGGTCGGGCCATGGGAGTAATAACATAAATGGGATCTAGTATTAATATATTATATATGGGGTAATTTTGTAATTATATTGGATGGTCAGGTTTTCTCTAAATTTTACCCTAACATGATCACTATTAAAAATATATCCACTCGATCCATCCTAAACTTGATCTCAGATTAAGAACATCCAATCCTATCAAGTCGGGTCGGAACTAGCCAAAGATGAGTTTTTTTACCATCCCTAGTTATGATAAATAGAAAAAAAAAGTCTACTATTAGTTTTTATACTATGCATAAGTTGTGAATTTCGTTTCTTTACTTGAATTGATAATTTTTTTTCAATGTACTTTTTGGATTTTGAAATTTAATCATGACTAAAAGGTAACTGATAAATTCGTTAAATTATGTTATTTTTAAAATATTATGCAAAAAGAATATTATTGTCCATTTAATATCATGTCAACTTGTTATTTTTATATGTTACTAACAAAAAAAAAGCCAATTAATGGATTTATTACAATAATAATTTGTATCAAGATTGAAAATTCAAAATCTAAAAACATATTTCTCAAAAAAAATCTAAAAACATATAATTGTTGAGAGATAAAATTTTTAGAATAAGATTAAATTGACACAATATATAAAAGTTGAGGGTTAAAATTGTTATTATATAAAATTTAAAAGATTCCACGTCATCTTCCGGTTAGAGACCAAAAAAAGACAAAATCGAATAGTCAGTTAAGCGACCATTTTGTAACTTTTCATAATTGAGTGACCAAAAAAGGAATTTATGGATAGTTGGGTGACTACCGGTATAGTTTATCCGTACATAAATTATACATAGTATAGGGACTAACCGTAAAATTTAACTAGAAAAAAAATACTCAACCTTTGGTCATTGGACATTGGTCATTGCTTTGCTTTGACTTTTATTTTTATTTTTCTCTCTCCATATACCGGCAGCTATCCTCCGCCACCCTTTGATAAAAGAAAAAGGGCTCAAATAATTTTAACAAAAGGTGGTAAAAAGATAAATAGATGCATGAGCCACCACCACCACCGCCGCCGCCGCCACCATCACAACCACCACCAACTTGTTAAAAACACTCTCCTTCATTCTTTTCTTCCTTCATCATCTTTCCCTTTAGAAACAAAACACTGAATATTTTATGCAACCCCCTTTATTTTTCTTTCTATTTTTACCTGATTATTTTTAGCTTTAAGCCTTTAACCTTAAAAAAAGAACCTGTCTTTCTATCCCTTTGCTCTCATCGGTTTCTCAGTGTCTTTGTGTAAGCTACTACCTTTTTTTTCTTTCTCTTTCTCAGGTACCAAACAGCTGAAAATGAAACAATGGCTATTTATGATTTTATCTTCTTCTGTGTAATGGCTGATGGTTTTTGAAGTTCCTGGGCATGGAATCATCTTCATTTTTTTGCTTTGATGGGTTTAGGCCTTTTGGCTTTCTGGGTTTTCCTTTCCTTTTATTTATTTATTTATTTTTGTGTGTGTGTGTGTGTGTTTTTACTGTCTCTGTTTCCATGGAAGGTGGTAGGTTGGTGGGGTTGACTTATTTTCCACAGAGAGAAAATTGGGATTTTTTTTTCTTAAGGCAGACTTATTAGACTTTCAAATGATGGATGTTTTGGCTTTTGATTAATTTATATTATCTTTTATTTTATACATTAAAAGAAATTACTGCATAGTCACCTTGCTCCCTTATCCGGAGCCTGGTGAACTTTGAGAACTGACTCACTGAGTACACTGAGAAACATTTGCATTGGTTTGTTCATATCGTTCTTTGATTTCATTTATGAGTAGTTTCTCTTTTACCAGAAAATCAACTTTGTTGTTTGTTTATGTAAAGCATTAATGAAATCAAATGTAGCTGATGATGAGAAAATAGTTGATTAATATCTGGGAATTTCACTGGCAATTCCAGTTTTCCTTGAAGTTCTTTGTCTAAATTACTTGCATTGATTCATATTTCTTATGACCTTCCTTTTTTATTTTGACCCTTTTTCTCCTTTAGCTGTATATAAATATGATTGTTGATATTTGTTTATTTATGTTGTTGTTTTCCTATTGTGTTATTCTTTAATCCACTTCTAAGTTCTAACTAGCTCATTTTTGGTAATCTTAGGAGCACATATATAAGGATTAATGCAAAGGACGACCGATTAAACCGTTGTTCATTGAATAAAACGGGTTGCGAACATGGTGAGCTTACGGAGACGGAAGCTTCTTGGACTCTGCTCTGGTAAACTTTTAATTGAGATGTGCTTTATATTGCATAATCAATATGCTTCTGTTGATAGCAATGAATATGAACTTTCACTATGTATTGTGTATTTAGGGTCGGTTTGTTTGAGCGAATTAGAAATACTTTTAATCAAACAAGTTTAGTGACCTTTTGTAGGGAAGAGTTCGTTTCTCAGTCCACTTTCTAGATTCTTTTGTAACGGAAATCCACCGGAAAGTTCGAGTCAAAATGCAAAATCAATCAGTGTGCATCCCATGCCCTCAGATCCCGTCAACCATATTCATGGGGTAAGAATGCATCACAGTTTCACCGTTTACTTTGACCTCTTGGTTGCATTTATGCAAGTTTGTTGTTTACTATTTCTTTTACCATTTCGTATGAACTTATCACTTGCAGAGATTCTGTTATCGTTCTTCCCTCGGTTAGGGATGCTTTTGCCTCACTTATGTCATCTTATTGTACACTTTGACATATTTATGAACATATTTTAGTGTTCATGGTTGGTACATGCTACTTGTTTGGACCCCCTTTATCTGATCTCGATGAGAACCATTGAATACGAAGGTTTATGTCTTCATCTGTAATGCCAATGGTAATGATTGTATCCTTGTTCTATGTATGCTATGTCTGTGATCATGAGATTCCTCGGCTCCTCTGCCGATTTGGAGGAACGATAAGGAATGTTTGGTCATTCCATTGCATCCTGGGGTACCCCCAGTTGTTGATTAAAATTGTATTTTAAGTGCCTCCGTATATAGCATACTGGAAATGTACTTTGTATCAGTATCATGATAGGTAAAATACTGAATGGCACGTACTATTCAATTTCCATTTCCATTTCTATTACACAGTTCTGTATTATAACTATTCGGTGCTGATTACCAGAAAAGCATTGTTAAGGTTCACTCTGGATCACCAAATGTTTCTGGTTCATCAAAAGAGCCTCATTATCAACCTTTTTCAGGTTTGTCTCTTAAGAAACTTCCGGTTTTGCATATTTTTTAAATCAATCAAGCTGGAAAACTTTTACATTGTTTACGGCCTTTTTTTTTTTTCTATGTTATCCTTAGTAAGATAGAAAATGAACCCAAATATAGCGCCTTTCTTTCAGGTACTCTGCCTTTTGATGCATGTACAAAATACATAAATTAGGTCATTTTCATGAAATAGAGATATTGTATACTAGAAGGAACTTAGGCATGACGGACCTTAGGCCATTTATGTTGGTTTTATGCTGTGGTCGTTTACTTCCTCTTTGGTAGTGCATCTGTTATTGCAATGGCTTTTAGTTTATGTTCCCCCAGGTTATGCTAAAACTCTCTGAAAGCTTTTTCCCTCGTGCCCTTTACTCTCTTGTATGGTAGTACAAAGTTATTGCACAATTCATTCATCAAAAATTCATAGTTTTGAACCCATTAGTTCAAGCACTGCAGTAAGGTAAATTACTGACCGAGAATGATTTTGCGAAATGATGTTATGGAAATGGTTTTATCTTCAGATACTTAAAGGCACAAAACCTGGACTGTTTTAACTATTAGAATCCTGTTGGTGTGGTTGACGTAAATACATAAGCAATTCGAGGAAGATATAGTATTTGACCCATGTTTGTAGGTTAGAATGAAGAGGAAAATAATGTGTCGCTGTCCCGGTTCACACCATGTTGCTTCTAGATAAAGCATGTCAGTACTCATCAGCATCAAGACTTGATGCTTCAAGCCATTTTAGCTTCTACATTTTGACTGATGCCAATGTACGATTTTATTGTTTATAGGGCAAACGATTAAGCGGAGGAAAAGGCATAGGAGGAAGCATGTTCAAAACCAAGAACCGTGTCTCATGAGGGGTGTATACTTCAAAAATATGAAATGGCAGGCTGCAATAAAAGTTGACAAGAAGCAGATTCACTTAGGGACTGTTGGTTCGCAAGAAGAAGCTGCTCGTTTATATGATAGGTGATAATAAGTTAGGCTTTTTATGTTGTTCGTAATGATTGTTAATGAATTTCTTCAAAAATGTTCATATAAGTCTATGATAAATACATACGGGATGGTACGTATGAAAAATCTATAAAGGTATATGTGTTCCTAGCCTCTTGTAAAGGATTCGGAACTCATTGGTTGATATTTTTAATCTGTAGAGCTGCATTCATGTGCGGAAGGGAACCGAACTTTGAGCTTCCTGAGGAGGAAAAGCAAGAGCTTAGTAGATTCAAGTGGGATGAGTTCTTGGCATACACTCGTCGTTCGATTACCAACAAAAGTAAACCCTTTCTTCACGGTTTTAAACCTTATTATCTTGACTTTTTATGATCTAATCAAACACTTAAACGTGTTTATTTTATAATTGAATATGATATTACAGAATACAAGCAAAGACTCGGGGTCGAACCCCAGAAGAGATCCGAACCTGTAATAGAGAACAGCGACCTGGACAGCAAACGAGGAGCCGATAGCTCCTCGGCTTCTGAAGAGGTAGGGCCAGATACTTAAGCTTCATGAAGAAAAAAAAGATGAATGGTTTGTGAGGCTGAATAATCTGAGTTTTTAAGGTAATTTAATTGAATCCTAGTTGAAAGGTGTCCATTTTTTAGTGCATTGAAGGCATCTATTAGAGCCAATCAATATATATATATAGATCTCATTATCTATAGTGCTTTAGCCCTTGTAATAAGTGGTAAAAAATATTATGTCAAGATTGATGAAAGCCATGCAAATGCTAAGATTTGCTTTAATTTTAGTTTTTTAAACCCCCAAAGCAGAACCTAGACATTGAAACTTGTTTTGATGTCATTTTCTGCGGTCCCTTTTTACTGCAAAAGATGCTTGAATGCTCCAACATGCCTTAAAATTCTAATGGACTTAAACAGTCTGTTCTTTTATCTAATTATATTTATGATTTCATCTTCACATGAACTCCAGATATATTTACAAAAACTTTTATACACGAAGCTCTAAACCAATCCCAAAATCTTATAAATCAAATCCAAAATTCCCAAATCAAATAAACAAAGTTAACCAAAACATAACTATGCAGACTAAATAAATAAACTTAATATTCAATTAAGCTATAACAAAATAATTTTTATGCCTAAAATTATGTAAAATGTTATCCACATTTGGATTATGTTTGAATTTTAAAGTCATTGGAATTTTTGTACTTAAATACTACTGAGGTTCAAATCATAAAATAGATGATAACACCTTTGATTAAAAATAAAACAATGCAACTGAATTTTGCAAGATTCATCCAGGATTTCAATTTTTTTAATATTTTTTTTATATATCTTGGAATAATTTCACCAATTGGTACCTCTAGATAAAATCAATATTCAAATATGTCAAATTTTATGCCATATGCAGATCATCGGTCTATTAAACACAAATGAAAACCTAACCATTGGAATAGTGATAAATGCTTGTCAAATGCTTAATATGATATGAGTAAAATCTTTTTCCATCTCTACCCTTTACTAATATTTTATTGATAAAAATTAATAGGGTAAATTACACCATTAGTCATTAAACTATGGATAAATTTTTATTTTAGTCACTTAACTAAAAAAGTTATAACTTGGTCATTGAACTATTCAAAAGTTTTCATTTAAATCACTAGGCTATTAAAACCGATGTTATATGGCTTTCTTTGTTTGCACTGTCTGAACCAATCAAAAGCTCTCTATCCCCATCCCTTCTACAGTTCAGTTTTTTTTTCATGAAACAACTTTTAATGTTACAAATCTACGAACCAAAATCCAAACAGCTTTTTTCTTCGATCTCCAACAATGATAGTCAGATCGACTTGGATCTAAAGTATGTTCTTCTACTTGTCGGTAGGTGTTATTCCACTGTACCAATCGTCGAATCGTCACTTGGAGCTTTCTGGCGAAACTTTAAAAAAAAAAACTTAACAACCTAATGACTCAAATAAAAACTTTTGAATAATTTAGTGACTTAAATAAAAACTTTCGAATAGTTCAATGACCAAATTGTAACTTTTTTAGTTAAGCGACCGAAACAAAAACTTACTTATAGTCTAGTGACTAATGATGTAGTTTACCCTTCATTTTAATAGAACAAAGACTAAATTGATCTATTTAATAATGTAGGAACTAATTTGACCTAGTCTCTATAATAGAGGGACTTAACAGCTACTTTCGCCCAAAAAAAACTTAACAAAAACTCTGGGTTTTGGCCTTTGGGCCTTTCCTTGCAAGTATAACAACATGTCGGGACCCGACCCAACATAACTCTCTAGCCTAAGTCCCTGTCCACAGTATGTCTCTAGTTCGTTGAACCCAGAAAAAGGTTTCCGAACTGAAACTATGGCATCCCCAAACCAACAAGGAGACTCCCCATCACCATCATCATCAACCTCCGTGGACTGGCGGCGTCGGATATTGATCCCGACGGTCCTTGCAGGTCTTTTGTCTTTTGCCCTCTCTCTCACACTTTTAGTACTGTTTGTTCATTGAAACACCAGGATTCATGAATGTCAGGCGTGGTTCTCTTTATTTTTAAACAGGGGTTGCCGGTGGAGGCGTTGGGTTGGTGTCAAAGCATCGGAAAGTGTACGGCCTCGCTAATATTTCAGCTACTTACGCCACTAATTTCGCTATTGTCACCGGCTGCTATTGTGGTATTCTTTCTTTATTTACTATTAATTTCAGTATTTGTTAAACCCAAATTCCCCCCCCCCAATCGTAAATTAGTTAAGAAAATGTTGAATTGTGTGCAATTTTAAGAGCAATCGAAAAGGTACTTAAATGAATTCCTGCTCCTAATTTTATGCCATTGGTTGTGATGGTAGATCATATTTTCTTTAGCTGCCTTCGTTTGTACTCGTATATAAATGCAAGTCATGATAAAGTTTTGCTTTGATCTTTCGAAATAAACGAGTTGCTTGTAATGAATTCGCTTTGCACGGAATATATTTCCGTGACATAGTCGTTAACGGGAGTGATGTTGGTGGAAAAATTTAAGTAAATTGTGGGACTAGCTTTCTTGACTTGGATAACTATTTGGTTGTTTGACACCACGGATTGGTGAGTTCGGAAGGAAATGAACGAGGGTAGAATGTCGTATTAGTTTTATTAGGGAGTTTATTCGTTTTTCGTCTTGTCGGTCATAAGAATCGGGAAAGCATTCTCTTTCTCATAACATAATCTGGTACCATACTCGTGGTCATGTTTGAGTTAGCATCATAGTGTTTAATGCAGACTCCTCCATTCGAGATTTAGCCTATAGCAGAGATACAGAAAGAAAACTACTCTCTCGTTTTTCGGTTTTGATTTGTAGTAGTATTATTGGATAAAAATATGTTACTTTGAGGTCGATATGACTTTGCTTATACGAAAATTATAGTTTAGTATTAGTAGATCAACCTAGGTTGATGATGTCGTGTATTCCGCATTGGGAAATGCATTAAACTTGTAACAGGCCTCGAATGCTATTAACAGTAAATCGGGATGTTGCTTCCTTGAACCTTTTTCTTCTCCTTAATTCGTGCAGGAGCACGGGAGTTTGTAACAGCTACTCGTAAAACCGGACCTGATGATCTACTGAATTCTGCAATAGCTGGATTTGGTACCGGTGCTATACTGGGTCGTCTTCAAGGTAAATTTCATCAGTCCCTCTCGCTTTCTCTCCATGTGCTTGTGTGATTCTGTGCCAGTGCTATTTTTAAAAGGGTTTTTTTTTTTCCTGTGGCATTTTAGGTGGTCAATTCGGTGCTTATCGCTATTCACTCATCTTTGCTGTTGTTGGGACAGCAGTCGATTTTGCTGCACTTAAGTTAAGACCTAAATTACATGATTTCAGTGAATCTATGTTTGACAAGAGCAGTTCGTTGAAATTGCCCGAATGGTCTCCTATACAAGTGCTAGATGAAGAAGCACTTGCTGCAAAACGAGCTCGAGAAGAAAAACTGTATGGACAAAGAAAAGCTCTAAACAAAGAAGAATCGTGAAAGCGGGCTATGATTCGTGTATTTTTGTCTTTAGTTTCTTACATATGATTATTGGCAATAATGTTTTTCTGATGGTGCTAGTTCAGCTGCTTGGCAGCTTGCTTTCAGAATATTGTAATAACATTCTTTGTTAACATTAGCGATAATTTCAGATTCCGAACATCTTTCAATGATTCCTCAAATTCTACAATATTTGATATATCTGAGCATTTCTAACAGGTCTCTTGATTCTTGAGCATCTCTAGGTCTTTCTTATTATTGGTTTGTAATGCTTCCTCCGAGGGCTCTAATCTGTTTGGACTTAGAGCCAATAATTGGGCCTTGAGGAAAGCTAAATCCATCACGTCCATTTGCTTGAAATTGGGCCTTGATGCTCGCATTAGATTTAATGTATCGTTTTTGTTTGTGTTGAAAAAAATCTACTAAAGAGAATTAGGAGACACATGTTAATTAGGTTTTAAAACGACATCATTGATTCAATTCCTTCCTCCACTATTGATGTCGCTATTGACTTTGGTTGGAAAATATATAAATGGGAAAATATGGATGATTACAGTGCATTTGAAAAACCGGTGCAACTATTTAGTTGGAAAATAAATAAAGGGGAATACATGGGTAATTAAGAAATTTACTTCAATTTCCAGATCGGAGGAGGAAACGAATGAGATAGTGGGGCAAGACGGCAGCGGAAGCATATTGGAGGCTAGATCCAGCATTTTTTTATGTTATTTAATATGGGTTTTTTTATGGAGATTTAAGGGATTAATTTAAAATTTTTGTAATTTTTAGAGGGACTAAAAGAATAATTTTTCCTTTTTTTGCTGGTCCAATCAGCACTTTGTTAAAGGTTTAACAGTTAAGTGACCATTTTGGTCAATTTTTCTAATGATGGTGACGAATTTGACAAAAAAAAAATAGAACCATTAAAATAGGAACAACACTATTTTAGGGTGACCTCCAGTGTAGTTTACTTTTTTTATTTAGAACATTTTTAAATAATTACTATTGTAATAAGTTATATTTATTTATTAAAAATGTTTTAAAATTAATTTAATACTATTGGCATAAGTGACAAATTTTATATTTATACCAATAGTAAATACCAATTAAAATATAAAAATAACAAAAATATTTTTACCGGTGGAAATCATTACTAAATCTGTCACTATATATAGTAATTATGTGACCTTATCACCCATAAGGAATTGCTTGTTGGAATACTAAATAACAAAACAATTTTTATTAACGGAATCATCGTCGGTATAGTCTAAAAGGCATATACCAACAAATTTTGTTCGTTACTAAAATGTTATACCGAAGCATTCCCTATAGCAACAATTTAAGTTTTGCCGAGGTATACTATTTGTTTCCTTATAGCAACAACAGAATCACTGCTTTCCCATTTTCCTTTCCTAATTTGGCCTAAACTCAACAATGTTTCCCCTACATGCATTACATGCATTTCATTGATGCAATATTGTGGAATCATAACTAATTCATGCACATTGAACTAGAATGGCGAATACTCATAAACCTATGCGACCTTACAACATCCTTAGCTTTTCAAGGGTTGAGTGCAAAAACTCACCTGATATTTCTTCGCCTTGTTCGCTTAGCTTTTCGGACGCTGAAGCTTTATTTCTCCTAGCAGCTAAGTAAAACAACCAATTCATGGTTTAAGCTTAGTAATTTTGGTTTAAAAACTTAATTTTCCATAAACATGCAGAATCTTTAAAATGGGTTATGGAAGTCCTTAACTTTGGTTCCTAAATCTTATGTATTCTAAAGGACTTAGAATCTTACTAGCTTACCGGATCCTTTATTTTCCCGACCCAAAATTCATGATCACCACTCCATGCAAAGCTTCCCGTAATCATCCCGTCTTCGGAGCAACAAAGAAGATGAATAAAGAGAAGAAAATGAAACATAATTGAGATGAATCCTCTCCTGGAAATCACATCTCGGCTATTTATAGCCCTTTTCTCTCGGTCTTCAACCGTTTAGGAGCCCTCCATTAAAAATCATTATGTCTCCCTGTAAGAGACAAGCTAGTTCTAACCCAAACGAACTAGACTTGGTTCTCAACCCTGTCCAAAAAATAAATAGACTAAATTCTTAAATTTAAAAGTACATAGACCAAATTTCAAATTTAAAAAAGTATAAATGGTTTTAAAAATTAAATATAAATTTGTTAATTAATAAAAAAATATTTAAAAGTAATATTGTAACATGAAATAGATAAAAAAATTTATAATTTACATAAATAAAGGAAATGTTATTTGTATCCCATTTATTAAAAATTTTGATTAATTCATAGTTTAATTAAAGTAAATATGAAAAGAAATTAAAAAAATCATATATAGATTCATTCAATTAGATCAATGATTGTACAATTAACGTCATAACTCATTCAATTACATTAGTATTAGAGAAATATACAATTGCTCAATACTCTTCAAATTGGTTCTACACCATAATGGAAATATATTTGTATACAGACCCAATTCAATTGGTTCAATGTCATAAGCATTCAATTAAGTTTATAATTAGAGGAATGCACAATTGATAAATACTCTTAAATTGATAAAATATTTAGAATTAAACATTGGTGGTCCTAAGTTTTGATACATTTCACTATATGGTATTGAATTCTAAACATATATATTCAATGTTGTGTTTACATTGACCAGTTTAATTGGATCAATGGTTGTATGAATAATTATACAATTCATTCAATTGGATCATTGGTTATACGGTTAATGTCACAATTTATTCGATTGCAGTAGTAATTAGAAGAATGTACAATTGATCAGTACTTTTAAAAATACATATGCACTAAAATGTCATTACCTTCACAATTAGATCAATAGTTGTATAATGAATGTCATAACTCATTGAATTACATTTGTAATTAGATTAATATACGATTGGTCAATACTCTTCAAGTTACTAGACTACAATGTTAATACATTCGTATATAGATTCGATTCATTTGGTTCAATGTCATAATCATTCAATTACATTAATAGTTAAAGGAATATTGCATAGTTGATAAATACTCTTAAATTGATAAAAAAATTTAAAATTAAACCTCGGTAGCTTTGATACATTTCACTATAGGATATTGAATTCCAAAAGTTGTAGTCAAGGACAAAATTGAGTGAATTTAAAAATTAAACAAGTTCAAAACCAATTAAGAATCATAATATAAATATATAAGTAGAGAAACACTAAATCATAAACTTTTAAATTGAAATTACTCCAAAATAATAATAAAAAGCGTGAAAGGTTTGACCTTTATTTTTATATTTAATATATATTAAATACTTTTATTTACATTTTCCAAAATTTTATTATACTTTTCTCAAAAATCCAATATGGCAGTCTGACATTTAATTCCAATAATTAATTATTTTTGGATTAAAAAAATCCCATCTTAAACATTACCCTTTTTTTCCTCTGATATTGTTTGATTTATGTTAAACAATGCCAATAATTGTGCAACTTATCACTAACCAATAAAGTGCCACCAAATTTACATTACTATATTTTTGCCGACAATTTTCCTAAGTCATTAACCCTTCTATCAAATCAGTGGGCAAGGACTTGCCTACTTCTAATCGAAACGCACATGACATGATTCATTTTTTGTGATAAAATTTAGATATTTCCCTTTTCTTTTCTTTTTCCATCCAATTCTAATAACAATTTACGCTTAAATAATTATTTAAAATTTAGGGCACTTTTTATAAAAATAATATTAATTACAAAAACAAATATAGAAACAAATTAAGTATAAAAATGAGGTATTTACTGTAATAGTTTTTGATATCGTTTGACACATTGGCGGCACCAATAATTTTTTTTTAAAAAATTCGAGAGATCAATAAAAAAAACTAAAAAAGTTTTGAAAAAATTTGTGCTGCCGCTTAACACGTTAACGGAAAAAAGTTCTAATAGGAAGAGAAAAAAGAGAAGCTAAAAAAGTGAACGAAAAACTAGTTTATGGTTCCAACACCAAACAATAGAATTTTCCCAACATTTAATGTCTTACGGGTCTTTCCATACATTTAATGCTTTAATACATTTTTCCTACATTTGATGATTTTTCTCTATATTTAATCCTTAAAACAATAGGTTTTTTTTTTCTATTTAATTAAGGGTGTTGCTTGACACATTGGTGCACTAATTATTATTATTTTTAATTTTTTTCCTTGTCATATTTATTTTTAAAAGAAATTCGTTGGTACCGTCATATGTGAGGGGACACCCAAAATTATTGTAGTAAATATTTTATTTTCGTAGTTAATTTGTTTTTACTTTATTTTATAATCACTTTATTTTTAATATCATTTTTATAAAAAAAACCCATATTTAAATATTTGAATTTGCTAGTAATTGATTTAAGGAATCATAACATCACAGGGAAAATGACACACGCCCAATAATCAAAGACCTTTCATCTAAAACAAATTAGAATAAACAATAAAAGTATATTTAATTTATGTTTGTAGTATACTTTTTTCACATTATAATGCGTTTCTTGAGATATATTAAAAAGGTGGTTTCTAACTTTATTTTTTTTTCACATTATAACGCGTTTATTGAAAGAAAGTTAGAAATCATTTTTTTTTCCATTAAAAAATGGGTTGAATTTTATTTTTGGCAAAATAATATTATAATTGTTTTCTGATAATTAAAAAAATATAAAATTACTTGAGATTAAAATCAAATTATTATACTTATAATATAATATTTTGTGATTTGATGAAGAATTATGTTGATATTAAATTTGATAAATGTTGGAATGTTAAGATTAGAGTATGATTGGCAAATTTAGAAAGGATGATATTTTGTCTTCAAGCTTTTATTACAGAAGGTAGGAAGAAAAAATCGTTTACGATGGTTGGCTACAAGTCGCAGTCAAAGGTTGCAGTTATAGAAGGAATAAAACAAATTAATGTTACATGAGATAAACAAAAAAGATTGTAGATAAATAATGATGATATGAATCTAAACTGATTATTGTGTGAAACCATTTTTGGTTCCCACTATATTTGTTTACATGTTATTATCTAATTTTTGAATCACGTTGATGTTATCACAAAAATTATTTTAACGCATTTTTAAGAATGTAATGTTCTTTTATAAAATTACCTTTTAAATAAAAAATAATATTAATGAATATTAATATTTTTCAATTATTTTTACATTAATAAATATTTAAATTATTCCAAAAGTTATGAATTTTTTACATGTGGATCAAATTCGATGCATGAATATGTTAAAGATTGTGAAAATGTACAAATGTACTTATAAATTAAATTATATTAGTATATTGTGTATATAGCTTAAAATAATAAACCACTTGAACCATTTCTAATGTTAACAAAAATATGTTTCTAATGTTATATAATTTTTATATATAATAAACCACGTAAACACATAAAACCAGTTGTGTATAAATTATTTTTCAACGCTTTAAAAAAATTTGAAGTTATAAAAAAATATTGATTTATAATCAAATTCTAGGTTTATCAATAACTATTTTTTTTTAATTTCAAGGTTTTCACATATTATATGATTAGCTTGAGTTTGAATATACTGTCTATGACCGGGTCGAAAACCCGTCTAAAAAGTGAGAGGATTTTGGTAAAAATATAGGCCTAAAAAATGAGTTTAGGTAAAAAATAAGGTGCATTTAGAAAATAGGTTGGGTCTCGATAAAGCTTTTCGGCTCGGTCCTGGCCTGACTTGAATTTGCAAAAAAGAAAGAAACTGCTGTTTTCTCACTGTTTTGTTGTCATTTCACTATTATATTGCTATTATTTTATTGTTATTGTTAATTTTATTTCTATTTTAGAGGTATTTACTTGCTAAATTGTACGTTAGTTAAATATAAAGATTTTTTAAAAATTTATTTTCAATTTGTTAGGAAATATTTATTTGAATGTTTCTAGTGTTTTTGATGCATTATATATATATTTACAATATAAAAAAATTTAATATAGGCTGAATCAGACTTGAGTTTTAGCGTTTTTACTTGGGTCAAGCTTGGGTAAAATTTTAGGCCTATTTTTCGAGACAAACCTATCAAATAGGCTTAAAACTTTGTCAAGACCCGACCTGACCCGACCCATGAACAAATTTAAATTTAAATAATCATTGTACCAAAAAATATACATTTAAAAAGTTTGTCAAAGTTTTCATTATTGAAAGCTTAAAGTTGGAGCTATGTTTTTTTCTACAAAAAATGATCAAAAAGCAATTAATTGAAGTCGTAAAGATCGGGAAACAAAAGAATAGGTAGTAGCTACTTTTTTTAGATGAATAAGTTAATACGTTAAATTCAAATAAAAGAATGAGTAATTTTTTCAGTTTCCATCTACACGGGAAAATAATATAGAAAAGTAATTCCCGATAAAATATTTATGTTACCAGGAAGCTAAACTAATTTTTTCGTACAAAAAGTTGGAATCCTTAGAAAATGAGATTTTTTTTATCATACATTTAAATGATGTCATTTTTAAAAAATGTAAAAAATGAAAAAACCTCAAAACCTTATAATTTCATTCAAAACTCATTTACGTAAATAACAGTCGCATGAATAAATATCAAACACCAATTACCAAAAAGAATTAAAACTCTAAATTTTATCATAAAAAAGTTATGGATAAATGTCAAATATAAATATTTTTTTAATACAATATTAGAATAGAGGATAGGACAATACGATTTAAATTCGTGTTAAACAGATATCTGACAATAACTTTAACTATCACTTCAGTCAAATAAAAAAAATATAAATCTTTTGGACCATTAATATTCGATGCACTAACAACATATAATTTTATACATAATTAATGAATCATCTAATGTCACATGATTAGTAATAGAGGCAACGTTAGAGAAGGCAGGCAAAGGCCTTAGCCTTCTCTAAAATATACATTAGTCTTTAGTTTTTTTTTTTCATAAATTACTAAATTGAATTTAATGCTAAAATTATATTTTAACTCTTTAAAACTTAAATTTTAGTTTTGACCTAAAAAATAAAAATTTATATTTTAGTCTTATAAATATTATAAATACTTATTTTAATACAATAATAAAATTATATTTTATTTCTCTAAAACAATTTATAATTCAAATCCACCTTTTCAAAAAATATTTTTAACTTCATTTCTTATTAGGAATAAAATTTAATGAATTTAATTTTGACATTTATGATGTAACACGATTTTATATATTGGTGGCGTATTATAGTATCAAATATTAACTCAAAATAGTATGAACATTAAATATTAATTGTTATAGAGAATCTATACTTTTATTATTTAAGTGTTTAACTAAGTTAGTGTCACTTTCAACTGAGTCATCAACTCAGTTGTTAAATTATGGAAATGACATTTCGTAATTAAAGTATGTTATATTATTCGAAGATATTCTTGTATTTTTCATTTAAAAAAACAGTAAAAATATGCGTATGATAAAATTTAAACTCAAACAAATTATATTAATAAAACCTTTACTTTACCACTTAATTATTTTTTTTATATTCTTATACATTTTAATTTTGTACTCAAAAAGAAACAAAGCTTATGTGGCACTGCTTATATGCTACAATCTGGTGCACTAATATGAAAACAAATGTAGTTAATAGGTTTCATTAAAAAAAATCTTGTAAGTTACCATAAAAGACAGATTTACATATGGAAACAAAAAGATTTAGTTAAAAGTAATCAAATATTAAAATATTTTTTTAAAAATAAAAGATAAAAAATTTAAAAAATTCAGCCCAAGATAATAAAAGATAAAAAAACGAATTTTTATGTAAATTGTGACATTGACCCAATTGAATTGGGTCTATATACGAATGCATTAACATTGTAGTTTCATATTTTTTTTGAATAATCCCATCCTAACTTATAAATAGGAGGATAATTTATTTCAGCACACTTGAACCCACGTCTTCCTACATTGACAACAATATCTATGATAATTGAATTAAGACTCTGATATGCTATTTTTAAATATAAATTATTGTGTTTTATATTTGTGATTTTGAAAAAATTTTTAATAATTTATAATTTCCTTCATTTTTATAGGTTTATTGATATTTTCTTTTAATATTTTAATATTCTAGCTTTAAAAATGGTCAGTGGGACCGTGGGTTCAGATTGATAATCCAAGGATTAATCGGGACCATTAATTTGGAAGGGAATATCAACGTGGCGGACATCGGAAACATCACGACCAAACCCAAGAGAGGGACCCTTCTAAACAGAGCCGGGTTGAAGAAAATAAAGGTAATGAACTTGACAAAACCGGAAAAGGCAAGGGCAAAATCCCGTAATAAGAAGAAAATCCAAGGGTAAAAGTAGGAAGTTCACAATATTTAAATGACAAAGAAAGGAAGAGAAAAAAATAATTAAAAATAAAAAAATAAAAGCCAGCAACAGAGAAATCAAACCAGAAATCCAAAAGAACCCTTCTCGTCTCTTTCGCTCGCTCTATCTCTAAATTTCTTTGGTGGATTTCTCTTGGCGTGGCGGTGTTGTTGTTGTTGGTGTTCTCTTTGTGAACAATCTCGTCTTCACAGATTCATTATCTTATCGATCTGCATCTAACTTGTAAGTCATTTATCTCTCAATCTGAAACCCTAAAATATCAATTCTGCCCTTCGATCTTTCTTAGATCCATAATTTATCTCATCCAGTTTTAATTATACAAATTTGATGATATATTGGGAACGTTCTCTTTACGATTACTTTTTTTAAAAAAAATATTTGTGTTGTTTTATTGATTTATGTATTGCATGTAGGCAGTTATTGATTAGATATTGGATTGAGGATTTTTTTTTTGAGATTTGTTTAGGTGGCTTTGGTTTTTTTTTTTGATCTGCTAATTGGTCGAGGCTTATTTTGGTGATTAGTGTTTTCTTTCTTTCTTTTTTTTTCTGGAAATTAGGGGTTCAGATTATGGAAGTCTGAAATAGGAATTTCTAGTATTTGGTTTGCGTTTTATCAAAATAGTGTAAGGTTTTGGTTGTGGTTTTTTTATAAATCGATTGGGATTTTGGGGGGTTTAGGTAAATATTTTGGTAAATTCAATTGAGGTTTCAGTGACTCTGTTTCTAGAGTATAATAGTAATCATATCTTTATGTAGTTATTTATTTGTTTCGAGGGTTCAGAAAATCATGAGTGACGAGGGAGAAAAGACCTGCCCCCTTTGCGCGGAAGAGATGGATTTGACCGATCAGCAACTCAAGCCCTGCAGATGTGGCTATGAGGTTTGAATTATATTAATTTTTTTTTCATATCAAAAGTTTCCTACAATTGTTTGCCCATTCTAGATATGAGAGAAAGAAGTACAAAGAGATAAAATAAAGTGACAGTACGGAAAAAGGAGTGTTAATTTGTGTTGTAGGCCTTATTTCTATTGATCTTTGAAGCAGATATGTGTTTGGTGTTGGCATCACATAATGGATATGGCTGAGAAGGATGATACAGAGGGGAGGTGTCCAGCATGTCGTAGTGCTTATGATAAAGAAAGGATAGTAGGGACGGCTGCTAAATGTGAGAGGTTGTCAAGCTTCCAATGCTTCTTATTCTCATTAAACATATTGCAATATTTACCTGCCGTCGTCTCATGTATATAGTTGTTTCAATAAGCAGAATGGTTGCTGAAATTAATATGGAAAGAAAAATGAAGTCACACAAGGCAAAGGCTAAGTCATCTGAAGGAAGGAAGCAACTGAGTAGTGTGCGAGTTATTCAAAGGAATCTTGTTTACATAGTTGGGTTGCCACTTAATCTGGCAGATGAAGATGTACTCCATTCTCATTGTGTATATCTGAAAGCTTACTATAATACTGGTATCTTTACCTAATGATTTATCTCTTTTGTGCAGCTTCTCCAACGTAGAGATTATTTTGGACAATATGGGAAAGTTCTAAAAGTATCTATGTCTCGGACTGCAGCCGGTGTCATTCAGCAATTTCCAAACAATACATGTAGTGTGTAAGTGCGGAATCAAATTTGTTTGGTCTTAAATCTTCCAGTCATTAAGACTTGTTTTATGTATTGGATCTTTAATAGAAGCATATTATATCATGTAGAGGAAAGTTCATCTTACTATTTTGAAGGTTCTTTTGGGTCTTTTTCTGTTCCTCTGTAATGTAGCGTTTTCATTTCTCAACTACATTTGTTCACCTCATGAACAGATATATTACGTACTCAAAAGAGGAGGAAGCGGTTCGGTGTATCCAGTCTGTACATGGGTTTGTCTTGGATGGTAGACCATTAAAGTATGAGAATGTGTTTGTGGTGTTATTTCATTTGTTAGTGGTTGGATGATACATGGTCTTGGTTAACATATCTAATAGTTGAAATATTCATTTCAGGGCATGCTTTGGTACAACAAAGTATTGTCATGCATGGCTGAGAAATGTGGTATGTTTAGAAGTAATTTTTGTTTAATTTATTTTGTGAATTGAAGAGTTAATTTTTTATGTTATTGCTGCTAAAATTAATATAAAAATTAGTTATGAGAAACAACACACTAATTGAGACTGCAAAATTGTGCAAAATCAGGTAATATAATTATAAAAAACATTGTCCCGTGTAGATTGATGTCAAATATCTGCTAACTTTTGAAATTATATTAACTCTAAGCCCATCTAGCAACCAAAAATTAAATAACAAGCTTAAAACAAATAGAAAATTATCAATGATAAAAGTTGTAGGTTGTACCAATTTCACTGATCTATCATGATCAGTGGTTGTTTAACAAATACTGCATAAATTATCCATGCATATTCTTAATTCCAACAATTTATGACATTTTACTTGAGGGCAATAATTGTATTCTCTTCAAATTTGCTGAGTCCTAATTCATTTAATTAATGGCCAAAATAGTTAGAAGGAATTAGTTACAGAAAAATATTGAACATATTGGAATTAAAAATTAAAAAGAAAACATAGTGTCATGATAAAGGATCCCAATCCATGGACACTATAGAAAATAAATTTAGATCATAACGATGATAAAATTAATATTGAAGTCAATAACCATCATATCTAGAATAGAAGGGCTAAATATGAAAAGGTTGTGAAATGCCAGATTTGAAATTACCAAATGGCAAGAAAAATGATGAAAAATTAGAAGTAAAACATGACATTTATTATTGTAATAGAAAAATAATTGAGAAGTTGTTTTGGGGGTTTCAGCCTTGCAGCAATCCTGATTGTCTATATTTGCATGAGATTGGTTCTCAAGAGGATAGTTTCACAAAAGATGAAATAATATCAGCATACACAAGGTATATTCATTTGGCTGTTTTCTCTACTTCATCTTCTTTCTTTACTTCTAGTGAGATTGCATGCAACTTTGTTTTTGGAACCTCCATTTGTTTGCAATGTTGGTCTGCTGTATCATTTGATAATGCTTCCAAAGTATCTGTCTTTCTATTGGTGCTTCCTGGATCGTCACCGTTTCTTTTTGCAAGTACCAGCTATCAAAAAGGTTTTTCCTTCAATAAAATGGGTTTTCTATTGTAGTCTTTCACTTTCCAAATAGGAGTTCCAAAAAAAAAGAAAGGATTTGTTTGCTCTTTTTTTTGAGTTTTTTATTGCAACATTTCATGTCTAAGCATGTGTTCTAGGTTCTCCCTTAATTTTGAGTGATGTCATTCTTGCATGATTTATTAACTTAGGTTTTTAAAGAAGTAAGCTTCAACGAATAACTGGTTCAAAATCTTGTATGATTTGTAAGCTTACTTAGTTTTTAAAGTAGGGTTCAACAAATAACTGGTGCAACAAACAATATGCAACGGCGTCCTGGAAATATGCTACCTCCGCCGGCAGATGATTATTGCCCCAACAGTTCTGCATCTGCAGCAAAACTGATTACTAAAAGTTCTCCAAATGTAAGTTCATGTTGTTTACTCCCAAACAAGAATTCCTAGGGTAATATTAGATGCGGAATTTACGAAAATAGTGAAATTCTACTCTGCTTGCAAGCACACCTTCGCCAAACTTCTTAATAGCTTGTTTGTTTTTAACTTGAGTCATTGCAAATGAATTTGTCAAATAGTATCACAGATCGGATGAGGTGGCAATGGTCTAAGCACCACGCATTCTTGATTTTGGCTCACGCACCTAACTTGGTTGTAAACTTATATATTGCACAGAATACAATAGTGACTGTTCCTAAAAGTTCTCCCCCAAATGGAAGCTCTGGTAGATCTATTGCTCTTCCCGCTGGGGCTTCATGGTATGTCCTTTGATTTGTTCTCTGACAAACTTTAATGTTAATTTCTGGTACTAAAAATTCTGCATCATTCTGCCAGGGGAATGCGAACTTTAAACCAACCACAACCGGTCAGTTTAGCATGTACAAATGGACCTCCTAAGCAGAATTCTGACACAGTCAGCAGCACATTACCATTTTCATCTGCTGTAACAAACACCAATCTAGCTTGTTCGTTACATACTGATGTTATAAAGAAGCCATCTGAGGAGATTCATCCTATGCATACAAAGGGTAAACCTGATTTGTTAAAACCTTTGAAACAGAGTGCTGGTTTAGATTGTCGAATTGCCACACTAGAGAAACCTACTTTACCTGAACGAGTAACTGCTTCCAAATCATTGAGCAACCAGTTATCTTGTACAGCAGCAGCCAATCATGATGACCAGGGCACTAATATACCATCAACTATTACAAGCACCACTTTTGGTAATGGTGGGCAGACTCTTATTTCCTCTGGTGAGAAAGCGGTGATAATTTCCAATACTGACGGGGACACACAGAGGTTGTGCTCTGATATGTCGACATTGACCTTGGAAGGGAACGTCTTGAATGGACATTCTGATGAAGTTAGACCGAGCAGTTCCTCTTCTGAACATGGATGTAGCAGTTCACCCAGTAATCAGGGGTTACGACAATCTCATATTGATTACTATCGAGAACCATTAAATACAGCAGCTGCTGGGAGTTCTGTGACATCTCCCAATGGGGTGTGCGTCTCAAAAGAGCAGTCTGTTTGGAAGACTGATGCACGTATTCAAGCTGAGAAAAATACAAGTTCTGAAGTAGAGGAAGACGTATTGTCTTTTGATAATCAAAGACTCAAGGATCCAGAAGTCATTACTCGTTCAAGTTATGTGCCAAATTCACCAATTTCGCTCCATTTATCAAATCATTCTAGGTCCCATTCTTTGCAACATAATGAAGCTTTTGGTGCCGTTAATTTGAATGCTGATACTCTCTTGGTAGATGATAAAGCAGGTGACAATTCATGTCTTCAGGGAGCTAATGTTTCTTCTTTGTCTAATGGATACCTTGACAAGTACATAAGCAGTAGTATTGGTTCTGATATTACAATAGAAGGTCCCCCTTTGCTTTCAAATGAAGAGAAAGGGAAGCAGCTAGGAAGAATCCTTGCCAATTCTCAGAGCAACGATGCTAATGATACTGGAGAGAGCAACATAATTTCAAACATATTGTCACTAGATTTTGATACATGGGATGAGTCCTTGACTTCTCCTCAGAACTTGGCAAAATTGTTGGGAGACAATGACAAGCAGGCCAATCCTCTCAAACTATCTAGTTCGTGGAAAGCACCAAATCACAATCAATCCAGATTCTCATTTGCCAGACAGGAGGATTCTAAATATCGTCTCGCTGATGTTGAGTCCCCTTTTAATATTTATGGGCAAATGCCACAGAACCATCCTTCTGGCCAAGATTTTACAGACAACAGGGATTCCTATCTAAGCAAATTTGGAGTTTCTAATGGTTTATATTCCTGTAACTTTGAGGAATCTGACAATTTTTCTAGTAGTCCTTCAGTTTTTTCCAATAAGCTTTCTGGTAAGTGCCATGGAATTTACTCTGCTCCTGCTATCTTATGTTAGTTCAGTGCTAATTTTCTTATTGAACTTTATTCGTGCTTTCTGAATATTGACTTCAGTGGCATCTGTTTTTCTTTTTATTTATAAATTTCAATCATGCAACAACGATGCTCATAACATGTTCTGCAACATCATTAACAGATTAAATTATAAGTAGGTTTTTAAAATTGTACGTGATGCACCATCTTTGCCCAAAATTTATTTATTTTATCTGACTTCAATGTGCTAGTGACTTGTTTTTATTTCTTTTATGTTTACACTGAGCATTGTTTCTTCATGTCATTTCGTTTAGTTTCATATGCAAGTGCGTGTTTAGATCTTACTGATAAATTATGCAATGTTTAGCAGCTTCAAGAGCTCAAATTCCAGTCCCTCCTGGATTCTCTGTTCCTAGCAGGGCGCCACCTCCAGGCTTTTCTTCAATTGAGAGAGTAAACCATGCTTTTGACGCCACATCAGGTAATTGTATTTTTTTGGGTTTTGATTTTGGGAGTTTGTTGCCTGCAAAATTAATGTTGACTGCCTTTTGGTATAGGTAATCATTTGATGGACTCTTCATCCCTATTAAGAAATTCTTATCAGGCTCCTCAAAGTGGCGGTATTGGTGGCCCTGGGGATATAGAGTTTATAGATCCCGCAATTTTGGCAGTTGGTAAGGGTAGAATTCAGAGAGGTCTCAACAATTCAGGCTTAGACATGAGATCAAATTTTCTTCAACAGTTAGGTCCATATGAAAACGAGGCCAGATTCCAACTATTGATGCAGAGATCGCTTTCTCCTCATCAGAACTTAAGATATGATGTTGGGGATAGCTTTTCATCTCTGAATGACTCTTATGGAATTCCTTCTAGGCTAATGGATCAATCACAAGTTAACAATATGTCCGCATTTGCACAGTTGAATCTCCAACAGTCGAGAAATACACATAACATGTCAAATGGACATTGGGACGGATGGAACGAGGTCCAGGGTGGTAATGGCCTTGGTGTGGCAGAGCTCTTAAGAAATGAAAGACTGGGATTTAATAAGTTCTATTCCGGGTATGAAGATTCAAAGTATAGGATGGCTGCATCAGGGGATCTATATAACAGAACATTTGGATTGTGATAGTTGTTGGAACCATGTTTGTTGCTTCTTTGCCAATATTATTGCATTATGCTAAGAAGTAGAATGAATGCTTTTGCGCAATCTTGGTTGGCACGTTGTTGAGGATGGGCATGTTGACTTGTAACTGGTCTCGTTGGCATTGGGCTTGGCACCCCCTCAACCGTGATAGCTTGCCCTAAAAGGATAGGCGGTGTGTGTGGAACGAGCATGAGCTGGTAAATAAGGAAATATTTTAGTAATATTAGTTCTATACTGTGCCTGCTTAATTGTGTGTGGAGCTGCTCGTTTGGGCGGAAAAGCTGGTGGAACCTATCAAAATACAAGGGGTAGGCTTTGGAGGTTCGAGTTTGGGTAAAAAAATGCCGCTGAAATGGTTACAGCTATAATTTAAAATGTACATTTTACTCTGCATTGCGTGTGTTTAGGGGATTTGGGATTATAGGGGAATATGAAAACATTTTTCTTTCTTTAATTTATTTCTTGTATTTCTGTCTGCTACCCATTTGTCTTTGTGCATTTTCCCCGTATCATATAATTAAGTTATTATTTATTGCTTTTTTTTAAATCAACCTTATTTGTTGACTCTTTTTCTTTATTTAATGATAATTATTTTTTTAATAATAAAATATCTTGCTATTCAAACTCAAGTTATACAAACCCTAGGCAGCATTATTGATGGAAAAAAAGATTAGTGGAGGTTATTGAACAAAAAAATCGATTAAAAAGTGGCAGGTGAGCTTTCAATTCTTCAACGGTAGTAGTTAAAAAAGAAGCATTTTGGTGCGTCCAATGTGCTTAATTCTGAGAGTATTAATCACAAAGTGTTATTACACATTGCGGAATAGTCGCAAGTTAAATTTATAGAACATAATTTGAATTTAATCAAATTAATCGATTTAATTGAATTATTTCAGTAATCGATCTAATTGAGTTATTTCAGTCAGCCATCAAAGCTAATTTGATCGGGATTGGTTAAAGTTTTTTGAATTTTTAGTTAATGATTAATTCGGTTCAAAATTAAATAATTAACCGATTACTTAAAATTATTATTTTTAGTTAACGATTAATTCAGTTCAAAATCAAATAATTAACCGATTACTTAAAATTATTAATAATAAAATATTATAGGCCAAATATATTAAATAAGCCCAATATATTGTATAAGCCTAAAATATAAAAATTAAAGAATGAACTTAAAACTAATTTGATTTATATAAATTGTTATAATGGGCTTAAAATCATAATATATTTATATATACTCCTAAACTAAAAAAAAAATAAAAGAAAGAAGCCTTAATTTTTTTTCCCTTTCTCTCTCAAACTCAAAACAAAGTCTAGGTAGAGATGGTAATTTTTCGGATAATAAAAATACTATCCGTTACGGATGCGTATTTAACCCCATGAATAATGGATAGTAAAAACAAAGTCTAGGTAGAGATGACAATTTTTCGAATAGTAAAAATATTATTTGATGCGGATGCAGATTTAACCCCTTGAATATCTCAATTATTTGAATCTACATTCAATATTCGAATAAAAGGTACGGATATTCGACTGTGAAATCCACCTTCAAATCCGTCAAAGGGTCACAAAATGTTCAATTTTTGGATTCTAGGCTCAAACATTGCCCTTTTACAAATTTAATCACCAAAACTAACATGTATAAAAAATAATATAAATATTTTTTAAAGTTAAAAATAATATTAATTATAAATATAATAATTATAAATATGTTTAATTTTTTTTATAAAAAATATATCTTTTTTAATATTTTATTCAATTATTCATTCATTTTTTATCCCTAAACTTAACTAAATAATGATATAAAAATCAAATTTTTAGATTTGTAATTACTCCTTTTATTATTTGATCAACTCAATTAATTGAATTATTTTAAAAAAAATTAATATTTATATAATTAAAATCAATATTATAATATGAAATTATTTTATAATGTGACATAATTAAATTCAGTACATATTATATTATAAACAAATAGTATACATAACATACACATTTAAGGACATAAAATACATCAATAGTTATATAAGTAAATTATGAATGTATAAATTAATTATTATACAATTATGATATTACAATGTGCATTCTTTTATTAATGATATGCGACCTAAACCTTAAAACATGTCACTATGGCTGAGAATGAAAACCGAACATCAACCCAAACCAAAACCAAAGTATTGGGATGGTTTATAGAATGCAAGTAAGAGTGTTCAAATTTCGGTTAAAACCAAATTAACATACCTAACCGATCTAATTCAGTTAACCGGTCTAATTTGGTGAAAGGCCGGTGAATGATTTTTTGGAAGTTCGATTATTGGTTAATTCGGTTCGAAATCGAATAATTAACCGAATTAACTGAACTTAATAATTAATAATACAAATTATATGTAGTTTTAATTCGGTTAATTCAGTCAAATGAATATTACCAATTTGTTTATTTTGATATGTTTTAACCAAAAAATAAAAACATATAAATTTCGGTTAATTTGTATTTAAAAACTTTATTTTAACATGTTTTGTACATTTCAATTTTATTATACACACTTTATTACCTCAATAATTCTAAATATTAATAATGTTATTGATTAAGTTGGTGTCATAAGTTAATCCTATATCAACTCAAGATTGGTGACAGTACCGTGATAAATAGTTATAGTGTAGTTAATGTTTTTAATATGTACTTACGTGTTTAAATTTGTGTTACTTACAATTTAATCTATTTTTTTCCATTATAATATCGTGCATATTTCACGTTTTAATTAATTAGTTTTAAACCATACATTTAATTATTTGTTGTATGCTACTTTTAAAAACATCTTTGTGTTCTAAATACGTAGTTTCCACTCGAGGTGTTCATGGGCCAAGTCTATATTATTAACACACTTTATGCTAGCACAAGCTCGGTCTGACTTAAATATGAACCTAAAATTTTGTTTAAACTCGTACATATTTGTAAATGGTTAATCAAACTCATTTTAGACCCGTCCATATTATTTTTTAAAATTTTTAAAAAAAATATATTTATATTATTTTTAATTTTTAATTTAATAATTTAATATATTTTTATTTATTAAAATTTTATATATAGAGTCACCTCAATAATTTTTAATATTTATATCATAGTAGTAGTATTATATATTACTATAGATTTAATTTTTAAGTGCTCTAAATTACATAATATATAAAAATAACATAACATTAACTTAAAAATAGGTTGGGCTAGGTCGGAGTCAAGCTTAATTTTTTACCCAAGCTCATTTTTACTCAAAACTCTTCAAAATTTCGGATGAATAATTCGACTCATGAACCTGCCTAATTTCCATATACATGATAGAATTTCTAATTTCTATATAAAGGTTTAGTTTTTGATTTGTTATATAGATTTTGATATTTTTGAATGTTTGGCTATTTCTAAGTACTTTTTTTTTATATATAATTCCACACTGAAAAAATATTAATATTGACACAACATTAAAACATAAATAACAGATAATAAATAGAATATAAAATCTTTTATATGAATAAAAAAGTATTCTGAATAGAGGTCTGGAATGGGAATCATTTCCTGTTCATGGATTGGTGTTGATCTCATCTCACCACCCCTCTAATACTGCAATTATTACCATAAAAAAGACGGGAAATTTTCATTTTGTACATATTACAAATAAAGGGAGGGATAACCCAACAAAGGACTTAACTATTGTTCCCTTTCCCTTATACCGTTTTACTGTAAAGACAGACATTAGCATACTTTTTGAGTTGACCTTGCAGGATTTACAAAGTTGAAAGGAAAAGGAAGAGAAGCCTCATCTTCAACAAGATTCACAGAAATTCAAGAAAAAAACAATTCCTAGATTGACTGTAAAGTGGATTAACAATGAATTCATTCATGCCTGAAAAGGATACATCAATGCAAGCCTTCCATTCCAAAATTGATTATTTCATTGTGCCCTGCATTTTTTGCCATTGCAACACAAGTTCCAGTAACTATTTACTACAAAAACCAAATGGTTAGACTACTATTATCCTGTAAACTTAAACCAAGTGTGTTTTGAATATTTTAGCAGATTGTTTTCCGCGAGAATTTGCATACGTGAAATCATAAAAAAAAGGAGCTTCATCGCTGGAACCATGCCAGATAATATATTCAGAATATTGAACGGATTAACTAAAGTTTGTGGGAACGAACCTTGATAGTGAATTGCGTTTATCTCAGGTCCCATCACTTCTTTTCCATCATCACTTAGCAATGAAATACCTGATGAAGTAATGTGAAAAGGAAAAGCTAGAGGGGGAGATATGGGAGATTTTGCCACCTTTATAAACCTCTCACCTGCAATAGAAATAAATTGTTCAAAGTGCGATCGCAAACAGGTAGATGAGATTTAGCTCTTTCTAAAAACTGGAAATCGGGTTTTACTTTCAGGAAAGTTTCTCCAATAAAAGCAACATTAGATACATACACATAGTTCATTGCTTTTATTTCAAAACAAAGAAGGGAAGACCGAAAATAAGCAACTGAATCTTTAAATAAACATGAGATCGATGCAATATTTACATTTCTTCGATATTGCACAAACCATCTAACAAAAGCATCCCATTCTAACATGCAGAAGAAAAACACGTCACTAAAGGAGGATCCAGCAACAATGTATTGTAGCAACCTGATTTAGCTTCAAGCACTAAACGAGTGGTTACAGCATGGGCCCATTGAATCCCCAGAGCAGCAACAAGATGAGAATCATATTGCATGGGAGTCTCTATAGCTCCATCCCTACTCTGAACTGCACAAGTTATATTCTATTGTGAGAATACGTCTGGAAAATATTTTACAATCAGAGTATGCGACTTTACCTTGGAAACAATACCGAGAGGCATCGTCGTGGTTTCGAGATCTTACTTGGTTCGTCACTACAACTGGAATTCGTGAAAATTCAGCTAGCGACCTACATTTATTTCAAATAAGCAACATATATAAGTCGAACTAAAGAGATGATTAACTCAAGCAATAACAACAAATTAGAGGGTTTGAGTTTTTTCTTTTACTTAATGAAGGAGATATGCCAACTCAATGTTTGTTGTCTACGAGCACCCTGCTCATGTTCCCTGTATCAAATAAAACCGTCATTTCTTGCATAAAAGAAAAACAAATTCTGCAAATTTTCCTATTAATGATGAAGAGAGTTAGTGATAAACATCATGACAACTCATTTATCCGAATCAAAGCTTACCCTGAAACAAGTGCAGCCATGCTATCAATCACTAGCATCTTCACTTGGTTTTGGAGGAGTGAAACTTTGATTTGTTCCAAACTGAGTAATAAGTAACATACCAAAGAATTTTAATAATGTTAGTTGAGTATCGTTAAATTAGCACATTAAGGTAATAACACGAAGTAATAAGAGTCGCTGAGAAATCTCATTCAGTAACAAACCTTTGTGTAAATTCTGCAAGTGATGTTGGCCTCAAAACAAGGATCCTGCCAGCCATCTGCAATACAAATGAATATGCCATTCTTTTCGTTCTTAGCTAATATTATAACGAAAAGAAACTTGGAAAATCGAGAAAGATATGATTCCGCATACCTCTTGCGCCATCTCTTTCATCTGAAATATTTCAGGAAAACTTCTCAATCCAATTTCTAACAATCTGGAAAGGGGCAGATTTATAACTTAAAAAGTTCGATATTTTCCTCCTGAAAGAAAAGGGTGCAAAGAAACTAGAAACCCGAAACAGAGACGGGTATTGAATAAAAGCCGATTTAGCTACCTTCTTGAACTGAATTTAGATTCAACATCAATATATATCACTCGACCATCCAAGCCTCCATAATTTGTAGGCAATGAAGCCAATAGCGAAAGCTTCAAGCAAAACTGGAATTTAACCAAACAAAATATGAAAAAAATTATTAACTACTTATTTCCCTGATTCAATTATAGTTTACAAATAAAAAGCAAAGGATTCTTCAAAGTTATAATTTTTAAGAGACTTCTAAAATCCATTAATTAAAGTAAATGAAAATTTTCAAACTTTTTACTTGGGTTTTGCCAATTCCAGCTGGACCAACTAATTCAGTTAAAACCCCAAAAGGAATTCCCCCACATAAAGCTGCATCCAGTCCTTTCAAGCCTGTTGGAAAATGGCCTCCCAAGTGCTCGTTTTGAAACCTTTGTTCCATTAAAGAAAGTGCCTGGGTATCAATCCAAATCCCTAAATCTGTTAGAAATTAAAAAGAAAAAAAAACCCCAATTAATTGAGGAAAAAAATCACTTACAGTTTGATATGGTGGAGCAACGATCTCACTGATCTGCGATAATGCTGATCTTACTTCCGTTAATCCCACATCTAACAACTCCATTAACTCAAATTCCGTTAAAGATAAAGCGTCCTTCAAAAAAAAGTTTTACTACAAAATATCACTGAATTTGAAGAGCTTAAAACAAAAATAAAAGAAGAAAAGGAAGAAGAAAAAACCTTGGCAGTAGAAACATTACGGGCGGAGAACACATTGGCGATGGATTTGGGAAGTGGGATTTCGCTGATCAGCTTGTTCGCCATTACCCTTTCTGCTGATATTTCCCGCCAATTATGGTCTGCTACTAACCGTTATTGCTTTTATTTGGGCTTTATTTTTGTGAGTCGGCCCATTATTTTTGGTCAGAGACCGTTGTTTGGGCCCATTGCCAGTGAAGTGAAATCCTTGAAACCCAAAATGGTTATTTTGGATAGCCTTTATAATAGGCCCAATTTGCCCGGGCCCAAAATCACAAATAAATAAATCAAATAAAAAATTAAAAGTCCAAATGTCCAGATTACAAACCAAAATAAATTAAGCTCAAACCCGATTACAAAATCCAAATATCCACTAAACCCAATTAATCTAGCCCAAACACTAAACCCAATTAGCCTAAACCTAAGCCCAATACCCTGGCCCAACACCATAACACACGGCATCAAGAAACCCTAGCAACAACCCCCCTCCCAGCGCCGCAGCAGCCTCACAACACATCACCTTCGGCTCTCCCCTCGCACGTGCTGGCCTCCTCACACACACCGCCACATCAGTGCCCTGTACCTACAATGTCACAAACAAACAACAGAAGGCCAAGAAACAGAAAAAGGACACAACAAAAAGCAGAAATGAGCAAAAAATAGCAGCAAATAAAAAAGGAAAAATATGTATTTTGTTGTAATTTTGGCAATATAAGGCCAGATATCAGAAATTGTAAAGGGGGCACGAACATTATAAAAAAAAATCAGAAAGCAATAAAAAATCAAAAAGTTCAAAGAGGTGATTTTCTTCATTTTCTTCCTTTTATTTTTTGGATTCTTTGTTTTCTTCTTTAGCACCAAACGAAAATAAAAGAGGAGGAGAAAGGAGGTTCTTACCTTCGCGAAGTCGCGTCGTCGGAGCCCTGTTGATTTCGTCCGAAATGGAGTTGAATGGGGTTCGGGTTGTGCAGCGGCGGAGAGAAAAGGAGATCTTTTTATGTTTGTTTTAAAATCGTTTAGGGGTTAAATTTTTTAGGGTTTGTGGTGACTTTCATAGGGGGTTGAAACGGCACCGTTTAGTGCCCGTTTCAGTGGCTCTAAAACGGTGCCATATTGGCACTGACCCGATGACCCGGCCCGAGCACGACCAGATCCGCGCGCTTTGGTCTCGGAGGGAATATTTGCGCCATTAATCCTCCTGATTTATTTCATTGTTTTAATCCAGTTTTCCTTTATTTTCTAAATTTGCCCCGCATTTTTGATGTTGTCCCAGTTTGGCCCATATTGCTGTGATGAGTTTTGAGGGATAGGGAATATTTCCCATTTAGTCCCCTGTGAAATGCGCACGCTTCATTTGGCCCTTCAACTTTATTTTACTTTCGTTTTTTTCCTGATTATGTTTTAAATTCAATTTAATCCCTACTTACCCAATGAAATTATTTAAGCTTTATTGATCTATTTTCCTATAATTTTTATTGAATTCTAAATATTAAATATTGTTTTTCATAGTTTTTCTTATATACATATTACTTTGTTTAAACCATTTATTTTATATGTTATTTTAAAATTAGTTATTGTTGATTTCTTTTATTTAAAATTTCTGTTATATATATTATATTAAACTTATATATGATTACTTTAACTTGCTTTTTAGATTATTTACATCAAGTTGTTTTGTATATTATTTTATTTTAAGTTATTTTATATATTATTTATTCTAAAATTAACCTATACTATTTGCATTAAAATTGATTTATATTAACTATTTAAAACATGTTTACATACTGTTTATTTAGTTTTATCATTTATTTTAATTGTTCTGCATGTCTGTTTTTAAACTTTTATTTTATTATATACTTAGTTTATTTCAACTCTTTTTATACATATATTATTATTTATATTAAGTTTTTCATCCCATATGTATTACTTATTTAAATTAATATATGTATATTATGTATTTGATTTTCTTTTTATATGATATTTATTTAAAATTTTTTGGATACTATTATTTTATGTTGTATTTATTTTTTAACCATATTTTTAATTTATTTCAAATTTTCATATGTATATTATTTATTTTAAATTCATTAATTATAATTTCTCTTTTTTCATAATTATTAAGTTATTTTAAAAACTTGTACAATTTCATGTGTTAATTTGTTTGGTGCTTTGATTGACCTTTAATTCATTAGCCTTTGAATGTTAGCATAATATACGATGTGAGGGTATTACTCTTATGTGCATTGCATTAATTATTTGTGTTGATTGATTATTTGTGTTCATTAGTGTATATTTTGGCTTACGAATTATTATTTCGAATTGTACATTGAAATTCCATCGCGCTTTATTCGCTCAAAAAGTCGTGTTTAATATGGTTTAAGTATCAAAACCAATTCATTCAAAAACTTTCGAGATAACGCAAAGTTCGGTATTTGGAATCTTCGAAAGAATTGAGCTCTAACGTATTGGGTTCCAATTTTTCTCGTCAAATCTAAATAATCGAGAACATCCCTTTTAATTAAAACACAAATAAAAAGCTCATTCTCGGGAATTCGACACGTTGTGTCCTAACGCATTGGATATCATATGTTGTTTTCTCGAGACGAGGATTTTTCTAATAAATGAAAATAAAGGCGATATTCGATATTTAGGAATTTTGTGAAATCGAGCCCTAACTTACTGGGCTTTGATTTTCTCATTTGACCCAAATAATCAAATATCCTTCTCAAAAGGCATAGGTTTTAAAAGTCAAGAGGTAAACTTAATTTTGAGGATTTAAAATGTTGCACTCTAATTTACTGAGTGTGACAATTTATTTCTTTGAAATAAGTGAGCCTCATCATCCAATTTATTTCATTCAAATTTTCTTTTCAAAGGATCGTATTTTAAAATCATTTCAAATTCTTGACACTAAGACGTGGGTGTGCTGACCCTTCCTCGTACGTAACCGACTCCCGAACCTATTTTCTCAAAATTCGTAGACCTAAAATCGTTTTCAAGGTGATCCGATCACACCTCATTAAAGATCGGTGGCGACTCCTATTTTATTTTCGAAGTCGATCCCCGTTTTTTTAATATAATTAAAAATGGTTTTGACAGCCTTAATCCACAAATTGGTATTTAAATTATAACATTTTTCTCATTTTGATATTTTTTTGTGGGTACCTAAATAATTTTTCTCAAGTTGGTACATTCATTTAAGTCCATTAAAAAAGGATTAACCCACAAATTAGTACTTATACATTTTTTTTCAAATTGATATCTCCATTAGTTCAATTGTTAATCAAACTGTTAAGTCTATTTAAAAAAAAAGATAATCAATTGAAAATTGGCATGTGTAAAAAAGACAAATTATATATATATTTTTCTTTCTTCAAAACCAAATTGATGGTCAAACTGTTTAGG
Organism: Gossypium hirsutum; assembly: GCF_007990345.1. Lineage (NCBI taxonomy): Eukaryota > Viridiplantae > Streptophyta > Magnoliopsida > Malvales > Malvaceae > Gossypium > Gossypium hirsutum. Next base: position 12,594,008 of record NC_053443.1, read on the forward strand.
CCATAGTTCCCGGTTTAATCAGTTCGTTTGATTCTATCAAATAAATTATTAAAAATTTATAAAAATTAAAAATTAAAATAATTGAGAAATTCATTCGGTCCATAGGTCAATCGGTTCAAACCTTATTTTTATATTAGTACCCTGGTTGATTCTCGATTCAACCGATCGATTTGGTCTGTCCAATTTTGAAAATAGTGGTTTTGATCGATGGAATAACGTTTTTAATCCTGTCAGGTTGAGCAATCATGCGGTAAAGTTCAAAAACAGAATTAACCACTAACATCTCGACCTCGAGAGGATAAATTTTGAGCATTGTTGGTATTACTAGACATTAAAAAAAAAGAAGAAAGAAAAAAAAGAGAACGACAAAATAGAAAAAAAATAAAGAGAGAGAAATAAAAGAATTAAAAAAAAGTATATTTTAAGTTAATATGACGTGGTAGTTTATTATTTGGTTGAAAACATATATAGCATTTTAGTGTAAAATGAGTAATAAAAGAATGATTTATGTACCATTTGTGACAGAAAAAAAGCATAAGCTTGGGAAAAAGAGTATAGTTTAGGTACTAATTTATGGCCTAAATTAAAAAAAAAACTTAGCGGTTTGACTAAGGGAAATATCAACTTGAGAAAAAAGTAGTTTTGATGCCATTTACAATGAAAAAAAGTTTAAATACTAAGATAAAAAAAACAAATAATTTAAATACCAATTTATAGATTAAACCATTTAGATAAGTATAACTTATGCAACTCTTTCCCCTATCCTCAAGTAACATTATAAAAACAACTCTTTAATCCATCAGTTTCATGGATTAATTTTTTATTTTTTATTTTTGAAATTTTCAAATTGTTTATTATAATTTAATTTTTGTTATGAATATCTTATTAAGTGGATGTCCATCATGATTAAGATAAAGTTTTAACGTACTTTAAATTCTAATAGTTATTAGAATTAGATTTCTAGTTCTTTTCTACTTCTTATGCCTATAAATAGAGACTCTGATGAAGCATTGTAATCACCCCTTTTGATCAATAAAGTACATTCTCTATTGCTTTCATATTTTCTTTGTTCTTTATTCTCTCCATCTCTTTTTATTTTATAACACGTTATCAGCACGGTGATTCTCTATTTTTTTAAAATCTTTCAAAGTCGTCCCACAAATCAAATTCCTTTTCACCTTAAACTTTCTCCCTTACAACTTCATCTTCAGGATGTTTAAGGATTCAATTTCAGAATGAATTGTGGTTCTTATTCCCGATCTTTGATTTATAATTGTACAAGGATGGGTAAAGAATAGATTTGTCAAGGTGATGACGATAATGTTAAAGATCTTTAGGCATATTTTACTATATTTTGTTTATTATATCATGTTCATTATAATTGGAGACTAATCATGACAACATGAATAGATAGATTCTAATTTAAAATCCATGCATGTTTGCGATGGTGATTATGAAATAAAGAATCTATTGGGACGTTTATAAGTTCATCTTAGTAAATCTATTGCATTCCCCGAAGTGAATGTAAACATAAAGAAAATAAAATATATACTAATGGACCACTAAAAGTGGGAACATGGTAATAAATAGGAGAACAATGAAAGTTCTCAAGATAACTTTTCAAAGGGTAAATATAACTTATGTTATCAATGTGATATGAAAGATTATTGGCCACATATATGGCGTATGCCCAAATATTTTGTTTCTGCTAATATTCTTTGAGGAATGATATGAAAATGTAGTAATGAATTCTATTATTACAGATAGAAAATATTTATCTTATTTGGTACTGAAACAAACAAATATTATTCCAATATTTGATAGTACAAAATTAGTTGAAAGCTCCAGAAGAGCTAATATATCACTATCTAAAAATCACAAAATTTGTGATGGTTAATGCATTACTTTTAAAAGATATTTGTAATGGATCTCATATTGAGATAGTGAGTGAGGAAAATATCATATTTCATATAAATAAAAAAGGGATTGAATTATTAATTTATATTTATTTTATAATATTTGTGATCTTCTTTTGTCATCATCCCCATTAAAGGGTTGAAAGTAAAATATTTGATTATGAAAGATTTACTTATGAGTAATAGAATATGATAATTCTATCTAAAACTTATTATGGTTGGATGCACCTAAAGTTGCTAGTTTTTTAAAAACTGTGAGTATAACTCTACAGTATTCAGAATAAGTTCTCAGTTAAAATTGCGTGGTAAAATATTACTAATGAGAACTTGCAAGAGAGAAAACTTATATATGAAAAGTCATTGGTTATGTACTTGTTGTACACCTGGAAAATAAGACCCACTCTTAAAGTTTGATATTAATAGATTTTTGGGCATTTAAAGATTTTGGCATATTTCCTGAAGCGAATACTGCATATAATTATTTGAAAATTATATTTATTGACTTAGTGGCATATAGACTTCACATTGATTTAGACATTTCTAGTAGTAAATGTCACAACTTATATGTGGATACAAATTAAAAGGAATGATAATAAAATTATCAATTTGTTATAATTTAGTACAATTGAAAAACATGTTAAAGTAAACCAGAAGTTTACTAAAACAAATGCATTTACTACCTGGCGTGACCAGTTAGACCATCCTGGATCATATATGATGCGAAAATTAATTGAGAATTCATATGGACATTCAATAAAGAACTAGAAGATTCTTTAATTTAAAAAATTCTCATTTGTTGCTTATTCTCAATGAAAATTGATTCTTAGAAACTCACTAGCTAAATTTGAGACTTAATGTCTTACATTTCTGAAATGAATATGGGCCCATTCATCCACCATGTGGATGGTTTTGATATTATATGATTTTGGTAGATGCATCCACAAAATAATCACATGCGTTATCAAGTCGCAACCTGTCGTTTGCGAGATTTCTTGTTTAAATGATTAATTTCAGATTATGCAATTAAAACAATTCATCTTGCTAATGTTGGTGAGTTTACATCCCAAGTTTTCAATGATTATTGCATGTCAATTGGGATAAAATTTGAACATCCTGTAACTCATGTTCACACACAAAATGATTTAGCTGAATTGTTTATCAAATGCGTCCAACTAATAGCTAAATCATTGCTTATGAGAACAAAACTTTCTATTTCAGCATAAGATTGTATTGATTTACATGTTGTACGCATCAAGCTAATAAATTATAAATACTCCCAATTACAATTGAGTTTTGGTCAAGAACCAAATTTTCCCATCTTACAATTTTTGGATGTGTGGTATATGTTCCAACTGCTCCACCACAACCCACAAAGATGGATCATCATAAGAGATTGAGAATCTATATTTATATAAGTCTCCTTATAATATTTTTGAGCTATTAATTCAATATTTAGTTATGACACGAGTTGTCAGTTTTCCCAACATTAGGGGGAGAGATTAAAAAGCTAGATTAATAAAGTATTTGAAATGAATTATTAATGTCTAAGATCCTCGTACAAAGCAATGTGAACTAGAAGTTCAATAGTTGATTCATTTTACAAATCAACTGCCAGATTCATTAAATCTCACATACCAACTGAAAATGCTTCAATACGAATTGATGTCCTAATAGGGCAAACTGTTAGTGTAAAAGAAAGTAATCCATGCTTGAAGCGTGGAAGACCGGTCGGTTCCAAAGATAAAAATCATTGTAAAAGAAAAGGAGCAAACATTCAAGATGGTCAAATAGTGGAGGCGGGAGTTCCAGAAGGATCCCAAGACATAATTAAGAAGTAGAACTCCATAAGAGATTCAGGTACTTGAAACTGAATTTTAAAATAATGTAAATAAGAGATCTCGATAAGTTATGTCAATTCAAGAAAATGTGGAACCGAATAATAAAAGTGGTCAACAATGATTTTGCATGCAATATTATTATTGAAATAATGAAATAAAATGAGGATATTGAATAAATCTATTGAGAAATATAGATATGAAATAAATTGATCAAAATAAAAAGACGCAACTCAAGTAAAATTAAATTCGTGGAGTTTTTGGACCAATAGTCCAAATATCTAAAGGTATAAAGTCAGTGAGGGTGCAAATGAAGTAGTTTTGCAAAAGCGGAATAAAAATATGAAGTTTTTCGCTAAGTAATGTATTGATTATGAAAAGATATAATATTCTTTTGTGGTGGATGTAATAACCTTTAGATATATTATTAGATTGACAATTCATAAAAGATTTAACTTGCGTCTAGTGGTTGTTGTTACAACCTTTATAAATCACTATATAGTAAAGTTTATATTAAAATCCTTGAATGATTTAGAATGCTAGAAACATGTTGAAATTCTCGAGAATTATTCATTTATATGAATTGAAATAATTGAACATATGTGATAAATTTGACTTAGTCAATAATAGTTGAAAGAGGATTATAAAATGATCCAAAATACATATTTGTATTTTTATAGAAGGATCATGTTTAAAGTTTGCGATAATTATTGTTGAAACTCCTGAAGAGATCAAAATATATTTCCCCAAAATTTTCCCTCACTCATGAGTTCTAAAAGAATGTTAATACAAATGCTTATCAAATACATTCAAATAGTCATTTGAAAAACTAGTATTCAAGATTGAATACGTAGAATATGAGAAAATATGTAATATTTTCATGAGGGGGAGTAAATATGTGTTGTACTCTTTTTCCTGTAACCGAGGTTTTGTCCCATTGGTTTTTCCTGGTAAGGTTTTTAATGAGGCAGTATATTATGCGTATTATAGATTGTGTACTCTTTTTCCTTCATTAGGTTTTTATTCCACAGGGTTTTTCCTAATAAAGTTTTAATGAGGCTCATTATCTACCAATGAACATCCAAGGGGTAGTGTTATGAATATCTTATTAAGTGGATGTCCATCATGATCAAGATAAAGTTTTAATGTACTTTAAATTCTAATAGTTATTATAATTAGATTTCTACTTTTTTTCTACTTCTTATGCATATAAATAGAGACTCTGGTGAAGCATTGTAATCACCCATTTTGATCAATAGAGTACATTCTCTATTGCTTTCATATTTTCTTTGTTCTTTATTCTCTCCATCTCTCTTCATTTTGTAACAATTTTTAATTTTTTTTTATATTAAGCTTGAGTTTTGAAATTTGAACTTATTTTGATAAAATGATATTTATATTATGACTTTTGAATATTATTTTGTAAAATTTTAAAATCTTTCATAAATATATCTAAAAATTTAAATTTAAATGTAAATAAAAAATAAATTTTATATAATATTTTAAAAAAATAATATTGTAAAAATTATTTTACTAATTTAAATATAAAATATTTATTTTTACTTAGTAAAAAACTAAGATTAATTATAAATTGGATAAAAACAAAAGTATAGTTAAATCCAATAATTTATATATAAATAATAATCCAATCACCTTGTTTGGGATTGGGGTTTTCTTACACCCAACTACAGCCTCAATTGCACCAAGTATTTCATTTACCTGGGACGCCTCACTTAAAACCAAAATCCCTTGTTTTTTAAATGGGGACACTCTCCAGTCAAAGCCAAGGAGCTGCCTAAATGGTGGCTCTCCTTGCAATGAAGTTGACAGCACTACTAGTTTAATATAAATTTCTGCACCCTATAAAATAAACTCCTCACCATCCTCTACATTTCACCGAAAAGCATTGTGATTTCATCATCTCCACCTTCCTTATTCTTATTCTTATCTTTATATCTATATTATTGATTTTTTTGGTTCTTAGTTCTGTTGTAAGACTAGGACTCTGCTAGATTTATGTTTTCATTAACATAAACTGTCATTAAAATGTAATGTCTATCTTTTTCTGTTTGGATTTTCAAAGATGATTCATGGGTGTTCAATCTTCTCACATTGTTGTCTCTTTGTATAGGAGCCAAGTTCCCCCAAGGAGAGGCCAAATCAAGGCTCAAATATTTGAGAGCATGGTGAAGGCTATTGCTTCAGCTGCTTCAAAAGCAATGGGGAAAAACAAAGGAGAAGGCGGTGGCAGTGCCTCTACTACCATAACTCCCAAGCAAATGGTGACATCTCTTAGGTTTCTCAAATGAAACCCTTTGAATAGTTATTTGTATGAACCACAAAAATACCCAGACTGTGAAAACCTGTCGTTTTAGATGCAGATCACAGCTTCTTATGTTTTTTTTTTCTTTTGGATAAGGTTAACCCTACACTAACTAATGATTTTTTTTTATCAGTTAAGGTAGGGGTTCACATATTGTATGTCGTCAGTTTTAAGGCGTCTTCCTTCCATGGTTGGTTGTTTCTTCTGGTTTGTTTTTTTGAGGAGGAGATGATCTTTATGGAAGAAACTGGTTGTATTGTATGAAGATTTTGTTTTGTTATTTTTGAGTGTTTGCGGGGATTTAATGTGATGTCCAGACCCTGAATTTTCCTATGTTTAGTCTGTCTGCCTTTTGAAGAGGGGCTAATATGTCTGCTTAACTATGGATTAAGAAGTATTTAATTACTAATTGTTAAAAAATTTACAAATAAAATGGTTGAGGGAGATTGATTCTTTCCGAAGAAATTTTGGATATATTATTTGATGGGAGTTAATAAATTCATTAACAAGTCGGTAGAAAATAAAATTTTAACTTAATTCAAAAACAATACACCAACTTTTTGAGAGATTCATACTTCCAACGCTATATTTTAAAATTTTCTCTAAGAAAAAGTAAAACTACTCTCAGTATAAATATATTAGAAAAACAATTCATGAATTGCACTATTTTTTACTTTAATTCTCACTCCAAATAACACCTTCTATGTTTACATTAATCTGCTGTCAGATATAATTTAGAGTAAAAAATATGTAGATTGTAGAATAAATTGAAACATAAAAATAACATTAAATCATCACAAAAATAAGATGAACCCGATACTAATATATAAAAGTGTCAAGATGTATGTAAACTAATTTATTAATATGTAAAGAATTGTATAAATTTAAGCTATGTTTGATCAACAACAAAATATTATTTTCGTAATTTATTTTTTTAAATATGTTTGATAATCCACAATAAAAATTATTAGAATTTTTTTTTACAAAAAAGTGTAGAAAATGATAGGTAAATAGAGATTTATTTATCACTTAATCGAGAATAAATTCAATTATCATTTATTTTTTTCTACAAAAAAGTGTAGAAAATAATATGTTATCCGCTGTCAAACAATCTAATTATATTCAGTATTTAATTTTAAGTAATATACCAAATATATTTTATAACTTAAATTCAACACTTAATTTTTCGGTACTTATATTTTCAACACTTAAATTTTCACTTTATCAGATAACCTTAATTGTTTTAATAAAAGTTCATTACAAAGTCAAACACTTATTTTTCCTAAATTGAACCATTATGATAAATTATGCAAAATTTTTTTGAATACATTTAAATCTTAGGCGGTGGAAGGTCAATAAATGATTCAGGAGTTGAAATTTTCTAAGGTAAATATCTAGATTCAAATATTCAAAATTCCTTTGGAAAAGATGACTATTAGAAATGTTGAAGTGATTGGTAATAGTCTAAGTTTGGTAAAAGTTGATGATAGAGTATGGTTGAAGGGATGGGGTAGAAGTTATTTGAGGATTAGAGTTGAAACTGATATTGGGAAACATTAGTTCTTAGGTTTGAGGTGTTGAGAGAGGATAAGAATAAAGTTATGTAGAAATAAAATATGAGAAAGTTGATATTTTTGCTTTAGATGCAGGAGGATTGGGCATATAGCTAGAACTTGTGATTTTGGATAGGAAAATAAGAAAGGTGAAGGACAAGTTAAGATGTCTGGGGGTTGGATGAAAGTTGCAGGGTACAAGGGATAATACTATGATTAAAAAGGAGGGGGTGAAGATGAGTTGAGTTGTACTCTTGTAAATGGTGAAAGAAAGAAGGTGGGGGGATTTTGGAGGAAGTAACAGAGGGGAGGGGCAAAAGGAAGGTATGGGAGAGAGTAAGGGTGAAAGGGTGAGGAATTTAGGGAGAGGTTGGAATAGTGAAATAGTGGGTGGCATAAGGGGGAATAAAAAATATTTTTGAAGTTGAAAGTGTAGAGTGGCTGAAGTTTTAGAGTGAAAGAAGTGGGGATAAGGGATTAATAGGGGTGAGTAGGGGAAAAATGTTAGAGCAAAGAAAAGGGAGAGGAGAAATGAATAGGGAATGGGAGGGGAGGTAAGGCTATAGAGGCTAGATAGGGGGTCATAGGAGAAATTAGTACTGATACTGCTTTGTTCATTAAAGAAAAGTTTATGGATGGGCAAGTAGGAAGGGATGATAGCAAAGTTGTAATTACTAGTTGGAGTCCATATTTTGTTGAGCTCCCATCTAATGAAGGTGATAATGATGAAAAGGAAAGGGTAAAACTTGCAACAGAAAAAGACAACTGGTTGTTGCCGAGGAAGTGCTAGTAAGATGAGTGCAAGGAATTTCTTCAAAAAGAAACTAGCTAGATGATGATAAAGAAATCATTTATGTGATTAAAAAGAAATAGAATATTGATGATTTCCTAGAAGAGAAGAGGATGGAACATGATGAGAATGTGAATGGTTTGTATGTAAAAGAGAGTGTCGGTATATGTGGGTCGTAGAGAAAAGAGAGGAGGAAAATTAGAGAGATAGAAAGGGGTAAAGGGAAGGCTGAATGGGGGAATATTTGGAAAGGGGTTGCTAGGGGTTCTAGTGAAATTTGTGGTGGCTATCCTATAAGATCCACCTAGGGGGCATGAGGTTTTTATCTTGGAATTTTTAAGAGATGGGGTCTCCCTTGACAATTCAGAATCTTAAAGAGCTCAGAAGGATCTACGACCTTATGTTTATTTTCTTGACAGAGACAAAAAAAATAGTAGGGATAGATTGGAGTTTTTTTAAAAGGAAGTGTAGGATGGATGGGGCAATTTATGTTAATCCAAAAGAGTTGAGTAGAGGATTGGTAGTGTGGTGGTAGGTGGGGGTTAAAGTGGTGGTGTTGAGGAAAATAAAAATTTAGTTGATATGTATATAGAAGAAAATGATAATGGGTCAATTTTAAGGGTCTTTTGGGTGTATGGTCCTATTGAGTATGAAGCAAGAAAGATAGTTTAGAAGAGTATTAAGAAGAAGGCTAAATTTATTAAAAAACCTTGGCTTTGTGTTGGACACTGTAGTGATTGATAGTAAGTTAATTTTTATATGTTTAATGTACCTAATTTTAGTCAACTTTTGAATGGAATGCTACTAAGGTTGTGATTTCTTGCTTAAATTTTATCAGGGACAAAATTGGAGTGTCGAAGTTAAAAAAAAAACAAAAATCGAGCTAAATTGGAACAAAAAGCAAGTTGGGGGGCTGAATTGAAAATTGCAAGAATATTTTTGGGTTGATAAAAATATTAGACTTTAACAAATTCCATATTTAAAAAAATTAATTTAATGGTTGGTTGTTAAGCATGATTCTAAGCGTAAATAATGTGAAATTGGTTTTTTGAGAGGTATATATAAAGGCTTGTAATTGTGGCATTAGAACACATTTGAATTTAAAAAGGCAATTGGCACATTCTTGAGTGAGTAGCATTTGAGCATCCTGCCATATCTTTTCTCTTTTATATTTTGGTGCAATTGCCCTTTTAGTCCCCTCTTTTCTTCACCTATTATCTTTCATTAAAACCCACACTTAAATTCAATCAAGTATGATTAATTTCATGCTTAACTAATTTTCATTTAGCTATAGGCCTATTATCATTCCAACAGGGAATCATGAGAAATGAACCCACAACACTCCAATTTAGCCCAATTTTTGCTTGTTTTTAAACTTCGACACTCCAATTGCGTCCCTGATAAAATTTAGCAAGAAATCACAAGTTTAGTAGCATTCCATTAAAAAATTGACCAAAATTAGGTACATTAAACATATAAAATTAACTTGCTATCAATGATATTCTCTATCACCATGAAAAGGAAAGGGGTAGACTTAGGGATGAAAGAAAGATGAGAAGTTTTAGAAGTATGATTGAGGAGCCTAAGCTTATTAATCTACACTTCAAAGGGCTTAAGTTTACTTTGGAAAATAAGAGGAAATGATATGACTCACAAGGCCCAAAATCAGGCTCATGAACGTGATGAGCTCAAATTTACTCAAGACACAATAACGAGGTTGAAGGCCAAGCAAATAAAAGATTTGAGCATATAAATACTCGTAGATATTCTTTGGTAACTACATTAAATACATATCTTTGCTAATTGTGGAAATAGTGCCTTTGATAAATTTTATCTTGTAGATAAGTTTCTTTTTCGCCTAAATAGGTTATGTGTACCACATTGCTCCATGAGAGAGTTACTAATTCGTGAGGCACATAGTGGAGGCTTAATGGGGCACTTTGGTGTCGTCTAAACACTAGATATTCTACAAGAACACTTTTATTGGCCGCACATGAAGAAGGATGTTGAAAAGGTATGTTCTAAGTGCATTGCTAGTAAACAAGCAAAATCTAAGGTAATGCCTCATGGACTCTATACTCCTTTGACGATTCCTTCTTTACTATGGGTAGATTTATTCATGGATTTCATTCTTGGTTTGTCACAAACTAAAAGGGGTCGAGATAGTATATTTATTATTGTTGACAGGTTTTCAAAAATTGTACACTTTATTCCTTGTCACAAAACATAAGATGCTACACATGTGGCAGACTTATTCTTTAAAGATGTGGTACGACTATGTGGGATACCTTGCCCAATCATCTCTAATAGAGACGTAAAGTTCCTAAGCCACTTTTGGAAGGTATTGTGAGGTAGGTTGGGTACTAAATTATCATATTCCAATACATGTCACCCCTAAATCGATGGCCAAACTGAGGTAGTAAATCGAGTTTTAGGCACTTTACTACGAGCTGTTGTGGGTAAGAACCTTAAGAATTGGGAAGAATGTTTGCTATTTGTTGAATTTGCATACAATCGATCTATTCACTCTACAGCTAGCTATTCACCATTTGAACTTGTTTATGATTTTAACCTACTAACTGTACTTGATGTTGTGCCATTGCCTATGGAAAATATTTCTAGCTTAGATGGCGAGAAGAAAGCCGAGTTGGTAAAATCAATGCACGAAAAAGGCAAAACAATAGATTGCCAAAACAAATGACACAAATGCCAACAAAGCTAACAAGGGGCACAAACAAGTTATCTTTGAATCCGGTGATTGTGTTTGGGTCCATATGCGTAAAGAGCGATTTCGAAGTAAAAAGAGGACTAAAATGGACCCTAAGGGTGATGGGCCTTTCCAAGTACTCAAACGGATCAATGAAAACGCCTATCAAATAGATCTATCCAGTGAATACAATGTAAGTTCTACTTTTAATTTTGTTGACTTATCTCCCTTTGATGTTTCAGATTTGAGGATTAATCTTTTTGAGGAAAAAAGGGAATGATACGAGTTGCAAGACCCAAAATCAGACTCATGAATGTGATGGGCTCAAAATTCTTCAAGGCCCAATAACGAGGTTGAATGCCAAGCAAATCCGAGCAATATTGAACGAGACCATCCAAGACTTCTTTACCAAGGCCCTAGATGCACACAACGACTGAAAAAGAAAATCAATATTCACTTTCTTGCTTTCAAGAAAATTAAGAAACTGAATCTTGGTCCAATTTTGTTGTTTTAGACAATTTCAAGAATTAAGAAAATCAAGATTTCAAATATTAGAAATCTTGGTCCAAGAAATCGAATCTTGCAATCAAGGCGCATTGGATTTCATGTACAAGCTTGAACGAGTCAATTTTGAGAGCAGACTGATCACAAGACCAAGTTCTTTAAAAAAAATGGCCCATTAAGATGTCTACAAGCTTATCCTAAAGTTTGGAAAGTAATTTAATTGAATATCAGGCCGAATTATCAAAGTGACCCAAATTGTAAAATATTTAAACTATAGGTCCCATTTTATTTTAATAGGTGGATCATCATGTAAGAATTCAGCCCAAGGAGCCCATTTAATTCCTTTGGTAGAATTCCCATTAAAAGTCAACACTTAGAATTATTTTGTTTTTTTTATTTGATGAGTTGTCATGTTAGTTATTCCTTTAGGGTTAGGAAAACTTATTTTGGGGACCTATAAGTAGCATAAACGTCCACCCTTATAGATTAACACTTGATTTTTGTTTTTTTAAGTTAATAATAATTCTCTTTGAGTTTTTCTTCAATAATTGCTCTTGAGTTTCTTTTAGAAGCTGTTTTAACAATCTTTTAGGTTGTTGAAATTATCTTTAAGCTTTTTCTTGCCAAGATCTCTTTCTTGGAGGGGGAATTAGAGCCATTGAAAAGAGTTGTGGATTCTTAATGTTTCCAAGGCATCTTAGGACGTCATCTTCTATTTTCTAGCCTTAATTTATCGTTTCTTATTTATTTTAATTTCATTCTTGCTGTTTTGGCTTACTGATTTTATTGATTTTCATTCTAAGTTAAAATTGCTTCAAGAGAGACGTTCTCCTATCTTGTTCCATTAAGAAACAAATCAAAATTAGGAGTTTTAATCTTTTCTTGTTATTTCAAACATTCTTGCACAAAACAATTTGCTTTTGTCTTTAAAATCACTTTTAACAAATCTATTTTGTGTTTTGTTTTTCCAGATTTGGTTGGAGTGTTTTCTTAAGGTCCAAAAACAATTTCTTTCCATCTAAGAAACCCTAATTCATTCTCTATTAGACTTTTTACTAGCAGGTTCATCTTTCTTTTGTTTTAATTTCGTTTGACTCTCTTTTATGACAACTAATCTATTATTGGTGTGTCTCATTTCAGTTTATGTTTGTTTAGAGATCTAAGTTAAATCAGTAACTTAAACAAGCTACAATCTTGTTCCGCATGTGTGCCGGATCATTTTTTATTAGGAAAAGTGGGATAATTAAGGAGAGAATTGATAGAGCCTTTGTAAATATATTACGAAGTAAGAATTATCCAAAGTCTCAAGTAGTTAACCGTCCTATGGTTGGATTAGATCATGCTCCACTACTTGTTGATACTGATGTAAAGGAGAAATGGGGACCAAAACAAATTAAGTTCGAAATTTTGTGGACTTATAAGGATGAATGTGGGCAGATCATTAAGAATTGATAGGAGACTAGTTTTGTCTGGCCTCGGGCATATCAGTTGGTGCAAAAGCAAAAAAGGTGTAACTGGTTATTGATACGATGGAGTAAGAGGAGTTTTTCCAATAATAGGAAACTGATTGATGATATTATGTGGAAAATTGGGGAGCTATACATGAATGATATGGGGAGGTGATAGTATTAAGAAGATTAAACGGTTAACTAAGGAGCTTAAGAAGGTATGAAGTAAGGAAGAAATATACTAGTTCTAGAGGTCAAGAGTAAGTTGGTTGATGCATGGACAAAAATACAAAGTTTTTCCACTTATCTAGTGTGACAAGGAGGAGAAATATTTTGTTTTTGAGGATTAGGACTAAAGATGGATGGATTGAAGATGAACAACTCGTAATGGAACAATTTCAAAAATATCCTTAAAACTAATGAAAAATAGCATTAAAACTCTAATTATTCGTGCAATCTAGAAATTCAATCTACAACACAAAAGCACTTAAAAGCAAGTTCGAGATAGTGTAAAATAGAATCATTACATATATGAAATTACAACGCATCAGTGAACACTAGACCAACAATTGAAGAAGCTTATTTGTGCAATAATGGTAACAAATTTAAGAGGCACGTGTTGATTTGGATGGCAATTTGGAGGAGAAAATTAAAGGAGTCTTGATAGAGATTGGCTACAATAATTTAACGAAATTGGCAGTAGCAAGCTACCTGATAAGTGCAACAATTTAGAGTCAACAAGGCAGCTATTAATAGGAAGCTAACGATGTTGCTAAAAAAATGCAGCAAACCATGGAGTAACTTTGGTCGGCAGTTGAAGCTTGTTTAATTGGAAATTTTAAGGCTATTTGAAGCAAATTTAAAAGATATTTATGCAGCAATAGGGTGAAACGATTGATGGTAGTGGAGGGGAGAAAAAGAGAGGAAAAATATAAGGAAAATTTGGTGGAAAGGACTTTTAGTATAACATGACTTCTAATTATCATATTAAAGCCAAATTATCTTAATTTATCTAACAAAAATCCTAATAAGAACACTTAATAGGAAATCCTAAGTAGACAAATATCCTAATCTAATTAAACTAAATAATAATAACACAACTTGCACACACACGCCACCTTACAACAAACAAATAAAAATAAATATTAATTACAATACTAATCTCCTACTAATTATTGAAAATTAAATTAAATCGTTAAAACAAAATAAAAATTAAATTTATGAAATTAGTCATACCAAACATAAACACAATCACTCACTTCAACTTAATTTCATTTATTTATTTTTAGTTAAGCTAATATTACAGATATGGATAAATATCTAATATATTTGGAACTAATAATAAAATAAAGAGTCCAATACTAAAGTAGGTGCAATCCTAGTCCCATGATGACTCAAGTAGTACCTCTACACTTGACACTGCTTATGTTTTATAGCTTGTCTTATTTGTTAGCATGTTTTATCAAAGTATGTTAGTGATTTGTTTACATCTTTTTAATGATTTTGTGTGCAATCAATCTCATGACCAAAATATGGGTTAACTTTATGAAAATTTGTCTCAATCTTTTATATAAATATATTAAGGGTATTTAATTTAATGAGATTTGAGAAAATTAAGATGAATTGTAAACTTAAATTCGTGCTCTTAGCACTGTGCAAGTCACATAACTTGTTTTATTTTAAGTTGGCAATCTTTTTAACAAAATTAGTTGGATAATGATTTAGATGATATTGTAAACATGTGTTGACCCATATTTGAAGGTCAATCTTGTGGAGTAACAAATTTTTGAAGATTGGATCAATTTGGATCAAACAAATTATACCTCTTGTATAGTGGAGATTGGCTCAACTAATTTGAAGTCTCATCTTGAAGATCTTTAATTATTCTAAACTTTATGAGAATATTTGTAAAACCATTTTATGAGGCTATTTTAGTGAGATCTTGATTGTAGTTGATCTTTTTCTTAGCAAGCCTTAAAATTTTATATATCAAAGGCTTGTGTAAGTTAATGGAGAAGAGAGTTGAGCATTTAATCTGTTCATTAAAAATTCATTATTGTGAGCATATTTTGTAAGTAAACAAGTCACTTGATTTATGAATTAAGTTTTTAGGGGGACAACTTAGTGAAGAAAGATTTAGATCTTAGATGCAAAAATAAATTTGTTATATCGGTCTGTGATAGGACTTAAATAACTATTTGTACTTGGTCAAAGATAGTTGATTTCCTCTCTAAACAAAGTCTTGCAGATGTAGAGAAATCGAACTACGTAAATAATTTGCTTATGCTCATATTTGTTTTTGTCATAGTGACACTCCTAATGGGTATTGCACGTATCATTGTTCAATTCTATTTTACAAAAATCAGCTGTGTTTTGTTTATTAATAACATTTTTTTATTTTTTTGGTCAAATTAAGAAGAATAGTTATAAAATGTAAATATTGAAATTTAAATTTGATAATCAAGTTGTTAACTTACTGAGAGAGATAACAACAAGATGGAAATAATAAAGGAAAGGGAAAAATAAGATGATGAGTATAATAATTAATAATCCAAGAGCCTATTTATATAGGCTTTTACATAACAGAAAAACTAAAAATTAGACACTAAAAAAATAAGACTCACAATAGGACTCTTAACAACTAAAGCAAAAAATCTAAACTAAATAAACCCATAATTTTCAGCCACTAAATCCTTGATGTGCAGCAACTACTTGCCTAGAAACAAGGATAACAATCAGATTTTATTAACAATCCCTCCTTTAAATTGAAAAACTCTTTAAGCTTCAGTTTACTAGTGCCATTCTTCAAACAGGATCCTCCAAAGTGTAAACTCTCTCTTTTCTCAACTTCAAACCAAACTCAAAGGGGTTGCTTACTGGATTGCAATCCTTCATATCAAACCTGCTCAAAATATCTTGAACATATTTCCTTTGAGAAATAAATATTCCACCAGCTGATTGCACTCCTTCTATGCCTAGAAAATAATGCATCATACCAAGATCTGACATTTCAAACTCAATCATCATAGACTTCTTGAATTCATTAAACAAAGAACTACAACTTCCAGTGAAAATAAGATCATTAACATATAAACTCACAATAAGCATTTTCTTTTCATCACCAGTTTTAATAAAAAGTGTAGACTCATAAGGACACTTGGTAAAACCAAATTTCAAGAAATAAACTTCAATTCGACTATACCAAGCACGTAGGGCTTGTTTCAATCCATATAAAGTCTTTTTTAGTTTATAAACCTTATTTTCACTTCTATGTTTAACATAACCAGCAGGTTGTTCAATAAATACCTGTTCTTGGAGTTCTCCATGTAAAAATGCTGACTTCACATCTAACTGGAAGATAGGCCAAGTGTACTGGGTTGCAAGTGAAATCACCAATCTGATTGTATCATTCCTTGCAATAGGAGCAAAGACTTCTTTGTAATCCACCCCAAACTCCTGCTTATAGCCTTTGGCCACCAAGCGCGCCTTATACTTGTCAACTTCTCCATTCTCCTTCAAATTTTTTTTGTACACCCATTTGACACTAATTATCTTGTGCCCTTCTGAAAGCTCAGTCAACTCTCATGTATCATTCCTTTCTATAGTTTCAATCTCTTCATCCATTGCCTTTCGCCATTTTGCCTCCGTTACAGCACTTTCAAATGTTGTTGGATCATAATCCGCAAATAAGGAAAAATGGATGATTGGATCTTCAATCTGACCAATGCCAGTTACTTTAAAACCTCCCATCCAAGCTGGTCTCGGTCAAATACAACTAGGATGAGGTTCAGTTACTTCTACTTTGGTGGTTATTGGAGCATCGTTTGGTGAACTCTCAAGCTCAAGTGTCGCTTGAGTCTGCTGATCTAAAGGCTAATGCCTTTCATATTCAATTTCAATGTCAACAAAGGTTTGAGAAGGTTGCTGGTCATTCCAGTTCCAAGTATTCTCCTCATCAAAAAAATTACATCCTTGCTAATCACGATTTTCTCTGTTAAAGGATTAAACAATTTATATGCTTTAGATGTTTCACTTACACCTAGAAAGACACACTTCTCTCCCTTGTCATCAAGCTTCTTTCTCTTTGCATCTGGAACATGTGCATAAGCTATGCAACCAAATATTCTGAAATGATCTACCACTGGTCTCCTTCCATTCCAAGCTTCTTTAGGTGTCATGTTTTGAACAAAAAAAGTTGGGCTTCTATTCAAGACATGAATGCTCTAATTTACTACTTCTGGCCAAAATCATTTTGGGACCCTTCCATCGACAAGCATGCTCCTTATCTTATTAAGAATGGTTCTATTTTTCCTTTTCGATACGCCATTTTGTTGGGGGGTATATATAGTGGTAATCTCTTTCCGAATGCCATGACTTTCACAAAATGCTTCAAATTCCTTGGAGCAACAATCTCCACCACGATCAGTGTGAAGAGCTTGAATGGTTTTCTCGATTTCATTCTCAACAAGTGCCTTGAAGCTAGTAAATGTACTAATTTATTCTGATTTCTCCTGCAATAAGTAAACCCACGTTTTCCTAGAATAATCATCAATGAAAGTAAGAAAATAATTTTTACCTCCATTAGATGATGGTTTTATTGGCCCACAAATATTTAATTAACCAATTCCAGCACACGTTTTGCTTTTCAAGACTTTCTTTTGAGAAATTGTTCACAATGTTGTTTGCCAACAACACAATCTTCACACACTAGGTATGGAATGACAATTTGAGGAAGATCGCTGACCATATCTTTCTGCCTAATAGTCTTCAAACCTCTAAAATTAAGATGACCATAGCGAAAATCCCAGAGCCATGCGTTGTCCTTCAGTTTAGCCATCAAGCAAGGTTGAACACAATTAATCACCAGTGAAAACAACCTGTTGGAACTCATAAGAACCACTGTAATAGCACCTCTGGAAGGATCATAAATTTCACAAACACCTTTTGATATCGTAATCACATTTCTTTTTTCTTGCAATTGACCAACACTTAACAAGTTACTTTTTAAAGCAGGTACAAAGAAAACATTGGAAATTGTTTCTACAAAACCATTCTTGGTCATTATACTAATATCTCCAAAAGACACAATAGTGTGAAAGTCTTCATTTAGATAAGAGAAAGAATACTTATTAACGTACATGTGGTTGCTACAGTCCGTATCCACATACCATAAACATGATTTATGTGGCTCCTCCTGCTTGTCATGAACTACCATCAACAAGGTTTCAGCTTCTTCTTTTTCTGCAAAATTTGTCTTTTCTCCATTTTCCTTGTCATTAGACAAATTAGTATGACACTCAGAACGATAATGACCAAACCTATGGCATCTAAAACATTCTACCTTTAAATTGTCAAATTGTTGATCCTGTTGTTTGCCTTTATCATTTGGTTTGGCATGCTTGCCACCATTTTTATTCCAACTGTCTCCTCTGCCTCTTCCCCTTCCTCGACCTTTGCCTCTTCCTCTGAAAGAATGAGTTGAAACTTTCAAAGCCTACTCTATTGGGGTAGAAGTTCTGTTCATATTCTACTCATGGACTAACAAGGAGTTCTGAAGTTCATCAAAGGTGAGTGCATCAATATCCTTGGATTCTTCAATTGAGCAGACAACATAATCATACTTTGGTCATAAAGACCGCAATATCTTCTTAACAATGGCTGTGTCATTCATCTTCTCACCATGAAATCACATATTATTAGCAATTTCCATGGTTCGTGCACAATAGTCAGTAATAAACTTACCATCCTTCATCTGAAGAACCTCAAAGTCCCTCCGTAGGGCCTGAAGCTATGCACACTTCACTCTAGAAGAACCTTGATATTTTGTCTTCATGGAGTCCCAAATATCTTTAGAAGTTTTTTTGCAAAGAATGGTTTCCAGGATCGAACGATCAATAACTTGAAATAAGTAATTCTTTGCTTTCAAATCTTTCAGGTCCAGCCCCTCCAGGTCCTTTTGCTGTGCTTCTGTAAGCCGTTCTCCATTTGTTGGTGCTGTTACATCGTGCTCAATGACCTACCAATACTCCTTAGACTGCAAGAATTTCTCCAACAACATGCTTCAATGGTCATTGTGACAATCAAAACGTGGAATAGCTAGCTATACAAAATTTTTAGAAGCCATAGGAGGACCACAAACTTTTTCCTCTCACCAAAAATACTCTTCTTTTAAACTAGCTCTGACACCACTGTTAACTTACTGAGAGAGATAACAACAAGATGAAAATAATAAAGGGAATAAGATGATGAGTATAATAATTCATAATCCAAGAGCCTATCTATATAGGCTTTTACATAATAGAAGCACTAAAAATTAGGCACTAACAAAATAAGACTCACAATAGGACTCTTAACAACTACAGAAAAAATCTAAACTAAATAAAACCATAATTTTCAGCCACTAAATCCTTGATGTGCAACAACTACTTGCCTAGAAACAAAGATAGCAATCAGATTTTATTAACACAAGTAAAATAAGTTTAATTAAAAAAAGGAAGACCTCAGGATGCTGTGGTTGGAGGGTGTATAGGCTTGGACCACCGAAGTCGACACAAACTAAAGTGGTGGAGCTGTTTGATGGTCAGATTCATGGTTGCATGGACCATGGATTTTGAAGCAAGCGGTGTAGTCAGGTATGGACGTATCATCTACAGTTCCATGGTTTGGGGACAAAAGTGAAACTCTGTGCATGCTCCACTCATGGTAGACCCAAGCCTACGGAGACCGCCCTTTGGAGTGATTTTGAGAATTCTATTTTAGCCCTTAATCCCTATGAATTAAGCAGGAGTAGTTAAGAGTAAAAAACAAAGCAAATAGTAAAACACAGCGAAAACGTGGGTAGAGAAGTCAACTAACATTTGAAGAAGTAAAGTAAACCACCCACCACCTAATTACGTCCTATTCATTCAAGATTTAGATATTTAATTATATCAGCCATTAGAACTAATTAAAAAAAGGGTATATATTTTTAAAAAATAAATTAATGCGACATTTTTTATAGATTGTCTTTAGCTTTTAGTTTCTCACTTTTGTATTGTAATACCCCCTTATTATTTGGATAGAAAATAGAAGGCTTTTGTCTTTTTTTCTAACATTTTAGGCTAATATGATGATTTAGTTTTTAGTGTTGGAATGTAATGGCAGCACAAGTAATTATTTATAATGTGCACTTTATTTCAATATTCTGTCTTTTTAGCCCTTTTTTCCCTACTAAAAAACAGTCTTGGAAATGAGTGGTGTTCAAGAAGGATATGACCATAATCTATGATCTCGATTGATTATTATTTTCTTAATGGAGAAAATGATCAAAATGAATAACGTGTTCCTTATCGCCAAATTGTCCCCACACGTATTTAATATTTCCTCCAAATACTACTTTGATGTGAAGTGCCATTAAGGTTGTAAATCAACAAACCGTACGTCAATTTTTGATTATGATCGTTTAAAGCTTATTTATTGTTTCATTAGTCTATATTTATATTTTAAAAATATATTTATATATTATTTATTTGTTGGTTTTATTTATTATTCATGAATATTATTCGTGATCATACTCAATTATATGTTGATGAATATTAAACAAACGAACATGAACTTACATAATTTTAAATAAACAAATATAAACATAAATCCATTTGTTGGTTTAATTAAACTTATAAACATATCCAAAATTAAAGAGCACATATTTGGCATTATTTTATTAATATAGTAAAATTGAGTTGTATAAGATTAAAATAGTCTAATGAAAATGACTGTAAATTTGAGTTTTCTATACATAATTTAAAGCAAAAAGAAATAAAAAATAAAAGAAAGATTGTAACTGTGACATTCAACCTTTTATTCTCATATTTATTAAAATAGTTCAAAGCCTTCCTATTTCTGTGTCTCATTGTTTGCCTCTTTCGTATTTTGAGAGTTAAAAGAAGGTACTAAATTGGGTGTAAAAAACTGAAGAAAAATACATTAACAAGTTTAGGACTTTCGCTGTTTTTATATAATTTTGTTTTTATTTTTAATTTTTTAATTATCTATTTATATTAAAATATATACCAATTATATAAATTTTTAAAGAAAATTAATTAATTACCTGCTTTAACCTTCACAAGTGCTTCATAAAGACCTGGTTTATGTTTTTTCTTCAACCATTGTTGTAAAAAGGTCATGTATATATATTTATATATATGAAAAAAATATGTTTTTTTTGCTAAAAATATCATGGAATAAAATCAATAAGGTTTATATTAACAAATTAAATATTTTCTTTTTATAATTTTAACAACACTTTTTTTTTATTTTTTTTATAAATTTTGAATTTTTTATATCTTTCTGTATTTTTATATATTTTAATAAATTTTCATCATTTTTTCACCCCATGTCACAAATACAGTATGACACATGGCAAAGATAATTGAAAAAAGAATAAAAAAACTGGAAAACATTAACTTTAACGGTTGACCGTTAAAGTTAACAATCAAAAGACCTTTTTGATGCATTTTAGCAGTTTAATTACCTAATAAGTGTAAAAAAGAAAAGAAAAGAAAAAAAATAAGAAGAAGCAAGGTTTCAATTCTTTTTTTTTTTTACATTTTGAGAGCTTTTTACACCTTGAGCCTAGAATAAATTTAGTGTTAAATGTGAATTTGTTTAATTTTATATTTAGTTTGTCAAATACAATAAGATGGATGTGTTCTAATTCGAGTTTTATGGTAGATTTGATGAAAGTTAATTGCTAATATTGTTAGCTAATTATGAGCTTTCATTAAATGAATTCTAAATCATGAATTAAACACTAAAAAGTTAATATTATTACCTTTAGGTACCAAAATGTACAACTTTTGTCAAATATAAGTACCACATTGGAAAAAAAAAACCACAAGTACCACATTAGAAAAAAATGTGTACCAAATTATGTATTAAGCCAAGTTCAATCTTATAAAGATAGACATGGTCTTTTTATCAAAATATGTAAAAGGTTAAAATGTGGTCCTTATACTTATATAGAATTTGAGATTTAGTCATTATATTTTAAAAGTTAAAAAATTAATCCTCCTACTTTTTTAATTTAAAAATTCTAGTCTAATCATTATCGTTGTTGGTAATTTCTACAAAAAAAATTTAATTTAACATGTTTATTTTTTGTCAATCATATGCCACATCATATGAAGACAACCTAATCAAAATTTTAAGCTGACAAATTTTGACAGAAAATACTTACAATTTTAATGACTAGATTGAAATTTTTAAATAAAAAAAATAGGACTTAGTTTATAAAATTTTAAGTACAAGAAATAAATTTAAGATTTTATCAAGTTTAAGTACTAACAACATATTCTAACTT
The DNA here is from genome assembly GCF_007990345.1 of Gossypium hirsutum. NCBI lineage: Eukaryota > Viridiplantae > Streptophyta > Magnoliopsida > Malvales > Malvaceae > Gossypium > Gossypium hirsutum. Next base: position 12,616,421 of record NC_053443.1, read on the forward strand.
ATATATAAAAAATGGCAAATTACACCAACAGTCACTCAACTTTGATGTAGCTGACAAAACACTTTGGTTTGAATTTAGTCACTCAACTTTCAAAAAATAACAAATTAGTCACTAACGTTATCAAAAAGTGACAAATCAGTCACCTATTAACATTTTCCATCACAGACTTAACAGGATTGTTGATGTGGCCAGTTAACTTGCCACATTGGAATTGAGCAGCCAAAGGGACATAATTTGGGGAGGGGGGAAAGGGACGAGCAAAAAAGAAAAAGAAAAAGAAAAAAAAGGGGAGATTGAAATTTGGGATGGGTTAAGCAATAAAAGAAGAATAAGAAGTAAAAAGGGAGATTGAAATTTGGGATAGGTCGGCTTAGTCGCACACATGTGAAAATGTTTTCAGAAGGACGTATATGGTGCTATGAAGGAGTTTGTTAGGCTATTTGAGGAACTAATAGAAAATGAATTTGAGCCGTGGGAAAGGGAGAAGAAGTTTCAGAATAAGCCACTTAAATTTTATCCTATAGACATGGTAAGAAAAACTCTTGTTCCTCTCCAATTGTATTGGAGTATGTTTTTCCTTTTCATATGATATTTGTTTCTAATTGGTTTCCCACTATTGATAAGGATGATGGGGATTTGGGGGAAAAATGGACGGGCAAAAAAAGAAAAAAGAAAAAAGAAAAAGGGGAGATTGAAATTTGGGATGGGTCGACTTAGTCAAGGAAGGCAATGAAGCTTTGCAACTTCGAGGAGCTTTGATTTGAAAGGCCAATCATCTTTTTGTTTTTCCTTTCCAGAAGTGGCCTTCCGGATAATTGTTATTCTTCTTTTCTATAATTATTCCTTCTGCTACTCATTGCTGCTTAAAAAGTAGATCTTACCTGCAATTGCGACTCTTTGAATATCATCCATACTCATTTTTTCCCTTCATATTCCATTTTGATTATTGGGAATTTTAATACTTTATTCCATCTTCTGTTTGCTGGTTCAAGATTTGAATCTACAACTTTTGCTAACTACAGGGACTAATTGCAGGATTTAACCTTCTTTATATATACTTTTCACAGCATCATGATTGATATTGAATTCTAACCTACTGATTCAGTGGTCATAGGAGCACCTGATCAGTACTCCCCAATTTCCTAATCACGACAACCTCAAACTTTTTTAAAAAAAGTTAAAATATTTGTATATTTGAAATTTAGTTCATTTACTTTTATTTTTAAGAATTTGGTCCTTCCACTTTTAAGTTTCAAAATTCAGATCCAATATTAAAATTCTTCTGTTCAATTTACTAGTATGACATTTTGAAATAAACAAATACTCACTTAGTAGTCATATAATAAGAAAAATGACATTATAATGAACTTAAATTTAACAAAAAAATTTTAATGATACTAACAACTGCACTTGTATTTCTAAATCCAAGAAATAGAAAGACTAAATTGCTTCAAATAAAAGTAGTGGGACTAAATTCAAAATGTATAAGGAGAATAGGGAGGTAAAGCATATTTTAACCCAAATAAAAAGAAGAACCTCAAACTTGGTGTCCAAATAAGCTGAATTAGAAACAGACAAAGAGGTCTTTCGATTCTATAAAATTGCCCCCCCCCCCTTCCTCCAAACTTCGTGCTCCACTCGATTTTCAACTCAGAGGTTCTTCAAACAGCTTTCATAGTTCATACTCTGTTTTATGTTCTTAGCTTAACAAATAGGCACCCACACTTGCAAAGAAATGGAATCAAATGTTTCTTCCAACTCCACCAAGAAGCAAAACCGAAGCCTCCCACCAAAGAGGGGCCAAGTTAAGATGAGAATCCTCAAGACTATCCTAAAATCGGTTAGTTCAATGGCGTCGACGGGGACGCCCAAGGAAAGTGGCCCACACCTTAGCTCATCATCCACAACACCGACGGGCTACCTTTCTGATTGATGAAATGATACCTTATTTTCAATATTTTTTGTACAAGGTGGGTCTAAGTGGCCTTATAATTTTCTCCTCTTTTTTGGGTTTACTTAGGCAATATAATTCAGTAGTAATTTTCCCTCCTTTTTGTACACCAGTCATGTAGTTTGAATGTTTGATAAAATAGGTATCACCGTAATTTTTGGTTTTTCAAATGCATTTATATTTTATTTGATATCCAAATTGGAATTGGTTGAAATTCAAGTAGCATGATTTGAGTGCTTCATAAGTTGTGTTCCTTCTCTCTCAAATTTCCAACAAAAAAGGAGTTCCTTTTTTTCGGCCAACAAAGGTAATTCGTTGAATAAAGAGAAATTACATAAGGTACAAGCAGCCTGATTCCAATCACTAAAAGCGTAAAAAATTTAAATTCTAGTTTATTTTATTTTATTTTATATATTTTTTAGAATTTTATTCCTCATTATAACTATTAAATTTATTAATTTTAAAAATATAATGTAATAAACATATTGAAAATTGCGCTGATTTCTTGCCCCTATGCATGTCCCGCATGGTGTACTTTTTAAAGTTTTGTCAAGGAATGAATATTCATTTATGAAAAAAAATGGAAACAGTTTTAGAAAATAGTTAAATTAAATAAACAGTTTTTATCAATTTTATTTTGAGTTTTTTAATTTTAAATTTTTTAAAAGAATTTAATTTAAAAAATGGTTTTAAAAATATTTTTAAAAAATTATTAAAACAATATTTAATGTATTATTAAAATATTTAAAATTTCTTTCTATTGCAACTTAAAAAATATAAAAGATGTAAATTAAAAGAACCATTATGATTTTCTTAATTTATTTATGTTCTACAACTGTTTCTGTTTTTAAAATTCTTGTATGATTAAAAGGTTAAATAACGCATATATGAACCTTTTTTTTTAAATTTAATTGACCTATTAGGTAATTTTTTTGGAAAATTAAGAAAATAGGAGGGAGAGTATGTGAAAGCGTGTCTCACTAGCGGTCAAATTTTTGAACGTTGGCAACGGTAAAATTTTTTAAGGGCCCCAACGGTAATGGTTTTTCCTATAAATACCAGACCATTTTTCATTTTTTCACTCAAATTCGACTCTCTAAATTCTCTCAATTTTTTCAAGTTTTGTTCTAAATTTTCTAATACGCTTGTTTAAACATATTATAGTTTTATTTAATTATTTCATATATTATTCGTTTCAATTAAATTTTCACAAAAGGCAACGTCTCTAATTCGTTTCGACAACAAGCACATTTCCGCCACTCAAGCGATAATGGTAAAACGAAATTTTAAATTTCGTTATTTTCAATTAAGTTAAATTTAAAATACTTTATTTTTTAAAAATATTTTAAATTAATTTTTTTGTCGATATAAATAGGTGGATGGTTGTGCTTTGGAGGGGTTCATACATAACTTGTCAAAGAGCTCGAATATTGAAATTTGTGGTTACTTGCAAGATGCGTGATTCTTGCATGTGTCTCGTATGCTAGGGGTTACAAACTTGATCCTACACTCATCAGCGCGTTGGTGGAAAGATGGAGGTCCGAGACATACACTTTCCATCTTCCATGTGGCGAGTGTATAATCACACTCGATAACATAACTTTATAACTTGGTTTACCGGTGGATGGGCCAATCATCATAGGATTAGTGATCGTTCCCGATAAAGAGGACTTTTGTGAGGCATTTTTGGGGAAGGTGTCGAATAGGTTTTATGGTGGCTGGATAGATATGAAATGGTTGGAAACTAATTTTAAAGATTTTACTAAGAACGCACCCGACGTCGTCAAAGAACAATATGCTCAAGCATTTATCTTGAGGTTAATCGGGGGCATTATAATGCCCGATAAATCTTGAAATTTGGTACACATAAGGTGGCTACTACACCTAGTCGACTTCAAAGAAAGCGGGCGATTGAGTTGGGGATCAACTGTGTTGGCTATGTTGTACCAAGAGTTGTATCGGGTGACAAACTGAATAAGATGTCAATCGGTGGTTGCCTACTTTTGCTGTAGTCATGGGTCTGGTGGCGGCTACCATTTCTATGTACACGAGTGAACGACCCATATATATTCCCATTGTTGACAGGGTAATAATCATTTGTTAATAAATATATAGTTTGTATAGTAAATATTTTTTATTTATTATATGTTTGAATTAACATATCGCTTGTACAAGTGGAACCATGGGCCGAGTTACGTGGGACTACTCAAGCAGCTCAAACATATCCGGTTGTTATTAGATCAACGCTCGAAAGCCGATGTTAGTTACTTATTTTTTAAACCTATAATAATTACGCAATGATTTGTAAAATAAAATTCCATACATAACAGAATTTACAATTGTGCACTGTAATTTGAATGGATGCCATATGCCGGGCCGGATATTAAAGAATGTGTCTCGTCAAAATCTTTAACCATTTGGAGTATGTGGGACGCGAAAGTACCATTGATAATGCACGTGACGATGGAGATTCATAGATTGGATCGAGTCACGCGGCAGTTCGGTGGAGGCAAAAAATTTTGCCACCGCCACGAGACATGGAAGGACTGTACAAGTTGGATCTGCAGGGGAAGACCAACGAGAATTGGCAAGATTACTACAAGGAATACATCGACATTTGGGATCATAGGATGAAATTCTTACCCATCTGTGAATCTTTTTTCTCATCGGAAACAATGACTTGTTTGGATTACATGTCTTGGTTTAGAGTCACCAACAAGCCATATCTACTATCAGTGGAGGCGAGGAGTAGCCAACTTCATTAGAAGAGGTAACGACGAGCGGCCCAGCAGTGTAGGTCTAAAAAAGGTGTCGCGACAAGTTCGTCACCGGCACTGACCCAATAAACACCACTGATGTTTATACCATATCTCAATCAATTTACTCCACTTATTCTTGTTTATTTCACTAGCCCCCTGTTTCTTTCACAAGCACCACACTATACAATACCACAACACCCTGCTTCTACCCCTCTCGTAGGTACATATTCCAAGGCACCTCCGTCCCCTGCATTCTATGCCTCTATGCTGACGTTGATGTTGACACAAATGTCGAACCGGATATTGACACTAGTATCGTCACCAATGGCAACACTGATGCCAACATCGATGTTGATATCCATGCCTGGGTCAATGCTGACGTATCTGAGTTTTGATACATTTTACAATTATTCACCAATAGTGTCACAAACATCCATCGCATCATTATTTTATCAATGTGGGTTATCGGTGCAACCACCTTCTCGAGGAGTTGAGGACACACGATGGGAAGCTAGGACGACACCACACTCAAGCATGGAGGAAGGTGATGGAGACGAAGATGAAGACGAAGTTGAGGGTGGAGATAAATATGAAGATGAAGACGACGATGGAAATGAAGATGAGCACGAGGTGGAGGTGAAAATGAAAAAGATGATGACGATGATCACGATCAAGTGGAGGAGTCAACACCACTAGTTGTGCACAGAAATCCTACGCGCACCCGTCAGCCACCGCCCTATGTTACACATTCGCTCTGACAAAGCCGATGATATTTTTTTATTTACTTATTGCGATGTAAATATAGATGATATCAATAAAGAAACAATAATTTTTTTATATTTTTATCGTAACTCATATTTGTCTTTGTTAAATTCTAATATAAATTATGCATAATTTTCCATATATTCAATATTTGATATGAAATTTTTAACTTTAGATAGACACCTTTATCAAACTAATAATTAATAAAAGTACATATACTAACTTGTAAAAATGGAAAAAGTCCAATTCCCCAAGAAATTGTAATTGGTACTTGAAGATGCATTTAAAGTAGTAATTTTCACATTACCTAAATGTTAGTAGATGGTGGCAAATACAATTGAAATGCAAGTTAAAAAGAAAGAACAAATTTTTGGCACAAAAAAGGAAGCATTGTAATCAATTTTCTATCATCGAAAAAAATTAATGTTAGCAATGTTGAGACCCCAATCTAACCCTCAATACAAAATATGTTACCTTCGTATGCCCTGGGTTTCTATAGTAGCCTCATAACCTTTGTTGATTGTTCCTCTCCTAAACATCCATATTGGTGCGTATTCGAGTAGAATTCGAGTGACCTTTTGAGACGCGATGTAAGTTCATGTTCAGGGCCAACTCGAACGACGCTTTAGACACTGGTGACCACATACTCTCATCTGGGACGGGTGGGAACTCAGGTCTCCATACATTGTGCATGCGTTCCAGTCTGTACACATTGTTGATATAAGATGTGTACTTAATTTGTACATTTACACAAGTGACAATTACATGTACGTGTGGGGATTGAAGTGCCTGGAATCTCCTACAATTGCAAGTCCCTTCTAGTAGGTCGACACGATATGATGTCCTTTACATATCCTGGTTGGGCATAGCGTACTCTATGATTGGAAATTACATGAAGAAATTGGCTGGGGAAATATATGACGACGCAATCAGTTAAGAAAGAAATCTCAATCATTTGCCTTTTCTCCCGGAGTTAATGCAAATGCTATTGACAAAATCTTCTGATTACCATATTGGGTAAAAAAATCAATAATCAATCAGGTGTTATCAATTTGCATCAAAAGCTTACAGTGCCGGAAAGCTTCCCTGCATAGATCGAATGTCCAAAAGAATCAATGAAATACTCTTTTCATAGGGACCAAAAGATCACCGAAATACGCTGGGTGCATTTTCAGATCAATTACGGAACTTGGTACATACTGATTGAGTACTTGACACCAGTGCCATAAATTATTTTACGGCCTGTCCCAATCTTGATGCAACTTATCCATAGCCTTTTGTTTTTGCGACCCATGCTTTGTAGTACGATGACGTGTAATCGTGCTGGCTATGAATGTTGGCAATCAACACTAGGACGAGAATCTTGGGACTTACCTTCACCATAGGTAGAATAATGTTAAATATTATGTTGGAGTCTAGCCTCAGATAATCTTGACTTACATATACAAATTATGAGTTAAAGTTATGTTGCAAGCTAAAAACCAGACCCCAATTTGGTCACATTATGTTAAAAAATAAGGTGATCGCATCGCGCACCTGCTACAGCAAAAGTATGTAGAACAGAATACTTTTTTTATCATCCACAATCCCGTCTTCTTCCAAAAAGATGTTATGATTTTCCATTTGCACCTCTCGTTGCGTATTGTGCACTTTCTCTCAAATTTTTTTGAACGAGATTTTATGACGTGATAGTTCACGCCGTTCTTCAAGTTGTACCATTTCAGTGCAATAACAAAAGCATCCTTGTTGGGGTATTACATTCCAACTTCTAATACTCGAACATCTAACGATTAGCTTTCGGGACTTTAAACCACCCTCGATGGAGAGGTCGATGTTGGTCATGTGGGGTGGAGGTTCATATGCCTTGAATCGTGAATCTGGATTTAGAGCATTTTCTAAATCGTCATCGTCAGAACCTACTTCAATTTAAAAAAAAATGCTACTTTTGAACCATTCGTATTGGACTGTCAGATTGGATCGATGTCTGACTCTGATCCATCAGCTGCATTTGTTGCCCCTTTTTCTTCGGCTACATCTTTAGAATCTGCACCTTCATTGTCATTTTCAACCAAAAGGTTTGATGTACCCTCGTCGGACCCGGTCGGAGGGAGTAAGTCACCAGTTCTTCTATAACTCATGTGCTTGACAAAATCTGTATCAGATTGTGAATCGGTGTAGGTTGATGCCCCTCCGATATTAGTGCTTTCGCCCTAGGACATTAATCAACTAAAGTTGAAATCGAACGCACTGATTGAATAAAGTGCCCATGTGTCAAAGTTCGAGTTACATTCATACCACGACTGATAGTGGCTACGAAAGTTTAAATTGGTGCCCGAAATCGAAGAATGTCTACCCATTGATGTTTCGAGGACATCATAGTAGGAGCTTTGTAACAAACCAGTGAACCCACCGTAGAACCGCGTAGTAGGATTTTCTACTTTAGCTTCGGTTCCAACATTAGCCAGAACAGTGGCAGAAGATGGACTAGCTCCATCAACTTCAGCAAACTCGACATATAACTCCATTACATCATTTTTGCTTGAGCAGTGCGATGATATGACTGCCTCTAACTTGAGCTCGCCTTTCACATCAAATAGCTTATATTTAAAAGGGTCAATCGATGCCAGATATCTACATTACAACTTCGAATTTCTTCCCTGGCTTGAAACCCCGACTTTTATCCTAATTATAGTACGTAGCTCACGCAATTGAATTGTATGGTTGAAAGCTAATTCCACGAATTGGTCTTCTGCAGATACGACCATGACTTCTGTATTACAGATTTGACGTCGTAGTAAATGACAAATTTCACTTGTCAACTTATTTCAATTTAAAACAAATTGGAAATTCAGAACAAAAAAATCTTCAGACGATTATCCAAAGAAATCAGACGATTTTCACAACTCAACTCTCCGATGTTTGTTATGAATTTGCTGTGTGCCTAAGTTCTAAATATTTCATTACTTTAATGGAAAAATAGAACAATGAGAGAGGGAATACGTGCTTCAAAATCTATTTATGATGACGCGCTTTCGTCGAATAATGGTAATGGAACGCTCTTTGTTGCTCAAAAACACGTTTCACAAATTAAATAATTTCATTAGATGTGTGCTTCAGAGGGTATTCAGTGCCTTAAAATGTGCTTTAAATTTTACCCAGGATTCTCGGGGTCAGGTACTTTTTTGTAGGCTTTATGAAAATGTTAGTGAAAACTTGTCTAGCTGGGTAACCTTACTTACTGACGCGCTTTCCTTCTATGTCATCAGGGAAACTCATCCAACTAGACGACTTTTCATAAACATTTTCATAAAGTCTTGAAAAAAAGTAACTAGTCCTAGGAATTTTTTTTTTTGCAAATTTGATGCACATTTTGAATATATTCGATGAAAACACTAGTTCTGCAACGCTTTTTCAACCACAAAGATTTTTTCCTTTGTAATCTCACCCTTCTCCCGCGCCTATAAAATGACACTCTCCTTCCATACTCCATCATCCATAAAACATCATCTCTCTCGGCTTCCATCCCTCCACTTTACAATATTTCTCTCTCACACACACACTCTCTCTCTATATATATATTTTTCTTCCTCGCTTCAGTGTTAAAAATTTCCATCGCTAATAAAATTTTCGGTTCGAGGTATTCTTGAGTTGTCGGTGATGCGATATCGCTATGAGACACACGCATTTCATATATCTTGTTGATATGAGACCATTACCTCCAAAACCTATCTTGTGAACGTCGGGTTCCAGGGTTATTTTGCTTTGTACGATCACGGGTAGAAGCCTACGTAGAGGTCTCAATTGCCGATCGTTATGCGGTTATAGGTCGGAGTATAATGGGGGAACCAATTGAAGGTCGTTACACGGGCATGAGCTCAAACTTTTCGGATACCCGAAAATGTTGTCTTATAAATACCATACAAAAGTTTGAGGGCATAATCATAGGGAAAAACCGTGGGGCTTCCCGCTATAATCGACGTGATTTTTCTTTATTTCCACTTAGTCGATATTTTTAAGCTTTCATTTTATCTGAAGGCTAGCACCGCTGTGGATGCGGGAGGACTCTTAGGTAGATAATGACTGTTGTGGTATAGTAAAGGTGATGCTCATTTCGGGGTGACAACGATTGTCGTTATTAAATAACCAATTAATAACTACAATCACTGCCGCACCGACTCGAGTTTGACCTCTACTGTGCCGGAACATCCGCTCTCTGCTTGAGAGCCCTCTTGTGTCCATCTTGGTGTCAACCTTTGGATAGAAATGAAAGGTTAAAGATACCGGCTGCTTGGAAATAAAGAAAAAAAATTACATTGATTACATTGGAAAACCCTCCATTTTTCCTTATGATTATGGCCTTAATATTATGTATGTTATATATAAAGCAGTATTTGTGGGTATCCAAAAAGCTTGAACTCGTGACCGTATAACAACCGTCAATTGGCCTCCGGTTATACTTGAACCCGTGACCGCATCACGACCACCGATTGCGACCTCCACTTAGACTTCGACTCGTGACCCTATCAAGCATAGTCACCCCAAAATTTAAATTTCATAGGATGTGTTTCTGAGATAATGGTCCTATGATTATGCCCCTATGGGTTTCAGGGACTAGGGATGCGATAATGCGCTCAAACTTAAAAGTAGTAACATATGATATAAGCCAAGCATTAGTCACAAACTTAGTAAATCAAACTTATGCATTGGATCGAATTGAAAAGTCGAAAAACAATGAACCAAAGGGTCCATAAAACCAAAACAAGCCAACCGGAAACTAATAAGCCTATATCACAACCCAACTACTCTAAAAGCCCAAAGCATAGGGAATGGGCTTAAATTTAACATCGAAAAGCCCAATAAAGAACGACAAAGGGCTTAGACCAGAAGCTCGATTCTTCGAGCAAAGCCAACCCATGGTGGCCAATGGTAGGAGATAGCCCATCAGCAGGCTAAGCGTCGACCATCACCAAGGAAGACCATGAAGGCAACCTATCTCCACCCTTAGGAAACGGATCACTATCATCCCTCCATGTCACGGAAAATATTTTTTTTCTAGAATCTTTTGGACAATCTTTTGAATACAGCATGACATAGACCTGTCCATAGGCTGGGTGGCCTGGCCTGGCCCGACAGTCCGCCCAAAATATGGGAGGGTTCGGGTAAAAATATAGGCCCGAAATATGGGCTTGGGCAAAAAAAGAGGCCCGTTTAAAAAATGGGCCGGGCCTCGGGCATAATTTTTTTGGCTCGGGCCCGGCCTGGAAATATATTAAATATATATTAAGTTTTTTATGTTTAAAACATATATATTTATTTTTATGTTTAAGTTTTTAGTTTTAGTTTTCAATTTCATTTCCCCGACACTATAATCTATAGTCTATCTTCCAATTCCAAATCCCTAACCCTATCGTGCCTTGACTTCCTTGACTGCAGATCCACCTCCACCGATCCACCTCCAGTCCTCCACCCACTTCCAGAATCAAGCGTTTAAGGGTTTGTTTCTTCCCGAATCGCCAAGTAGAAGCAAGCATACAAGAACGAGGAGTTTGGTATAGGTACGGGTTTGCTCATCTTCTTCGATTTCCTCGTTTTCATTCTCTTTAAGATACTTCATTTCTTCTGATTATTCTTCTTCAGGTTACTCTTTTCTTTGTTTGCCTGCTGATCTTCTTTGTTTGTCATTTCTTTTCTTGTTTCTTCATTTTTCTGTGTTACATAAAAAATGCAAGCCTGAAATATAATAGACGCCTTTTGTGTTTTGAGATTCTAAAATGACGTTTCAGGGTTCATTGATGCCATGCGTAATAGTTTCTTTGCTTGATGGTCCGAACATAATGATTCTAAAATATACTTTTTAAGTTTTTTTTCCTCTCCAGTCTCCAGTTATGGAACTATATTGTCCTCATTAACCTTGTTGTTTTGGTCCTCAAAGTAATTTGCTATGGTCTGATATGGTATATGAGGTTTCGGTCCTATGAGCTAATTTGCATGTATTGGTTTGTATTTAGTTTCATGTTTATTATTTTACTCTGAGGTCAGCAAGTAATTGAATAGGGAATACATCTAGCAGTATTTTGGAAAGAGACTTCAAGCTGCTATAGCGTTGGCTGTAACTAAATTGGACCTAAACTGTTTTATCCTTTGACAGGAGTTTTAATGCGTACTGCAAATAAAAGAGAACAGCTCTATAAGTGAAAGATATTTCAACGTGATAAGTTTAATAAAATTGCAAAAAAGCTTTCCTCTGGGTAAACTTTTTGTTGTGTGGTTTGGAGGTGTGAATCTAAAAAAGAAATGTATGTTCTGTTACGTACACGGTACACCTGTTGCTGGTTTTACTTTTATTTACCTACTGAGATCTGAAGTCTCTTCAGAGTGTTGTTTTTGGCTTAATGATTTTTTCCTTTTTCTTCTGTGCAATGTAACTTGGAAAATGGGAGTGTGTACAAACTACTAGTTCTTATTAGTTTTGGAGCCAGTCCAATCCGCATGATTTTTTAATCTGCAATACATGATTTTAGTAAACATTAGGATTAATGTATTTTACTTTTTCAGGCATTAGGTACCAGATTCACTCAATTTGTACAGCCTGTATTTCAGAGGTGCATAAATATCATCCAGACTCAACAATTGGCTAAGGTGTTTATCAATTTGACTTTTATTTCTCTTCTAATCAGCAATTTAGGTTAATTTGTTTATTTTTGCTTTTCTCTTTATGGTTGCCTGATGCTTTTATAGATTTGTTCATTTTTATTCACTGTAATAGATTTTTTACTGCTAGATGTATTCCCTATGGTCTGATATGGTATATGAGGTTTCGGTCCTTTAAATAGGGTAACATATGCAGATAACATGTGCCAAATGGCAATGCTCTGCATGTATTTTGTGTACAATATTCTAGTTGAAATTAAAAATGGTTACATTCACAGATCATGCCGCAGCTTTTGGGTTTAATTCCATTATGAATATTTTTCCATTATGAGGGTCTTATTTTCTGTCTATTTGTTTCTAGTTAATCTAAGTTTATAAAAGTGTATAATAAAAGTGTTGTTGAAATATATATATTCCCTTCCATTTTCTGTCTGCTTGTTTCTGGTTAATCCGGGTAACTTCATTTCCTTCTTCTTCTTCTTCTTTTATGAAATGAAATTTGTCGATTAGCTTTCTGTTAATCTATGATTCAATCAAATAATTAAGTGGTAAATGTTTGTTTATATGTTTATATCTGGAAATAAAGTTCTTAGAATTTTGAAATTGCATGGGATTTGAGTTTAATGAATTTATTATAATGTTTACTTAGATCACAAGCTTAGTTTCTTCATTTAATCTCTTATTCTTTTTTTTTTTCTTTGTTTTATTGCAGAAACAATCGACATTGAAATCGATTTGGCATACCTTAGCTTCCTTTCCTGTAAGCTTTCATTTACATTTTCTTTTTACAATTTAGGGTCTGTTTGATAGGGGGAAATGATTTTCCGGAAATGGTTTTCCCCATTTTCCAGTGTTTGATTGGAGGAAAATGATTTCCTTTTGGAAAATCAATTCCAAAACACGGGAAAATCAACCCTATATTTCCGGAAAATGTCTTACCCCTTAGAAATCGGTAAGACATTTTCCACAGCCCATCTTCTCACCGTTGAAACCATTTCCATAGCTCCTCATCATCTCTGCCTCATCTCCTCTGCTATTGTTGCTAATTTTACTGTATCCACAACATTATTGTTTTGTTTTACTGCCGACAGTCTTCCCTAACCCTATCTCCCCTCCTCCATTTTTTTCCCAAATCCAAAATCAAGGCATCAAGCTACCTCCGTCCTCCATCGATCCACCTCCGGTCTACCTCTGGTCCTCCACCCAGTTCCAGTTCCAGAAAATCAAGGGTTTGTTTATTCCCGAATCGCCAACAAATTCGTATTTAAGGTAAACTCTTTGTTTACTCGTTGATGTTCATAATTTGTCTGTTTAGCATCACTTGTTTGTTTAGCTGGTTTAGCTTCTTTGCTAAATGTTTGATTTATCAGTGATTTATTTGATTCATTATTGCATTTGATTATGGTAACTTATTTTAGATTTCTGGGTTTGATTTCACGTCTTTGATGATGCTTCGGTTCTATTCAGCGTTGTTTAATTCATTTTGAGTTTGTTATTAAAAAGAAAAAGAAATGATTGCTTTTCTTGGCATTATTATTGATTTTGGGTAGGATTTTCTTTTTATCTTTTGGGTTTGCATGGATGTGATTCAGATTGGATCGAATAAGGCCAGAAGATTAGTATTTTGGGTCTAACTGATTGTTCGTGTTCTGAATTTCATTTTGGAGGTGAAAAATTATCAAATTTGACAGGATGAGCATGAGGTAGCAGATACAAATATTAAACTGCAGAAGTTGCTTTATTTGCTACATGAAATTCTGCCTCTGCTTCGACATATACAACAGGAGCAACATGCTGAACTAGAGGTGGAAGCCAGTATACATGGTACTGTAATGTGATATGTCTGGTTTTTGTAAGTTTTGGTTTTTATACTAGATGATGCTTCGAAATGCTAAGTGATGTATGCCTTCCTTTGCCATAGGTGTGCAATTGACAGAACAGGACATAATGGTATCAGTGATAGATGATGATGATCGAGTGTATTGGTATCACCTCATGCTCTTTGATACCAAGGAGAAACTTGTGGTTTTTGTTATGTTATGTTACGTTTTTGCCCCTAAATTGAAAATCTCATGTCATATTAGTTACTTGGAAACAGCTTACATTCTTTACCATATTAATCTGTGTGCTTATCTTATATTTAAACTAGTAGGAAGATGTGAAAAAGGGTTATCCTAGGATAGTGCCGATTTGATGAGACTGATTCATAAAGCTTACCTTATATTTTGTTGTGAAAATCAAAACCAATTCACACCATTAAGAAACTTAACTCTTATTAGTTGATCTTTTCTTTGTAGTACTTAGTAATGGGTTGTATATTGTTAATGATATGCATCAACCGTGATGGATCTTGTTGTCTTCTACTATCGTGTATATTATCATGTGGTTATGAAATTGCATCTAAAGATATGCAAAAGGGATTTTTATTGTTATTAATAATTTGCAGACATGGCTATTGTTTTTCCTACTATAATGACTATGAATGTTTCCTTCCTTGACAGTGACAATTGCAATACATCCATTGTCAATTTCCATAGAAGCTGCCCTGATTGTTTATATGATCTATGTATATCATGCTGTCATGAACTTAGAAAAGGGTCTCAGCCTGGAGGGAATGAAGCAAAATCTTCTCACCAGCTGTCTGCTAAAAGAGTAAATAGTCGAGCTATGGGTTCAGATGACCAGATTCCTGCAGTGGCAGCAAGAAATGATTGGAGAGCTGAGGAAGATGGTAGGATTCCTTGTCCTCCAAATGGAAAGGGTGGTTGTGGTCGTGAGACACTTTCACTGAGACGCTTATTTGAAACTAATTCAGTTGAGCAACTGATTCAGAGTGCTGAGGAGCTCACCATTAATTTTCAGTTACCTGATATCGAGTTTTCTCAAGGCTGTTCTTTGTGTCAAACCACCTGCTCTGCAGGAAATGAAGCAAAAAACTTTGAAGTAAGGCAGGCAGCTCATAGAGAGAAAAGTCATGACAATTTTGTGTACTGCCCGAATGTAATGCAGTTGGAAGACAATAGCATTCAGCATTTTCAAACTCATTGGATGCGAGGTGAACCTGTTATTGTTAGAAATGTCCTTGAAAAAAGTTCTGGTCTTAGTTGGGAACCATTGGTTATGTGGAGAGCTTTTATAGGTGCAAAAAAGATATTAAAAGAGGAGGCTAAGAGGGTTAAAGCAATTGATTGCTTGGACTGGTGTGAGGTACTTTTTTGGATAAGAAGCATAGAAAAATTTGGCTTCAAAAATTTTCTCAGGGTTGAAGATATTGATACTTTTATGTGGTGTAATATTATGCACTTGGACAATGTTGTTATTATGTGGTGTACTACTAATTATGTATTTGGATAATATTATTTCTAGTACTCATTATGGTTTCGAAGCAATTTATAATTATTCAATATTCTTACTAGTACTCATTGTGGATAATATTTTTTCAATTTATAACGATCAATATTGTAGCTTATTATTGAGTATTATTATAAATAAATCATTGCAATATATGTAAAAACAATTTAAAATATAAAAAATTATTAATATATATTAATATATGTAAAAAATAACTTTTCCGGAAAATATTTTCAGGAAATCTGTCAAACAGCGGAAAATATTTTACACAGATTCAATCAAACACCAGAAAATATTTTACAGTAAGTCATTTTACAGAAAAGTAAAACATTTTCCAGAAATCATTTTACGGAAAACA
Source organism: Gossypium hirsutum (assembly GCF_007990345.1). NCBI lineage: Eukaryota > Viridiplantae > Streptophyta > Magnoliopsida > Malvales > Malvaceae > Gossypium > Gossypium hirsutum. The sequence goes on from NC_053443.1 coordinate 12,632,253, forward strand.
TTTTACTGCCAATCAAACAGACCCTTAGTTTAATTTGATTTTCCTTTATTTTACTTTGTACAGCATTTTGCAGATTAGCAGATTTTCCCGTAAGCTAAACTTGCTTATCTACTAGTAGGAAAATAATGGGATTGAGAAATAGAGATGCTTCTATTTAAGATTTTGGATTGGATTTATGCAATTTGAATTTCATTAATTTCTTTTTTGGTACATATGTAATTTAGCTTATAGAATAAGTATGAATATCTCAATTGTTTAAACGCAAAGGATGTTTTCTAGTTTAGGTTTATATTATATATTTAATAATTTGCCTATGGTTTATATATAAATTTGAAATCTAATAAATGTTTTTGTTCCATTCAATATTTCAATTCCTATTCATTTTTTGTTTGCATTTTAATTTTGTTTGCGTTTTCCTCTACATAACGGTAACGAACTTTTAAAGTTAAACTATTTTATCTAGTTTTCATTTGTAGACCATGATATCCTTTTAAAATTATTTCAAAATTTTTTTTATACAAGGTAATTTTAAAGATAATTGATTGTAGCTTAAAATTATTTCAAAAGTTAGTATGAATTTTATTAAAAAAATATTTAATAACAAATTATATATTTGTAATTTTTAAAAGATTAAATTAATTTTTTATAAAAGTAAGCATTTAAAGAGTTCAAAGTATGCATCTATGCTGCAATTTTTAACCTATTTGTATATTTAATAAAATATGAACCTATTTGTATCAAAGTTTGCATATAAGCTACAATTTAGACAGCAAGTATGCATTTTGTTTTAACCTATTTGTATATTTAATAAAATATAAAGCTATTTGTATCAAAGTATGCATATAAGCTATAAGTTAAACAGCAAGTATGCATTTTGTTTTAACCTATTTGTATATTTAATAAAATATTTGTATATATATATATTCAGTAACCGAGTTATAAATAAGATTATTTTTGGATTTCAGGACTTCAATTTTTATGACCATGGCTAGTTTGAACACTCCTATACCTGTGGACGATGGGTTTAATGAGTACGAAAGTGTTGTCAAACGTCAAAAGTCTACCACTTCAAAGGTGTGGGATGAAATGACAAAGCTTGAATGCGAGAACAAAAATGAATTGAAGGCACAATGTAATCGCTGTAAGACTATCTTCTCTGTTAAGTCTTCTAGTGGAACCTCTCATTTAAGACGTCATCTAAATAGCTGTTTGAAAAAAGTTAATAAGGACATCACTCAATACACCATAGCCACTCAACCATCACCAGAAGGTGTTCCATCTATAAAAAACTACAAGTTTGATGCTGATGAGTGTCGTCAAGCTATTTCTACTTTTCTTGTGTGTGGCAAGCATTCATTTAGGATAGTTGAAGAACCGGGATTTAGATACATGATGAGAATTGCTAGTCCTAATTTTAAGAGTATAAGTAAACAAACAACTACTAGGGATGTCCTAAAGTATTATGCAAAAGAGAGAGATCATGTTAAAGAAGAGTTGGCTAGAGCACCTGATTTAATTTGTCTAACTTCTGATAATTGGAATTCGGAGCATACTAATGATGAATATATTTGCATTACTGCTCATTGGGTTGACAAAGATTGGAAGCTACAAAAGAGAATAATAAGGTTTAGAGCTTTATTTCCTCCGTATGATGGTTTGAACATAGCGGATGAATTTGTTTTATGTTTATCTCAATGGGGTATAGATAAGAAAAATTTTAGCATCACTTTGGATAATGCTTCTTATAATGATGTTACGGTTTCTTGTCTTAAAAATCGTTTTCGTGCAAACTGAGCTATTTTGTGTGATGGTGCTTTTTTTCAAGTTAGATGTTGTGCACATATATTGAATCTTATAGTTAAAGCCGGTTTGGAACTTGCCGATGATGTTGTTTGTAAGATTCGAAATGGGATTAGGTACATAAAAAAGTCAGGAATTCGTAGGAAAAGATTTTATGATGTGGCCGACAAAAGTTTTCATTTGAATGTGACCAAAAAGTTGCGTCAAGATGTGTGTGTGAGTTGATTTTAAGATTGGTAAATCCTGCACATGTAATATTGGTAAATGATAGCAATTGAAAGTGATAACATTGTTATTTGGTAAATCCTGCACATGGCAATTGGCAGGATAGCAATTGAAAGTGATAACATTGGTGATTGGTGTAATATTGGTTGGTTTTAAGATAAAAAAATGTAAACTTATTTGTTTACAAAAATATTTGATAATACAAAAATGTAAACTAATCAAATGTTAGATTTTGTTACAACAATTAATACAATTAATACAATTAACAATTAATACAATTAATAATTTGATAATTTTACTAATCAAATGTTAGATTTTGTTACAACAATTAATACAATTAAAAATTAAAAATTTGATAATTTTACTAACAATTAGTTTTAATTTTATCAAAAAATTAATTTTAATTAAAAACGGGCCTGGCAGGGTCGGGCTTGGGCCCCATATTTTTTTTCGGGCTGGGCCTGGACAAAATCTTAGACCCATATTTCGGGCCGAGCCGGGCCCGGGCCATGGACAGGTCTAGCATGACATAATGTTCTAGTTTTTTTTTTTTTCAGTCAAAATTTTGACTGGGGATAGCTTGAAGATCTAACCGCCACCACATGGTTTCAGTTAACCTAAGGTTAGAAGGCGCTGTCATAATTACATACGAAGCAAACAAAATTGAATTCTCATACGAATGGCAAAGTTTCAATGCAAGCTTTACTACTAAAGCACACGTGAACAATAATGAATTCAACACGATATATTAATAATGATTCAGGTTAAAAGATTATTTGCCACTGACCTAAGCTTTAGGTTAAAAGGAAAAAGAAGTGTTTAGTATTTTAATACCTCTAATTTTTTTCTTATTTTAAGTTTATGATTTCTTTAATAAACAAGTATGACTTTTCTTTCTTATGCATTTTCATTTAAAGGACTAACCTTTTTTTTTATTTCTTTTGTCACCCAGAAGATGTGCCCTACAAACAAAGGATAAAATGGTGTGAATGTAGGAAAATTTTGACCTAGTTTTCCCTGGAAATTGTTGAAGAAAACTAATTGTGAAACCAAACTGTCTTTGGCTTCTATTTTCCGGTCAAAACTCCATATTCACTTTGATGGTGACATTAATGTTGTCTTCATCTTTTTAACAATTCTTCATGATACATGTAATAAAATTTATTAAAGTAAATTCAATTTAGTTAGTAATTTTTGAATGGGTTTCAGATATTTATGGGTTGAGATGTCTACATAGTGTTTAAAGAACTGTCTCTTAATTTCGAAATGCACTTTGAATCACTCAATTTCGAGTTTGGGGCTCAAGTTATGATCATTTTATTGAAGACTACGAACAAATTTTTTGAAGAAAATTATTATAAACAATTTATGAGTTTCTTTGATTCAAGTTTAAATCATAATAATTGAAATTTTTTTAACTTAATTTATCAAAACTTGATTGTATGGATGAAGTTGTTGGAAGTTTACTTTGACCCTCTAATAAACCTTTTAGAATAGGTGTTGATTGTTTCTTATTTTCTGAATACACTGAATCAGGTTAATAAATCATCCTCCAAAATTAGGAAAACATGTCTTTTATTTTGTAGATTGAACATTGCAATAAAAATTTAATATTTTTTCATTATATATTTAGATGTTCACACGTTAATTTTGAGGTAAATTATATTATTAATCATTAAATTATGGGTAAATTTTTGTATTGGTCACTTAGTTAAAAAATTTATAATTTAGTCATTAAACTATTCAAAAGTTTTCATTTAAGTCACTAAACTATTCAAAAAATTTTATTTAAGTTACTGGGTTATTAATTTTTTTTAAGTTTCACCAACGAGCTCTAAGTGACAATTCAATGATCAGTACGATGGATTTGTACCCATCGACGAGTAGAATAACATACTTTAGATCGAATTCGATTAGACGATAAGTGTCGGAGATTAGAGGAAAAACTGTTTGAATTTTAGTTCGTAGATTTGTGATGTCTAGAACTGTTTTATGAAAAAAAACTAGGTTTCGATTGGTGCATACAATCTGAATAAAGAAAGCTATATAATATCGATTTTAATAGCCCAATAACTTAAATAAAAACTTTTAAATAGTTTAAATTGTATAGAGTATATAATTTTCTATTATAATTTTAACATTGAGAAGAGAATGTAGAGTTTGAATTTTGTTGTATGGAGGTACTTGACACTTGTCAAAAAGTATAAAAGGATTCAAACTAAAAAAGGTGCATTGGTTAAAGACAACTATGTTCACTCTTTGATTATTTATTTACATATATGATCCAAAGAGTGAACAAGTGGGTAAGTCATCTGATTGCACACTTAAATACATATTCTTGAAATTGTATAATTTTTGCTATCTTCCAATTAAAACATTTCCAAACAATAATAATATTTGTATTCAATAATTAAAATTAGTAGAAATAGAGATACGTTTTCAACTTTTTCTAGTTTTATGAGATAACGTCTCAATCCTCAAATGGAATAGTAAATCACATGTTAACATTTATATTAATTATTCTTGTAAATATTAAATTAAACTGGAAGTCAACGTTTTGATGATATAAAATCAAACCCCTCCTTAATCTTATTAAACTTTAATATTTGCTCTCTTATTTTTCCCAAAATTAAAATAACTACAAAAATTTGTAATTTAAAATAAGTAAGGGATGATATTAACATACTTTGCACTTATTTATGAGCTTAAAATTTTATCTAAATTTACTCATATTTGGTAATGGTTAACCCAAACTCATTTCAAGCCTCCCAATATTATTTTAAAAAAAATTAATTTAATATTTAATAATGATATATATATATATTTAATTAAAGCTTTATATATAGTGATGTTAAGATTTTGTAATGTTTATATTATAGTATATCACTATATATTTAATTTTTTATGTTATAAATAATATAATGTAAAACTTAATAAACATTCTTAATATTGATCCATATTTTAAGCTAGTTTAATTTTTTTTCTCAAATTTATTTTTTAGATCTAATAATTTTATCCAAATCCTCTCAAAATCTAAATGAAACTTGGGACTTGGGCTAGTAAACAAGTGATAAGTGGCATAAGTAAATCTAATAATTTGTTTATATTTTACTTAATATAAAATATTGGTAAATTTATTATCATGGAAGTGCGGGGCAGTGTGATTTTGTCATGCTGGAGCAGAAACAGTGAGGTGACCTCAAAACTTTTGGTGGCTTTGAGTAAACAATATAGCTTCAGATGAAATTGGTCAAAAAGCAGAGCTCTGCTGTAATTGCAATCCATTCCATCTATGACAATATCTATCCATTCTCTTCTTTCCTTTTAATTTAACTATAAATAATCAGCATTTAGATGGAATTTGAAAGTTTTGGAACCCCAATTATATATTAAAGTCTTTTTATGAAAGGTTGTTAGAACTATTTAGTAATCGTTGACTGCATACATTTTATAATATTTATACACAGCATGATGACTGAAATTGAATTGTAGGCCTACTGGATCCGTGGTCTTAGGAGCACCTAATCCTGCCCAGCCAAATAACTAGTCAATTTCATACCCCAACCTTAGTCTCCAAGAAATAAGCTTGAGTCTGAAGTAGATCATTCTTTATAAGCCCCACCTTTCCTGCTTCACTCAATTCTCAAATTCATCCTTCAAACACCTTTCCATTTCATACTCTCTTTTGTTCTTAGCTTATTCCTCTGTTTGCAACAAATAGGCACCCACACTTGCAAAGAAATGGAATTCAATGTTTGTTCCAGCTCCGCCAAGAAGCAAAGCCAAAGCCCAAGCCTCCCACCAAGGAGGGGTCAAGTTAAGATGAGAATCCTCAAGACTATCCTCAAATCGGTTACTTCAATGGCGTCGCCCAAGGAAAGTGTCCCACACCTTAGCTCAACATCCACAACTGCTGCTCCAACCCCAACGGGCTACCTTTCTGATTGATCTTTAAACTCAGATGCAATGATACCTTAATTTCAATATTTTTGTACAGGGTGCCTCTAAACTCCTTTCTTTTGAGTTTATTTATGTCCCTCATGCAAGGGCTTGTGTTGTTTATTTACAGACTATATGTAATCAGTTTTGTCCATTAATAGTAGCTTAAAAGAGTACTTTTTTGTTCAAATTCAATTCCAGTAATATCTGCTCTAATATGATTTGAAGTGCTTCCATTTTCATGGCACAAAACTTCAAGTTTTTGCAGATGAGGGCAAGGAAAGGAATATATTTTCATTCTCTCTCAAATTTCCAACCAAAGTGTATTTTTCTCTTCCCTTTATGTTTTTCTAGGAAGAAAAAAGAAGAAAGGGAATTCACAGTATAAATGACATAGGAAGCAAACAAAATTGAACTGTCACACGAATGTCAAAATTTTCTATGCGGGCTTTATTGCTAAAGTAGACATGAACAAAAAAGGAATACGACACAATTTCACCTAATGAGCTACCCAATTTTCTTTTACTTCTTTTTTGCCACTCAAAAGATTTGCCCTAGAAACAAAGGATAAAATGGTTTGAATGTAGGAAAATTTTGACCTAGTTTGCCTGGAAATCGCTCAAGAAAACTTAAGTGTGAAATCAAGCTGTCTTTAGCTTCTATTTTCCAGTCAAAACTCGAAATTCACTTTGACAGTGGCATTAGTATTGTCTTCATCTTTTTAATATTTCTTCATGTGATTCACCTTTTTTTTAAATATTAGAAAATACCTCTTTTTATGTTGTATATAAATCTTCACAATCGCTTTACTTAAAAAATGAAATCATAATTTGAAAATGCTCGTTTTTCAACATGTCAAGTCACTTATTCATATAATTTGGAGAAATTCTTTCAACTGTTATTTTAATACTTTAAATAAGTCAAAGTAAAAATGGTGCATCGAATTGAATGCAAACTGTGCTCATTTTTAGATTATTTTAATTTATTTACATATGATTCAAAGAGTCAACAAGTAGCTAAGTCATCTGGTTACCCTAATTTTGTATGTATATTCATCTTTATGAGTTCATATGTCAATTCTCAAATGTAATAATCAAATAATTTATTGATAAAGTTTGTTGTGTGATATATTAATTATATATAGATAAAATATTAAAATACAAGCTTTTTTTTTAAAATAAAATAATCACATCAAAAAATTTTGTATTTTAAATATAAAGCCCAAATTCATTGTTTTTGATGAGATAAAATAAAACTCATTCTTAATCAGTTTAATATTTGCTTTCCCACGGATTAGAGTTAATTTAGTGATAATTTTTTTAAATATTAATTTCAATAGGTTCTTATCGTGTCCACTCTTTTTAATATAATATTTAAAACGATTCATAGTTCTTTTTCAACTTTTAAATAGAAGAATAATGCACTTCAACACATTCGAATCTACGTCTACCAATTAAATTAATTTAATTTCTGTGATAAATTAAAATAACTATAAAAGATTTGTAAAATGATGATTATTAATAAACTAGTCATCGACAGGCAAAAGTAGCAAAAGTATACATTCCAAAGTCAACCAAATTTAGTAAGTCAAGATTCATGAACACATTAATTAATTAATTACTTGAAAATTCTTCAATATTTTGAGGTGCCTTCTTCTTTTTAACAATTAAATCATTTTAGTTAAGCCTTTTTAACTTTTAATCAAATTTCTTCATTAAAAAAGAAAGTTATTTTGACTTTTTTCAAAGTTTTAAAAATTCATTTAATCTTTTTTTATTAATTTTATTTCACTTCCAATAAACCAACTTTTTGATTATCAACTTACAAACCTATTTATTAATAGTAAATGGCAGGTTAAAAATTCTTAAAAAAATATACCTCATGAAATTACCTAAACTTTTTAACATATTTCATCAAATAATTCTTTATTATCATATAAATGGTTAATATAAAGAGGAGATGAAATAAAAAAAAAGTGGCGAAGAAAAGTGCCATTTGAGAGTCAAAGTCAAAAGAAACTTAAGAGAGTAGAGAAGGAAAGGGAGAAAGGCTTAGGTTTTTTCTTGGGTTCAAGGAAGTGATTTTTGGTGATTTGTATCTTTGGACTATATAAAAGGTCTTTTGTGTCCTGTAATGCTATGTAGATGACAGTATGGATGGGACAATCATGGTCGTATAGTTGGCTAGGTCTTAATATTACGAGGTTGTTGCCCTCAAGTGATCCAAGCGGGGGAAGGGGTGCACTATGTGCTGTCTCACAGGTGATTGTTTAGGAGTTCAAGAGGGGTCTTACTCGGACTGTTCCTTATTTAGGGATCATGGAGTGTTCCTTGCAGACAACTTATGAGGGGTTCCTACAAATTACCTATGAGTTTGTCACATGGCACTATCTAGCGGACCATTCTCCACGGAAGGTTCATGGAAGTTGTCTAACAGCTCGCCATGTGTCATGCTCTGGGAGGGGTACAACAAGATTTATAAAATGACAATGCAAGTCAAAAGGTTGTTAAATTCAAATTTATCACGACATCATTTTTTAAATGGTAACAAAAGATGAGTATTTTTTATTTCAAAATGTCACACTAGAAGATTTTATCAATACTAATAATTAAATATAAATTTTAATATATGTAAAATAAAGAGACTAATTGTTTTTTTGAAATCAAACTGGGATGCTATTATTGAAGCACAACAAAACCAAACAAAAGAAAAAGCCCAACCGAGCTAAAGACCACCAGCCCAAAATCCAACACGGGAGCCCAAACGTTAAAAGACCAAAAAGAAAAATCTGGAAACACATTAAAATAACAAAATAAATGCCTAGAAAACCCCAGTCTGCCATTAATGACCTGTCCCCAACTTTCCCTTTTTCAATATTTTCTTTGACTTGTCGAGTCCAGAAGCCCGAGAGTATAGTTACCAAAATCAGAGAAATGAGACCTCTCAACTCCCAAATAACCATTTCAAACCTTTCTTTCATCAATCTGGTTCTCTTGGCCGTTCCGTCTCCAGTCAACACAACATTAGTGACATTTAAGAGTTCCAAATCCCTACCCTCATTTAAGATTTCCAAACAGAAAGAAGTTACCTCTGTACATACGATGTTCCAACACTTCTGAAAGAAAATTGTTGGAAAGCCGTCATCACTGGGAACCTTTGTAGGACTCATTCCTTCCAATGCTACCCAAATCTCTTCAGCAATGTACTTCATTGTAAGCTGCAAATGTGCTTCCTTAAAAATGCAATGCTCAATTCCTAGCAAGATCGATTCCATATTGCTCACGCCTCTGGTTGTAAACAACTCTTGAAAAAAGCTTTAGCTATTGTAATAGGCCCAATTTGCCCAGGCCCAGACGAAAATTAAACAAAAATAAATAATAACTATTTCAGTCCATTTACAGTAAATTTAAACCCAAAATTACAATGGTCCTAGCAGCCCAATAAGAATTAAAACCCTAAAGCCCAAATGGCCCAAAACCTAAAGTAATTTCCAACAAAAGAGAAAGGCAGAAACCCTAGATGCGCCGCACCTAGGTCCACCCCCAACCGCCAGCCTCCTCACGCATACCACCATGCTCATCTGACACCTGCAAAAAAATTGAACGCAACAACAAAAAAAGAGAGGCATGCGAGCAATAATGGACTAAAAAGTTGTATCCGGCTATAAAAGCCTAAACTTTATCTTTGTGTTTTTTTACGAACATTGAGAGATAAAAACAAAAAACGAACAAAAAAGGTGATTTTTTTCATCTCAGATTCGCTTTCTTTTTCTTTTTCTTTTTTATCTTTTGTTTTTTTTGCATATTAAATAAGAAATAAAAAAGGGGAAAGGGGACTCACCAGGGATGACCGTGGCTGTGCTGTCGGAGGGCTTCTCCTCTATTGCCGATTCGGGTCCAAAGCGGTTTGAGAGTTACCCTTTTTTTGTTTCCCGCGGGTTGAGAGAGTTGGGTTCTCAAGGATGCCACACGATGAGGGCTAAAAAATCCTTTTTGCGCAACACCTGCCATCGGCCACGGCAGCGCTACAGCGGCGACCACGGCCAAAACCCTAGGCCGGATGTGGGGCGGGGTTGAGAGAAAATAGAGGTTTTTGAAGTTTTTTTCCTAAACACTGCAAAAATAATTTTTTTAAAAAAATTGATTTAAATAAGGCATTAAACGGCGCCGTTTTGGGGGTTGGGTTCAAAGGCCAAAACGACATCATTTTGGACCTCTAACCTGCGACCCAACCCAGCAGCCCACAGGATCCGCGTGTTTTTGCAGTGAATAGGCTATTTGCACAATCGGTCCCTCTTCTTTTGCAACATAGTGTAATTTGATCCTTTTTTTGTTTTTTTTTTTAAATTTGGGTTGCGAATTTTGCTTCCGTTTCAATCTGGTCCTTAGACCATATGCGGTCCCTTTGTTAAAACGCAGCGCTTTAGGACTGGGAAATATTTTCCTGAAGGTCCCTTGCGCTTTGCGCACGTTTCATTTCAGTCCCCTGGTAACCCTGTTTTATTTATTTGCAATTTAAACCTTGATTTTTTAGCCCGATTTCAATTCGGTCCTCAGCCTATTTAATTATTATTTTTATATATTATTTGTTTTAAAAAAACAGTTTCATTAAATATTTCAATTAATATTTATTTGCTTATTCATTTTTAATTTTTAATCAAACTTACACCATTATTTATTTTATTTATTACTCATTTTTTTATATATACATATCGATTTGTGTATTTTATTTATGTCATCATTATTACTATCATTTCATTATCTAGTTACTTGCTAATCTTCAAATATTTTCAAATTTTAGATTCCTTAGTATTATCTTCATCGTTATTTATTATTGTTGTTGTTGTTAGGTATGTTACTTATATTATTATTATTATTATTATTGTTACTTGTATTATCGTTAGCATCATTCTTATTATTGTTTGTGCTTGTTAACCTTGTGACTCATTAGCATTAATGAATGTATTTTACATTTTACTATGTACATTATGTTATTGCTATTTCAAATGTATGATGCACTATCATTGCTAGTCGTGTGCAACCTTTCACGTATTAAACAATTTCTTTAAAAGCTAAAAGTAAACATATATCCTTTAAAAATTTTCACTTCCCTTTTACCAAATTCGTAAAAAATGAAGGAAATTTCAAAATAAAGGTATGTTTCACAATTTCGAGAAACTGTACCCTAACTTACGGGGTTTCGATTCTCTCGTTAAACCTAAATAGTGACATATCCTTTTAAATACGGATTTTTAATAAAAATTAAAGGCAAGTTCAATCTCTAAGGTTCCAAATATTGTGTCCTAACTTACGGGATGTGATATTTTGTGACCTTGAAACGAACGAATCTTTAACTCTCTTTTTGGTTTATTCGAGTGTTTGTATTAACCTTAATAAAAGGGGATCGTATTTTTAAATTTCCCTTCAAATTTTTAGTTTCGACATTAAGACATTAAGTAATCAACTCGGTACCAATTTTGGGAGCATTGGGGGTGCTAACCGTTCCTCGTGCGTAACTGACTCCCAAGCCTGATTTTTTAAAATTTCGTATACCAAAATCACTATTTTGACAAACCAAAATAGTTTATTACGAGGTGACCCGATCACACCTCATAAAAAAGGGATTGGTGGCGACTCCCATTTTAATTTTTGTTTTCAAACCAAAGTCGACCCCGTTTTTACAAAAAAATGGTTTCGACAGCTATCTTCTCCATCTCTTCCACATCACTAACTTCTTCCCCATCCTTATTCCGCAAGCTTCTTATAGTATTGGATCTATTGCGTCGAGTAACACAATTATGGAAAAACGTCGTGTTTCTATCCCTCAATTTTAGCCAATTAATGCGTGCTCTTTGCTCCCAATAGGCCTCGTTTTAATTGATTTCCAAATTGAGATGTATCTTCATGTAAATTATTTTAGCCAAATTCTCATCATTCCTATCCTCTTCAAACAAACTCTCTAATTTTCTACTTAAATCTTTTTTTATCCCTACCCTTCCTTCTCAAATCTTAATCACCTATTGAGTCAATCCTTGTCTCAAGCTTTCCAATTTATCCAATGTCGTTCCCAAAGATGATCCCCAAATATCCTTAACTGTCCTTTCAAATGTTTCTTCAAGAAGCCACCATGCCTCGAACCTAAAGGGAGCCTTCCTTATCTCCCTATACGCCTGCTATGTATGAATGAGCAAAGGATTGTGATCCAAATGTGAGTAAGGCAAGTTTGAATACGAGCATGTGGGAAAACTGAAAACTATTCTATGTTTGTAACCCCTCTATCAAGCCTTTCCATTATGTTTGTTTCTGGTAAGTTTCCTCTTTCCCATGTGAACCACAACCCAGAGAATCCTACATCCAAGAGTCGGCACTCGTTAAGAAATGTCCGAAAAGCCTCCATTCTTTTTTCATCTCTTGGCACCCCTCATTTATTCTCAAAAGAGTACAAAATTTCATTAAAATCCCCACAAATAAGACAAGGAAGAGTCTAAGTCCTTTCTAATTTTTGATGCCCTAATTTTCATTAGAATTTCATTAAAATTTCATTAAAATTTCATTAAAATTTCATTAGATGCCCTAATTTTCTTAGAATTATGGTGCAAATCTGCAGGTTGCCGTTATGTAAAAAATTCCACCTTTTGCAGGTTCTCTTCCCCATGATGAATCGTTGTCGGCATTTTACTAGGAATGGTATCTTTTTGAATTTTGACCCCCGACGTTTCCACCCCCTTATTCTCCCCAATATATAAACATTGTTTCATAGATTTTTTAACTGAGAAACCAAATTGTAGACTTTCTTTACCTATTAAATTAGATTCAGCTTTTAACGCCAGTGTGTAAGGGAGATCGTCTTCCAGTTTCTCTTCCCCCAAATTCGAGATCACAGTATAGTCTTTCACAACATGACCTATACAACCACAACCAAAGTAAAAATTTGATAGGTTTTCATACTTAAAGGGAAGCCATACTATCTCTTGATTGCCCGTTGTAATAAAAATTCCCCTCCGTAACGGTTTTTGGACATCCAACTGAACTTTCAACTTGCAAACATCGTTTTTTATCTCCGATCTCATTAGACCAAAAGTATAACCTATTGCATGCATCAAATCTTTCTTCTCACACTATGACGGGCAAGGGACAATTTATTAATAGTAAATGGTAGGTTAAAAATTCTTAAAAAATATACCTCATGAAATTACCTAAACTTTTTAACATATTTCATCAAATAATTCTTTATTACCGTATAAATGGTTAATATAAAAAGGAGATGAAAGAAAAAAAAGTGGCGAAGAAAAGTGCCATTTGAGTGTCAAAGCCAAAAGAAGCTTAAGAGAGTAGAGAAGGAGAGGGAGAAAGGCTTAGGTTTTTTTTTGGGTTCAAGGAAGTGATTTTCGGTGATTTGCATCTTTGGACTATATAAAAGGTCCTTTGTGTCCTATAATGCCATGTAGACGACAGTATGGAGGGGACAATCATGGTGGTATGATTGGTTAGGTGGCAAAGCTGTTATAGATCTATTGTCACCATGTGACGTACTATGTGATCCTGCTATTAAGTTCTTTGTTCTTGGGGTTGTACCTAATATTACGAGGTTGTTGCCCTCAAGTGATCCAAGTGGAGGAAGGGGTACACTACGTGCTGTCTCACAAGTGATTGTTTAGGAGTTCAAGAGGGGTCTTACTCGGACTGTTCCTTATTTAGGGCTCATGGAGTGTTCCTTGCGGACAACTTATGAGGGGTTCCTACAAATTACCTATGAGTTTTTCACATGGCACTATCTAGCAGACCATTCTCCATGGAAGGTTCATGGAAGTTTTCTAATAGCTCGTCATGTGTCATGCTCTAGGAGGGGTACAACAAGATTTATAAAATGACAATGCACTAAATATGTCAAAATATGCTTTAGATCCTTATATTTTTCATATATTTGAAATTTAGTTTCTTAAAGGAAATTAGTTCTTTTACTTTTTTTATTTAAAAATGCAAGTCAAAAGGTTGTTAAATTCAAATTCATTACGACATCATTTTTTTAAACAACAACAAAAGATGAGTATTTTTTATTTCAAAATGTCACATTAGAAGATTTTATCAATACTAACAATTAAATATAAATTTTAATATATGTAAAATAAAGAGACTAATTTTTTTTTGAAATCAAATTGGGATATTATTATTGAAGCAAAACAAAACCAAACAAAAGAAAAAGCCCAACCGAGCTAAAGACCACCAGTTCAAAATCCTGTTTAGACTTGTCGTGGCTAGGTTATGGGCTAATTGATTAGCCGACCTGGGAGCAAAATGGAAAACTAATGACCGAAATCTTTCATTTTCCTTCTGAATGTTTGGATGTGAGTGCTAATTTATGATTTATCCACTGATCTTGTTTTGTATTTGTTAATGATGGATTTGGAATCCCCTTCCACTATTACTTTTGTTAAACCCAACTCAATCCTCGTGAGCATGACTTCGAGATAGGCGAGGGCTTCTACATCAAAGGCTGTGTCAACCGCCGTGTGCAGACGATATTTAGAGACCAGAACTTCTCATTTCACGTTTCGTGCCGCTATTCCCGAAGCCGACTTAAAACCTTGGCAGTTGAACAAGGCATCAAAATTGATTTTAATGTTCTGTCGTTTAGGTGTTTTCCAGTTCTCCTTCTCACCATCAAAGGTAGTCTTTCTTTTTGTCAAGTAATCAAGTTCACGAATGTAGTTTTTTGGTGAAATTAGCTATGCCTATAACTAAATGAGTTTTACCTTCATACAGGTTCCTATTTCTGTCAAACCAAATTGACCACAAACCAAGCGTCATTTGGACTCCGTGCTTTTTCCAAATACCTAGGTAAGCCATTCAAAATAGTCTGGATGTTGTATTGTAATTACCCATTCAAAATTTAAAATTTGCCATATTTCTACTGAAGTAGGGAATTTGCCAAAGACATGCCATTAAGTCTCAATTCTCACCTTACATCTGGAGCACTTGTTTCTTTGAGTCAAACTTTTGACATATGGGTTGACCATCGTGGGGATGAAATTCCAAAACACTCTCCATAGCATTATTATAATTTTATTGGAAAGTTGTAGATCCCACAATTGTTTGTAGAATTATTTTGTTGTAATCTGTAAGTCATTAAAATTAGGGGTAGTGCTCTGGGTCTGTAATAGTTTCTAGGCGCTTCTTACCGAGAACATACCCAAGGGCTCACCGCGCCATATTACCAAGTCAACATGCTCCTCCCTCACAAGTAGAATTTGCAGGATTCTGTTCGCATCATCCAGCTCAAAGGTCTTGCGGATAACCTCCTCGTTCCATACTTTATTAGCAGTATCTATTAAACATGCAACAGTAGCGTTTTTTTACTAAAATAGGGTAAAAAAAATTTGTACTGAAATAGGATGTCAGAAAAATTATTTACGAAAATGGGTTACTTTTGCATTGGTGTCTATCTTAAAGGCGCCAATGAATAAAAAACTATTATTTTTTTAATGGCGCCTATCAATGAATATTTTATATTAAAATTTTTTATAAAATATAATTAAATTTTTTCCCGGGTCAATATATGACTCGTATAATACATAGTATTGGTGCTTATCTCAGAGGCGCCAATGGTGGTGCCTATTTGAGAGGCGCCACTAGTGCTGCCTTGTTGAGAGGCGCCAATGGTCTGATTTTTCCCTATATATACCCCAACACAAACATAATTTTTACAAGAGAAACGAAAGAAACAAAAAGGAAGGCAGAAGAAAAAAAGAAAGGGAAAGAGAAAAATGATAAGGCATTTTGGTTTATTTCTTTTTAAATAGAATGTAGAGTCTTGCTAGTAATTTTATTATTTGAAAGTTATTTTGTTAGGTTATTAATTTTGTTAGCTTCTGAATGAAAAATTTTGCATTAAAAATTTTATGTAATTTTTTTACATTTCGAATTTTTTTTAAGAAATTTGAAATTCTTTTTAACAGATCTAGTATTGAAGATGGAGAATCAATTTTTTGTATGCGTTTATTTCGATAGAGAAATTTTAACAACAACCGTGGGATGTATATTTGAATGTCGCAAACAAGTAGCAATGAGATTTAATAGAAATATCTCGTTTGATGATATGAAGGAAAAAATTAGTGAAAAAATTTATAGACGTTGTGGGAGAAGGATATCAAAAGTTTTCTATAAGTTTCCAGTTTCAACAAATCCAATAAAATTTACCAAAATGGAACTTGTAAACGATAAAGACGTGGAGACAATGGTCGCTCTTTATTGTGGGAATTAGAGTAACAAAAATGCACCGATTCAGTTATTTGCTGAGTTAGTCGGTGTGGAGGCAACTGAAGATCCCACTCCATTAGGTGAAGAAGATAGAGTTCAAGTGCCGTGTATGGTGGTTCTGGTATCGTATGTTGATAGTCGATCAACTATACACGGGATCGATATTGATCTTAATGCTGCAGCCGAGACTGATGTGGTTGGTGATGATGTATACTATAGTAGTGATCCTGTTGATTACGAAGTGGATAGTGAGAGTCATCCCGACGTAGATGAGGTCCCAGATGATATTAACGACGAAGGCATAAATAAGGTGGAAACGTTAACGCAACTTCAGTTGGAAACCAGATTTGTCGTATTGTGATACACAATAATCTTGGGGCACACATGTATCGGATAGACCCCGATGCGGCACGGGCAGTTGAGTTTCTGGAGTACCTTGAAATACTACTTGCTAACCGAATGGGCGTATATTCTGATCTAGAGGAGTTGTGTGTGGGCCAGAGATTTGAAAGTAAAAAAGAATGCTTATTTTCCATTAAGCGGTATGGCATGAATATATTAGTAGATTACAAAGTCATCGAGTCTAAACCAACATTATATGTTGGAGAGTGTTGGAGGTCGGCAGAAGACTGCAATTGGCGGATACGAGCTGCATTTATCTAGAAGTCGCAGATGTGGGAGATACAAAAATTGGTTGGGCCTCACACATGAACTTCAACACGTATGACAGAAAATCGTCGCCCCCAATTCTGGATGATAAGAACTATCCCTAGAATGTAGTTCTGTCTCTGGCACTAGCTCTGGCTCTGGCTCTGGTGCATGATGCAGATCTGGAAGGGGTCGCGTAATTCGTGTCGTATGCAGAGGGACTACCACCGACCGCCCACCAAACAGAAATGGTTTCCCTATCTCACAGCACTACTGTATGTACTCTAATGAGGGCTGCAAATCCGGAGCACGATCCATCTGAGGTGCCCTCCCGAACCGGTTGTTCCACATCGTAATATACTCCTCGTGCACTTCTCCCTAATTATCTCCATACCTCCCCCTCTTGCTCATCCCATGGATATCCCTCAATTGTATTGGCAGTGTCAGGATATACTATATGCAATCGAACTGCTGGAGTACTCGATTGCCATGATACCACTCCACTACGTTAAAATTGATAATGGGTGCGCTAATGCACCATAGGTTTGAGTGGACGTGGGCAGATGAGGGGATAACTGCCATAATTTCTGGAATAGAAAACGACATCCAAATGAACTACACATTTAATAATGTTGTTATATTAACGCGGGTCGAGTGAGATAAAATAATAACATTAAGTTTATATTCGAAAAACTTACCCCCTCTCTAGCATGATTCTCAATCATTAGACGGTATATCAGAACCGTGAATGACCTCCCGATACCCGGATTAGTACTCCACCTACAAAAACAAAATGTTAGAATAATATAAAATAAAAAAGTCAACTAATTATTATAACGAGTAAAAATTCATCACCTATTAACAAGTGGAAATATATATGATTGATGACTAATCGATGCCAAGAATGGCATCCGGTAAAGTGCCCACGACTGCAGCAGTATGAGGCATCCGCCTATGTCAACCGCAGAAGGATCTGTCATCCGACAAAGTTCGCTATACATCATGGCTAAAACTGCAGACCTCTAACTGTATGAATGAGTGTTATGCAAATTGGATAATAGGGGTAAGTACATTAAGTGGACCTTACTGCCGTTTACATCCGGCATGAGTACACCCCCTATAAGGTGCATAATGTAAGCTCGAACAACCTGCATCACCTTCCATTCATTAACAGTACTTGGCAAATGCTCAAATTTGGCCTTTAGCCATGAAAATCTCAAACTGGTAAATTTCCCCTCACTTGGCGAGCGTCCAAGTAATTCATTGCAAAGGGTAGCCGGCCTAGAGATTGAACTTACGCCCGTGACCGCATTCCCGTCTATGGGAAGTTCGAGCTGTACTGCAACATCCTCTAGAGTGACGGTACATCTCCGCACGGCAAATGAAATGTGTGGGTCTTAGGACGCCATCGCTTGACTAAAGCGGAAATCAAGTCGTATCGCAGATCAAAAGTCCGGATCAATGTCGTTGATCCGAACCCGGCTAACTCTAAGTATGGTATTAGGCTTTCATCTGGCTAAAAGCCTACACTATTAACACGGCCCCTCAATACGTGGTACGGACCCTGACATTATTAAATTAGCAAAATAGTTAATACAATATAATTTAATTCAGCAAATAACATGAGTATCAAATAAAAATTTTATTACCATCTCATTAATAGTACTTGATATGTGGTTATTATTATTAATCAGAGAACCCATTTCCTGCAAATCTGCAATTAAAAAAATGAATTCAGTTAATTTGTTTCAAAAAATCAATAAATATTGTTAAATAAATACAAAATCAAATAAAATTAAATTATATAAAAGTTACATTATATAAAAATTAAATGAGTTAACAACAACTATATGATTAAAAAAGTCAGTTATAATTAAAATTTTAATAAAATAATTTTTAATTTTTTTATAAACTTATATGTTAAACTCACCAAATACTAAACTAAACACAACCACTTATAGCTTAATCCTAAAATACTAATAAATTAAATTTTAAATAATTACAAACACAAAAATTTATAACATAATCCTAAATTTCTAAAAAATTAATTATAAAATAATTACAATATTCATACAAAAAATTACAATATTACAATATATCCTGAAATTACAATATTCATACAAAATTAAAAAATTACTATATTCATACAAAAAAATTACAATATTCATACAGAATACTAATCCAAAACTATAAATACAAATTTAATTATAAAATAATTACAATATTCATACAACATTACAATATTCATAAAAAAATTAGAATATTCATACAAAATACTAATCCAAACTATAAACACTAAATATAGATAATTTATAATTAATAATTAATAACAAAAAATTCACAATATCTTCTTCTTCTTCTAAAATATCTTCTAAAAAATTCATAAACTATAAACTCTTTAAATTATAAACAAAATTATTTACTAAAATAATACATTACCTTTTTCTTTCTTTCTTTCTTCTTCTTCTTCTCTTCTTCTCCTTTCTCTCTTTTTTTTTTTCTCTATCGTCCATTGCATGTTGGGGACCATTTACTTATAGGCCAAAAAAAACATAGATGAAGGGACAACACCATGCTGCTCTTGCAGCCGTGCAGCGGTGGGCAGAAGGCCACCATTGATGCCTCCTTATGAGGCACATTCATTGGCGCCTCTCTATGAGGCATATTCATTGGCGCCAACTTGATAGGCACCACCCGACCCAACCTGACCCGTTGACCATATTTTGACCCGTATTTTTATTTAATTTTTTTTTAAAAAATAAAAAATAATGTTTATTCAAAAAAATTTTAATAGTTTTTTATTCATTGGCGCCTCTGAGATAGGCACCAATGAAAAAAGTAACCTATTTTCGTAAATAATTTGTCTGACATCCTATTTTAGTACAAATTTTTTTACCCTATTTTAGTAAAAAACCCTGCAATAGTAGATAAGTTTGCACTGTTAATTCGATTATGTAATCTGTAATTTGCTGCCACGAGCAGCCACACATCCTCGTTGATTGATATGCTTCCCCCGTGCCAACCCTTCAACCCAGACCATTTTTAAGTAGACCTTTTGCCACCCATGTAACAACCCGTTTTCAATAAAATCGAAATAGTGGTTTCGAAACCACAAATCTGAGGCTGAAATAAAATTTATTTTAAAATTATTTTATGGTCTACATTATGATAAAAATATCGTATAAAAATTTCGTTAAGAAATTTTACCGATTACATGTTTAATTTGATAAAAAGAACCAAATTGCGCAAAGTGCAAAAGTTGAATTCTAGTAGCTAAAGGGATCAAATAGCTATGGAATTCAAAATTGGAGGTCCTTATATGGTAAACAGACCATTTAAAGGATTTAGTAGATAAGGATGATTATTCATCATTGGAAATTTAAGAAAAGTAAAGGGTTAATTTGGAAAGATGGTAAAATAATGACGATAATAGAACTAAATAATTAAATTAAGTCATTTTCATCATCTTTCCTAAATCAAAATACATGGAAACCCTAGTTATGAAGTTTGAAGATAGACAAGCTTATTTTGGTTAATTAGGTGAGTAATCTTGTCCCATTTTTAATGATTTTTATGTTTTCGAGATCGTAATAGCTTAATCTAACTATCTTGGGGATTAATTTGTAAAAATATCAAAGTATTAGGGTTTTTCCATGGATGAATATAGTTGAATTATGAAGTTTTATGGTAGAAAATGAAAGGTTGTTGATAGATAAACAACTTTTGTAAAGAGAATTTTGATGAAATTATGATTTAGGGACTAAATTGTAAAGACAAAAAATTCATAGAAAAGTTTTGAATTTTATGAAATACATGGGCTGATATTGTGATACATGAAAATTGGCTAGGCTTGGAATAAGGATTAAATAGTATGAATTTCATTTTTCGAGTTTAGGGATAAAATTATTATTAATTAAAAGTATAGGGGCAAAATAATAATTTTTCCAAAGATGTGTATTGGACTGAATTGAATTTAAATTTATTCGTATAGATCTAGATAGACACAATACAGAGTTAGATCAAGGAAAAAAATATTGGATTAGTAGATTACAAACCCACGAACACTTATCGAGGTAAGTACGTGTTACTAAATTATATATTTATGTGTAAATTGAATTATATGTATGTGAAATGTGTAATTGCCATTTATAAGTATTGATCACATATTCAACAAGTACTAAGTCCCGTTTGAACCTTGAAAATTCGATAGATACAAATGACATGTCATTAAGGGTTCCCGAATTGGTTGTGGTCTTGCATGTGTTGCGGACACACCACAACTTGCAAGAGCGTCCCGTTGTTTAGCTCTTATGAGCATCCTGTTATATGACTCTCATGAGCTTCCCGATATTTGGCTCTCATGACCTTCCCAATTAATGGCTTTCTTGAGATTCCTGTTTATGGCTCGTATGAGCTTCCCAATAATTGGCTTGCAAGAGCTTCCTGTTATATGGCTCACATGAGCTTCCCGTTACATGGCTCAAAAGAGCTTCCCGATTACATACTCGTATAGGCATACCTGTATATGAATTGACAAATTATAGATTTGTACACTTCGTGTGTACTACCCGGGTATCCGTTGATATTTTGAATGATTCAATGGGCAAAGTTCTGACATGAGATAATATGAATTCGAGATGAATTATTACGGGTATATACTTGATATACATGGATATGATTCGTACATGCTATATGAACACATGGTGTGGGAAGTATATGTATATGGAAATTTGATTATTGATGAGCTCATACATGTTTCTTGATATTCATATGAAATACATGACTAATATGGTTGATGAGGATATGTGTTAGGGCTTTTGGCCAATTTGATTTGAATATGCCTAGAATGCTTACCTTAAATGTGATTAAATGGTAAGTTAAATTCCATGTTATACGAACTTACTAAGCATTAAATCCTTACTCTGTTTTATTTTCTCTATTTTATAGTAACTCGGAAGCTCGTTAAAGTTGGAAGCTGGTCGGAGCTACATCACACTATCCACCGGCCCATCTCAGTATATGTAGTAAATCAATTTTGGTTATAATGGCATGTATAGGTTAATTTGGCCAAATGTTGGCATGTAAATGTCTTGTTGTGATTAGCCATTTGAAAGGCTTGTTTTTGATATATTTTGATGTATGTATGGCTTTGACATGTTTGATAAGTATGAATACTTGGATATATGTCGTGATATATCATGTATAAAACTTGGTTTTGGCTTGATTTGAAGGTTTTATTGTGTCTTGTGAATGTATAAATTTTTGTGTTTAAGTTGGTACCAAATTTAGGTGAGAAATGTGGCTTGAAAATGACTTATTTTCGTCTACATGGGCAGAGACACGGACGTGTGTCTCAGTTGTGTGTGACACAAGGCCAGGTAGCACGGCCGTGTGTCTATTGTATTTTAAATTTTGCACAAGTCAGTATACTTAAAATTTGTTCACACGGCTTAGCACATGGGTGTATGGCTTGGCCGTATGACCCATGTACCTTATTAATGCAAGTCAGTATGCTCACACAGCCTAGCACACGGGCGTATGACTTGACCGTGTAACCCAAGTTAGAGAGCTCCCAAGTTTGGACACGGGCTGGGACATAACCATGTGTCTCTAATTTGAATGCCCACACGGCCTGGCCACACGGGCGTGTGACTTCTACACCTTTGAAAAATTTTAATGTTTTTTGAAAAATTTTCTGAGTACTCGATTTAGTCTTGACTTATTTCTAACATGTATTTTGAGCTTTGAGGGATCACATAAGGGACAATATGATGAATTTGGATTAAGTTATGATATGAATGATAGATAATATGAAATGTCTGTTATTTGACTTGTAAATTTTGGTAATTCTCCGTAACCCTGTTTTGACGACAGATTCGGGTTAGGGGTTTTACAGCCCAAATACGTTTCCAAATATACAATGGTGCACACCCTAGCTCTGCTTGTAAAAAGCTAGTGGAGAGATAGTATTTGGCTTTTAAGACCCACAATAATAATGAATCAGGTTGATCAATAAGACGCCATCCTTGCTTAGCAAGTAAGGCCATATTAAATTTCACCAAATTCTTAAAACCTAAACCTCCATCCAGTTTTAATTCGCACATCTTATTCCAGCTACACCAATGAATTCTTTTTCGCCTATGCCCTTTCTACCACTAGTACCTAGCAATTATAGCTTCTATCTCTCCACATAAATTTTTTGGTAGAAGAAAGCACATCATGGAATAAGTAGGGATTGCTTGCAAAACCGATTTAATAAAGACTTCTTTACCCAATTGTGACAAGAACCGCAAGCTTCACCCATCAAATTTCAACCGAATTCAATCCTTTAAACTTTGAAAAGATGCATTCTTTTTCTTACCTACCAAATTAGGAAGACTAAGATATTTCTCAACATTGATCGAGCTCCTCACTCCCAATAATCCTGTAACAAAATGTCTATCAACTTCCAGAGTATTAGTGCTAAAAAATACTGTGGATTTTTCAAAGTTCACACCCTGGCCAGAACACAACTCATACGTATTCAGAATTTCTTTTATCTTTTGAGCTCCTAAGGTCGTTACCTTACCAAATAAAATGCAATCATCCGCAAAGAGGAGATGAGAAATCTGAGGGCCTTTCTTACTTACTTTGGCCCCTTTGATCTCCCCCTCCTCATTGACGAACGCATAAGAGATGAAAGTCCTTCACTGCAAATCAGAAATAGAAAAGGGTTGAGCGAATCCCACTGGCGAAGACCTTTGGTTGGTTTAAAACATTCTCCTTTGCATCCATTTAAGATGATCGAATAGAAAACTGAAGTAAGACATTTCATAATGAAATTCACCCAAGATCGCGCAAAACCCATTTGTTCCATCATAAGCCTTAAGAAATCCCACTCCACCCTATCATAAGCCTTGCTCGTATCAAGCTTGAGTGCCATGTGCCCTTTTAGTCCAATTATTTTTTTCTTCAATGTATGTATAATTTCATAAGCCACAAGCACATTAATTGTGATGAAACGTCCTGCACATCAATACATCCATACAAAACATGCTAAAATCTAACCACCTTAGCTATGACCTTATAAAGAACATTACATAGACTTATGGGTCTAAAATTTTTCATTTTTGTAGGGTGTGAGGTTTTGGGTATCAACATAATATTAGTGACATTTAAAAGTTCCAAATCCCTACCTTCATTTAAGATTTCCAAACAGAAAGAAGTTACCTTTGTACATACGATGTTCCAACACTTCTGAAAGAAAATCGTTGGAAAGCCTCCATCACCGAAAACCTCTATAGGACTCATTCTTTTCAATGCTACCCAAATCTCTTCAGCAATGTACTTTATTTTAAGCTGTAAATGTGCTTCTTTAGAAATGCAATGCTCAATTCCTAGCAAGATCGATTCCATATTGCTCACCCTTTCGGTTGTAAACAACTCTTGAAAAAAGCTCTTAGCTATCTTCTCCATCTCTTCCACATCATTGACTTCTTCCCCATCCTTATTCCGTAAGCTTCTTATAGTATTAGATCTATTGGTTGAGTAACACAATTATGGAAAAACATCGTGTTTCTATCCCTCAATTTTAGCCAATTAACGCGTGCTCCTTGCTCCCAATATGCCTCATTTATTATTGATTTCCAAATTGAGATGTAGCTTCATGTAAATGATTTCAGCCAAATTCTCATAATTCCTATCCTCTTCTAACAAAATCTCTAATTTTCTACTTAAATATTTTTTGATCCCCACCCTCCCTTCTCAAATCTTAATCACCCATTGAGTCTATCCCTATCTTAAGCTTTCTAGTTTATGCAATGTCGTCCCTAAAGATGATCCCCAAATATCCTTAATTGTCCTTTCAAATGTTTCTTCAAGAAGCCACCATGCCTCGAGCCTAAAGGGAGCCTTCCTTATCTCCCTATACCCCTGCTATGTATGAATGAGCAAAGGACTATGATCCAAATGTGAGTAAGGCAAGTTTGAATACGAGCATGTGGGAAAACCGAAAACTATTCTATGTTTGCAACCCCTCTGTCAAGCCTTTCCATTATGTTTGTTTCCGGTAAGTTTCCTCTTTCCCATGTGAACCACGACCTAGAGAATCCTAAATCTAAGAGTCGGCACTCGTTAAGAACTGTCTGAAAAGCCTCCATTCTTTTCTCATCTCTTGGCACCCCTAATTTATTCTCAAAAGAGTACAAAATTTCATTAAAATCCCCACAAACAAGACAAGGATGGCTCTAAGTCCTTCCCAATTTTCGAAGTAAACTCCAAGTACTACACCTTTCAGTAGCAAAAGGTGCTCCATAAAACCTCGTGAAGCACCATTCCCTGTCGACTTGATTTTCCTTAATCAGGGCATCAATATGATTTTTAGAATAACTAATGATTGTAACAAGAACATCTCCTTTCCATGCCAGTGAAAACCCACCTCGCGGACCTTCTGCCTCAACATCAAACCCATTAATGAATTCGATCTTCTAACCCTATCCATCTTTCTGCTATCAACTTTCGTCTCCACAAAAAAGACCATTTGAGGATTATGTTGATTCAGCATGAACCGAAGCCTTCTTATTGCTCAAGGACTCCTCAATCCATAGACATTCCAACTTATAGTTTTCATTGTGTTTGGTTGATTTGCCTATGGGCAGCTGTCGATCCTATTTGAGAAAAAACAACCATTTGTTCCTAAGGGATCTTCAGAGACTGATGATCAAGACCATCTCCATCAAATCTCCCCTTTTTATAATTATCCTCACTAAGAGAAGAATTCTCAATTACATCCTTTAAAGCTAAAACACCTTTCCTCTTACCTGTCATACTTTCCATTTGGATATCATTAATCTGCACAATCATTTCTAATCTCTTCCAACTAATTCTTTTGGGCTTTTCAGTCGTTTCTGTCACTTTTCATCCATCCCGTTCATATTCTTAGCTTTCCCTCGAGACTGCTCAATCCCTAGATTTGAGACATGAAAAATAACTTTTGTAGATTCAATTTTTGTAGAGCAGCGTTGGTTAGATGCCCCAATTTCCTTAAAATTATGGTGCAAATCCGCAGGTTGCCGTTATGTAAAAAATTCCACCTTTTGCAGGTTCTCCTCCCCATGATGAATCGTTGTCGGCATCTTACTAGGAATGGTATGTTTTTGAAATTTGACCCCCGATGTTTCCACCCCCTTATTCTCCCCGATATATAAACATTGTTTCATAGATTTTTTAACTGAGAAACCAAATTGTAGACTTTCTTTACCTATTAAATTAGATTCAGCTTTTAACGCCAGTGAGTAAGGGAGATCGTCTTCCAGCTTCTCTTCCCCCAAATTCGAGATCGCAGTATAGTCTTTCACAAGATGACCCATACAACCACAACCAAATCAAAAATTCGATAGGTTTTCATACTTAAAGGAAAGCCATATTTTCTCTTGATTGCCCGTTGTAATGAAAATTCCCCTCTGTAACGGTTTTTGGACATCCAACTGAACTTTCAACCTGCAAACATCATTTTTTATCTCCGATCTCATTACTCCAAAAGTAGAACCTATTGCATGCATCAAATCTTTCTTCTCACACTCTGACGGGCAAAGGTCGATTTTAAGCGAAAACCGGGAGAAAACCAATTTAATTCTTTTGTAGCCTCCTTCAATCTATCAAAGATAATCATTGTTTTCTAACTAACTACGGTCTCCCCTCCATGATCATCTCCAAGTCATTCTCATCTTCAAACGAGATCTGAAACAAGTTTTGTCCGACCATTTGGATCTCAAATTTTCTCCTAGTCTTCCATATACTCTTCAATTGTGTACGAAGACTGTCCGGGTTATACAATTTTCTTGTCCACACGGAGCATAACAACGAAAAATTACCATTCGGCACAACCAAAGAACTCTAACTATCAACTATATCAGTTCTTCTGCTAAGAGGGAGATTTCATCCCTTGCCATATCGGAGAAAGTCACCGCTCTACTCCAACCCAACCACAGCAAGTACTGTTTCTCTGGGATTCTAAGAGAGAGCACTCTTGACCTTAACTCATTATTCCTAAAGAGACTAAATTTTAAATATGCGAAGAATAGAAATTTAAAATAACCACTAAATATTATATACTTTATAATTTCAAAAAAGAAAAGGAATTAAAAGTCCAGCTTGGATGGGGTTTCTTAAAGAACAGAA
Source organism: Gossypium hirsutum (assembly GCF_007990345.1). NCBI lineage: Eukaryota > Viridiplantae > Streptophyta > Magnoliopsida > Malvales > Malvaceae > Gossypium > Gossypium hirsutum. Next base: position 12,659,279 of record NC_053443.1, read on the forward strand.
CCCAGTTACGTAGGAAAACATTTCCCGCCGAAAGTCGTTAAGGAGCGTAACTAATTAATTAACTGAAACCTTGAAGAAGCCTCTTTATTATGAAGTATGTATGGATTTCATCATCCATTTCAATGTTTGAGGAAATCAGTGTTAAGAAGGTTGAAGAAATTGGTAGCGAACTGAAGCATCTGTTGAAAGATGATGAGAGCTGGTAGCCATCTTCCAGTTTCGATACCAGTGGGTAACGCTGCCAAGAAGGAAAGAGGAGGAGCGGCTTCTCGCTCTGCAATGTTTCCCTTGGCCGAGATTTGGATCCACACCATTCCCCTTCTCGTCTTGCTTTGCTTCTTCATTCTCTGGTGGTTGTCTCGTCCAGGTATATATGTCCCCTCTTCCCTTGTTTGCTTGTCAAGAAACTGTTTCAAATGCTCATTTTCTTTGGTAATTTAGCTTATGACATTAGGCCATATTGTTTCAATTCTCAAGAAATCTGGGATAAAGATAAAGAAATGGCAAGTACACAAGTGAAGTACTTGTTTAATCTTCTTCTTATTTTTGGGTTTGAAAGCAGTAAATGTGGAGATAAAGGATGGCAGAATTGTGGCTATACATCATGTGGAGATGCCATTGCCTCTTAGTGATTCTCAGATTGATGTATCCCTCCTGGCATCTGCTGCATCACCAGTTGCCTCGGTATCACAAAATCTCACAGTAATATTCGACGAATCCTCGGTATTAGCTTCTGATTGACGGATCAGTTTTGAGGAATTCTCGTTTCTGTTGATGTACCCGGTTTTCGATTTATTGGTTCGACATATTAAGGCCTTGTACTGAAATATAACTGTTCTTATCATCTATACGCCAATTAGAGAAAGCATGGAATATAACTGTTCTTCATTTGTTTGTACTGAAATTACATATGTAGACACCATGAAGGGAGAAAAAAAAAACATGAATCATGTATGGCTCATTTCACTGATTAGTATACCATAGCATTATCTTATTCCTGATTGTTGTATGCCTAATTCGGCCATGGTTAAAAAAAATACAGAAAAAGAAGATAAAAATCATTAAAAAAAAGACCTATCAGTATCACAATAACTTCTTGGATTGAAATTCACTAATCTCACCGTCTTTGCAATTTCCCACATATAAAATCATTGTATTGTTTTTAATTTTTGGAAAAGCTCTGCAACAATCCCTCCTTGGCGCCTGCAAAAGAAAAAAAAAATTAATTCAGGGGGTTTATTTTGCAGGTGTCCTACAATTACAATAACATGTGAATAATAATAATAAATGTACCTTGAGCCATCGATCTTCATCTCGCGGCTTTATGACTACGACAAAATCGAGTTTCTCTGGTGAGGCCATTTTCCATCGGCAATATCGGCTGCGCGTTCTATGACGATAGTAGAGGCCAACTGTTTGGTTCGTTTCAGGTTCAGTCTTAGTCTTGTACATGTAGAAAACAAAGGGTCTTTGGCAAGGATGCCTTTCAACAGGCCTAGTGTTAAATGCATAAGCAGTGTAATCAGCTCGCTTGTGCCAGCTAAAAAATGTTCTACTCGGCATCTCAAGCTCTCTGGGAGACATCACTCCCCTCAAGATTTGAACCGCGTAGCCCCACGACACCATGATCGACCAGTATCGCGTTGAATCATAGCAGATGGATTGTTGCATTAAGCTCGCGGAGTCCTCATTGGCAGCTTCAAGCATGTGTGCAAGAGCTTTGGCTCGTTTCATACCCGGGTATATAGGATTCACTACATCTAGGTGGTGAAGTGATACCAAAGGAGTCACTGGATGGGCTCCCAAGAGGCCTAATATGTCTCCGACCACATCATACTGTACAAGCACAACAAAAAGGTTCATATATATGTATGTATATATATATATTCAACCTAGTAGAAGAGGTGAAGAAGTGGAAGTTTTACCTGATGGAAGCCAAGCTCCCTGGTAAGGGGCACTCCAAGCTCAGCCATGCAAGCCTGAATCCTGTCATCACTGCCATATAATGCTGGGTATCGGTGGATGCATTTGTCCTGCATCTTGGACAGTTCTTTTGCCAGTGGATAGCTTATTGCAAATCCACCCCCTCCATATGCCATGGAATATGAAAACAATATGTTCTGAATATGACTCTCTGATGCACTCCCAATGTAATAATACTGTGTATGATCATATTTAGAGAGCACCCGTACCAAGTTTTCAACAACAAAAATCGTGTCATCATCACCCATCACGAACCACCTAATATCCTTCATCCCAAGCTTGAGTGTCTCGGAAACCACCCTGGTGATCCTCAAAGCCGATCTAGACCCTACCTTGTTTAAGTACTTAAACTGAGAAGTATCCTCGGATACCCGAATCTCTGGTAGGCGTTCACCTTTCTTGGCTACCACTTTCTTATCCAACCAAACCACCCCTCTTGTCTCTTTGGGCCTCCACCATGTTTTAATGTACTCTTTTCTGATCTCCCACAAATTCGAAGACGATGCTATCCCGAAGGCAATGTGTTTGAGATTAGTATCGTATCGTAGGTATCTCCTAGGGGGTGGTTCAACAAGGTTTGGTCGCTTTTGGTCTGCTGAGTTTTGGACATGGGAAGAGGTGGTGTTGGAGGAATGGTTAAAGGGTGGCGCTTCAATTTTGTTGGGGACAGTAGTTATATCCGGGGATTTCCGGTCTTTCTTGCTAAACAGGAGATTTGAGTATGAAATGTATAGTAAAGTCATGGTTATGATGAAATAAATTATTAGCCCTCTAAATCTAATTTTGGGCATGCGTTGCAGGGGAGAGTTCATTTGTTTCCTACAAAGGTTAAAATTTCTTACAAGGTTGTCTTTGTGACTTTTATTTTGGCTTTTTGTTGTTGTTGTTGATGACGATGACGATGATGGTGATTTTGTTGTTTGATGCTTCCCATGTTTTCCGTCCAAGGCATGGACAAGGAGAAGGATGGTTATAGAAATTAGCTTGGACTGAGAATTGTTCGGATCTATTTGACAATTTGTGTTTTTATATCAACCCCATTATTTTTTCCTACTAAATCATAGTACCCTGTCTAAATTTAATTATTAACATTTAAACTTTGGGTGTTATTACCTAGCTTAACAAATTTTTTTTAGTATTTTTCATGTCCATTTTATGGTCCATGTTCGGGGTCCATGGTTGCCCTTTCTAACAATGTCGTCTCCAAGGCTTAAACATGTGTCTCCCCTTGAGAATACAATGTGTCTTGCCATTGCACTCAACACTTGTTGATAGCTTAACAAAACTTTAAGCAAACAAAATTACCTCCATTGCTTAATGTGATGCCTATTAGAATTAAGAGCTTGTTCTAAATTCATTTTTGAGAAATGAAAAATTTAAAATCGTTGAGGCAATTTTTGAGCAGTGCCTAGATTAGTGCCAATTGGTTGTGACATTGCTTGCTTAAAAAACTTTTCATGTTTAAGTTTGTAAATTTTGACAACAAAAATCCTTCAGTTGTGATTCTTGTTGATACCTTAGACGACAATCGGCCCATCTTTGATATCCGGACTACACATAGTGATAAATCTTAGAGATTGGTTTGGATTTGGATCGAAATAATCAACTTCCCGAGCTTGGTGGATTGGATCAAATTAGGAAAAACTTGGAAGTTTATCTTGAAGATTCAAGACTTATCTTGAGTTAATTAAATCTATTCTTTATGTTTATTATCCTACTTTTTTTGAAGGAAGATTGACGATAGTTGATATAGTATGTTAGCATGTCTCAACTACTTATATATATTGTGGAACTTGTATCGGTATTGTATTGGACTGAGAGAACTTATTTCCTCTCAAGTTGAGGGAATCAATTTTCATGAGACATTTGCTCCAGTTGTTCGATTGGAGGTCATTTGATTACTATTAGCAATGGCCACTCTCCTCAACATCAAGCTTTATCAGATGGATATGAAGAGTGCTTTAATAATTTTTTGAAAAAGAAAGTGTATGTTGCACAATTAAAGGCTTTTGAAGATCCAGAGCATCCTGATTTATCTTTAAACTTGACAAGCCCATCTATGGATTAAAGTGAACCCGTGACGCTTGGTATGAGAGACTTTCACAATTTCTCCTTGAAAAAGTGTACCAAAGAGGATCAGTAGACAAAATTATTTTCATTAAAAAGCGTTAAAGTACTTTTATCGTAGATCAAATCTATGCAGATCACATAATCTTTGGCTCCACTTCTGTCAGCATCAGCTTTATGAAGATGATGTAAAATGAGTTTGAAATGACTTCCTTGGTTTCCAAAGTAAGTAGCTCGAGAATTACATCTATCTTAAGAAAGGTATTTAAGAACTTAATTAAGAAGTTTGAAATGGAAAGAGCCAAGCCAACAAGAACCCCAATGTCACCAAGTGAGATGATCAACATAAATACATGAGGAGTACCCGCTGCTCCTAGCACCTATAGGAGTATGAGAGGAAGCTAGTTGTATTTGGTTGCAAGATGGCTTGTGTAACGACCTGGTTTTCAGTTGCAAGATGGCTTGTGTAACGGTCTGGTTTTCAGTGGTGTCAAAAATTATGGTTTTGAAATGTCATTTTCATAAACCGTGATTTAATATTTACGAGGCTAGTATAGAAATATATTATAATTGATAGTTAATTAAAGTACAATTGTAATGATCTTAAAGTCAATATTATTGAAAAATGTGGTTTCGAAATCTCATTTCGATGTTCGAGACGATAAATATTATTATTTAATATTTACGAGGTTATTATAAAGTTTACTTAAAGTTTGACCCCTTAATTTTATCAATTAGATAGTTAATTAAGGTATAAGGACCAAATCATAAAAATAGTCAAAATTAATCGCTATCGATTATTATTTGTTAAAGGGATTAGTTAGTTATTAAACAAAGGTCTAAAAGCAAAATTACACCAAATTTGTTTAACTAGTGGATGGTAGGTGTGGATTGTTTATATTGTATAATAAAATTTTAATTATAATAAAGTAAATAAAATAATAAAACAAATAAAAGGAAAAAAAGAAAGAAGGTTGTTCATCATTTTGTTTCTTCCACCAAAACCAAAAATAAAGAACATAAGAAGCTATTGTTCTAAGCTTATAAGGTTCGAACAAGTGTATGGTAAGGATTTTAGAGTCTGTTTATTGTAAATTTTATGCTTTTGACATCGTTATAGCTCAAATTAGCTAACTCGTATATTATTTTTTAAAACTGTTAAAGTTTTAAAATGTTTCCATTGATGACCACTTGAAGTTTTGGTGTTAAAATGCTAGCTTTTAAGCTTAGAAATGAAAAATGAATAATTTTTGAACATAGGGACTAAAGTGTGAAAAAGTTGGAATTGATGTTTAATTTTTAAAATAATAGATAATAGAGGGCTGTTGAAGGATGTAATTAAAATTGGATTGAAAATCAGAGCTTAGAGTTGTAAGTTATGGTTGTTTCGATTTTAGAGACTAAATTGAATAAAATGCAAAAAATTAGGGACATCTAAAAAATGAAATTGAAATAATATATGATTACAATAGTATGTTTTAAGATGTTTGAAATTGATAAATTGAAATAAATTGTTATATAGATAGAGACTTGAGCTAATTGGAAGATAATTGAGAAAAAAGAGAAATTATAGATTAGTTGTTGACACCTTAATTGCTTATTGTTTTTCCAAGTAAGTTCATATGAGGCTTACTTTATTAATTGATGATATATTTGTATTATATTATTTTGCTTTATAGTTGAATTGTTATTATATAATGTTTTTGGCACAAAAAGAATTAAATCGAAAAATATGAAATATATAATAGATATGATATGTAGTATCGAATGATTATGTTGTGAGACAATATTAATACAAGTTATACTTGTAGCCTTTAATATGATAATGTGTGATGCTATGAAATATCTATATGTATAATAGATATTGACTAGGTAGCAATTGACTAATGGTATGAAGTAAATATTATGGAGTTGAATGAATTATAAATGGTTGAATGTTATATAATATAGGTCAGATTTGTACAAATTGAATTGGTATATTTTGGGTACCATATTGAGGTACATTGGTTTAGTTAAGTGAGAATTAGTGGATACTGAGCTTGATTATGAAATTGATATGTATATAGTGATATTACATAGTTTTAGTGTATATGTATAGCTTAAAGCTTACAGTTTGTAACTCCATAAATTAATTCATTTAAATTTATATATACTTTCATTGCTTAACATGATCAAATGTTAAAGTACGTTGAGAATAATTGATGGAATCAAGTTGTTGTGAAATGTTAATTCTTGTGATGAAGGACTAAGTTGTATAGAATGGAAAATAGCGTATTTTGATGCAAGTATGGAATTGACTTTGTACTGGATTGAAAAATGTTATGTTTTGAGATGACTTGTTGAATTGAGTTATGAATTTTAATTGTTAGGATATAATTGAAACTCTATGGAAAATTCATTGTTTAGTAAATGTGCAAGTAATGCTTCGATTTATCCGATAAGGCACTGGGTGCAAATTAAATTAACAAGCGCTGAGCGCAATTGGATTACTTCGGCTTGTCTGATGAGACATTGGGCTCCAGACGTATCGATGAGCGTCAGGTGTAAATTATTCACTTCGAAAGACTGGTATGAAATTTGGAGTATAGCATAATATTACGATATAAATAATACATTTGGTATAATGTTATGTTTTAATAAAACCTTGAAAGTTCTCTTAAAACCTTCTCTTATTGATATTGCTTATAGTGATGTCTTTGTTTGCATTACTCAACGTTCAGTTGTTTCCATGCACAAGTTAGATTAAGCACATGATTGATGGTCACTAAACTAACTATAAATACGACTAAGGCAAGCGCACCTATCGAACAATAGTATAGTCATGGTGAGTAGGGAATATCGTATCCACGAGGACTAAAAGTACTAGTAATTACCGTTTTTCTATTATTTAGCTTATAAATTGAAGTGATTATTTTTATTCTAAAATTACTAAACTAATTTAACTAAGAACGCAACAGAAAATAAAATAGGAAAATAATCGAATGTACCAATGAGAAAGATAATACCCAGAAAAGAATCCACTTATTATTATGAATCTAAATTAAACGATTTATTCACTTGTGCCTTGATCCGTAGAAATCCCTAAATTATGTTAATATCTTTTTCGAGAGTAAGAAAAACTGACTCTAGGTTGATTAATTGAAATTTCTTTCTAATTAAAACTCCTAGTGTCGCATTAACTCAATATATGGATTCCCCTATTAGATTTGACTCTAATCTGGTAGATTTAAGTTGTCCTATTTCTAGGATTGCATGCAACTCCATTCAATTATGCTATATCTACTCTTAAACAGGGACTTTTGTTCCACTGATTAAGCATATTAAACATGAATTAATATCTTGAAAATACTAAAACATGAAATAAGCATACATAATTGAGAACAAGAATCAAGTATTTATCATGTAACTCAGAAATCAAATAATAAGATTCATCATAGGTTTCATCTTCCCTAGGTATCTAGGGAATTTATTTCATCATCCTAAATAGAAACATTTCAAAGTTAAGATAACAACAAGACATAAAGAAACTCAATAAAACTTCTAAAAAGTTTAAATGGAGATTTTGAATGCTGAAAGAGATCTGCTTTTGAGATGATTCCGATGGCATTCTTTGAGTCTTTTCTTCAGTCTTCTTTGTATATCCCCTTAAGTCCTCTTTTAATTGATATTTATAGACTTTAAAATGCTCAGAAAGCCTAAAAATTGGGTTTTTTCACGTAATTGGAAAGCAGGGTATGTTATCGACATGGGCTGGCACATGGGCGCGTGGCCAGCCTGTGTGGAAGTGGTCAGGCCGTGTGGAACCTGAAAACAGTTCTATTTTATCTGGTTTTGGCTCATTTTTCACTCTTTTAACTCTCAAGTGCTCTCTTAAGTATAGAAACATAAATTTCAAGGATTAGGAGCATCAAATTCACTAATTTATGCAATTAATTATCCAAAAACACATTAGGAATGGGATTAAAATATGTTACTTTTATAGCTTATCAATGATCTTGTATATCAACTTCAGTATCTAGTGAAGATCTCGAACTCAATAATTGTAATGCCTCAATTCGATGAACCAAATCTGAATCTAGGGTGTTACTGCTCAAGTTTATATGTAACTCACTCAATTATACAATTTTGCATTCGATTACAACTGTTTAATTATAATTTCATCTAAAGAATACATAAGTGAATAATACGAGAATTCAATTGGTATACACAGAGAGTTTATTTACAACTACGATTGAATGGGTGATAGTAACTTATATGTAAAAGAGTTTTAATGGTAATCTTATGTTCTTTAAGTAGTTATTATTGCTGGTTCATGAAGCATGTCTGAGTCTGAAACTTCAAACTATAGTGGGTGAATATCAAGTGAGTCTCTACCTGACTCTTATGTGTAGAATGTTCAAGCAGAAATATATATATATATATATAACATATGATGAAATCTATGATAATTGATAAGTATAAGTATAATAAAGATGAGATATGTGTTGTGATGATATGTATAATGTTCTGATGAAAAGAATGTTAATTGGTAAGCATGCAGGTAAAGTTTGATATACGAAAAATATGAATCAATCAAGAATGCAAACAAATCTGGGTAAGTAAATGTTGAGTAATGTCCCTTTGCTATGCCTCCGGTAGGGCAGTTAGATTGCTAACTAGATTGGCAGATCATAATATGAAATTAAGTGTAAGATCATGAGGTTGAGACTCATGGCATCGTATGATATGAAAGTGCTCATGGTGTAGCCTCTAGTAAGATGAAGACTGGACTAGTAGATCACGATATATGAATGAGTGTAAATTCATATGGCTGAGACCCATGGCAAGATATGTCTATATGAATGTTTTATGGTGTAGCCTTCGATAATATAAATTGAGCTGGCAGATCATGACACATGAAATTTATGTATAAACCCATGAAAGAGAAAACCATGACACCTTTTTTGAAATTTTGTCGGGACAATAAACACGTGATTATGTATGATGCATTGATTGCGTATTCTGTTTGGCTCTTTGTGACGTACTCTGCTAAGTCTGTATGGTAGAATATGAATATCTGCTCTTATGGTATGTTCTTGGTATTGTTGAGTATTTTATGATAGATTTTTCTTTGATAAGGTTATGATATGTCCTAGATTAATTTGTTTGATTTAGATTTGTATTATAATCGAATAAGATTTAAAGGAAGTTCTTGAAAAGAAATATGTCTATGTATGTTCAAAAAGGGGTATTTGCCATGGTAATCTGTTGGTTCTGAATATAGGCGTATATATATAGTCATGAAACACATAATAAAATGTCCATTTGAGGTTGTCTGCGTTATATAGTACATAAATTTGAGTATTCAATATCTGCCATATCTAAATAGTATTAGGTTTTACTTTGAAATCTTATGGAATCTGAGCTATTTGGTATCTTGAGTAGGTTTGTGATCGTAATAAAGATGTGGATAATAATTCTGAATGATCTGAATATTTCATTATCAGTATAAACATGTATTGAGTTTTAACTAGAAAGTGATTTGATTTGGTAAACTGATGGTATCCAACTCATCGTGGGAATTCATTCGCTAATGAACAATATAAGTGATCTGTTTTGAAATAAGTGTATGTGTGGAAAAATAGTCTGTATGAGTGGGCTCTGAAGGCATATTATTTGGAAAGGTACTTTTGTAGTTTCAAGAGAAAGAGAAAAATTATGGAATGTTCTAGAAGAATTATAAGTTAATCAGGTAGATAAGAGAAAACTGGTATATTAAGAGTATGGTAGTTGGCGCGTATAAGTGTAAGTTTGAAATTGTGAAAGTATACGCCGAAATAGAAGTAAGATGTTATGAATGGTAGCTAGTGCACAAATGTTCTTCTAATATTATAAAAGCATCTATTAGGGTAACTCTGTGTTAACTCTCACTAAGTTCTTTTGAACTTAGTGTTATGTTTATGTTTCAGGTAGTATGGTATGAGTTTGCGCCAAGAGGGGCGACGCCAGGACTATGCCAAGGAGGCGACAAATTGGGTTATTATACATACAATGGAAAAGTGGCGTATTGTAGGACTTTACCTTAAGAGTCAGTTTTTAGTAAATGTTTGTATTATAATGAATTGTAATTGGTCTGATGTAATATTTTATTTCTAAAATACTTTCTGTTTTTTCTTTGATATTAAGTTTGTAAATGAAATAATAATGAAAAATATTTTAAGTATAGAATGTCTGTTAATTGTTTTGAAACTTTGTTATATATTGTTTGTGTCACACCCGACATCCAAACTTGATGAATTGGGTCTAATTGAAAGCGTTACAAAGACTATCTCTTATGAAGAATACATGAAAGCTCAACTAGACCAACAAGCAGGAGAGCTTTCTCAAACTCATAAACCCTCCATTGAAGAATTAATGCCACCACCTGAAGCCATGTCTCAATTACCCAATCTAATTTTTGGTAGTAATGGGGTAGATAATTTTGATGAACCGACCATTAATTGATGTTCCTAGAGCAGGAGAACAATAGTACAAGAATCCTCATATTGATGTTGAGGCCTCATGTGGTGTTGAGAAGAGAATAGCTAAAGTTGATGATCTTCTTGCTCATCCACCCATCCCAAAGTAAGAACTAATATTGACTTGAAATTTATGCATATAAATAGATTGTAATTTATTAAATTTTATAAAAGAAAGGTTTTACAATAATAATATCAAATTTGTTTTTATCTTTCTCTTTAGGCTTTTTTTAAATAATAAAAAAAAATTAATTAATTACAAAAATGGATTGGAGGATAAATTATTTATAAAAATGGGTTGTTCGTTACAGTGCTCGTCGGTGCTGCCTGACACATCGGCGACACCATTTCCATTTCCCAGCCAACCATTAGCTAATCATTAGTGTTTAAAAAAAAGTAACTTTTTGGTGCCGCCACTATGTTAGGCGACACCGCTATGTATTTTTTAAAATAGTCGTGAAAATACAGGCGTACCGATGGAAAAAGAAAACAAAATATTTTAATGGTGCTGCCAGACTGTTAGGCAGCAACAATGACTTTTTTAAAAAAAATTCCTATGTCAGAAAAAAAAAACATTGAAAGAGAAAAAAAGTTGAAAAAATAATGGGGGAGCCCGTGATCGATCAATCACGTCGGCGGAAGAGTGTCAACTTGGTGCCGCTTGGCTGTCAGGTAAAATAATTAATGTGCCGGTAAAAATTTGTTATTTTTTTTCACAAGTATATTTATAAAGTTTCGCGACATTTTTATTTAATTGTCAACTAATGTGGTAATTTAATATGGATATGGTGAGTACCTCCTCGAAATGAGCGTATACAAAAAAAAAGTTATTCATCTTAGATACTAAATATGTAAAATAAAAATAAAATTAGATTTTACTTTAATAATATTAGATGTTGCTGAAAAAATATAATTACATACAAATAATTACAAGCTAACCTTATAAACTCGAACTTGATTTTTGAAGTCTAAAACACAAATCTTTATTCTTTTCTTTTCTGTTTTCTCCCTTCTTAGTAAATGCAAAATTTTTTCTTCTCTTCAACAGAAAGCAAAAACTTCAACTCAAACAAAAGACTTAAATAGAAACACAAAACATCAATAGAAGCAAATTTTTGGTTGGGGTCAGGTATATATACTAGGTGGTGCCGCTGGAAAACTTCACGGGACCATCAGTGTCACCTGACAAGTCGGCGACACCACTAATAAATTATCTTTTTTCATTTCACTTTTTTTTCTTGACAACCTTTTTATTAAAATATATTATTGCTGTTTGATAGATTGACGACACCAATTAGAAAAATATTTTTTAAAAAATACGTACGGGTGCTATTAACACAAAAGCAATAGCAAAAGAAATTCTTTTTTAAAAACTAATGATTAGCTAGAAAAAAAGAGTGATGTCATCGATGTGTCAGACAATATATATATATAAATAACAAACTATCCATTTTAATAAATAATTAATTCCCGTAATTAATTAAAATTTTATATTATTTATATAAAAAAAAAACCCTTCTCTTCAAGATTCTCAAAGCAACATATATTTTTGTGCATCACAAAATTCATTCTGTTTCCATTATCGATTTCCTTCATGTCCCCTGTTTTGATGACAGTGATTTTATTGTGAGAATGACAACTGAACCTCTAACTTATCCACCGGGTAAGATAATACTTGACTTTTATTTTTCTTCTGGAAATTAATCCTATCCATCATTGCTACCAACCTCACTGCACAAATTTCACCTTCCATTCTTTCATTCCAGATGTCCAACCTCATTACTCATGGAGATGATAATTGAAATATTGGCTTGAATAGGTTATTTTAAAATTTTGCGTATAATTTCTCATCATTCATTTATTTAATGTACATTAAGTAATATTCGATCAAAGTCTAAAATACTTTTTAATGTCTAAATATTAATATTATAATTTTCTGTTTTTTAATTTAAATTTAATATTTTACTTTAAATAAATTTAATTTTTACGTGATATTTTTCATTGGCCAAAATATGTTATGGGTTATTTTTTATTGGCCAAAGTTGCCAAACGGAACTTTTTTTAACTGACAGTTAAAAATTAAATAGAAAATAGAGAAAATTAATACTTTAAATACCAAATTGGAAAAAAAAAGTTTAGTTGCTAAAATGAGAAAATATGTATACTTTAAGTACCAATTTGAACCAAAACAAAATTTATAGACCAAAGTGAGAAAACTGATATACTTTAAGAACCAAATGATACTAAACCTTTAAGAAATGGCATGAAAATTATTTTTTCTTTTACATCTCAACTTTCAACAAAATATTTCAACTATAAGGAAGTTCTTAAAATATAATTTTATTAAACATTATTTCACATTTTAAAACAATAAAGGTTAACTTTATCAAAATTTTACCTTTTTTCCTCAAAAAATTGGTCTTATTATTTTTTTGATACCGTTCAAGTTTATTTTAAAATTTATGTCCAAAATTATTTCTTTTAATAATATTATTTCTAAAGTTTAAAATTACATCACTTAACAAAAGTGTTATTTATCTCTGCACACGATATTTATCATTTTATTTAATTTTTTAATAATATAAAAATTAAAAATAATTTATTTAATAATAAATGGATTAATTTGATTGTATGTATATGATAGGAGGACCGCCAGATACATTGACCCAAAGAAATATAATAATTACTGTTGCCAGTTTCAGTTGCCGGGCACACACTGTCTCTTTTAGATTACAGATTCAAAGCTTTCCGCTCCTTGGATTCTTTATCTCTCTAGTTTATCAACAGAATTCAGCTTCTCTCTCTATTTTCCCGAGAAAATTCAGCCTTTTTCTCTAATTTACCAAGACTAACGAGTTTACTTCTTTTCTCTATTTCTCTCTTATTCTTTGCAAGAAGATCCCCTTTCTTTACCAGGAATACCTTCTTGCCAAGGGATCCACTCTATATTCTTCATTCTAAGAAAACCCAGATTTCTTTCTATTATTCTTTTGAAGAAAGCTTTATTTTTTTTTTAAATCCATGGCATCAAGCTAATAACCCCCCCCCCTGAATTCAATCAAAACCTACCTTTTGTTCGTTGATATTCTTTATTGAAAAGCTTCTTCTTCTTCAAAAATAAAAATCAATGGCTTCAAGGGAAGTATCTACTATGATAAAACAAGGCTTTATTTCGGACCCAACACTGTCTTTATCTTCCTCTCCATCAAGAACAACTTCTACAACCACCACCTCAAAACTCTATTCTCCTTCCTCTTCTCCTCCTCCTCCTCCTCAAACTGAGTCAACTCGCCCTATTCCCAATCAAACCCTCTTTGAAATGATGTCGGAGGAACACCTCCGTGACTCCAAAGCCATTGAAGAGTCTCGCAAAAAGACGCAAACCCGAATTGCTAAATTCCTCGATGAACTCAAAACCCGTAGCTCCAACGACTGGGGGCTTAGATCAGGTGATGTAAGGCTCACCGTAGTCTCTAGGGATGGGCATAGAGTGTCAATGGATGTGCACAAAAGAGTTTTATCTGAGAAAAGTAGGTTCTTTGCTGAGAAGTTGAGTCAAAGGAAAGAGAAAGGAGTTTCTCACACTGTGGAAATCAGTGAATGTGATGACGTGGAGGTTTATGTGGAAACTGTGGTTTTGATGTACTCTGATGATTTGAAGAAGAGGTTGATTGGTGAAAATGTTAACAAGGTCTTGGCTTTGCTTCAGGTATATTTCTTTCTAATTTTGCTTTCACCTTCATGATTTGTTTGGATTGTTAGAAAGTTCAGATAATTAGAGATTGTTTGGTTTTGTGCTTCAGTGTTCAATGACTTAAAGGAATCATATCCGTGAATCTCTCTGCAAATGTAAATTTCTTGTGCTTTTCCCTGCCTGCTTAGGTAGATGAGTTACTTTAACCAAGTAAAGATAAATTGCAGTGAGGTATATAATGGTTGACAGTGGAAAACTTTTATATTGATGAGCTTGAAATGGATGTCTGTTTTTTGGCATATCTTCTTGTATCTGCTGTAGTGAAGCATTTGTAATATTAGTGCTTGTTGTAGGTTTCTGCGGCCATTATGTTTGATGCTGGAATTAGTTCGTGCTTGGAATATCTGGAAGCTGTCCCCTGGTCCGAGGATGAAGAGGAGAAAGTCCTATCTCTTCTCTGCCAACTTGAGCTTCATGGCTCGATGACTGAAGTTCTTCAGAGAGTATTATCCGAACCATCTACTTCTATGAGAACAGATGACATCTTCTTGAAGCTACTTAGTGGTGTTCTTCAAGCAAAAGATGATAAAGCGCGTCGAGAAATGAAAACTCTTATTTCACGGTTACTCAGAGAAGATTCGTTTGATTATAACAGCCGGTTTGATGTCTCCAAAGATACCCTTTATCATCTTTGTCATAGATGTCTTTGTTCTCTCGTGCTTTGCTTATCTGAAGCTATGTGCATGGACAGCAGCAGGCAAGATCGAGGAGTTTTAATGGCTGAAATAGCTCGAGAAGCTGACAATTTGCAGTGGCTAGTTGATATTCTAATCGATAAAAGGATGGCAAATGACTTCGTGAAATTGTGGGCAGATCAAAAGGAACTTGCAGAACTCCATTCCAGGATTCCCACCATGTACCGACATGAAATCAGCAGGATCACTGCTCAACTATGTATCGCAATTGGTAGAGGAAACATCTTGGTGCCCAAAGACAGCCGATTCTCTCTGCTGTCAACATGGTTGGACGCTCTTTACGAAGATTTTAGATGGATGAGAAGGGCTTCTAGATCTGTAGATAAAAAACTAATTGAGGAAGGACTCGGTCAGACAATTCTTACGCTTTCGTTGCGGCAACAACAGGTTATTCTGCTCAACTGGTTCCATCGGTTTCTGAATAAAGGGGATGACTATCCCAATATCCAGAGAGCATTTGAAGTTTGGTGGAGAAGAGCCTTCATTAGACAGTACGGTGACGTGCCTGATAGTTCTAACATGCAAATAACCATCTGCAATTATCCAACCTGAAAGTTATGTCATTGCCATACAAGAGTTATAGTCGAATGCATACATATATGAATGACATTCTTTTGTTGTTTTTTCTCATCTTATATCCATATTATTTTCCCTCACCTGATTTTTTTTTTTTTTTTTGCTTCTTACTGAAACTTCTTATCTTCAATTGCTGTCCAGGTGACTGGTAATGGAAATTAAAAGATTGATTCATAAAAAATTTTGAAGATGTCAAATAGGCTTAGACTTAGACCCCACTCTTTCAAAGTTATACTAATTGCCAAAGAATACAAATTTCATGAAAATATTATCACAACAAGAAGACCAAAATCTTGCAAATTCAACACTAATTTCGGAATAGATCATATTGATTTGGCCAACAGGGTTTGTGAGCGTTTCTCATAGCGGAAACCATCTTTCATGGAGTCATCCGCTGACCAAATAAATATGCCATGAAGTTTCCCCTGATGCTTCAGCCTGCGACATGCCATAAAGAACCCACTTTCCGGAGACAACCCTCCGCTTCCATCGGTGCCAAAGCTCACTAGGACCTTACCACCTCTGTAGTTAGAGCTCTGTTCGTCGAAGTATTTCAGGAATTGAGAAATATTTGTACCCTTTTCATAGGCGTAGAACTGAAAGTTAACGTAGTCTATGAGATGCCCGTACTTCCTCCACAAGGCCAAGTAATGGGGTTGCACGGAATCATCATTATAAGGTGCTATTGATGCAAATGAGACCACCCCATTTTGTTTTAGGAAGAAAAGAAGTCGCCCAATGCACTCAGCGAATGTGTCAGCATCTGCATGGAAGTGTTCATAGTCGATATCTATGCCATCCAAATGATACTGTCTTGATATATCTGTTATGGAATGAATGGCATTTCTAACCCAGGAATTGATTGTTTTAGGGCTGAAGTATACTTTCTCATTGTTTGCTATTGTATCGCCTCCTAGACTCATAGCTACCTTCACATTCCGATGATGTGTTTTGAGGGAGGATACATGAGAAGGGTTGAGGTTTTGTGTATCCCAGTAAACCCTGAAATCACCATTGGTGGGGGAAGGAGGGGAAGAAGAAGAGGTGGTGTAATCAATAGCAAAGGAAAGGATGAAGTGAAAATCTACGTCTTCATTGATGGGTACATCTGAAAAGGTAACACCTTTGTCCTCAGCTCCTATGTATTCTCTAAAGAGTTTCGAGTTAGCTGCTACTACAGGGTGTGAGGAAAATAGAGCAATGAAGATGATCTCAAGAATGAGAGAAACAACAAGCATGCATGAATCCATGGCGGTAATTGTTAAGTTCCAGCAGGAGGTACTTATAAGGTGACAATAATTACTGTCATAGATTATTTATTATTATCTAGAAACAAGATATTTGTTCTTTTGTAATTGTAGCCGTCTAGTTTTATAAGTAAGCATGATATCCGGCAGATTTACAAGGGATTGTCTGATGCCTCCATTTTCATCATTACATCCTGTTGGCCCTGGCTCTCATTGATCACAAGGGAGAAGACAATTTTAGCGGCAAAGACTGCCTTTTTTAGCGGATGATAATACGACAGATACCGGTTTAGTCAAACAACATATATGTTGATGTAGGTTGAGGACCCGTTGAACTTTCTCAACTTTCAATGAAAACAATGACACTATAATATCCTTTTTGTACTCTGATAATTTCTTACAGGTGGGTGAATCTTATACAGGCGTTGTAAATTCTAAAACAAATTTTATTTGCATTTAGATAAAAAAAAAGTTAACAGATCAAAAGAACAGCATTCTTTGATTTTATTATTCAACCTCATTCAGTACCGTCTTGAATCCGAGTATTTAAAAAAAAAAAAAAAGGGTTAGTGTCATAGTTAGCACTTGAACTTTCAGTCCGTGTGCAATGTGATACCTATACAAGGGGCCATCACCTGCCGATCAGGGAAAGGGAGAGGCTGAGCGTAGGGCCACTAGTTCGAACGGCCAGCCCCACCCCAACCATGACACTGACTGCACAGCAAGGGAACGCCAAACCGGCCAGACTCATTCAGGCAAAATGCCAACAGTTGGGAGTGTCGAGGAGAAGTGGCGCCGACAATGGCACCGTCGGGCATGACGGCTGCGACGATGACTATCCGGAGGCCGGCGGATGGTCGACAATGGTGGTTCTTCAACATTAGAGTAGTGGAAAAATTAGAGTCCGATTGAAATTGACTAAGTAATTTAATTTCAAATATAATATTGTTTTAATGAATTTAATATTAAATTTAATTTAATATTTATCTAGATAATAATATATTAATTTAATATCTATCTAAATAGAATTTTATTAATTTTAATCCTAGTTGAACTCTTTTTAAACTTTCCCTGTATAAAGAGAATTTAAGTTATTATTCTCATACACTTGAAAATAAAAATTCTCATAAGAAATTATTCGAGAAAATTTCTAGAGATATTTTTTATATTTATAACTTGACCCTAGAAATTTATAGAAATTATAAAATTGCCTCACTAGTAATTTTGTTAAAAAAATTTCTGATTCGAAATGAGCCTACATTCAACATATGTAACCTCCCCAACCCGACCTAGATGTCATGACCAAATCCTGGAGGTTACATTGGCCAAATAGATGGCCAAGCTAAGTCATTAGATTTTAAACGTGTTTTTAAAATTATTTGCTTGTCTTTTCTAGAAAAGTAAAATCGAGCAACTTTCTTAATTTTATAAGAACTTATTAGTTTCAAAAGTGGACTAAATTTAGTGTTTAATTTGCAAAGTTTAATTATTTTGAAAAACAAAGTTGATTTCTATTTTATTTACTTTTTAAAACTCCTTTTTTTATATTGCAGTGGAAAAAAGTGATATTTAATAGATTTTTAATTAAAAAACAAGATGCTTACATAGTTAGATCAATTTCCAAATTTGGATAGTTTAAAACTTTAAATAACATGGATGTCAAAATAAATCCAAATTAAAGTCTCATGCCACAGTCCAAATAAAACATTACAGTCCCAAATAAAAAAGAGTACAAATATTAAGTTTAAAAATAATATGTTTATTAAAATTTGTCCAAGATACTCCTTCGATTGCCGAATCCAAAATCCTAACCTCATTGGTTATTTGTAAAAACAGTAAACTAACGAGTGAGTTAATAAGCTCAGTATGAGTGGTAACTCAAAAGATCAGAATCAATAAATAAATATAGCACTAAAGACAATTAATATTCAGAATTTTATAATAATATAGAATTGTAGATCTTAATGTATAAATGCATGTTCATATATGGCAATGCAATATTTTCAGAATTCAGAAAGGTTCCTACCCAACATCTGCTACACACCATAGTAAGAGTTCCCCAGAACTTATCCATCCGTACACACCACATTATGGACAAGCCACCAGTAATTGCAGATAACTTGCCAAAAATATTTGGACAAGTCACTAGGTTTGTAAATAAACCACTAGAAATATGTGGTTAAACCACCAGAATTGCAGACATACTGCCATAATTTCCTTCTTTCATATTTGTCCCAACCCTAATGCAATGCAATATGACATAAAAGTGACAGAAGCAGAATTAGTACAGTGAGCATGTTTGAACATGCAATGAGATTTAACAGTGAGCATGATTTTTCATGTAATTAGAATAATAGAAACAGTGGACATGTATTAGCATGTGATTAGAATGTCGGTAACAGTAGGCATACTTTAACATTACAGAACATGTGAAACAATATAGAATGTATTAAATAGTACACATAACCAAACATAGTAGAAAACATATATTCACTTTCGGTCGATTTCAATTGGAATCACATAACATTCAACCAACACCTCATTACCTCAATTAAGGGATACTTACATTCTATTATCCTTACAAAATCATATTTGCACATTCAACCATCATTAAGGAAACAAAATCACGTTAGGTTATCTTTTGAATCATAAGACCATTCGGTCAACACATGAAAATTAACATACTCATCACTTATATGGTACATTCAAGGTTAGACACACACCTTATTCCGCATGACCAACCAACACCAGATCCAAACCAATGCACTCCTTCACCATAAATCTAATGAGATCTCATCCAGATCTTTTTATCGATCTACCGATCTGAAATGATAGTACACCAACATATCAAATCCAATCAAATCTTGCCTAGATCTAAATCTTTAAACAATGATACGCATAAAATTAGCACCAAGATTCGACCTTAGCACATATTATTGAATTTTATTTTCAGATTTGAAAAGGGCACTTACGCTTTCACTAGATTTCAGATATGAGATGACCAAACTCCTTCTGTTCAGATCTGAACTACTCCTCCTTCCAAATTGATACCTTAATAGAAAACACACAAAAACATTTTGTAAGTTTCGACCATCGTCGGATCCGAAAAAACATTAAACCTTATTATTAGGTCTAAAGATGAAATGTTCATAAAAATATTATGTAATAGAATGAGATCAAATCTTGAAGGAATACTTACACTTTTATCAATAATAGATCGAAAACGGAACCGATAAAACAATGTAGATATGAATATAAATGTGGTGGTTTTGGCAATAATGAAAGAAAAGAAGAAAGGAGATGAGTAGCAATGTGAGATTCGACAATCAAGAATCAAAAAGAGAAGAGAAAAAGATGGGAAGAAATTTAGTTACAAAACAAAAATTGAGGAAGAAAAGGAGAAGAAAAGAAAAAAAGAAAAATGACGGTGGTGGTGCCGACGACGCGACAGCGGTGGGTGGTGAATGGTGGTACAAAAAGGGGAGATGATGAAGATGGGAGGAAGAAAAGGGTGGCGGTGGTGCCAGTGGCGCAAGGGAGATGGACGGCGATAGAGGTAGGAATTTATCGAACGAACCGCACTCCTTCGTATACGTCAGGAGTCCATTGATGAGAAGGGGCTGGGGAAAGCTTGAACCCAATTCCTACAGTGATGAATATAAGCGCAATTGAAATTCTTGGGGAGTTATACATTTGTGTATTGATAAGACCATTCACTATTTCTTGAAGCTCGATCTCTCCCTCGATGGTGTTGGTAGTGGTGTAAGGTATGGTGACAAGAAATAAAAAAGAAAAGAAAAGAACTAAAGATGAGCTAAGGAGAGGTGTGACACAATGTGGAGAAGGAGAGAGAAAAAATGAAAATAATCAAAAGATGATTGGGGTCAAAGGATGGTAACAAGGTAAGAATAAAAAAGAAAAGGAAATGGAGGGAAAATGGGAGAAGAGATATCTTTTCTTAAGGGTTTTGGTGGGTAAAAGAAGTAGTGTGAACAAAAAGGGAGAAAATATGATAAAAATTAGGTTTCCAAAACCCTAGGGGCGATAAAAGGAGGGAGTGTCGAATTTAAAAAAAAAAACCTAGAGTGGAGAATTAACTCAAGTCTCAAGGATAGGTACACTACTTCTTAACCACTTGGCCATAATTCATTATTGCTTAAATGCTAACAACATTAAAACATAAATTGGGGCGTGATAGCATGCATGATCTTGAGGATAGCGAAGAAGACTACTTAGTCGAAGCATTCATCCTAGACGAATCATAAATGTACGATTTTGATTAAGTGTTTATTACTTTGATAAGACAACCAAGTTCTTGTTTTGAAAAAAAAATAAACTTTGATTTTTCTTTAAATCTATTTTCCACTGTGTTTTTCCAAACTCGATTGATCTACCACAATTTGACGTGGAAAATTGAGTTTTCCTGGTATACTTAAGGAGCTTTTTTCTTGAGCAAAATAGCGTCTTTTTCACAATTTTTCGTTATTCGACATGGCAAATTGGGTTTCCCCGGCATACTTTGATTTTTCTTTAAATCTTGTTGCACAGTCGTTCATTAGTCTTGAATTAACCGGTGAAATCGGAAGATAAATCGAAACTAATTCGTCTATGTTGGTAAAATTTAGATCGGAAGATAAAATGGAGCCATTTAGTAATTTAAAAAAATTTAAGTCCCTTGTCCGAGAATCGGTGAACCACATCAAAATCAACCAACCGCTGCTACTCATTTATTGGTTAAATTCTTAGTTTTATATTCTTTTCAATTTAGTCTTTAGGTTAGAATATTTAATTTTCTTGCAAATTCGTCTTGTTATTCTTTGCCGTACTATAAGATCATATTAGTAGTCGCTTAGACTCTATTGTGTATGCTATCTATTACTCAATCGCCATTTCCTTTATGTTCGATTCTTAGAATACTCTGGTGTTCCATTGTAACACTACAAATATTACATTTTACTTGTACACTTGTAGTAAAGCCGCACTTTGAGAATTGTTTTATAAAATTGTTTATTTTACACGTACGTGCAAATATAAAATTGTTTATTTTACACGTACGTGCAAACTCACCGATCTTCCAACAATACGTACAAGGAATTGGCTTCCAAACAACCAAGGACACAATGCGACCAAGACGATGATTGTCTTGCTAAGAAAGGTGGGAGTTGTGACCAAGAAGCCCCTACTGAAGATACACTAGTGCCTGATACTATTGGCACAGTTCCTAGTTCCTCAAGCACTTCAACTACTATTGATCAAAGGCTCCTCAAGTTTTTTTCTAATGAAATTGTTGCCCATGAGAGGAATATAAGGACCTTAAAGCTCGCAACAGTAAGCTACTGGCCATAAAGTTGGATATCTTAGAAAGATAGCTTTAGTGATCCTTTTGTAATCATTAAGCAAAAATGGGGAGTAGTTGGTGAATATGATGCTTTTTTTTTGTACAACAATAACCACAAACCTAGGATTCTTATTCTCGTCAATCTAGTGTGGTGATTCACTCAATCTAGTAATATTGTACTCTTTCTCTTACATGTTTTGGATCACATTAACAAGCTTATACTTATTTCTTACCTTAATGAAGATTGTTTTACTTAGGGGGAGATCCTTAAGGGGAGAATATGTAACTGTGATGATTTTATTTTCCCTGTATATGTTTTGCTCAAAAATTGCCAAAATAGGAGATTGTCGACACTGTTGAAGGAAAGGTAAATTATGTGGCTGAAATAATGGCTACAACTTCAAGCACTGTTTCATTCCCATACTTGCCTATTTGCTAGCATTGGACTATCTGTTTTAAAGATATTTGGATGAGTTAGAGCCCAACCCATGAAAACCAATTGATTTAAAATTGAAGACTTGAAGATGGATTCTTGTGGTTTAAGTTTGGTTACTTGTGGAACAAGTAAAATCACTTTCTATAGTTGAAGACTTTCAATTACACTAAGACTCTTATAGAATTGTTATCATATGCTGATGTTTAGATTTACTTTGTAGGGCCCAAATTTTTGCCCGGCCCGCTAAAGTAACCAAACAAAAACAAAATGGTTCAGTCCAGGTTTGTTACAAGCCCAATAGGCCCAACAGACCAACTAACAACCCAAAACCCAATAACCCAACAGCCCAAAAATAGAAAAACACCTGAAACCCTAAAACTAAACAGCCTCCCCAGACCCTAGCCGCCACACGTCTCGGAGCCGATTTCCTTCACGCACGCCGCTTCTCCACGAACTCCTGCAAACACGGATTAGAAGAGTTCAGTAGAGAAAAATATGTAAAAAACCAAAAATGATTCGGGTTATATAAGGGCCAATGTTTTTGTATTTCAGGGGAGGACAGAGTTCTTAGAATACAAAAGGGTAATAAAATTAAAGGTGATTGCGATTCCATTTTTTTCTTTTTATGTTCATTTTATTTTTTAACAAAAATAGCAATAGAGAAAGAGGGGATTCTTACCTACGTGGTCTCGCCGTCGAAAACCCAGGCCTGCTTCACTTGGATCGGAGCTGGAATAGTGGGATTTGAACCGGCCGATTGGCTGAGAACGGCGACGACCTTAGAAGCTAGGGACGAAACCCTAGCAGAGGGTGTTTAGTTTTTTTTCTTTTCTGCTGCAAATATGTTTTTTAGAAAGAAAACTGTTTTAAATAACAGAGGTAAACGACGCCATTTTAGTGGCCAGATTCGCGCGTCGACCCGACTCGACCCGTAAGCAGGGTCCGTGCGTTCTGGCCTAAATGGTAAATTTGTGCAGTTAGGCCCTCCCTTTTGCGAAGCGTTTTAATCAAGTCCGTAGCTTTTTTTTAAATTTGGCCCAAATATTTTACCCGTGTGACGTTTAATTCTAGGGCTACCCAGCGTTTAGGAGGGCAGGGTATTTCCCTTTTGGTCCTCCATTGTAGTTCGCGCATTCAAATTAGTCCTGTCTTTTAAGTTATTTCAAATCTGCCCCATTTTTTTGTTTTTAGTTCAATTTAGTCCATTTTTTAGCTATTTTATTATTATTATTATTATGTTATTATCATTATACCATTATTTATTATTATATTATTTATTATCATTATTATTATTTCTATATTCATACACACGCATTGTTTTTTATAATATATATGCATTTTTTATATAGTATACATGCATTGTTTTTATAATATATATATATATGCATTTTTTATATAGTATACATATACCAATATATATTTTATACATATTATTATTATTATTTTATTTCCTAACTTTAATATACATATATATACTTTTATATTTTAGTTTCAATTTTTTTTTACTTTTGTAAATATGTATATACGTATGTTTTTATATTAAAGGTGATTGCGATTCCATTTTTTTCTTTTTATGTTCATTTTATTTTTTAACAAAAATAGCAATAGAGAAAGAGGGGATTCTTACCTACGTGGTCTCGCCGTCGAAAACCCAGGCCTGCTTCACTTGGATCGGAGCTGGAATAGTGGGATTTGAACCGGCCGATTGGCCGAGAACGGCGACGACCTTAGAAGCTAGGGACGAAACCCTAGCAGAGGGTGTTTAGTTTTTTTTCTTTTCTGCTGCAAATATGTTTTTTAGAAAGAAAACTGTTTTAAATAACAGAGGTAAACGACGCCATTTTAGTGGCCAGATTCGCGCGTCGACCCGACTCGACCCGCAAGCAG
The DNA here is from genome assembly GCF_007990345.1 of Gossypium hirsutum. Classification (NCBI taxonomy): domain Eukaryota; kingdom Viridiplantae; phylum Streptophyta; class Magnoliopsida; order Malvales; family Malvaceae; genus Gossypium; species Gossypium hirsutum. Next base: position 12,683,759 of record NC_053443.1, read on the forward strand.
GGTCCGTGCGTTCTGGCCTAAATGGTAAATTTGTGCAGTTAGGCCCTCCCTTTTGCGAAGCGTTTTAATCAAGTCCGTAGCTTTTTTTAAATTTGGCCCAAATATTTTACCCGTGTGACGTTTAATTCTAGGGCTACCCAGCGTTTAGGAGGGCAAGGTATTTCCCTTTTGGTCCTCCATTGTAGTTCGCGCATTCAAATTAGTCCTGTCTTTTAAGTTATTTTAAATCTGCCCCATTTTTTTGTTTTTAGTTCAATTTAGTCCATTTTTTAGCTATTTTATTATTATTATTATTATGTTATTATCATTATACCATTATTTATTATTATATTATTTATTATCATTATTATTATTTCTATATTCATACACACGCATTGTTTTTTATAATATATATATGCATTTTTTATATAGTATACATGCATTGTTTTTATAATATATATATGCATTTTTTATATAGTATACATATACCAATATATATTTTATACATATTTTTATTATTATTTTATTTCCTAACTTTAATATACATATATATACTTTTATATTTTAGTTTCAATTTTTTTTTTACTTTTGTAAATATGTATATACGTATGTTTTTATATTTTTTTATATTATTCTTCATATTTTTTTTACAAACGTATATATGTATGCATACACATTTTAGAATACACACATGTTTCCCATATTTTACAATCCAAAATACACATTTTTCTATAGTATATATATACATTTTTTATATTTTTGAATTATTATAAACATTTTTTTATTATTCTATATATATTCCGTTATTTATATACATATTGTACATATATATAAGTATTTAAATATATACATATACGTATTTTCATGACTTACCAATATATATACTTATACACTTTTTTATTTTGTAAATATATACACATATACACACTTTTATTTTTTTTTTGTATTTTCATAATTTTCACATGTACATACACATGTGTTTTTTATAATATATACATGCATATTTTTTGAGAAATTATTATAAGTTTTTGTTTTATATATTTCATTACTTTCCTTTTTATATGTATACTTATATATATATATGTGTTTTAATATATGCATACACATATTTTCAAATTTTCTTATATATTGTACTTATATATATTGTAAATATATATATAATTCATATTAAAGTGTTTGTTTTATATTGTATATTAACATTTTATCATACTTTTAAAGAAAATATATTTGGTTTCATCAAAGCATTAAAATCATTTTTTTTCAAAGGCTTTTAAGATAATGCAATATTCGATATTTGGGAGTTTCGAGAAAATTGAGCCCTAACGTATTGGGTTCCAATTTTCCTTGTTAAACCTAAATAATCGAGAATATTTTGTATTCAAAACGCGTAAATATAAAAATCATTTTTTGGGAATTCAACCTGTTGTGTCCTAATGTATTGGGCATGACATATTGCTTTCTCGAGGTGAAGATTTTCTTATAAAACAAAAGTAATATTCAAAGTTTGGGGATTCTGAGAAATTGTACTCTAACGTATTGAGTCTCGATTTCTTCGTCTGACTTAAACAATTGAATATCTTTTTAAAATTTCATCATTTGAGTTTTTTTTTAAAATCTTTTTTAAATCTTTGACACCAAGACATTAAACAATCAATTCGGTACAGATTTTGGGCATTACAAGGGTGCTAACTCTTCCTCTTGCGTAACTGACTCTCGAAACTGTTTTCTCAAATTTCGCAGACCAAAATTATTTTTATGGTGAGCCGATCACACCTCGATAAAAGAATCGGTGGTGACTCCAATTTTTGTTTTTAAAGTCGACAACTCAACCTTTTTTTTTTCAAAAAACGGTTTCGACATACTTTATATAAAAGTGATTAGATTATGACTCTTTCGTAAGCAAAACTTAAGTAGTATATAAACTTAAGTTTTATCTAGGTTAAGGAGATAACCGAGAGTAATCGAGAGATTGAGAGAGGACTAATTTGTTCAAGTTAGGAATATCTTATCTGTGCATTGTTTTTGTAAGCAATAAAGAAAGTCTCTTGGATTGCAAAACTAAGCTTTTGAGCTTAATGGGAGCGTGATCTAGTCTTTGTACAACTATGAGGTCACTAAATTGGTGAGAGCTAGACTGATGTTAGGACTTAAATCATTGATTGTATTGTGAGAAAGATAGTGGAACATTGCTATAGGCAAGGCTTCGCAAACGTAGACTGAGGTTGAACTACATAAACAATCTCGGTGTCCATCTTTACGTTTTCGTATTTTTTATTTTGCAGTTGAAACAGTGGTCATAGTTTCTATTTGCAAAGTAAGTACCCCTTTGTTTCTACAAAATATAAACTTGTTGATTCTATTAGCCCCTTCAGATCTATCAACTCGCTTTGGGAATTAATGTTTGTCATTAGATTATAGCTCTCACTTGTAAACCTATCATACATCGAGTCTCTCGACTCTTCGTACTTAGCGAGCTAGATTAGATCTCTTATTTTCCCTAATTTGCTTATGGTTGTCAATTACAAACATGCAGTAAGTTCACCAATTTAAAAAAGAAACAACATAATTTCTCAAAACAAATTAATCATTTCATCACCATTATTCACCAATCCCGTAACAAATTAGTTACTCATGAATCTAACACAATCAAAGCAACAATGGTAAATCAACATTATAATTACAAAATATAGAAGGAAAAAGGTTTAGAAATGCTCAAGTGTAGATTCTCAGAGAGTTGAAAGCCTAAGCTTACATCCTTCGTACATTAGTCTTTGTCCAAGAAAAAAACTTAGATTGAAGCTAGAAAAACTAAAAGAAAAAGGGGTTATATTTTACTTATTACGACTGAAATTTAATGAAAATACAAAGTATAACTACAAAATATTCAAGTTTATAAATAGAAACTCTAAAGGCTAGATACTTGAGGGTAACATATTTATTCGCTAAATATACAACTTAGTTCCCTCAATTTGTTTTCTAATTTTTTTCGTGATTATTAATATACAAATTATATTTACATTATTTAAGTTTAATGAATATACAAATTACATAATAATATAATATTTGTTTAATAATATAGTAATTCTAATATACTAAAGTTAATTTTATAATTTTCACAAATGATTAAATATGATTTACTATGTAATACTAATAATATAATAAAAATTAACTTAAGATCATATTTATCTTAATAAAAAAATATACTTAGATCAATATATATAGAGGCATTTGATTTGACAACTTGTACCTACTTAATATCATAATAAATCTAGATAGTACCCACACATGTTTTTGCATAAAGTGAGACTTAAATCTAGGCCTTCAAGGTTCGAGGCCTTAGCTTTGCCAATTGTGTCAATGCGCCATTGGCCATCCATAGTTGTTTTTTTATCCAAAATGTTAACAATATTAAGAAAAAGTTGACACACCCAACTAATTAAAACTTGCCATGTTATGTTCCTTTACATATGATAATTTATAACATAGTATTTATTCAAAATTCAAAATTCAAAATTTAGAAAATCTAAAATATATAAAAATTCAAAGAATATAAAAAAATTTAAAAAAATTTAAAAAAATCTATAATATATGAATTATATAAAATAAAAATGTATAATACCAAATTTAGCCCTCAATTTTATATCTTTTGTCAAATTGACCTTTAATTTCTTTTTTTGAGCTAAATTTAACCCTCAACCATTCTCAAAGAGTTGAATTGTCATTTTTTTTATTGGAAATACTAATTAAAATGTTAAATTTGCAAACATGACAACCTACATAGCAATCCACATGTACCTTATATTATTAATTTTTTGAATTTTGAAATATCCTTATATTTTTTAATACTTTTACCATTTTAATTTATTTGATGTCAGCATAAAGTACACATGGACTACCATGTGAGTTGTCATGTCAACATGGTCAAAAAATTAATGTTTTAGTTGGCATTTCCATTAAAAAATGATTTGACTCTTTTTGAAAGGTAATGACTAAATTTAGCTAAAAAAAAGAAGAAGGTAAAGTACACCAACAGTCACTAAACTTTGAAAAGTTACAACTTAGTCACTAAACTTTACAAAAATTAAAAAAGTCACTAATGTTATCGAAAATTTACAAATCAGTCACCTACTAATATTTTCTGTTACAGGCCTAATGGGACAAGTGACGTGACCCATTAACTAACTAACATGATCCGTTAACTAGCCATATTGGGCATGACCAGTTGGAAGAAGATGATGATGATGATGATGATGAAATGAAGATCACAGTGGGTATCTTAGAACTCATTCTAGTAACCTCTTCAAACCGACCATGTCTGCTTCCCGCTTCAACCGTCTCGTCCCTGTTAATTTCGCTTCCTACTTCAACCTCGTTCAACTCCTCTTTCCCTTTTTTTCTAGAAAACTTTAAAAAAATTGAATTTGTTCTTCTCTTAACCACACCATCATCAACCTTTCTGACCACTAATCACCACCACTATCTAGTTAACTAATCGCCATTCATCACCACAACTATCAAATCCAAACCCCCCTCACAACCACTCCATTTACCATCGCCACCATAAACACATCCTCACCACACCCTTAACAACCAAAAAATTCACACCAATAACAACACAAAAAATGCAAAATGAACAACAACAACAAAAAACTCCAAAGGAAAACCAAGTGGAAGGCTGAAAGAAAGGAAACAAAATCAAAGAAAGAAGAAACAAAATATAAAGAAAAAAAGAAATAAGAGGAACATTGAGGCCAATTTTGAGGTCTTGGGTCATCGTATCATAAATTTGAGTGGTAGGAATGTAGAAGGGGCAGCAAAAAACAACATACATTGGAATCAGACTGATTCAATGGTCGAATTTTGAGATTAGGCAAGACGTAGTTTGAAAATTCAAACATATATTCGAGTAGTTCGAGGTAATTTTTGGAGAATCAGACTCTGGATTCATGTTCAAAGGGTTAAAAAGAGACTAGATAAGAGTTTGGAGTTTTCTGACCACCACTGGCAAGCCAGCGCGACAGTTAGACGTCGATTTTTGGGTTTTTTGGCTGTTGTTTATGAGTTGCTTCATAACAAAGAAAATTTGAAGGTACAAAGAAGGGAGAAGAGAATATTAAAGAAAAAAAAGTTTTGGTTGTATTTGTTTAGGAAATTAATAATAACAATTAAAAGAAAAAAAAGGGAAAATTTGTTGGTGGGACCATGTCCAACGTGGCACCCTAACAGGCCATGTCGGTTGTTTGTTATGCTTGTAACGGAAAATAGGCTCGGGTGACTGATTTGTCACTTTCATAAAGTTTAGTAACTGAGTTGTAACTTTTTAAAGTGTAGTGACTATTTTGTTATTTTAATCAAGGTTGAGTGACTATTGGTGTACTTTACTTAAAAAGGATAAGAGTCAAATTGATAAAAGAAAAATGTAAACATTGAAGGTTAAATTTAATATTATGTCAAATAAAAATATAAAATATAAAAATTCAAAAAAATTATAAAATTCATAAAAGAACTATTAAATTAAAAAAAAAAAATCAAAACTTCTTTTTATAATATATCATTGTATAAAATAAAAGAATTTATAGAACACTATATAAAATATAAATAATTCAAAAAAATCTAAAATTTTAAAAAATATATAAATTAAAATGATCAAGAATCAATGGCTAGGTCATAGGTTGGGTGTGCCATATATATTTTTTATACCATTAACCTTTTGAACTAAAAGTTATAATGGGAGAATAATTTATATAGTGAAATGAGATAAAAAAAAAGTTTATAAGTCGTGATACAAACCTTCTTTTTATAAGATAGTAAGCATGTTTTTTTTTTCCGAATTTTTACTATTTTTAGCACATTTTTATGTGAAGTTTATGTATAAGATTTATTTCAATATAAATATAAAATATAATCTGTCAAATGTTGTATAGAAGGATAGTTAATTTTTTTAAATATTTATTTAACACTTTGTTTAAATCTTATCATACCGACCCAATAATGTAAAGAAAAGAAGAAGAAGAAGAAGAAGAAGAAGAAGAAGAAGAAGAAGAAGAAGAAGAAGAAGAAGAAGAAGAAGAAGAAATTGTTTATGTCATACCAAAATAATAAATAATACTCGGGCAACCACTTTCTTATCGTTAATTAGGACATCAATCATATGCTTTGCTCACCCTAACAAAAGTGCAAATTATCCGTGATAAATCAAATAGGTATAAGTGAAAGTGAAGTAAACTTTGTTCATCAATTTCCTAAAGCAACCAGAGAGGGAATGTTAACTTTTTGAGTATGCCAAGGAAAGAATGAATGACCCACCCCATCATTATAAAACCCCAGCCATAGATTTCAACAACACTTCATGAAAACTTAAAGTCTTGTCTTTAAGCTTTGGGAGAAACAACAATGGAGATCATAAGGAGTCGCAGAGGACTCATCATTGCTTGTTGCATATTTTTACTTGCTTTGATTGCAGGAGGTGAAAACCTCCCTCAAAACATCAAGGTAATGAACTTTGCATAAATTGCTTTCCAATTTATAGTTTAGTATGATATTTACTAAGAGTTGGATAACACAGCCTACTTAAGGTAATGCTGAAATAAACTTCGTAGAGAAACTGCAGCTACACAGTGACAATACAAACCACATGCACAAAGGGCGCTGACACATCAGACCATGTGAGCCTGAGATTTGGTGATAAAAAATCTAATGACATGATAGTTCACCATCTAAACTCCAAGCATGTAAGGCAAGTGGATCCATTGCAGCCTCTTGTCCTCGACGACATTCCCAGAAAACCATTCCAGGCTTGCTTGGTAGATGAGTTTCAAGTGACAGGCCAATGCATGGAATCACCAATTTGCTATTTGTATCTAAAGCTATCGGGAAGCGATGATTGGCGTCCAGGTTTTGCGCAGGTTGAGGCATTGGAAGAGTCTGGTCTCAGCTCGAAAAGTTTCTATTTCCGAAGATATCTGCCTCGGAACGTTTGGCACGGCTCTGATTTGTGCTCTAAAGAAATCACTCCTTTTGGCATCAGGCATAAGAGGAAGGTATTCAAGAAGACACCAGCAGCAGCTGAAACATTGATGCCATGAATCAGTTTTGGCTGTGGTTTAATTAGGATTTAATTGGAAGATTTGTTGTTTTGATTACTCACCCTTGTATTTATGCAATTTCTAGTCTTGGAAATAATTGAATATGAATAACAATAATGATGATAATAATTGTGTAACAAAGTCACTAGCTATTCGGGTTGGCCTGCTGCTCTCCATTTGATTTTGGTCGTGGAGAGCTCTTAGCCAAGTCGAAATAATTGGATCCTTCCGAGTACTTTCCAGTAAACAAGCATTGCGTATCATCCAAATTTCCCAACATAAATAGGCAACAAGTTCCATCCAATCAAGAGTAAAAGATCTGAGAGCTCACCCATAATATGGAGTACTCACCCTTTTGCCAAGGAATCGCACCCTAAACAAGACATGTTCGATGGTTATCCTCTCACCAAGACATCTCGGACTTATGTGGATGGTCCTCAATCTCTATGATAAAGTGAATAATTGGTGGCGAAACAGTTGTGGCATGCTCTTCGCCTAAACATATTTGAAAAATCATAGGATGATTGTTCAATATCGTGTTTAGTCATAGTATTAATCAGACAGTGAAACAGAAACAAAAAATAGAGAAGTAAAGAGAGATTTTGCATGTAGTCATTTGTTAACTCAATTCGGAAATAATTTTATTTTGTAGAGTTTCGCTCCGTGAATGATTCTTATTCAACAATCTTCCGAATCACCTATTGATTTAAGCCCAATCTATCCTTACACAAAAAAATAATTACAATCCCAACATCGACCTCGATTGTTACAAATCACTATCTTAAAAATATCACTTATATCAAATATAAGCTCTCCAATCAAAGCCTAACACAACAGTGAAAAATACCAAGTAAAAGAATAAACAAAAAACCAACTAAAAGCTCTCCAAAGGCTACCTCCAAATGTGCGGCACAACAATCTATTTATAGGCTAAATTCGACATGTTTTTAATCTGATTATAACTTCTTGAATTATCTCCCATAATTATCTAAAATAAAGTAAAATTAATTTCTTTTAACTTTAGCCATCACAAATACACACCACTTCAATTTCAGCTTTAACGACTAGAATGAGAACGTCTAATAAGCTAATTGATTATTAAAACAACAACCAATAAAGCCCAAGTAAAAAAGGCCAACATATAAATATGCCTAGACTGACTTGTGTCTTGATTAACCAGGTCTTTGACTGATCAGGCAGCTGAACAAACATTGTTGGATAATCTTGGCTCTAACAATCTCTCCCTTTGGCTTTTTAACAAAACATAAGCAAATGGTGTATACTCTCCCTATCAACATGTCGTCATCATACACTAAGGAGAAAACTGGAATAGAACTGATTACCAATAATCATCCAGAGAACCAACATAATAAAGTAGTCATAAAAGAAGCAAAGTAGCAGCAACACATTAGCAGCAAGTTTCCAAATCAACTCCCCTTTACACCAGAAACCATTCTCCCCTTTTGACCATGACGGAATGTTCAAGAAATGACACTTTAAAGAGTGTACAATCATTAAAAAGCATGCTTAGATCATCAAGCATTCATCAATGCAAGATTGCTTTAAAGCACCAGCAAACGCTAGTTTAGTTCATCAAAGCAACAACAAGCATCAGTCTATTCAACTTAAACCCTCCAAATCAGCTCACCATACTCTCCCCCTTTTTTGTTAAAAAGTGTACAACAATTTTCTTTACCATGGTGTTTTCTTTAGAAATTTTCATAGGGGTCGAACATGTCCCAACCTTCTCCTTTGCTGGGTGTTTCTCTCGAGCCATGGAGAGGAAAAATTTTGTTTTTGAGAGTCTTTGTTGGAGAAGACAATTACAAGGGCAAAAGTCGAATAAGAAGACAAAAGAGATTAGGGTGAATGACTTTCCTTTTCATCTCAAAGTAGAGTCGTTAATGTTGTCTCAACCACTTCAATTTTTCCTTATAGACTGCTACTCCAAATAAAATTAGCCTGGTAATCAAGCAAATAAAATTTTAAAAAATACTCGATATTAGGCACGCATTTAGCTTTGTGTGTACCCTTTTTTATCTTTAACCCTTATGCTCAACAACCACCCCAACTTTCTTGCATCGAGACTCTTGAAAAAACTTAGTTAGATAATTAAGCAAAAATATAAATTCCAACAACAAGGATAGTCAACAAGCTCCCCTTAAAAAATAATATCAGAAACTAAGAAAATATTAACAAAAAATCAGAAGCAGTACGCATACCATCTCAACTTATCTCCCTCTGTTCTAATATGTTCAGTACTCTTTTTATAATTTCTATTTGAATAGGAGTTTAAACAAACATATATGATTCATCAGCCTATACCTTCAAACATCAAACTCATATGCTTGCTAAACAAAAAAAAAAAAAAAGCCTCCCCTTCAAAACCTTGTTGAAAGTTGTCAACAATGCAGCAACAAGCAAATGTCCACAAGAATGCAGCAGTAAGCTAATGTCCATTATGTATTTTGATTATTAAACTTTTGTAACATGTGAATTTTATTGGTTTGATTGTAACTTTTTTGTTTAGCTAAGGATTAGTCAAGTACTTGGCTGATTTAGTAGCTTTTTAGGTTATCATTAAGCTGATTTTACTTCTTGGATACTAGCACAAGTTAAGTTTGTTTTCTTCCAATGTATTTGAACTACTTATGTACATGTTATATTATATTGCTAATTGAAGTAATGAGATAAGTCAACACTTTTCTCTCATCCAACATCCGTTTTGCTTCTACTTTTCGTCTTTCAAACACAAGTTTTTGGTGTTTTGATCCTTGCATCTTTGAGGGCCTTTTGTTGTGTGTTGTTCTTTGAGTGATTCGTGCTTGAAAGAAAAGAAACAGAAGCTTTTTTTTTTTGGTTTGTTTAGTTGCTGCAAAAGAATGAGTTTCTCACCACCACCACCACCACCTGTCTTTGCTGGTGAAAACTACAACATTTGGGCTGTGAAAATAAAAACATATCTGCAGGCTCATGATCTGTGGAGTGTTGTTCAAGCTGACACAGAGTCACCACCTTTGAGAGCTAATCCAACCATAGCTTAAATCAAGCAGCACAATGAGGACTGTGCCAAAAAATACAAGGCTATGTCATGCCTTCAAAATGGAGTTTCAGATGTGATCTTCACAAGAATAATGGCTTGTGACACACCAAAGTAGGCCTGGGACAGACTCAAGGAAGAGTTTCAAGGGTCAGACAAAACCAGGCAGCAACAATTGATCAACCTAAGGAGAGACTTCGAGAATCTGAAGATGAAGGAGTTTGAAACCATCAAGCAGTATTCTGACGGAATTATGACTACAGTAAAAAACATAAGGCTTCTTGGGGATGAGTTCAATGACAAAAGAATAGTTGAAAAGGTCATTACAACTCTTCCAAATAAGTATGAGTCAAAATTTTCTTCCTTAGAGGACTCTAGGGACCTATCAGCTATATCCTTGACAGAGCTGATAAATGCTCTCTATGCACAAGAGCAGAGAAGGGCAAACAGGATGGAAGAACATTCTGAAAGAGCCTTTCAAGCCAGAAGTAAAGAAAGCTCAAGTTAGAGCTCAAGCTACAAGGGCAAAAAACCTTGGTCAGAAAAGAAAGAAAAAGGAAAGAAAGATGCTGCTAAAAGGAAGTTTCCACCATGCACTCACTGCAAAAAGTCAACTCACTTAGAAAAATATTACTAGTACAGGCTTGACATTTAATGTAGAAGCTGCAAGCAACTCAACCACGTTGAAAAAGTTTGCAAGAAAAAGGAAAAAAACACAACCACAGCAGCAGAATCAAGCTCAAGCTGCTGAGGATGTTCAAGCTCAAGAGGAGCATTTTTTACTACTTCTTATTTTGCAAGCTCGAACAAATTCAGAAAGAATTGGTTGATTGAAAGTGGTTGTACTCATCACATGGCATCAAATAAAGGCATGTTTAGGGAGTTAGACACCAGTGTTGTGTCCAAAGTCAGAATTGGGAATGGTGAGTTCATTGAGGCCAAAGGTAAAGGCAAGGCTGTGATCTGCACTCAATTAGGTAACAAAACCATTTCAAAAATTCTTTTTGTACCTGATATTGATCAAAATCTACTTAGTGTTGGTCAGTTGTTAGAGAAGGGTTGCTCCCTTATTTTTGAAGGAAAGACTTATGTGATCAAAGATTTTTTTTTTGGTCAGGAACTAGTGACAGTAGTTATGCATGACAGATCCTTCACTTTAGATGTGAATCAGTTGGAAGCAAAGGCACATACTGCTCTGACTGATGAATCATGTTTGTGGCACAAGAGGTCGAAGAATTTGAACTATAAGTCACTTGGTTTACTGCATAAGATGAGCCTAGTTGAAGACATGTCCAAGATCGAGCCTAAGAATGATGTATGTGAGGTCTATCAGCTTGGCAAGCAGACCAGACTATCTTTTCTTGTTAACAAAGCTTGGAGAGCTCAAAAGAGGCTCCAACTGGTCCATATTGATATTTGTGGACCCATAAAGACCTCCTCTTTGAATGGCAGTAGGTATTTTGTGTTGTTTATTGATGATTACACCAGATTTTGTTGGGTGAGTTTCTTGAAACAAAAGTCATATATGGCTGATGTCTTCTGCAAGTTTAAGGCATTGGCTGAGAATCAAGCAAGTTGCAAGCTAAAAATATTGAGGTCAAATAATAGGACTGAATATGTGTCTCAAAAGTTTCAGTAGATTTGTGATGAAGCTGGAATTCAGCATCAACTGACCACCATCTACACACCACAGCAGAATGGTGTTTGTGAGAGAAAGAACAAAACTGTTCTTGATATGGCCAGGTGTCTGTTGTTTGAAGACAAAATGCCTAACATCTTTTGGGTTGAGGCAGTAAATACCTCTATGTATTTGCTCAACAGACTGCCAACAAATACAGTCAAAGGAAAAACATCATTTGAAGCTTGGTTTAGACACAAGCCTACTGTCTCACACTTGAAGGTGTTTGGCTGCATATGCTACACACTTGTGCCAGCCGAAAAAAGGACCAAACTAGAAAAGAGGTCCATGCCTGGAGTCTTTGTTGGCTATAATAGAATAAAGAAAGGGTATAGAGTCTTTGATCTATCCACTAAAAGGATTTTTGTGAGCAGAGATGTGAAATTCAATGAGGGTAGCTGTTAGAAATAGGATGGAACAAATGCAAGTCTGTCTGAGCAATACCAACAAAACCTTGACTTGCAGCATGTTGAGAATGAAGCTGAAATTGAGGATGGATATGATGATGTACCTGTTAGAGGCACTAAGACTATTATAGACATCTATAAAATATGTGACATGACCATTGTTGAGCCTTCCAACTTTGATGAGGCTACAAAGGAGGGTTGTTGGAAAGAAGTAATGGAGACAGAAATGAGGATGATTCACAAAAATAACACATAGGAGCTGGTTAATAGGCCAACGAACAGGAAAGTTATTAGTGTGAAATGGGTGTTCAGGACCAAACACAATATAGATAGGTCACTAAATAAGCACAAAGCAAGGCTGGTTGTGAAAGGGTATAGTCAACAACATGGTATTGATTTCTCTGAAACCTTTGCAGATGGACACCATAAGGCTGTTATTTACCTTAGCTACTCAATATCTGTGAAAAGTGCACCAGCTGGATGTCAAATCAGCTTTCTTGAATGGATTTCTCAAGGAAGAGATCTTTGTTGAACAGCCAGATGGTTTTAAAGCTCTCGGTGAGGAGCACAAGGTTTACAAGCTCAAGAAGGGTTTGTATGGCCTAAAACAGGCTCCAAGGGCCTGGTATGACAGAATTGATGCCTACTTGTCAAGGCTAGGGTTGAAAAAGAGAATTAGTGAGCCTACACTATATGTGAAGAAGGTTGAGAGAGAAACTTTGCTAATTGTGTCTTTGTATGTTGATGATTTATTAGTTACTGGCTGTAGGAGTGAGTTGATTGAAGAATTCAAGAAGCAGATGCAATATGTTTTTGAGATGACTGATTTAGGATTGATGACCTACTTCCTTGGTATGGAAGTGAAACAGAATAAACATGGCATCTTCATAAGCTAATAGGCTTTTGCTTCAAAAAACTTAAGCAAGTTTTGCATGGAAAATAGCAAACCTGCTAACACTCCTATGGCACAAGGAGAAAAACTCTCTAGCAACAGTGACCATGCACGAGTGGATGAAAAAATATATAGAAGTCTAGTTGGTTTCCTGCTCTATTTTACAGCAATAAGACCAGATATCATGTATGCAATTAGCCTTCTATCAAGGTTCATGCATTGCTACAATGTTGCTCATTTCAAAGCTACTAAAAGAGTCTTAAGGTATGTCAAAGGGACTTTAAGCTATAGAGTGAAATTTGTGAAAACTGAAGAGCTAAAACTGGTTGGCTAATCAGATAGTGACTGGGCAGGCTCAGTTGATGACATAAAGAGCACATCGGGCTATTTTTCACTCTAGGTTCAGGATTTTTCTGTTGAAGTTCTAAGAAACAACAAACAGTAGCTCAATCCACTACAAAGGCAGAGTACATTATAACTACTACTGCTGTTAATCAAGCTATTTGGCTTAGGAAACTTTTGAGTGATTTGAATGTTGTTCAAGAGGAAGCAACATAGATCAAAGTGGATAACCAATCAGCTGTTGCTATTGCCAAGAATCTTGTATTTCATGACAAGACCAAACACTTCAAGATCAAATATCATTTTGTAAGGGAGGCAGAATTGTCAAAGGAATTCAATTTGATTCATTGTTGCTCGGAAGTTTAGCACACAGACATTCTGACCAAGCCATTAGCTGCTACAAGATTTGAGTATTTGAGGAAAAAATTGCAGTCTTTTGCTTTGTAGCCAAGGAAGAGTGTTGAAAGTTGTCAACAATGTAGCAGCAAGCAAATATCCACAAGAATGCAGTAGCAAGCTAATTTCCATTATTTATTTTGATTATTAAACTTTTGTAACATGTGATTTTTATTGGTTTGATTGTAACTTTTTTGTTTAGTTAAGGATTAGTCAAGTACTTAGCTGATTTAGTAGCTTTTTAGGTTATCATTAAGCTGATTTTACAGCTTGGATACTAACACAAGTTAAGTTTGTTTTCTTCTAATGTATTTGAACTACTTATGTACATGTTATATTGCTAATTAAAGTAATGAGATAAGTCAACACTTTTCTCTCATCCAACATTCGTTTTGCTTCTATTTTTCATCTTTCAAACACAAAATTTTGCTATTTTGATCCTTGCGTAATGATTTAAGCTCAACAAACCTTTAATGCATAAATCAAAATTAGCATAAGCATTAAACGAAATCGTACTAAAATCAGCAGACTTGCTCCCCCTACCTTATGTTCCCTTTATTTGTTTGCTTCAAGTTTATTCAAGGGGATGAGATGCAACCTTTTCAACAACAATGATTATAGCTCGTGGAACAACAAGTACCTTTTCTACGAGATAGAGTATGTTTGATCTTTAAAGTCTCTTCAATATTATCAATGTGAGCAGCAACCTCTTGCTTCATACAAACATCAATAATTTGTTGATCTTTGGAGCTCAAATATGACCGATCCTTTCTCATTCAGACTTGCTTCACACTAAGCTGTCTTGTTCTTCTACTTGTCTAAACAACTGTTTGAACAATTGTTGTACTAGATTTAACTTTCCACAAGTCATTTTGGAGCTTGTGACAATAAGGTTTGATATGACCAGCCTTCCTACAATAGTAGCAAATCATCCCTCTATTTTTGGTTTTCCCTATGGTTTACATAGATGAACTTTCATTAGTTTTAACAAAAATAGTGGGTGGATAAATTTTCTTACTTGCTAAGGGATAACCAAGACCCCTATGACTATATTTGAATATCATAGTAACCAAGATCGCATCGAGCTTTCCACTTTGCCCATTGAACCTTTTAAGAACAACTTTGGACTCAACAAGTTCTTTTTCAAAAATCTTGAAACCTTCTTCTCTCTTACATTACCATTTTAAGCTTCTCATTATCTTCTTAAAAAATACATACTTCTTCCCTTAGATCATCACTCATTTGACACACAATCTCCAATGTTTTAACCATTTGAAAATAAGCATTCTCAAGGGCTTCAATGCCACAATCTAATTTTTCAAGGGATTTACAGACTATTTAAGCAATTGTTTGATTAGGTATTTGGACAATCGTAATGAAAGCCACATAATTTCTTTTTCTTTTTACCAGAGTTAGAACTTTCACTTTCATATTCCTCATCACTCCAGGAAACAACGAAAGCTTTCTGCTTCTTTTTGGTGTTGGCACATTTTGACTAAATATGGCCATACCCTTTGCATTCGAAACATTGAATGTTTTTCTTCTTGTTTTGAGAGTTCTCTTCTTTCGGTTGAAACTTTGTGTTGGTGCTGTTAAAACCAAATTCACTTTGAGATCTCTTTTTTATAATTCTTTTTAGTGTCCTGCTAAAATTTTTCAAAAGTAAATATGTTTGAGATATGTCACAATCTTGTATAAAAATATGAAATAGTTTCATCTTCATACATTTTTAGATTTTTAAACCTGGTAGTCAAGATTTGCAGTTTGGACAGTCTGACAATAGCATTTCTTTGATGTTGATTTTGTAAGATGGTACACGCTTTTTTAGCTGTTTCACAAGTTGAAATAATCTTGAACTACTTCATGTCAACCCCACTAAAGATAGCATAAAGGGCTTTCAAGTTTGCTTAGGTTACCCTTCTCTCATTAATAGTGTATTGGTTCTTCACTTTTGGTTTACTTGACCTATCAGTACATGTAACTTCAGGCTTGTTCCAACCTTCCTCAACTACTTCCCAAGCAAATTCATCAATTGACCTGATGAAAGCTTTCATTCGGGTAGTGGTGCTTGTGTGATACCACTTGAAAAAACACATCAATTTACTACAAGTATAAGTTGGCTTTTCAATATAATGTTCAACCACAGTATTGATAATTAATTTTAAAAAATATGAAATCTTGATAAGATAAATCATCAACAAAAAATAAAAAATATAAATTCAGACCTAACTTGAAAAGTCTAATCGAGTTCCATTTCCCATTTGAAATTGCAGTCTTGATGTCATGTCCAAGCCATTCCATGCACAACACAAACAGGTAAGGGGACAAAGGGCACCCTTGACGAATCCCTCTAATGGGTTTAAACTTTTAGGTTGGGACACCGTTCCAAAGTATCTGTAAAGTGGAATTAGAGATGGAAAACATGATGACTTTTCCCAAAAATTCTGGAATGCCAATCGTCTTTAAGAATGCTTCAATTAGCTCCTATCTCACCCTATCATAGGCTTTCTCAAGATCGATCTTAATCATCATCCATTTATTCTTCCTTCTTGTCATAGAGTGAATGATTTCTTGTGCAATAAGGATGTTATCAATAATGCTCCTTCCTGCTATGAAGCCTGCCTATTCTTCTCCAATAATTTTAGGAAAAACTAGTTTAAATTGATTCGCTGTAACTTTTATTATCAACTTATATAGCATTGTACACAAGCTGATGGGGGCAAAAATGTTGAAATCTTTCGGGATTGGCAATCTTAGGGATAAGATTTAAGAGAGTGTTATTCAAATCGAAGTCAATGGAAGCACTAGAAAAAATGTTTTTAACCCAATCGCACACAGCCTTTCCCACTACATTCCACTGGTTCTGAAAGAAAAAGGCATGTAAGCCATCACTACCAGGGGCTTTTAGAGGGGCCATATAAAAAATCGCCTTCTTGACCTCATCATCCGTAACCATCTTGCCCAAAAATTCGATATCTCTCGAATCAAGGTTAGGGAAAGAGTTAGGAGGCAAATCAGATAAAGGGGCTGGAACTTCGCCATAGAGATTTTGATAGAAAATAACCACTTCGTTTTGAAGAATATCCGAGTCATAACACCACTCATCATTTCAAATTTGCAAGGTAGAAATACGATTTAGATTCCTTCTTCAGATAGTACGGATATGAAAAAATTTTGTATTATTATCACCAAGCTGCAACCAGTCGTATTTAGATTTTTGCTTCTAAAGTAACTCTTCATGGTGCAAAATTGATTCAAATTCTTCCCTAACCTGCATCTCAATATGAAGAAGGCATTCTGAATTAGATCTTTCCAATAAACTCTGAATGCTAGCCAACCTGTGCAAAAGTTGTTTTTCCTCGACCCAACGTGACCGTATACGATTTTATTCCAGACCGAAATATTAGCAGAGAAAGAAAAGATGGCCTCAAACATGCTGCCATTAAAATTCCATTTGTCTTTAACAAAATTAGAAAAGTCTTTATGTTTAGTCCAACCTGCCAAAAACTGAAACAGACGTCTTACGAATGTATGAGACTTCGGTCTAAGTGAGAGAAGAATGGGTTGATGATCTGACTTGATTTTGGGAAGGTGGGAAATCATGCAATAAGGAAAAATTTTGATTCAATCATCATTTCCAATGGCTCGATCAAGCCTTTCAAAGACCCTACCCCTCTGCCAAGTAAAGGTTGGACCCTTGAAGCCTAAATCTTACATGGCCAAAGAATCCACAAAATCCCTAAAGAAAGAACAATGTTTACCATTCCAGCGACCTCCAAAATTTTTACTCTCAGAAAGAATGGCATTAAAATCCCCTATATCCATCCAAGGAACCAGCTTAGAAGGGAACAACCTCTTAAAATCCCCCAAAGAAATTTTTGTTTTGTCTTATTCGGGCTTCCATACACAAAAGCTATAAAAACACCTTCAGATAAACTGTTACTAAGAACACGAGTCAAAATAAATTGAGGGTTATTCTTGACTATCTCAACTTTAACAGAGTCCTTCCAACCAATCCATATACCCCCAGAAAAACCCACTGCTTCTACTCGATGAGAATTTTGAAAGCCTAATTTAGCAATAACCACATCAACTTTAAAACCACTAGTTTTGGGTTCCAATAAACTGACAATGTCTGGCTAGTA
The DNA here is from genome assembly GCF_007990345.1 of Gossypium hirsutum. Lineage (NCBI taxonomy): Eukaryota > Viridiplantae > Streptophyta > Magnoliopsida > Malvales > Malvaceae > Gossypium > Gossypium hirsutum. The sequence goes on from NC_053443.1 coordinate 12,701,723, forward strand.
TTCCAGATTATATTCTTTGAAGGCACGAGGAAAATTAATCCCTGCACATCCTTGGCAATTTCATAACATAACAGAAAATTTTAAATCCATTATAAAATTGTAAAAAAAAAACAAATAAAAAAAAACCTTATTGCCTGTCTTGTTCCATCGTAACTGGGACTTCCACAATTTCCCCTGCTACCCCTTACCAGTATCAGAAGCAAGTTGTGTCGATATAAAGTCAACCATGGAGTTGACTGACTCAGCTAAGGGAACCCGTGAAGAGCTGGACACTTTAAAATTTCTTTTCGGACCGCAAAATATTTTGTTAAAATTCTTTCCATGCCGACTATCATTCACTTTCCTTCCACTATTACTATCACTTTGGAGCGAAGACGATCTCACCACAGAAGCGAACCCGTTTCCAGCTTTTGAAATGGTTGGGTTGAGAGAGCCATTTTCTTTAAAAATTATATCGCTATGCTTCCCTGCATCAAGCAGCCCTTCTTTGACCCCCACTTCCAATTCGATTGTACCTCCAAAGGTGGGATTAAAGTGAGACGAATTTACATTAGGAATAACGGAATTTAAAAAATCACCATTTAAATTTTCAATGTCTATTGTTGGAAATTTCTTTCCAATGGCCAGAGACGAATTTGTAGAATTTTGAAACGATAGCAAACAATCTTCCAATTTGTGTTTTGAACTCTTTAAGCCCACTCTTTCGGTATTGTTAGCATGATCCCTAAGGATCTCAATCGAACCCGGGGCAGACATATCTTTTAGCCCAATCCGCAACCCAACCTTGTCTCCAATAAATAGCTATTCAATAAAAGGGGCTTTCCTCAACCCAATCTCTACATTGCCTGAAAACTTGATTGGCCTAGAAGTGGGTCATTTTCGATTAATTTACATAAATAATGTAAAAAATTAATTTCTGGGATTAATTAGGAAAATAGTATGTTTTTTGGGTGGAGCTTTTCTGCCACCACTTTTTTATAATATTTTTTTTTTGTTTTTATAAAGAAATAATTTTTTTTAAAATGTATATATTTATACGGGTCAAAATATGGGTTGAAAATATTTTATTATAAATTGTTAGTTATTTTGTTAGTGTTTTGTGTTTTGTGATTTTTTAGTAATGTAAAATATTAAAAAAATATTTTTATAGTTATTTCGTTAGTAATTTATAATTAGTTTACAAATTGTTAGTGTTTTGTGATTTAATAGTAATGTAAATTCTTTTTTTTAATGTTATAGTTATTTTGTTAGTAATTTATGATTAGTTTATAAATTGTTAGTGTTTAGTTTATGGTTTTGTGATTTTTTAGTAATTTAATTTTTAAAAATAATAATTTTATAGTTTTTTTTGTTAGTAATTAATGATTAGGTTATATAAATTGTTAGTGTTTAGTTTAGTGTTTTGTGATTTTTTATTAATGTAACTTTTTTATAATGTAATTTTATTTTTATTTGACAATTTTTATTGATAGGAGTCACCAGTGGCGCCTACCAGATAGACACCACCTATCCCATGCCACATTTGTATATATATACAGGTCATGTATTGAACCGGAAAAAAATAATACAAGTGGTGGCGCCTATGAGAAAGGCTTTACTCAAAAAAAATACTATTTTCGTAATTAATCTGACTATAACTCATTTCAAAAATTAATTTTTTTTATATTATTTATGTAAATTAACCGTCATTTTCCTACTCCAGAATTAGAGGTTTGAAAAGCAATCCCACGCCTATTATTCTCCAACGTTCCCTTTCCTTGTCAATAAGTTTCCTTCAAAATCCCTTCCAATCCGCAGTCCTACTGATTTGCAGCAGTCATAATGCTATAACGGGAGCCAGAAAAATATTTTGCCTTGATTCCATCCCCAGATCCCCGAATATCCCTAAGATTACGCCTTGATTTTTTTTCAACAATCATCCAATAGCCAAAGTTCGTTGATTCAGTCTAACCGCCGGCCGCCTCAAGCACTGCAGCATCTTTCCCATTTCCAGTCACTACAACCTGTTCACCCTCCTCCACCAAACCACTTTTAGTAGAAGGGCATAAATCTTTTCCATGTCCGTATATATCGCAGGCAAAGCAAACAATCGGCAAAGATTCATATTCAATCCTTTGAATAACACCATTGATTAGAATTTGGGAAACCAGGGGTTTATCAAGATTAATGAATATAACTGTAACAGGTCAATTTTGACCTGGGTCTAAAGACCCAAAACAGATGAACATGAAGTCCAAATACATGACCCAAAAGGCCCAATTCCAAACCCAAAAAAATAACAATGCCCAAATGGCCCAAAATTAAAACAATTTCAGCAAAAATCAAAAACCTAGAAACCTTAATGCGCCGCATCTTGCTGCCCATGTGCCTCCAGCATACCCGTCGCCCGAGGTCTGCCACCGCCAACCAGCCTTACACCAAAATAGAAGCTTTTCGTCTCCGTTAACTTCGCCAGAACCTGCAAGCAACATGAAAAAGAAATAGAAGCAACATAAAATAGCAGAAACAGTGAAAAATAAAAGAAAAAGATATTTGTATTTCGGCTATATAAGCCCAGAAATCAAACAATGTTAAAAAGGGGGGAACAAATATTGTATCAAAAAGAAAATTTTTGAAAGAAGAGTAATAGAAAAACAGTTTCTAAAGGTGATTGTTCTCTGATTTTTTTTATTTTTTTAGCCTTTTTTTCTTCTTATTTTTAATCGGTTCTTTCTTTTAAAAAAACTATTAATAAATAAAAAGGAAAGAGGGTTACTTGAGTCGCCCGTCGTTCCCCCATCAACGCCGTCGTCGGATCTAAATCAAAAAAAAGGGGTTAAAGGTTTTTCTATTTGGTTTTGGGGTCGAAAACCCGAACCTTCGGGTTTATTTTGGAACTAAGTAAAAAGGGCTTTCTTGATCCGTGTCAGCCTTTGGCCTCGGTAACCACACGGCGGATCGCCATTAAGGTCGGCGCCGGAGTTCGGAAGGCTAAAAAAGGATGGACTCTCTCTCTTTTTTTTAAAGCTGTTAAAATGAGGTTATGTTTTTTAGGGTTTTTTAAAACTTTAAAACGGTGCTATTTGAGGTAAGGCCTTCAGGTGTCAAAACGACACCGTTTAATGGCCTATGACCGCGCGGTGACCCGATCCGGGGAGGATCCTCGCGTTTTTGTGCTATTGGGTAATTTTCCCATTTGGTCCCTCTTATTTTGTAGTGTTTTCAAATCAGATTTTATTTATTTTAAATTTCAACTTACATTTTTGTTTTTGTTTCACTTAGATCCTGAGCAATGCGCAGCATTTTGGGGCAAGGAAGTATTTCCAATCTGCCCCCATGTAATCCGCATATTGCACTTGAACCCCTCGTCTTGTTTATAACTCTATTCTTTTCTTGTTAATTTAGATTTGATTGCGATTTAATCCCTTTTTTTACATTTATTAAATTAATTTATTTTACTAATTTATTATTATTTTAGTGGTACATTCGATCATATTTTCATTATCTTATTATATATTGTCATTTTGAGTTTTACTTATATTATTATTATAATTTTATAATGTGTTATTTTATTAACTCAACATAATATATACTTACTTATTTTATTTATTTATTTATTTATAATGTACATATACATACGTACATACATTTTATAATATATATATACATATACATGTACATATTTTCATAACTTGTTATATATATATGTATATATGCATGCTTGTATTTCTTTATATACTTTATAATTTATACACGCCTATATATATATACATAGTTTTTACTTTACTTCCATGAATATATACATACATACTTATATTTTTTTATATTTTATAATTCTCATATACATATATGTACATATATATACTTGCACCTTTTTTTTTCTTTCGTAATTTTAAATATATACATATTCATTTATTTATTCATTTACATGTTCATTATTATCATTATTATATATATATATTAAAATGCTTCGGTTTTTATTTGTTTATTTACTTGTTATTGTGTATACATAATTGATTTGTTTTTTTATCTTTTCATTATTTTTATTTTTGCTCGTGCTATTTATATTTTACATTATCATAATTGTTATTCCGTCATATATAATTTTTACTCATATTCGTAAAAAGAGAAAAATTTGAAAATAAAGGTAATATTCGGTATTTGGGATCTTCGAGAGGATTGAGCCCTAACGTATTGGGTTCTAATTTTCTTTGTTGAATCCAAATAATCGAGAACGCTTTTTAATCAAAAAACATAAATAAAAACCTCATTATTGGGAATTCAACACGTTGTGTCCTAACGTATTGGATATGATACGTTGTTTTCTCGAAATGAAGATTTTCTACAAAATAATAAAGGCAATGTTTTGCGTTTGGCAATTCGAGAAAATGTGCCCTAATGTGTTGGGTTTCGATTTCTCGTTTAGCCAAATAGTCAAATACCCTCTTAAAGTTTCAAAGTATGGGTTTTGGAAATCATAAGGTGATCTTGGTTTCGAGAGTTTAAAGTATTGTATCCTATTGTGCTGGATGTGATATTCTTTCGGAACAAGAAAATCCTAAATTCCAACCTATATTGTTTGAAAATTTTTCAGGATCGTATTTTTAAAATTCTTCAAAGTTTTCAATCTTCGACACTAAAGACACTAAATAATCAACTAGGTACCAATTTTGGGCTTTACGAGGGTGCTAATCCTTCCTTGTACGTAACCGACTCCCAAACTCGTTTTTTGAATTTCGTAGACCAAAATCGTTGTTTTAATAAAATTAAATCATTTATTAAAAACAACCACTTTTCAAGGTGATCCGATCAGATCTTGTCAAAAAGGATTGGTGGTGACTCTCGTTTTCGTGTTCATTTTTAAAATCCAAGTCGACCCCGTTTTATCAAAAAAATGGTGTCAACAACTTGGCGACTCCACTGGGGAATTAAAAAGAGAGTCAAGCCACATGTAGATTACTTTTTGTCTTTTTGTCTTTTTGTCAAAAATCAAGAATTTGATTCAAATTTACGATTATTTTGTTGCACGTAGTCTGTATCGTTTTGTTATATCTGCTTTATTTGTCTAAGTCTCGATATAATTTTTGCATATTGCATTTACATGATCGTTCGATCTTACCCTTTTTAAGTGGAAGTGTGAAACTACGCCTTCGTGCGTTTTTCACCTCCGCATGGGATAGTGAATCGCTTCCGGGATACATCCGTACCTATGTCTTTGTGAGATTTTCATCTCTGCATGGCCATAGGGAAATGTGTTCCCTTGAACTGAGCTCAATTCGTATGAGCCTATAATGGGTGAGGATTGAAGAATCTGCTGGTTCAGGTACCCTTACTTTAGAACCGAACCGCATATAATGAGCCTTAAGAGCCTACCATAGGTAGAACCACACCGAATGCCTAGAGGTCACTCGAAAACTTGGTTTAAATTTACGATCATTTTGTTGTATTTTGTCTGTTTTTGTTACGATTATCATTACTTCAGTTTGTAATTACTCTATTGGTTTGAATTTTGATATGTTTTTACAAATTACATAACCGCTCGATTATTTCCTTTTAAGTGGAAGTGAGAAGCTAGTCTTTCGTGAGGTTTTCACCTCCGTGTAGGATAGTGGATCGCTTTCAGGATACATCTGTACCTATGTCTTCATGAGATTTTCATCTCCGTGTAGCCATAGGGAAATGTATTCCCTTGAACTGAACTTGGTCCATATGAACCTATAATGGGTGAGGATCGAGGAATCTGGCAGTTCGGGTACCTTTACCTTAGAACCAAACCGCATATAGTGAGCCCTAAGAGCCAACCCTAGGAAGAACCACGCCAAACCCCTAGTGGTCACCTGAATAGGTGCTCTTTTTGTTTCTTTCTTGCTTACTTTTGCTTTGTACTAACCTGTTTTGTTTTGTTTTGTTTATGATTACCTTGCATTTTCATCATAGAAAAAAGGTGTTGATTAAAATTTGATTTTTAAATAGAAAAGCTTGTCATAGAAAGTGAATCTCTTGATAAAGTGGAATATAATGCGATTGCCCGAATATGGGCTGATTAAACACAACGAGAGAAGGCTGAAAGTTCGTAGATGAATATACGACTATGCTTTGCTGCCTGAGGATTCAAACCGATAAAGATTATTTGACAGCTGTCACGAAACTAAAGAGCATCGCGGGGGAGCAATGGGTCGTGGCTCGGATCAAACAAAAAGGAGATAGTAGAGACAGATTTAGGGAAATTCGCAAGATTTGATCCTAACATCCAGATATGAAGAAAAGATCAATGTCTTCACGTAGAATATGAGGGCAAAGCCGCATATGTAATCTATTTTTATGTAAAGAAATTTGTTCTCTAGAAAAGTTATTCTAATGGAATTGAATTCAGAATTAATGCCTCTCTTTTTTTTTGCATTCATTTCATGAATCTACATTACATTTTATTGCATCATTTGCATTAAAATTCACGAAAGAACCCTAATTAAATGAGATTATTTCAGTTAATCTGGAAACCAACAAGAATTCACCAATCAAATATCACTACGGTACCCGTCGCCAAACAAAAGCAATGGATCAGATGTTAGAAAGATTGGAACAATTGCAAAAGGTGATGCAAGATCAGATGCAAGAACGGCTGGATAAAATCCAACAAGATATGGAAGAGTCTCAAAGAACTATGATGAGTCAATTGGCGTAGTTATTGGCTGGAGAGAATGATAAAGGAAAAAGCTCTGTACTTGATTCTGAGGTTGATCATGAGGGCCCTATTTATCCTCTAGGTTTCACTCCGACGAGTACCCCAGTGCAACTAGAGATGTGCCCGCAAAGAATACCTGTCACTATTAGACCTCAATATCAAGCTGCTTCCGAGGCACCAATGAACTTTCAAATTGGCTCAGGTTCTAATCTGGGAGATAATCTAACCAACCCCGTTGTTCCTGATCTTGACGACATGACAGAAGTGGAAAAAGCAAGAGTGGATCTACCGAAGCAACTTGAGGATCGGTGTAGATGAATAGAGGAAAAATTTAGAGCTATGGAGAACACTGGCTACCATTGTGGAGTTTATACCAAGGATCTGAGTTTGGTCCCTGATTTAGTGCTCCCGCCTAAGTTCAAGATGCTGAAGTTTGAAAAGTATAATGGGACTAGTTGTCCTGAAGCTCACATCACAATGTTCTGTCGAAGAATGACAGGATATGTTAACAACGAGTAATTGTTAATTCATTATTTCCAAGATATTCTGATTGGATCGGCTACCAAATGGTACAACCAGTTGAGTCGTGTCAACATCCATTCATGGAAGGACTTGGCGCGGGCTTTCATAAAGCAATACAACCATGTAACATACATGACACCCGATAGAATCACATTGCAGGACATGGAAAAGAAAGAAAGTGAGAGCTTTAGGCAATATGCCCAAAGATGGAGAGAGGTAGCGACATAAGTCCAGCTACCTCTTTTGGAGAAAGAAACCACGATGCTTTTCATCAACACTCTGAAAGTCTCATTCATTAACCACATGTTGGAAAGCACTACTATGAGCTTCTTAGATATGGTAATGTCTGGCGAGATGATTGAGAACGCCATAAGAAGTGGGAAGATAGATTCGGGGGAAAGTGCCAAAAGATCAACCCCAAAGCACAAAAAAATAAAGTGAGAAACCTGAGCTTGTATAATAAAGGGTATTCAAAATTAGTTACTGTAGGCTAGCCAGCAGCTAGCTATCAAGGCCCCTCAAAGCAAGAATCTAACTCGAGGCCAAACACAGTAAGACTCCAGTTCACACCCATCTCAGTGACGTATAAGGAGTTATATCAGAATCTGTTTGATATGCATGTAGTAGCCCCTTTCTACTCAAAACCACCACAACCTTTATACCCCAAATGGTACGACACGAATGCACAATGCGAGTATCATGCGAGAATTACGGGGCATTCCATAGAAAATTACACTGCCTTTAAAAAAGTGGTTGAAAGGCTTATCAGTATGGGCATTGTCAAATTGGATTATTTATCTAGTGCAGAAAATCCGCTACCCAATCACATTGATAATGTGATGAATGCGATGTATGAAAAAGTGTTGGGAAGCGTTCACATCAATGTCGTACATGAAGGCAACTGAAAAGGGACCTTGTCAGATATCCACTCTTATAAACTTGGAAGTATTCTAAATAAATAAGACTGTAAAAGAAATCTCTGTAGTATTTAAAGCTTACTCGGAGCAATATTCAAAACACACTTGTTGCTTTCAGCCTAGAGGCAATAAGAACTCTTTTGTGAAATAGGCTCATGTCTGAACGTCATTATTTTAATGAAATATATCTTTGCGATCATTTTTGAGCCAATATTCTTTCATCCTTTATGAATAATTATTTTTATTCTTTCATTCTTTTTTCTAAATCATTCTTTCATTTATTCATAATCATACTGTACAAATAATTATTCTTAAATGCATACATTCCTTGTATATTCTTTTGTACCTACAATAGGTCCCTAGATATCAACGACATGAGTGACGCTACTACAAACTCAAAATCTCTTTTTGAGCGAGACATGTGTTTAAAGGGATCTCATGACTTTGAAGATGACATAGATTGTAGCCTATCTCCAGACTTATTGAGGATGGTAGAACAAGATGGAAAACAGATCCTACCCTACAAAGAATCATTGGAATCCACGGCTTCTCCCTATGTGGGGCATGAAGGTCATTGGGTTGATCTCGCCAAAAGATTTTGGCAGTTATCGATTTATCTTCGTAGGTAAAAGTCGCTTCATATGCCAATGTCACAAAGTCGACGATCAGCAAATTCTTGAAAATCCATATGTCGGTATAGAATGTCAAAAAGGATCATATCTGACAACGCGCTAAATTTAAACAACAGAACAATATCAAAAGTTTACAGTCTGTTCACGATTAATGCCATATCGCCCAAAAAATGGCAAAAAAAGAAACAAAAAAAGAAAAACTCTACCGAGGCAACGCCTTCCTTTTTGGCTTATCGCGGTTTCACCCATTGAGGTCAAGATTCTCTTCTCTTTGAGTTTTTTGATCTAATCCCGATTGAAGAGGAATGTTCAAAGTTATCCATCATGGTCAAATGCGCCAAAAGCAAATGATGCGAGCTCACAAAAAGAAGAAGAAGAAGAAGAAGAAGAAGAAGAAGAGTTTGCCCTAAAGGACTTCACAAGAGGGACCTAGTATTGAAGAATATCATTCCCTTGCAAAAAAAACTTCATAAGAAAGTGGATGCCAAATTGGAAAGGACCTTATGTAGGAGGCCTTATTTGAAAAAGCGTCAATATTGACCAAGATGGATGGCGAGAACCTGCCTAATCTTGCGAATTCTAATTCAAACAATAAATACTTAACTTGAAAATTAGGAACGAAAAGAAAAAAGAAAAGAAAAGAAGAACAAAAAAAGAAAAAAGAGAGGTCAATGTGAAAACCCGCAAAGGGCGCCTTGAGACCAAAGGGGATTTGAGTTGAAAACCCGAAAAAGGCGGCTCAAATTTTGGAACAAAATGGGGCATGAGGTGATTAGAGCAGTTCAAATTTTGATCAAATTGGGGCATGTGGTGATCTTGTTATACCTGAATCAACAGGAAAGGGTATACGGCCTCTTGGGGCACGATAAAGCCCTGTAGATCTCCTAAGCACATGTCAAACTCAGAATGGTATTTCAAAAAGTTTGTACAGAGAAGTTCAAGCTGTGATATCTGGGGCACCTAGTTTTCATACTATTTATATTGAATTGCTTATTATTGGAATATTTTATTCTTTTTCAAGATACGAGTTAATTCTTCTTTTATTCTCAATATTCTTGATAATTTATTCATTTCGAGCTATGCTCTCAAATCAATTCTATGTTATCCATCGTTTTGTTCTTTTTGCAAGCGTGTCGCATTAGAATAATGATTAATGGACTAATAAAACTTTCATAATGGAAGTTTTGCATATCACTCTAGAATTTTCTAAATAATACAGCAATCTAAAATAAGACTATTGTTTAGAACGTACCAAGTTTAAAGGTTGAAAATCTAGGAAGGAAAAGTCGAAATTAAGACCATCCTTTTGGATTTTGTCATCAAAACATTGATTGAACAAAATGACAAGATGCCAGAGCTTCAATGAACAAACAAGTGATGTTCACCAAGTAATAAGAAGAGGTTTCCTGGGAGAAGAAAGTTCTTCATTGGTGCATGAGCATTTGGTATGATATCCTAGGAATGGGGTAAAAGACCAAAGAGCTTTACATTCTGTATCCCTGAATTGCAGTGGGAGAGGATTGAGAAAAAGCCATATCTTTTTGCCTTTGGGTTATAGTGGGAGAATGATGGTACAAATTTGGCGTATTAGTGGATTGAACTTTGCGTTCACAGTGAGGGGCAATCTGATTAAGTGTTTCTTTGGATATGCCAGCCGAACAAGAAGGCGTTGTAGCGCATCAGTGATAGAACCTTAATAAACTTTGAGTGATGATAACCTAAGCATTAAAAAGGGATCATTCTCATAACATTCTACAAATATTATACATACACATCTAGTTAGGAGCATTTGATTCATTCTAATCATGACATCCTAAACACTAGGCATAAATAGGTCCATAAAATGGATTTTGCAGATCATGTTCCCTAGAGAACAGATCAATGGAGTTACCCATACCCCTGAAGTTGCAGTGGGATGGATTGAAGTCACTATAGCAAGTCTTATCTCCTTGAAATTACAGTGGAGTAGACTAAAAACAGCAGATCTTGCCTTTTTGTACTAACAGTAAAGCAAATCGAAGACACTAGCCTTGTCTTCCTGTACTGACAGCGAAGCAGACTGAAGATAGCAGATCTTGCCTTTCTGTACTGACAGCGAAGTAAATCGAAGACATCAGCCTTGCATTCCTGTACTGACAGCGGAGCAGACTAAAGATAGCAGATCTTGCCTTCTTGTACTGACAGCGAAGTAGGTCGAAGACACCAGCCTTGCATTCCTGTACTGACAGTAGGGCAGACTGAAGATAACAGATCTTGCCTTCCTGCACTGATAGCGAAGCAGATCAAAGACACCAAAATTGCCTTCCTGTACTGACAGCGGAGCAGACTGAAGATAGCAAATCTTGCCTTCCTGTACTGGCAGTGAAGTAGATCGGAAGCAATAGCCTTATCTCCTTGAGCAGCAGTGGAGTAGGTTGAAGATTGTAGATCTTGTCTCCCTAAGCAGTAGTGGAGTAGATTGAAGACAGGAAACCTTATTTCCCTGGCATTACAGTGGAATAATGAAAGCTGAAGTAGAGTGGATTAAAGCTAAAGGCAGCAAATCCTATCTCTTTTGGCATTACAGTGAAACGATTGAAGCCGCAACAGTGAATCTTACTTCCTTGGCGGTGCAGTGGAACAGATTGAAGCTACAATGGTGAATCTTGCTTCCCCGACATTACAATTAAAAAGATTGAAGTCGCAATGGCGAATCTTACTTCTTTGGTGGTGCAATGGAATAGATTGAAGCTACAACAACGAATCTTGCTTCCCCAACATTCTAATTGAAAAGATTGAAGCCACAATGGCGAATCTTACTTCCTTGGCGGTGTAGTGGAACAGATTGAACCTACAATAGTGAATCTTACTTCCTCGACATTGTAGTTAATCAGACAAAAGAAACCAATCCTTTCCCCCTAAAGTTGCAGTGGAGCGGATTAAAAACACAGATCTTATCTCTCTGAAGTTACAGTAGAACAGATCGCATTCAGTCTTATCTCCCTGAAGTTGCAGTGGAACAGACAGAAGAAATCAATCCTATCTCCTTGAAGTTGTAGTGGAGCGGATTAAAACCACAGATCTTATCTTTCTGAAGTTACAGTGGAGTAAACTAAAACCACAAACCTCATCCCCTGAAGTTGCGGCAGAGTATATTGAAGCTACAAGTCGTATCTCTCTGAAATGCAGTGGAATGGATCGAAGCAACAAGACACAGTGGACTAGAAAGAGGCTACCCGAAGAAGAAAAGGCAGGCAAAGAAGTCAAGATTCGACAAAACCAGGCAAAATTGACCTTTCAAAGGTCTTTGCTCCATTGACCTTTCAAAGGTCTTTGCTCCATTCTCGTTACATGACAACGAGTAAAAAGGGGCAGCTGTAACATGTCAATTTTGACCTGGGTCTAAAGACCCGAAACAGATGAAATGAAGTCCAAATACACGACCCAAAAGGCCCAATTCCAAACCCAAAAAAATAACAAGGCCCAAATGGCCCAAAATTAAAACAATTTCAGCAAAAAATCAAAAACCTAGAAACCCTAATACGCCGCATCTTGCTGCCCATGTGCCTCTAGCGTACTCATCGCCTGAGGTCTGCCACCGCCAGCCAGCCTTACACCAAAATGGAAGCTTTCCATCTCTGTTGACTTCTCCAGAACCTGCAAGCAACATGAAAAAGAAATATAAGCACCATAAAAGAGCAGAAACAGTGAAAAATAAAAGAAAAAAGATTTGTATTTCGGCTATATAAGCCTAGAAATCAAACAATGTAAAAAGGGGGGAAACAAATATTGTATCAAAAAAAAATTTTGAAAAAAGAGTAATAGAAAAACAGTTTCTAAAGGTGACTGTTTTTCGATTTTTTTATTTTTTTAGCTTTTTTTCTTCTTCTTTTTAATCGGTTCTTTCTTTTTTAAAAACTATTAATAAATAAAAAGGAAAGAGGGTTACCTAAGTTACCCCGTCGTTCCCTCATCCACGCCGTCGCTGGATTTAAATCGAAAAAAGGGGTTAAAGGTTTTTCTATTTGGTTTTAGGGTCGAAAACCCGAACCTTCGGGTTTTATTTTGGAACTCAGTAAAAAGGGCTTTCTCGTGCCGTGTCGGCTTTTGGCCGTGGTAACCACACGGCAGATCACCGTTGAGGTCAGCGCCGGAGTTCGGAGGGCTAAAAAAGGATGGACTCTCTCTCTTTTTTTTTTAAAGCTGTTAAAATGAGGTTATGTTTTTTTAGGGTTTTTTAAGACTTTAAAACGGTGCCGTTTGTGCTAAGGCCTTCAGGTGTCAAAACGACACCGTTTAATGGCCTATGACCGCGCGGTGACCCGACCCGGGGAGGATCCGCGTGTTTTTGTGCTATTGGGTAATTTGCGCATTTGGTCCCTCTTATTTTGTAATGTTTCAAATCAGATTTTATTTATTTCAAATTTCAGCTTACATTTTTGTTTTTGTTTCACTTAGATCCTAAGCAATGTGCAGCGTTTTAGGGCAAGGAAGTATTTCCAATCTGCCCTCATGTAATCCGCATATTGCACTTCAACCCCTCGTGTTGTTTATAACTCTATTCTTTTCTTGTTAGTTTAGATTTGATTGCGTTTTAATCCCTTTTTTACATTTATTAAATTAATTTATTTTACTAATTCATTATTATTTTAGTGGTACATTCGATCATATTTTCATTATCTTATTATATATTGTCATTTTGAGTTTTACTTATATTATTATAATTTTATAATGTGTTATTTTATTAACTCAACATAATATATACTTACTTATTTTATTTATTTATTTATTTATAATGAACAGATACATACATACATTTTATAATATATATATACATATACATGTACATTGTTGACACCATTTTTTTGATAAAACGGGATCGACTTGGTTTTTGAAAAAGAAAACAAAAACGGGAGTCGCCACCAATTCTTTTTGATAAGGTGTGATCGGGCCACCTTGAAATGTGGTTGTTTTTAATAAACAATTTAATTTTATTAAAATAACGATTTTGGTCCACGAAATTTAGAAAAACGGGTTTGGGAGTCGGTTACGTACGAGGAAGGGTTAACACCCTCGACACGCCCAAAATTGGTACCTAGTTGATTAATTAATATCTTAGTGTCGAAAATTGAAAACTTTAAAGAGTTTTAAAATATGATCCTTTATTGGAATGTTGAAATTTTTCGGGAAAATGGCATTTCACATTAATCGAGAAAGAGAATTATATCCAGTAAGTTAGGACACAATGTCTTGAATTCCCGATGCGTGAATGAATGCCAAAATTTACTTATTTAGAAGATTTTTAACTATCTCGGATTTGAAAAATGGATCATGCCCAATAAGTTAGGACACAATCTTTTCTTAATTCCTGAGATCGTTTAAAACTTGAAAATAAAGGGGATCATGCCTAGTAAGTTAGGACATGATCTCTTCTTGATTCCCGATATCATTTAATACTTGAATTTGAAAAGATTTGTGTATTTGGATCTATTGTGAAAATCGAAACCCAGTAAGTTAGGGTACGACCTTCTCGAATCTAAACACGATATATTACTTATTCAAAAATCATAATTTATGCTTCGAAATAAATTAATCTAACACGAAATAGTAGAAATGAATCACGGTATCGATATGTGTAACAAAATAAAAATGAATACAATGATGTCCACATAAATAATATGAGCAATAACAACAACCAAAAAGGATAAATAAAAAGGACAAATCAATTATACAGAATAACAAGTATATAAGCAAATAAAATTAAAACATTCCTTTTTTTTTAAATAATGATGAAAACGTGAATAAATAATTAAAAGGAACGTGGACAAAATATAAATATGAATCGTACAACATATAAAAATATATATACATGCATGAATTATAGGATATAAAAAATATGTAAAAGGTATATGTTAAAATATATAGAATATATAAATATGTATATATATTTATGAAAAGAAAATGTGTAAGTAAATATATATGTAGTTACGTATATGAATTGCAAAACATATATAAAAATATATACGTAGGTATATATTCATATATATATAATTTATAAAATTATGTATGTGTATGTGTATATATATGTATATAAGAATTATAAAATATATAAAAAATATAAGTATGTATGTATATATTTGTAGCGACCTAAAAATTTGGGCACGGGCGCTAGTTGAAGTAATTATTGAAAATTTGAAAACAATGCCTCAATTTTATTTGAAAAAGGAGTCGCCACCGATCTTTTTTCCTAGGTGTGATCAGACACCTAATAAATTCTCTCTCTTTTGAAGAAAAATTCATTTTTAAACTTTTCTAAAAAAAGAGGTAATTTTAGGTCTACATGAAAATCCAGAGAAAATTAGAGTTCGGGAGTCCGTTACGCGCGAGGAAGGTATTAGTACCCTCGCGACGCCCAAAATTGGTATCTCGTAAAGCACACATTGTCTTAATTTTCAAAAATATGAGTTCAATTTAATATTTAATCGTGATCCGATTGAAACAAGGGAATTTTTTTTGAAAACACGGACATTTTTTTGGAAATACAAGAATCTTAGAAATACGAAAATTTTTGAAAACACGAAAATCTTTAAAATATGAGAAAATTTCTTTTGAAAACACGAAAATTTTTGAAACACGAGAATTTTTAAGTTTTTCAATTTTTTAAAAGGGCGTCCCGAATTTAACACGAGCCAAATATATCTACCCAACATAGCGATGAAAATATATGGCTTAATGTTAAATCGGTTCGTCGCCTTATTTATGAAAATTAAAATTAATGAAATTAAATAAAATTAAATACGACTATAAAAAAATGCTTTAAAAAAACCTAATACGAAATAAAAAAATGCTTAAAAAACAAGAATATTAAATATGAAATGTCATAAAAATGTGTAAATTAAATTAAAAGTGCGTAAAAAAGAAATTACCGAAGAGCCCGAAAATACGAGCTTGATTGAATGGGTTTACACGACTCGGGCTTTTTCCTTATTTTCTTTTTTTCCTTTTTTTTTCTTTTTTTCTTTTTTCTCTTTTTTTTTTGGCCTGTTGCCTTTAGGCCTCGGCACTGTTAGGCCTGCTACTGTCGAACTGGGCCTGGCGCTGTGGGCCTGCTAGGTTGGCCTGCTGCTGCGTTGGGCCTAGAGCCTACTGCTGCACTGGGCCTGCACTTGCTGTTGGGCCTGCGCTGGATTGGGCCTGCTATGGCCTGCTATTATTTTTCTGCTTTGTTTTTTCCCTTTTTTTTGCTGTTTTTTTTGGGTCTGGGCTACTGGGTTTAGGCTGTTGCGGGTCGGGTCGCGATTCGTGGGTCGGGTCGATCTGACCCGACTATTTTCAATATTTTTTCTATTTTTTTCTTTTTTTCTTTTTTCTTTCTTTCTTTCTTCTTCTTCTTCTTCTTCAAGCCCTAGGTGCCGCCGCCACTTGCTGCCGCTGTCTTCTCCTCATTCTCTTCTTTTTTTCTCTTCCTTCCTCTTTCTTTTGCTGCTGAAACTCTTTTTTTTGAAACTTTTATTTTTATTCGGGGCCTCCCGATTTTTGGGGTTAAAACCCCTTTTTATAGATGTTTTTCCTCTTCTTTTTGCAGGGAGCAGGTGGCTAGGGAGGAGGGAGGCCATGCCCTAGGCCGGCAGCCGAAAAATCAGGGAGTAGGTGCGCAAATCGCGTTTGGCTGCCAAAAGGACCAGATTGTAAACGTAGCAACATTTCTAGGGCCAAAACATAATTTTGAGAAAGTTTAGGGCTCATTATGTAATTTCAAAAAAAAATAGGGGTTAAAATATTATTTTAGGAAAATTTAAGGGTTAAAATATAATTTCAAAAAGTTTAGGGGCCAAAATGTAATTTTTTATTTTTTGTATTTTTTTGAATTTAAGAAAAACACGAAATCGAGCCGGACAAAATTCAGTGATTACAACTGCCTCTCTTTGCTCATCGCTGTGAAACAGGGAGAGAGTAAAGACTTAAAAGCATCGAATTTTGTTCGACTATTCAAAAATTTTCTTTTTATTTGAAAAACAAAAATTGAAAATACCTTGGCGTGTGGCCCGAGGCTCAACTCACCTCTAGCATTATGAGTTAATTTTTGAAAAATATAAATTTCAAAGATACCTCGGTATGTGACCCGAGGCTCAACTCACCTCTCGCATTATAAGTTGATTTTAAAAAACAGAAATTTAAAGAAATACCTCGGCATGTGTCCAGGGCTCAACTCACCTCTCGCAATATGAGTTGATTTAAAAAAAACAGAAATTTAAAAGAAATACCTCGGCATGCGTCCGAGGCTCAACTCACCTCTCGCAATATGAGTTGATTTAAAAAAAAGAAATTTAAAAGAAATACCTCGGCATGTGTCCGAGGCTCAACTCACCTCTCGCAATATGAGTTGATTTTTTGAAAAATAAAAATTTAAAAGAAATACCTCGGCATGTGTCCGAGGCTCAACTCACCTCTCGCAATATGAGTTGATTTTTAAAAAACAGAAATTTAATAGAAATACCTCGGCATGACCCGAGGCTCAACTCACCTCTCGCAATATGAGTTGATTTTTGAAAAACAGAAATATAAAAGAAATACCTCGGCATGTGACTGAGGCTCAACTCACTTCTCGCAATATGAGTTGATTTTTGAAAAACAGAAATTTAAAAGAAATACCTCAGCATGACCCGAGGCTCAACTCACCTCTCGTATTATGAGTTGATTTTAAAAAAACAGAAATTTAAAAGAAATACATTGGCATGTGTCTGAGGCTCAACTCACCTCTCGTAATATGAGTTGATTTTTGAAAAACAGAAATATAAAAGAAATAC
Organism: Gossypium hirsutum; assembly: GCF_007990345.1. Lineage (NCBI taxonomy): Eukaryota > Viridiplantae > Streptophyta > Magnoliopsida > Malvales > Malvaceae > Gossypium > Gossypium hirsutum. The sequence continues at coordinate 12,719,241 of NC_053443.1, forward strand.
AATATGAGTTGATTTTTGAAAAACAAAAATTTAAAAGAAATACCTCGGCATGGCCCGAGGCTCAACTCACCTCTCACATTATGAGTTGATTTAAAAAAAACAGAAATTGAAAAATATTTCTTAAAAGAAATAAGGTTTCAAAAAACATCAGGTGAAACTAAAAGCCTTCTTCTTCATTGATTCTGCGCAGTGATCTCCCAGTATTCCTTCCTCTACTGGTATACCTATATATGTCATGTATGATGTTATTATGATATGCACATGTTTGTCCTAAATGCTTTCGTGTCTACATGATCATGCCATGCACCCTGGGCTGTTTGTCACATGCCTCACTTTTGATTTTCGTGAGGGTCCGCATTCATCTCCTCAATTCTTGACTTTTCTCTCCAGTTTTGTACTCATCCTCAAGTTCTTTGAGTAATCCACATCTTCGTATACCACCTTCCTGCCCCCTTGTTGAACTTTGTTCTTGCTTTAGGATCCTTGTATTTATCAAATTCTCATCCAGGTAATGTTCAACATTCTTTTTGTTTAGAGTATGTCATCTTACTATTTATCATTTAAATGAATCAAACACGAGATGCATAAAAATGGCAAAGTAGGCATGAAAGAAAGACCTCACATTCATTTTTTTTTCAAAAGCAACAAACAAACAATTTTGACAAGGAAAAATTCAAATAAAAAAAGCATCATAAAGAAAGGAAAGCGAATCCAATGGCCACAAATGCTCTAGATATCCAATGCATGAACTTTCCACGTTTCTTCATCCTAGATCTTTTCGAGCACGACTTCTTGTGTAGAAGATTTCGAGCTTCTGAGAATGCTTCAAATATTGTAATCTCGCCATTCGACTCCCCATTCAGGTCGTCTTGCTTCTTAAGTTCGAGCCCATTTTATTAGGACGCCCTTTCGGGTTTTCATCCTAATCCTTTTGGTTTATCAAGACGCCCTTTTTGGGTTTTCATCTTGATTTTTCATTTTTTGTTTTTTTATTATTATTTTTTTTGTTTTTTTATTTTTTTAGGCATAATATTTCTTCACAGCATCTGAGTTCACTGGATTAAGTAATTCTTTCCCATCCATCTCAGTGAGAATCAGAGCTCCTCCCGAGAATGCCTTTTTTACAACATATGGCCCTTCCCAATTTGGTAACCATTTTCCTCGAAAGTCTTTTTGTATCGGGAGGATCTTTCTTAGTACGAGTTCCCCTTCGTGAAATTCTCTTGGCCGCACTTTTTTATCATGGGCTGTGATCATTCTCTTCTGGTACATTTGTCCATGACAAATTGCCTTCAAGCGTTTCCCTTCAATGAGGTTTAGCTGGTCATATCGAGCTCAAACCCACTCTGGTTCTTCTAACTTCGTCTCCATCAATACACGTAGGGATGGGATTTCTACTTCAATGGGCAAAACAGCTTCCATTCCGTACACCAAAGAGAATGGAGTTGCTCCTGTAGATGTCCGTACAGAGGTGCGATATGCGTACAAAGTAAATGGTATCTTCTCGTGCCAATCTTTATATGTCTTAGTCATCTTTCCGATAATCCTCTTAATGTTTTTGTTGGCCGCTTCGACAACTCCGTTCATTTTCGGACGATAGGGTGAGGAATTATGATATTTTATCTGGAATTGCTCACACACTTCTTTCATCATCTTATTGTTCAAATTCAAAGCATTATCTGAAATAATTCTCTCAGGCAAACCATATCGACATATGATCTCCTTTTTTAGGAACCTACAGACTGCGTTCTTTGTCACATTAGCAAACGAACTGACTTCTACCCATTTTGTGAAATAATCTATAACCACAAAGATGAACCGGTGTCCATTAGAGGCCTTCGGGGAAATCAGCCCTGTGACATCCATGCCCCACATAGAAAAAGGCCACGGGGAAGTCATGACATGAAGGGGTTAGGGAGCTGCATGAATTTTATCGCCGTAAATTTGACACTTGTGGCATTTTCATGCGTAGCTAATGCAATCCCTCTCCATCTCAGCCAAAAATAACCAAGTATTATAATATGCCTAGCCATAGTAAACCCATTGGCATGCGTTCCACAAATTCCTTCATGGACATCTTCAAGTATTCTTCTGGCATTAATAGCGTCCACGCATCTCAATAGCATTTGGTCATTTCCTCTTTTATAAAGGATATCTCAGTCAAGAACAAACCTAGCCGCCATTCTTTTGACTGTTCTTTTGTCATTCTCGTTTGCTTGCTCGGGATACCTCTGATTCTTAATGTACTCCAAGGTGTCATGAAACCACGGCCGTCTATCTGACTCATTCTCAATGCTAAAACAGTGTGTAGAGACCTCATATATACTCATTTGGAGAGACATTATTTCAGTTTCTCTGTTTGCTTTGAACATTTAAGCCAAGGTGGCCAGGGCATCAGCCAATTGGTTTTCTTCTCGTGAGAAGTAGTGAAATGTCACTTCTTTGAAATTTTTGACCAATTCCACCACGAGATCGCAATACTTGACTAATTTCAAATCTCTCACTTCTAAATCTCTACGAATTTGATAAATTACTAACACCGAGTCCCCATGCACCTTTAAGATTTCTATTTTCTGTTCAATAGATGCACGAAGTCCTATGATGCAAGCTTCATATTCTGCTATGTTATTAGTACAGAAGAAATTCAATCTGGTAGTGAGCGGGTAATGATCTCCTTCTGGTGACACTAAGACTGCTCCTATTCCGTGCCCCAATGCGTTTGATGCCCCATCAAAACTCATTTTCCATGATTGATCTTTTGATGATTCACCTTTGGAAATGTACATCAAGTCTTCATCTAAGAAATCAAATCTCAACGGTTCATATTCCTCCATTGCTCGACTTGCAAAGAAGTCAGCTATCGCACTTTCCTTTATCGACTTTTGGCTCACATACGTAATGTCATACTCAGACAATAGGATCTACCATCGTGCCATTCTCCCTGAAAGTGCGGGTGATTCTATCAAGTACTTTAATGGATCTAGCTTTGAAATTAACCACGTTGTATGATACAACATATATTGTCTGAGCCTCCGAACTACCCAGACTAATACACAATAGAATTTTTCAATTGACGGGTACTTTGCTTCATATTCTGTGAACTTTTTGCTGAGGTAGTAAATCACTTTTTCTCTTTTCCCTGACTCATCATGTTGCCCCAGTAAGCAACCCATTGAGTTTTCGAACACGGCCAGGTACAATATTAAGGGTTTTCCAGAAGTCGGCAGTACTAGTACCGGAGGATTAGACAGATATTTTTTTATCTTGTCGAAGGCCACTTGGCACTCCTCATTCCATTCTCCTAGATTATGTTTTCGAAGGAGTCGAAAAATTGGATCACACTGGTTGGTAAGTTGATAAATGAATCGAGCAATGTAATTCAATCTTCCTAAAAATCCTTTGACTTTTTTTTGTGTACGCGGAGGTGACAGTTCTTGTATGGCCTTTATCTTGTTTGGATCAGCCTCAATACCTCTCTCACTGATAATGAAACCTAGCAATTTTCCCGAGGTAACCCCAAATGTACACTTGGCTGGGTTAAGCTTCAACTGAAACTTTCTTAATCTTTCAAACAACTTCTTGAGGTTCCCAACATGCTCTTCTTCTCCCCGGGACTTGGTAATCATATCATCGACACAAACTTCTATTTATTTGTGCATCATGTCATGGAACAGCATCACCATGGCTCTCTGATATGTTGCCCTAGCATTCTTCAATCCGAATGGCATCACTTTGTAATAGAATGTTCCCCACATTGTCACGAATGTGGTTTTCTCCATATCTTTGGGGGCCATCTTTATCTTGCTATCTTTCTTCGGTATCGGGCCTATATTAGCTACCCATTCTGGATATTTAGAGACTTGTAGGAAGCTATCATCAATTTCTTTCTTGACTTCTTCTTTTATTTTTAACAGCATTTCAAGTCTCATCCTTCTTAACTTTTGCTAAATGGGTTTGCATTCTAGTTTCAATGGGAGCTTCTGAAACACCACATCCTCATCCAACCATGGTATGTCCTGATAAGACTAGGAAAATACATCTTTGTACTCACGGAGCGAGACGATCAAATTCTGTTTGGTGTTTTCTAAAATGGAAGTCCCAATCTTCACTTCTTATTTCTTTTCTTTATTTCTCAAGTTCACTGTCTCAACAGATTCTTGATGGGGTAGAATCTGTTTCTCTTCTTGTTCAACCATTCTTAGTAAGTTAGGAGATGAGACAAAATCTTTAGCATCTTTTTCAGCTTCGAATTCTCCTAAACAAACAGTTTTCTCGAAATCGATTTCAAGACTTGTAACGGGATTGTTCATACCATGGATATCTGAGCACCTAAAAGGTGAATGGGAAAGAAAACTATAGAGGAGCATCAAAGTATTGGAATCAACACACACAACGTTATGGGATGATATAAAATACATGGAGAGAAAGGATATGAAGCGAGGGGTTAATTATGAAACTGATGGAAATGAAAAGATCATGACAAAATGCATCTTCATTAATGTTCATTGAAATGATAAAGAGCAAACATAAGCTCTTACAAAAGGAATCCCATAAAAAATAAATGGAGAAGTAACATTGGGCATTACTCTGGAGAGGACTTAGGAACTACAAGAAAGTCCACAACAGTCCAATTGTTCAAAACATATCCTGGAGGACAGGGGCATATCATTGAAACATCCTCAATTTCATCACTCTCGTTGAGTTCAGCATCCATAGCTCTAGCTCTTAGATACGTTCTATAAGAATGACGTGATTCCAGACTTGTAGTGTCACAACTGTGGATTTTACGGTTATAGCCTTAGTGAATGGTTAGGGTGATATGTACATGCAATACATGAATGAATGAATGAATGATAAAAAAATGTTAGTCATGAATAAATATACAAGAATTTGGTGTTGATTTCAAGATAGCCCCATATTTTGGCGTTTCATTAATGAAAAGATCCCATTACAAAACATTTTTCCATCTTGGACTGAACAGTTACACAAATTCCCTGGCCACATCGCCTTGTTTCTTCACTTGTCCAAGGAACTCCGACATGCTTGATCTTTGGCTTAGAAAGAATTGCCAACTGAGAGCTTCGGCCTCATCTGATAATTGTACAATTTGCACAGCTTCTTTACGAATTTCATTGACTAAACTTCAGCCCATGTATCAATCATCCCTGTCAACTTCATTAGCTTTTTCTTGAACGTCATCGGTTTAGACTCCTTCACATATATCTTGTTGAGTTGCACATTGTTGATGCGAAGCAGGGCAGCATACTCTTCTATGGTCGGAGTCATATCTTCCTGATTGAAAGTGAAACACCGATAGGCTGGGTCCCAGAATCGAACCATGGCTTGAATCAACTGCTCATTCATATTGATTGCTATCAAGTGAGCTATATCCCCATACTTTTCAGTGAAGATGCCTCTAGTACCTGAGTCCCACTGTTTCCATATCCTAGTCAAGTCTTCGAGATCGTTCTGACGAATATTCGAAGTCACACGCTCGGGAAGATCAGAGATGTATCCTTCTTTTAAACTGTCCCCTTTTACTTTTTGAGTTCTCGAAGACCAGTCTCGGATTACGGACTCGATTACTTGTGTAATTGACTCCTCTATTAGAAACCCTTTTTGGCAACCAATCTCTAATTAACACCTTCCTAATGAGATGTCTATGATGCATGATGAAAAATAAAATAAAGACAAATAACCTTGGTTAGTGATCTCAACAGATATAAATAGAGAAAAAAATAAAAACTATGGAAAATTTAACAGATTAAGCCATTCAATCGTGCAATTTGGTGGAACAGACCCACATTTTTTGCCTCAACATGCTTTACAGAAAACCTACCCCACATATCATCAGACAATCTACCCGACCCAATTTATTAAACAGACCCGATTCATTTGCAAGTAAATGTAAAAGAAATAAAAGGTAAGAGGCGTTTCTCCCGTGTACTTATTTTGGTGACTATTCAACGGTCGAAGGTTCAACATGGCTCTAATTGGGTAGCTTGTACGGTTCACTATATGTGGTTTTGGTTCTAGAAAGGTACTCGAATTGTCCATACTTTCACCTACTAAGGTTAGTACAGAGCCTCGGTTGTCACCCGTCATGGGCTCACGAGCTGAATTCGAGGGGTTACATTTACTTATGCCTATGCGGAGGGACAAGTTAACTCACGAAAGCATAACTCATATGTAACTCGGAAGTATTTCACTAGCCTGTGCGGAGGGACAAGTTAACTCACGAAGGCGTAGCGTTTACATCCATTTAAACGGACGAAGCCCAGGTAGAGAGCTCATGTTATGCAAGAATGCAAGTGCACGGTGTGTGGGGAGAAACTCACAAACCTTTTATCTTTTATTTTTCAAAAAAAAAACAAACTAAAAAAAATCGTAAAACTTAGAGCTAAAAAAAATAGAGAAATAAAACAAGCTAGAAAAATATTAATTTAAAAAACGAATGCAGATGCATGGCTTTTCAAAAATAAATTCAAGGATCACAATTAAAAATTAATTTGAACAAAGAATTTTAAAAATTTTGACAACATGCGTTTAACATCAGACTCGACTCTCAAAAAAATTTCCCGAGTGGAGTCGCCAGCTGTAGCGACCAAAAAATTTGGGCACGGGCGCTAGTTAAAGTAATTATTGAAAATTTGAAAACAGTGTCTCGATTTTATTTGGAAAAAGAGTCGTCACCGATCTTTTTTCCTAGGTGTGATCGGACACCTAATAAATTCTCTGTTTTTTTGAAGAAAAATTCTTTTTTAAACTTTTCTAAAAACGAGGTAATTTTAGGTCTACGTGAAAATCTAGAGAAAATTAGAGTTCGGGAGTCGGTTACGCGCGAGGAAGGTATTAGCACCCTCGCGATGCCAAAAATTGGTATCTCGTTAAGCGCATATTTTCTTAATTTTCAAAAATACGAGTTCAATTTAATATTTAATCGTGATCCGATTGAAACACAGGAATTTTTTTTGAAAACACGAAATTTTTTTTGGAAATACAAGAATCTTAGAAATACGAAAATTTTTGAAAACACGATAATCTTTAAAATACGAGAAATTTTTTTTAAACATGAAGATTGTTTTTTGAAAACACGAAAATTTTTGAAACACGAGAAAGAGAAGTGGAATTTTCTATAGATCTGATTCCGGGAACTACTCCAATCTCCATAGCTCCGTATCGTATGGCTCCTGCAGAATTAAAAGAGTTAAAGACACAGTTGCAAGAACTTGTTGACAAGGGTTTTGTTCGACCAAGTCATTCACCTTGGGGTGCTCTGGTCCTATTTGTGAAAAAGAAGGACGGGTCCTTAAGATTGTGTATTGATTACCGACAACTCAACAAAATCACTATAAAGAATAAGTACCATTACCTCGGATTGATGATCTGTTTGACCAGTTGAAGGGTGCCACTGTATTTTCAAAGATTGATCTCCGATCGGGCTACTATCAGTTACAGGTAAAGGAGTCAGATGTACCGAAGACAGCTTTCAGAACCAGGTATGGGCATTATGAGTTTCTTGTTATTCCGTTTGGGCTGACTAATGCACCTGCAGTATTTATGGACTTGATGAATCGGATATTCAGACCGTACTTAGACAGGTTTGTGGTAGTTTTTATTGATGATATCTTGGTCTATTCCCGAGATGAAAATGAACATGCAGAACATTTGAGAATTGTGTTGCAAATTCTGCGAGAAAAGCAGCTATATGCTAAATTCAGTAAATGTGAATTTTGGCTTCGAGAAGTGACTTTTCTTGGACATATTGTATCCGCGGAAGGCCTCAGGGTAGATCCAAGTAAAATCTCAGCTATTGTCAATTGGAGTCCACCAAAAAATGTATCTGAAGTTAGAAGTTTCTTGGGTTTAGCTGGTTATTATCGGAGATTTGTATAGGGGTTCTCTATGATAGCTTCTCCGATGACCCGTTTATTACAGAAAGATGTTAAATTCGAGTGGACTGATGAATGCCAGCAGAGTTTCGACCGATTGAAAGATTTGTTGACGAAAGCACCTGTGTTGGTACAACCTGAATCGGGTAATGAATTTATTATTTATAGTGATGCATCATTAAATGGTTTAGGTTGTGTCTTGATGCAAGAAGGTAAAGTTATAGTCTATGCTTTGAGACAACTTAAGCCACATGAAAGAAATTACCCGGTGCACGATCTTGAATTAGATGCTATTGTATTTGCATTAAAAATATGGCGACATTACTTGTATGGTGAGAAATGTCATATTTATACTGATCATAAAAGTCTGAAATATCTGATGACACAGAAAGATTTTAATTTGAGACAGCGTAGGTGGCTTGAATTGATACAAGACTATGATTTGGTTATTGATTATCATCCGGGTAAGGCTAATGTTGTAGCTGATGCTCTGAACCGAAAATCTCTGTTTGCTTTGCGAGCTATGAATGCCCAATTGTCTTTGGTTGATGATGGTTCAGTTGTGGCTGAGTGTAGAGTTAAACCGACATTTCTACAACAAATATATGAAGCTCAGAAAAATGATGAGAAGCTACAGGCTAAACGGGTACAATGTGAGTCAGGTAATGATTCAGAATTTCAGATTGGGACTGATGGTTGTTTGTTATTCAGAGGCAGAGTATGTGTACCGAAAAATTCAGAACTTGTACAGAAGATTTTACACGAGGCACACAGTTGTATTATGTCCGTACATCCGGGAGGTAATAAAATGTATAATGATTTGAAAAAGATGTACTGGTGGCCAGGTATGAAACGTGATATCTCTGAGTTTGTATCAAGATGTCTGATATGTCAACAGGTCAAAGCTGAACATCGGGTACCTTCAGGGTTACTTCAGCCAATCACTATACCGGAATGAAAGTGGGAAAGAATTACTATGGATTTTGTGTCCGGATTACCATTGTCTCCGAAGAAGAAAGATGTCATTTGGGTGATCGTTGATCGATTAACAAAATCAGCACATTTTATCCCAGTACGTATGGATTATTCTCTAGATAAATTGGCTAAACTGTATATATCTGAGATTGTCAGGCTACATGGAGTGCCAATCTCTATTATATCAGATAGAGATCCTCGATTTACATCTCGTTTCTGGGACAAATTGCAAGAAGCCTTGGGTACTCAGTTGTATTTCAGCACTGCATTCCATCCTCAGACAGATGGCCAATCTGAGCGTGTAATTCAGGTATTGGAAGATATGCTTTTATGTTGTATATTAGAGTTTGAAGGTAATTGGGAGAAGTATCTACCTTTGATTGAATTTGCTTACAATAACAGTTATCAGTCCAGTATTAAAATGGCTCCGTATGAAGCTTTGTATGGTAGAAAATGTAGAACACCGTTATATTGGATCGAGCTCAGTGAAAAGAAGATACATGGGGTTGATTTGATCCGGGAAATAGAAGAAAAAGTCAAGGTGATTCGAGATAGTCTAAAAGCAGCTTCCGATCGTCAGAAGTCATATGCTGATCTTAAACGAAAGGAGATTGAATTTCAGGTGGGTGATAAGGTATTCTTAAAAGTGTCTCCTTGGAAGAAAGTTCTCCGGTTCGGTAGAAAGGGTAAATTGAGTCCAAGATTTATCGGGCCATATAAAATCATAGAAAGAATTGGACCGGTTGCTTATCGATTGGCATTACCACCGGAACTCGATAGAATTCATAATGTTTTTCATGTGTCTATGCTACGACGATATCGATCAGATCCTTCACATGTTATTTCTCCTAAAGAAGTGGAGATTCAGCCGGATATGACTTACAATGAAAAACCGGTCAAGATATTGGCACGGGAAACAAAGGAGCATAGAAATAAAAAGATAAATTTGGTGAAAGTATTATGGCAAAAGCACAGGATTGGGGAAGCGACATGGGAACCGGAGGAGGCAATGAGGAAACAATACCCGAACCTCTTTACTGGTAAGGTTTTCGAGGACGAAAATCCTTAAAGGGGGGAGAGTTGTAATGGCCCAAATTCAAAGTTATCGGAATAGTGGTTTCGTAACCACAAATCCGATTTAAAGATAAATTTATTTTAATATTTTTGCATGAATATTGATATGATAGGAAAATCGTATGAAAATATCGATAGAAAAATTTTACCGATTTAGTGGTTAGTTAGAAAAAGAAATTATTGAAGAAATTGGGTAAAAATAAGGTATCGAGACTTTGATCTCATAAAACCGAGTCAAAAATAATTTTATAAATAATTATGAAATATTAGTAATAAGATATAAAAATTTCGTTAGAAAATTTTAATGTCTGGATAGTCAATTACGTAAAAAGGACTAAATTGAAAAGGTGTAAAAGTTACTAGAAGGATTAAATAGTTCAATTGTTAAATGAGGAGGGACATAAATTGCAAATAATCCCAAAAGAAGATATTTTGGGCGGCATACGTTGAGAAAAATCAGGAGAATTGAAGAATTAAGGGTAAAATTGGAATATTGCAAAAATTGCTTTAAAAGTTAGGACTAAAGTGGAATATCTAGAATTCTCTTCATATTTTCTGCATTCTCATCAGCCAAAAACGTCCCAAGGATTTCTTCAAGCTGGTTTTTCATAATTTTTGCACCAAGTGAGTTAATGCTTGCCTTTTTCTTGTAATCTTTGTGTTTCTAAGACTTTTACAACTAGGTCCTATTACTAAATTCATTAGCTTTTGATTTTATGAATGAAATGGAAAGTTGGAATGAATATTTTCTGGAATTTTACGATGAAATAGGATGAAAGTGAAGCTTTAATTTGTTTATGAGATGATTTTATTAGGTGATTTCAATAGAAATTGATTTGTAGGACCTAATTGTGAAAAAGTTTGGAATTAAAGTCTAATGCTAAAATTCTGATTTCCAAAGGTTATAAAGTAGTTTAAAGTGATGGAATAATGTGTTAATTTATGAAAAATCAGCTCAATTGAGAGGTTAATTGAGCAAGGATGAAATTATCATTTATTGAAAGTTTAGGGAAAAATGGTAATTAACCTCATGCACTAAAATAGTTTGGACAACAGCAGTAGGTTAACTTTGAAAACTCACCAAAAATTGTATAAATTGAATTATAGGATGAATAAAATATGAAATTAAAGCTTATTGAGTCTAGTTTCTTATAAAAGAAATGGTGTAAGCAATGGAATTGTAAATCATGAGATATAATAGGTTTTGTGAGACAAGGTCAGAATGAATTCGGGTTCCCCTGTTCTGAATTTTTAAAAATCATTAAAAATTGTAAAAAAATGATTATGAGTTATACTTTATATTCTTAAAATACTTAATGAGTCTATTTTCAGAAGAAACAAACGTAAACATCATCCGAATTCTGTACAATGAGATAATTAGTTTTTAGTGAAGAGGGGTCGGAACTGTCAACAAGTGAAATAGGGGAAATTTTAAAGAATAAACTGTACTTATTGGCTAGGAAAAATTTTTTTAAAATTTTATGGTAAGAAGATATGCGAGTCTAGTTTCAGGGAAAATTAACGGATCTTAATTTGGAGTTCCGTAGCTCAAGATATAAATAATTTAGTGACTGTGACCCAGTAAGATAACTTTGAATGCACTATAAATAATAATGGAATTTTAGAGAATGTTACATATGAACATGAAATGTATTATATTAATGAATAAATTTATTTATTTAGATCCGGAAAATTCAAATTCGAAGCTAGATCGAGGAAAAAAAAATTTCGAGATTAGTAGATTTTTATTTACGAACAAGTATCGAGGTAAGTTCGTGTAACTTGAATTATATTCTTAAATGCTTGAAATGTTTGTTATTGTTGTGAATATGAGTTGTATGTTTATTTTATGATAATTGATGAAGTATTGATATACTTGATGAAAAGAGGAAATAAATCCCGGTTGAATGAAAGGAAAATTCGATGGATCTCTGAAAAGGAATTGATGGTAAAAATGATCTAGCCGGACGGGTGATCCTATCCTGATATAGCTCTCCCGAGGAATATGTGGAAAATGGATTTATCCCGGACGGGTAATCCAAATTAGGGTTTGAATTTAGCTTGGACTGGTAATTCAGATCCAAGCTCATTAGAGTAATTGTCATTGCAGGGGATTTAGCCTGGACTGGTAATCCCGACAATACTCTGTGAGTTTATATTACAAGGGATTTAGCCTGGACTGGTAATCCCGCTGTAAGGATGAGGTTCGCGGGGGTGTGCTCTCTGAAATGGAAATGTGCGCACATGAATATGAATTGACGGACCCGAAATTGTACACTAAAGTGTACCTCTGAAAATCCATCGAAATTCCAAGTAGTTCAATGGGGTAAATATGGAAAAATAATAAGGAAATGGAAATCATGGTGTTGATGAGCTCATCAATCATGGTATATGTTATTGATACATGGAAATTATTGGACTAATTTGAATGTTGAGTTTGTGCATGATAGGGGAATAATGTATGGAATGGGTGTATGAATATTTATTACATTGTATGGAAAATATTAAGTAAGTATAATTCTTGTTACATGAGCTTACTAAGCACAAAGTGCTTATCCTATTGCTTTTTCCCCTGTTTTGTAGTGTTAAGAGCTCGGAGGTCAGATTTGGTCGGAGAAGCATCACACTATCAACCTCAAGATCTCGGTACATATAGAAACTTATTTTGGAAATCAATGGCTGTATAAGCTAGTAAAGTAGATGTTAATGTGGAATGAATGTATGGTTAGCCATTGGTATGGCTAACAAATTTTGGTTTTGGCATGTGATGAGATTATCTTATGAATACAATAAATCTATCTTGAAAATATGTTGAAATGGATTGGTTGTGTTGGCTTGGTCTCGGTTTAAAATTTGCAGGGAGGATTAGATATTTATAAAGGGGTTATATTGAGTTTAAAAAAAAACAGTAAAATCTGGTAATACCTTGTATCCTATTCCGGCGACGGATACGGGTAAGGGGTGTTACGGTTTCAATTTTTTAAAAGGGCGTCTCGAATTTAACACGAGTCAAATATATCCACCCAACATAGCGATGAAAATATACGGCTTAATGTTAAATCGGTTCGTCGCCTTATTTATGAAAATTAAAATTAATGAAATTACATAAAATTAAATATGACTATAAAAAAATGCTTTAAAAAAACCTAATACGAAATAAAAAAAATGCTTAAAAAAAATAAGAATGTTAAATATGAAATGTCATAAAAATGTGTAAATTAAATTAAAAGTGCGTAAAAAAGAAATTATCGAAGAGCTCGAAAATACGAGCTTGATTGAACCGGTTTACACGACTCGGGCTTTTTCCTTTTTTTTCTCTTTTTTTTGGCTTGCTGCCTTTGGGCCTGGGCGCTGTTAGGCCTGTTGCTGGCGAACTAGGCCTGGCGCTGTGGGCCTGCTGGGTTGGCCTGCTGTTGCGCTGGGCCTGGAGCCTGCTGCTGCACTGGGCCTATACTTGCTGTTGGGCCTGCACTGGACTGGGCGTGCTGTGGCCTACTATTATTTTTCTGCTTTGTTTTTTTCCCTTTTTTGCTGTTTTGTTTTCTTTTTTGGGGGGGCCTGGGCTGCTGGGATTATGCTGTTGCGGGTCGGGTCGGATCTGGGTCGGGTCGCGATTCGTGGGTCGGGTCGGTCTGACCCGACTATTTTCAATAATTTTTTCCCTTTCTTTCTTTCTTTCTTTTTTCTTTTCTTTTCTTTCTTTCTTTTTTTCTTTCTTCTTCTTCTTCTTCTTCTTCTTCTTCTTCTTCTTCTTCTTCTTCTTCTTCAAGCCCTAGGTGCTGCCGCCGTCGCTTGCACCGTCGTCGCTTGCTACCGCCGTCTTCTCCTCCTTCTTTTCCTTTCTTTCCTCTTCCTTCCTCTTTCTTTTGTTCCTAAAACTCTTTTTTTTAAAACTTTTTTTTATTCGGGGCCTCCCGATTTTTGAGGTTAAAACCCCTTTTTATAGATGTTTTTCCTCTTCTTTTTGCAGGGAGCAGGTGGCTAGGGAGGTGGGAGGCCATGCCCTAGGCCGGCGGCCGGAAAATCGGGGAGTAGGTGCGCAAATCGCGTTTGGCTGCCAGAAGGACCAGATTGCAAATGTAGCAACACTTCTGGGGCCAAAACATAATTTTGAGAAAATTTAAGGGTCATAATGTAATTTCAAAAAATTTTATGGGTCAAAATGTAATTTCAAAAAATTTAGGGGTCAAAATATAATTTTAGGAAAATTTAAGGGTCAAAATGCAATTTCAAAAAGTTTAAGGGCCAAAATGTAATTTTTTATTTTTTTGTATTTTTTTTAAAAAACACGAAATCGAGTCGGACAAAATTCAGTGATTACAATATTCATGGAAGTAAAGTAAAAACTATGTATATAAATATATATAGGGGTGTATAAATTATAACGTATATAAAGAAATACAAGCATGCATATATACATATATATATAACCAGTTATGAAAATATGTACATATATGTGTATATATATTATAAAATGTATGTATGTATATGTGCATTATAAATAAAAAAATAAGTAAGTATATATTCTGTTGAGTTAATAAAATAACACATTTTAAAATTATAATAATAATATAAGTAAAACTCAAAATGACAATATATAATAAGATAATGAAAATGTGATCGAATGTACCACTAAAATAATAATAATAATAAATTAGTTAAAAAATTAATTTAAAAAATGTAAAAAAGGGATTAAATCGCAATCAAATCTAAATTAACAAGAAAAGAATAGAGTTATAAACAAGACGAGGGGTTAAAGTGCAATATGCGAATTACATGGGGTTAGATTGGAAATATTTCCTCGCCCCCAAAACGCTGCGCATTGTTTTGGACCTAAGTGAAACAAAAACAAAAATGTAAGCTGAAATTCAAAAATAAATAAAATTTTGATTTGAAAACACTACAAAATAAGAGGGACCAAACACGCAAATTACCCAATAACACAAAACGCGCGGATCCTTTCCTGGGTCGGGTCACCGCGCACGTATAGGGGGTATAGGCCATTAAACGGTGTCGTTTTGACACCTGAAGGCCTTACCTCAAATGACGCCGTTTTTTTACTATTAAATTTTTAAAAAAAAATGCAAATTACCCTAATCTGCCTACTGCTTTGCCATTCTTTAAGAAAACAAAGCAAAAATATTAAACCCTAGACTCCTCATTTCTCTCCTCCGCTTTAGGACCTAGGAGTTCCTCTTCCCCAACTCCGATTTGGACGGAGTAGAGAAGAGCTTTGACAGCACACCAATGTAAGAACTCTCCGTCTTTTCCTATTTATTTAATATATAATCTTATATATATATACATATATGCTAAAAAACAAAAAAAAAAGAAATAAATCAGGAGACAGAATGAAGAAGAAGAAAGATGAACACCTTTTCTTCAAATTTTCGATTTTTTATTGATTCATCAACATTTTTTTTATCCGTTTCCTCCCCTTCCCCTTTCATTGCAGATTTTGATGGCTTTTATAGCCAAATAAAAAGATAGTAACCAAAAAAATCTATTCTATTTTCTATTTTATTTTTATCATTTCTGTCCAATATTACTGCTGTTGTTGCTGTTTCTTTGTGTTTCTTTGCAGGCATTGAGTCAACTGGCAGAAGGCTTTGCCATTTTGGTGCAAAAATGGGTGGAGGCGTCGTCATTGGGCGTGGTGCGCGCTAAAGGCGCACATGGGGCAACAGCGGTGCGAGGGAAGGCAGGGAACCCTAGGGTTCCCTGATGCTGTTTAATTTTGGGCCCTATTAGGCCGGATAAGGTTTTAAAAAATTGGGTCGTTTTGGCCCAATGTACATAGACTATTATTTTTATGGGTTTTGGGTCTTTAAACCCAGGTCAAAATTGACCTGTTACATACATATTTTCATAACTTGTTATATATATGTATATATGCATGCTTGTATTTCTTTATACACTTTATAATTTATACACGCCTATATATATATACATAGTTTTTACTTCACTTCCATGAACATATACATGCATACTTATATTTTTTTATATTTTATAATTCTCATATACATATATGTACATATATATACTTGCACCTTTTTTTTTTCTTTCGTAATTTTAAATATATACATATTCATTTATTTATTCATTTACATGTTCATTATTATCATTATTATATATATATATTTTAAAATGCTTCGGTTTTTATTTGTTTATTTACTTGATATTGTGTATACATAATTAAATTGTTTTTTTATCTTATCTTTTCATTATTTTTATTTTTGCTCGTGCTATTTATATTTTACATTATCATAATTGTTATTCCGTCATATATAATTTTTACTCATATTCGTAAAAAGAGAAAAATTTGAAAATAAATGTAATATTCGGTATTTGGGATCTTCAAGAGGATTGAGCCCTAAAGTATTGGGTTCTAATTTTCTTTGTTGAATCTAAATAATCGAGAATGCTCTTTAATCAAAAAACATAAATAAAAACCTCATTATTGGGAATTCAACACGTTGTGTCCTAACGTATTGGATATGATATCTTGTTTTCTCGGATTTTTCTACAAAATAATAAAGACAATGTTTTGCGTTTGGAAATTCGAGAAAATGTGCCCTAATGTGCTGAGTTTCGATTTCTCGTTTAGCCTAATAGCCAAATACCCTCTTAAAGTTTCAAAGTATGGGTTTTGGAAATCATAAGGTGATCTTGGTTTCGAGAGTTTAAAGTATCGTATCCTAATGTGCTGGATGTGATATTCTTTCGGAACAAGAAAATCCTAAATTCCAACCCATGTTGTTTGAAAATTTTTCAGGATCGTATTTTTAAAATTCTTCAAAGTTTTCAATCTTCGACACTAAAGACACTAAATAATCAACTAGGTACCAATTTTAGGCGTTACGAGGGTGCTAATCCTTCCTCGTATGTAACCGACTCCCGAACCCGTTTTTTGAATTTCGTAGACCAAAATCGTTATTTTAATAAAATTAAATCGTTTATTAAAAACAACCACTTTTCAAGGTGATCCGATCACACCTTATCAAAAATGATTGGTGGCAACTCCTGTTTTCGTGTTCGTTTTTAAAATCTAAGTCGATCCCGTTTTATCAAAAAAATCATGTCAACAATAACTATGCGAGTAAATCTTCCTCTGGCCCTATACTATCCGTGTTAAAATCTAGCCTAACAACTTTCCCTATCAGTTCTCCAATCTCCCAAAGGATTTTCCGATTGTACAAATGCCCTGGCAGACTAGGAAGCCGAATCCAAGATTTGGCCAAACTCGGGTAAGGTTTTGCAGGATTAAAATCTTTGGACTAGGGTTGAACTGTTAAGTACTGGCCAAAAACAATCCAAGGCCCTTGGGACAAAACTTTATCGTAATCGTCTTTGCTGTGAAACTTAACCAGAAAATAGCCGTTCTCTATATCCATCAAATGAAAAGGCACTGAGGGTCTCCATAAGTTTAAAATCCTATTTTGAGAGAAAACCGATATTCCATCCAAGCAGCTTTATCACTACCATCAAAGCCATATCGTTAATAAGCATCTAATTGATCCTATTAGAAAAAAACAATAGAGGGAATTCCATTGATGGATGATTTTTTTGATGTCTCCTTTAGCAAATTCTAGAGAAGATTCCGTCCCCATCTCCATTTCTGGTGTTCCAGTCAACTCTCCTAAGGCAGAGGATCCTCCTATTAGCTAGTCTTTCCAGGATACAGCTAGTGCAAGGACCGATTCCTCTACAATCGACGTCTTCGGATCTAAACCCTGGTCCTTAATGCAGACCTTTTAGGTGGACCGATCCTTGGCTTGACCGTCCTTATCACCTTCACCACTTGCAAGCATCGTTCATACAACTTTTATCTAAAATTTTCTAATCTTAATCTTAGAACAACCACACTAAGAAGTAGAGCTGCTCATGGGCTGGGCCGGACCGGGCCGGGTTCGGGCCGGGCCCAAAAAAAATTTCGGCCCGGGTCCTAAGCCGGGCTCAGCCGGACCCGAAATATGGGCCTAGAATTTTGCCTAGGCTCGGCCCGGGAAAAAATTCATAAGCTCGGGCCTAGCCGGCCCGACCCGTTTTTTAAATAAATATCAAAAATTTATTTTAAAAATTAAAAAAATTATTTTAAAAAAATTTTAAAATTAAAAAAATTAAAAAAAAGTATTTTAAAAATATTTTAAAAATATTTTAAAATTTAAAAAATTTAAAAAAAGTATTTTAATAGTATTTTAAAATTAAAAAAAATAAAAATATTTATTATATTCGGGCCGAGCCGGGCCCAGGCCAAAAAAGTGGTGCCCGAGGCCCGGCCTGTTTTTTAATCGGGCCTCATTTTTTTGCCCAAGCCCATATTTCGGGCCTATATTTTTACCCAAACCCTCCTATATTTTGGGCGGACCGTCGGGCTGGGCCGGGTCACCCGGCCCATGAGCACCTCTACTAAGAAGCTGCAATGGCGTGATAAAATTGAAGATGGCCAATAAATTAATCACTTTTTAAAACACGATAAAGATTAAATTGCTATATTTTTTAAAGTCATTTTAAAACACACTAAATTAACTTTTTAAATGTTCAATCTTCGGTAGACACCAAACTTTGTTTGGGGACTAATTTTAAATAATTATGTTATTTCTTGCTTAATTACTTTTTTACTATAAATACAATTTTTATTTTAATCAAATTTGAAAATTTGGTAAGTCTTCAACATATTGATTTAAAAATGAAATCTCTATTAATATATATAATTTTTCGATTGAGCTTTATGTTAGTAGGTCATTTCTATTGCAACAATCAGGAAGATGTCGATTTGAGCACGTTTAAGGAATTTGAGAAATTATCAGTAGAAGTAGACATTTTATAAAAAATTAACATATATAATTTATATGTAATAGATTATACCTAAATTAAACAAAATTTTAAAGGTGAAAAATGGGAGGCAAAAAATTACACACTAAAAGAAATGGAATAAAAAACATAATTAATTGTATTTATATAAAGGAGAAAATTTTTAAATAAAAAAATAAAATATAGAAGAAAAACTTAAAGAATAAATGAAGAAATTAATGAGAAAACATTGATGCAAACATATCATATATTATGTTAACACTGAAAAAAAGTAAAATGTAACAACTTTGACTTAAAACAAAATTCTAGTATTAAAATTTTATTGAATGTGTCATCCCACATCTATTTAAAATTGGTATATTTGATCATTTAATATTAACTTTCTATTTGAAATTTTATAAAATATTTTGAAAAATTAATTTTTCAGGCAAAGTTTTTTTTATGTATTTCTGATAAATAATATTTAAGAGAAAAAATAATGTAAATAGTGTTATTTTGTGAAAAAAAAGTCAAGTTTTATACGTAGTTTATATTTTATTTTTATAAAATATTTTTTAACACTTAAATTACATTAAAATATTTTTGTATATAACTATCTTCCCGTGCAAGTGCCTTCCGCTGGTTATAAGTAAAAGACATGCAAATTATTAATTAAATGTATATCAAGACAGCATTCAGAGAGCTTGCAGAGCAATAAAAGGTGTACATACAGCCGAAAATGTTAATTACTACAAAGAAATAAGCAAGCGACGTGATCCGTGCATGCATGCAAGGCAATGTTGATTGTTTATCAGTTCACGTTTGAATTGCACCAAAATATTGGGTATTACAAAATAAATAAATTACAACCATTTTTCGTACAATTTATGCGACAAAAGACACCAAATCCAATTGCACAATCTTTTCTTTTTTTTTTTGGGGGGGGGAATAATTTAAATGGTATAAATGAAATCAACATGAAAATTGAAGTTGTATCCTAAGGGTTTTACAATGTGTTAATATTGGATTGATTGCACAAATTTCTCCTCTTTGGATGTGTCTCTACGAACCAGTTTCTTCAACTCTATCCATCATTTGGTGTCGTAAAGCCAGTTTTGAAACTATTGCTTTATTAAAAGTTCTCCTTGTGAAATTGGAACCGAGTTGATGTCTCTAAGCTAAATTCATGACATAGGTTCTTTAATACTTGGGTAAGTGTAGCACTTCCACAGTAGAAAACACCTGCAACAATAATCAAATTCAGGAAGACAAAAAGAAAACATTGGGCATGAGCTATAAAATTTGAAGGTTTCAGTTTGGTTTTTATACCTATTCTCGAAGCTGGGTGATTGTTAGCCATTGCAGTGAAAACTTTCCTCCAATTTGGTCTTGCGAAATGTGTTGTTATCTGTGTCAAAAGATGAAATTAAGAAAGAAATAAGCTTATCTTAAACATATTCAGGCCATGGTAACCAAGTGAATAAGATTACCCTGCTTTCTGAGACAATATCAACTCCATTCTTAGCCTGTTGCATTTTCTGCACCATGCCAATGAGTGCAGACCGTGCATCGCCTTCTTCATACACACTTGTTAAGTAGTTGTGCATCTCTATCATTTTCTGCATTAATTTCAAGGGTTGATTGAGATCATATGTTGAGACAAATATAAAGTTTTTTTAAAAAAACTTGGAAACCTACATTTTTGTCAAATTCTGCAATGTCATCCATAACTCCTTTAAACCATTCGAAGGAGTCTTGTTCCCTGGTCACCCAATAGAAATACGCCCTTTCAGGATACTTCCTACCAGTCTTCAAACAGCTGCAATTTTCTTCTTCTTTACCTTCCTGTGTCATTCAAATTATTTCCATTGTTAAAAACAAAACAAATGGACATCTGTTTTTTGTTCTCCTTCCAAATTAACTCACTGGTTTGATGTTGCTGAGCAGATCTTTTATGATGCTGATAAATGGAGTTGCTCCAATTCCCAGGCCAATAAGAAAGAGGATGTCATACTTATTATAGTCTTGAGCTGGTGCTCCATATGGCCCTTTGATATAGATCTCTGGAAAACTGTGCCAAGAAACCAAAGCTATATATGTTAGTATATACTGAAAACAATGTATCGAGAGGTCGTAAAATGACCTTGAACCAACAATTGACTTACTTTTGTTGTTCCTGTTGTGGGCCTCTATAATTACTTGAACCTGATGCATGATTTACTGTCTTAGTTTCCATTCTCAGTAACTCTCCTCTTTTTCCTCCCACAGTGGGGGGTTCACAAACCTGAATTCTTTTGGTTTAGAGTGCAGAAAGGAGAACAGCTAAAAAGGGGAAAAAAAGGAATGCTGAGAAGGAAGATATTAATGCCAAAATACTTGTTTTATCACCTTTTTAAATTTATTTCTTAGTTCAGAAGTCCAGTCCCCTAGGGCCCGAATGTGGACGCTCAAGTAGTCTTCTTTAGGTGCCGAAGTGATGGAAAATGGATGCCTGTAAACATATGATAATTAGTTCTGAGGCTTGGATAACATTTTCTGACAAATCTAAGACAAGATTACATAATATATATATATATATATGTACCACTCAAATTTTGATACATCTGGACACTTGATAAACAGATACATTCCACTTCTGTACTCGAATCCAGGAGGCTTGGTCATGTATATGGCTAGAACATTTCCTGTATATATCACTGCCTGAAAATGTCCCAATAACATGACAGATATGATTACGATTCCGAGACTGAATGCAAAAGAGATGAAAAGAGGGAGGGTTATTTATATGAACTACCTTAATGACATGGACCACATGCTTGTGATCCTGGAACCTGGTAAGGAATCTCTCTCTAGCATAGAGTAACATTGGGACAATGAGATACATCCAAGTCTGTAGAGGATGAGAGGGTTAACCCCATTAACGTTTTGAGTAATGTTGTTCAAGAATGATTTGGAGTTTAATTAATCCAACATATATACATACCGTCTTCTGGTACCAGGGCTTTTCGAAGATGAGGATGTAACCATGGAGGATCATTTGGACATAAACCAAGATCAGCAAATGATGTGCATACCAAAAGGAATTGAAGCCGGCCAAGGTGGTAAATGGCCAAGGTAATTTGACAACATTTCTTCTAAAATTATGTGTTGCCAGAATAAACGAAAACAACATAATAACCACCATAAGTATCCCAGTAATGCCGACAACATTGTCTACTAGATCTGCATAAGTTGGCTGCTTGTAATTAAGGACAGGTCCAAGAGTTCTCATGAATTTTGCTTTGGGGCAACTTGCTATTAACGGATAATTACAAGCGAGATGCATAAACGTATGGACGGTGGACCAAATGGCTATTGCCAAAGCAACCAACTTGTGGAAGTTTATATTGTCATCAAAAGGGACAAACTGGTTGAGAAATGAAGATCTAAGCCAAGTGAGAGTTCTTCTACACACTGGAAGGAGAACAAGAGCCATGTTGAACTTGAGAGCCTCAGCTGAACCTTTAGCAACGCAGACACAATAGCCTGTGATCTCATACGTAGGTGAACCAATGAACTCGACATACTTCCAGTAGAAGAGGCCTAAGTTTACGGCCATGAAAAGGAAAATAACCCATATTCTTCTCCAGTGGTCATTTAAATATTCTATAGTTATGGTCTTGTATCTGCTGATTGGAGTTCTATAGTTTTTAGGGATCATAGCTTTTGCCAGGCTCTTCTCCCGCTTGCAGGCAGGCTTGGGGTCATTCGAGGCAACCATTCCCCTTAGTAGAATATCTAGCTGCCATAGCTGTTTTTTTCAAGAGAAATTTGACAATGATTATAATTCTAGTTAACTTAAATGAATCTGTTTAGCTGGTCAATAATTCCTAACCTCTATATATCCCAAGTGATCAGGATCAAGCTCTTCCATGATTAAAGATGCATATGTTCCGGCTTGATCTTTAAGTCTCCCAAGCTTGTTAGCGGAGGCACTCAACATTATAATCTACTTACATACACCGCAGAGATTAAGTATAATATAAAGAAGAAATCACATTCACAAAGTGCTAGTTTCAGTTCTCACCTCCTTCACTTCGTCCTCTGACAGCTTACCATCTCCATTCTTGTCACACCTGGAAAAAAAGTAACAACAAGGTTCAAGCTCTTCCGTATTGCATTGTATTTAAATGAAAATAGGAACATGGGTAATTTATACATATCAAAGAAAATCTGAAGCCTTGAATCGAGATTTTGATTAGTAATTTCATCCCAGAATGAATGCAACTCTTCCTTGGTTATCCCTTCTTCTGGGTTCAAACCTTTACGCCTTGCTAAAGCATCATATAGTCCCTCTGCGAATTCCTTGGAATCTCCCATTCCTACGATATAAGACATTGTCAATTTCCCATCAAAATAAAAAATATGTTAATATTAGTTGAGGGTGTATACATATGTGTGTGCATATATATAATAATATTACCAACGCAGATGCCAAATTTATCCCTATGGAGCTTCCCCTCGACCGCAAACTGGCTGAAGCGCTTTTCTGTTGGTTTCCAAGCATCCGAATCTTTCCCCGTGACCTTTTTATCAAGGAAACGTAGACTCTCAAGCCCTTTTGCTGCAGAAGAAGCAGTTCTGTCCAATCTATGAATGCCGGTTGGAGGAGGCCCATTTGTTCTCTTCCTAGCGGTACTCATAAGCTTCCTAAAGGATGACGCCTTCGAAACATTCCGATTTAACCCTTGAGAACTACTCGGATTCCTTCCAGCTTTCCCCGACAAGTCTGCCTGTTGTTTTTCTTGGGAAATGGATTTCCGAGAAACTTCAACACCAGCCGGATTCTTATCGATCGCAATGCTCTCCAGCGTCCATTGTTTTGGATTCTCTTTTCTTTCCTGCCCTGATTCACCCTTTTCCTTCATACTCGTTAAAATAAAATGGTGGTGATAAGAGTAATTGGGAGTGCTTTGTTACTCTTATCACCTAAAATCCGAGATCTTGATTTAGAGAAATTCCGGAGAGAATGATGAAAAAGAAACGTTCAAACATGAGTTGATAAAGAAGGAAGAGACCTTCCACATTCAATTTTTTTGGTCTGAAAATAGGGAATTGTTAAGACAGAAAACCTAGGAGATAACGACAATAAGTTACAAAGATTCAAGTTATTCTAAGACCTTTGTTGGTCCACAAATCAGGAATTTGTTTTTTTTGGTTTCAAAACATTGGAACTTTCTCTCTATTTTGATCACGTTTTATGCTTTTTTTGGTTAAGACAGCTATCGAGACCCACAATTTTAGCATTAATAAATTAGGAGATTGAAACCACCAATATCTCTCACTTAATAAAGCAAAACATTAACAGATGTTTGATGCCTTGTCTTTATCCTGGAAGATCCAAATTTTTGTTCACGTAAAAATGGAATCTTTGTTACGAATTAGTTAGATTGATGCATGATTTTCTAAAATACGAAAATATTTACTACAACATGGCCCAAATTATTTCATCAACATCAAATCATACGGTACCATTCAATTTTAATAAAAAATTTCTTCACTTGAAGAAGATGGAGGACGTTTTTTATGCGAATGAGAATTGATTATAAAAATATTCAATTATTTCATGCATGCATGTTTGTTTGTTTTTTTAAAGCAAACTGTGTGTTTGTAGACCAAGTTCTTTTCGAAACAATTATGTCATGCAAATCAAAAAAATCATTTTAGGGATCTAAATTAATTATAATTTTTATAATACTAAAAATATAATTTCACCATTTTAATAGTTTATATGTTAAATCAAATATTATATTTTTAGAGGGACAAAATGTAATTTTATTTTTACTAATTTAAAATTTTAAAACGCCTAAATAAAAAAATTTTCATTTTGGAGGTCCAGGTTCCTGCCAGCTCCCCTAATTTCACCCCTGATGTTATGATTATTTTTAAAAAGATTTAAATTAATTAAGAGATAAATAAAAAATTTATATTATCACTGACTAAATTAAATAAATCATTGTATTAAATGATTATTTTATTTTTGAATAATTTAAATTAATATGAGATAAATGATAACTCTCATAGTTAAAATTATTTTAGTATAGTTTCGTGGTATTTTATTAATTTTTTAAAAAATTCAGATTAATTATGTTTTATTCACATTTTTTATTTATTCTTTTTCCATTGTAGGTTTGGAATGAAACGTTAAAGCGTAAAGTAAGAAATGATGAAAAGAAGCCTTTCACTCCACCAAACTAAATTAACAGTGGAGCAGTTAACATTCCGTTCTACCACAATTCTTTGTCGCGATAAAAACCCAAAACTTAAGGGTTTCGAGATTAAAAGCTTTTTGGGAAAAAGAAAAAGTAAGAACTCACTTAGAGGCACAAAAAAAAAAAGGTTTTGCAATGACCATAAATAAAAGATAGGGAAGAAATTTAAACATGTTAAATCATTGACCGAGACCAATTTTTATGCAAGGATGATTCACGAGTTTCTTCATCCGATGGTTTGAAATTCCTTTTAGAAAATAATGAAACAATGTTGTATATATATTATTACTTATTTAACAACTAATTATCATTATATTCATCCCATTATTTTAATTATTTTCTTGTTTTTTCTAAAAGGTATAATGCAGATAATGAATTGTAGTTGGAATGATACTTTTAGATAAAAATGTAAGTAGTAATTTAACAAGTTATTTTATCTATAGTTTAACTATACATTTCGAGTTCCTAATTTGTATTATTTAGTATACATGCAAAGATCCTAGAAGGAAATGTCTACGTGTTGTACAATTTTGGGTTTGCAAAGTTACTGAGGGTATCCAACTATATTGTTTTAAGGCCAACACATACATCCAACCAATTAATGTTGACATAGCTTCAATTATGTTTCACAAATTTGAATTTTTGTCATTTAATTTTGTCCACACATGACTCGAAAATAACATAGGTTAGTTATCCATCAGCAACTCAATTTATGTTGTATAATCATTATACTTACCCTTTGCATTGCATCTTAAATAGATGTTACTGGTGGGTTCAAAAAATTATAAAAAATAATGAATCAGAACATACGTGGGATTAATATCGTACTAAGGAGGACTCTACAAATTGAAGAACCAAGTATGTTTTACATATTTAATTTATTTATTATTAAAACTAAAACATCCATTCTATATTTCTTTACTTTTCGACATTTTAATATCATTTGCTTGTTGACACCATTTTTTTGCTAAAGTGGGGTCGACTTGGATTTGAAAACGAAAAAACGGGAGTCGCCACCAATCCTTTTTAATGAGGTGTGATCGTATCACCTCGAAAAGTTTATTTTTAATGAACGATTTGATTTTATTAAAACAATAATTTTGGTCCACGAAATTCAGAAAAACGGGTTCGGGAGTCGGTTACGTGCGAGGAAGGATTAGCACCCTCGTAACGCCTAAAAATTGGTACCTAGTTGATTAGTTAATATCTTAATGTCGAAAATTGAAAACTTTGAAGAGATTTAAAATACGATCCTTATATAAAACAAGTTACTCGTTAAGATCCTCTCATTTCAGAAAGAGAAAATGTCACACCCAATGAGTTAGGGCATGATATTTCGCTTCCTCAAAAATAAGATTGTCCAAAAAACTCGTGCAATAAAATTTAAAAGGATATTCAATTATTTAAGTCAGATGAAGAAATTGCAGCCCAATACGTTAGGGCACAATTTCTCAAAATTCTAAATATTGAATATTGCCTTTATTATTTTTTAGAAAGATCCTCATTTCGAGAAAACAACGTGTCATATCCAATGCGTTAGGACACAACGTATCGAATTCCCAATAATAAGCTTTTTATTCATGTTTCATTTTTATTAAAGAACATTCTCGACTATTTAGATTCAACGAAAGAAATTGAAACTCAATACGTTAGGGCTCAATCCTTTTGAAGATCCCAAATACGAGTATTGCCTTTATTTTTAAAATTTTCTCTTTTATAAATTCGGGTAAAATGGGTGTAATGTTAAATTTGATGTATGAATAAATGCCGCATTAATAAATCTCAATTATGCATATGATAATGTGAGCATAAATAATACGAGCAACCACGACAAAAATAAAGAGAAAAAAGGACAAATCGATTACATAAAATAACAAGTAAATAAGCAAATAAAATTAAAACATTCTCTCAAAATAATAATGAAAATGTGGAGAAATAATTAAAAGGAACGTAGACAAAATATAAATATGAATCGTAGAACATATAAAAATATATACATGCATGAATTATAGAATATGAAAATATGTAAAAGGTATATATTAAAATATATAGAATATATAAATATGTATATATATTTATGAAAAAACCTGTAAGTTAATGTATATATAGTTACGTATATAAGTTGCAAAACATATATAAAATATAAGTAGGTATATATTCATATATATATAACTTATTAAAAAAATACATATGTGTATGTATATATATATGTATAAATATTATAAAGTATAAAAAATATGTAAGTAGGTATGTATATGATAGTATTGTATAAAAATATTATTGATTTTTTTAAAACATAAAAGTACATATAAATAAAATTTCTTAAATGAATTATAAAATAAAGTCATTAAAATGTATATAGTCAATATTGAATTAGTGAAGAAACATAAACTAATATATTGTGAAATTAGACGTGATATATGATAAAAGAATTCAAATAATAATCCATAATAAAATAAAATAAAAATGTAAAAAAGGGGTAAATAAATGAATGAACTAGTACAACAATAATAACTATAATAATAATAACAACTTAATTAGTTTAATGATAAGAAAGGACTAAATTAAAAATAAGCAAAAATCTCAGAGGGAAGATCGGGAGCAAATAAAAGATAAAAGTATCAAATTGACCACACGGATGACGAGGAGGGGTCAAATGGGAAATAATCCCATCCTCCAAAACGCGTAGTTCCATTAGGGACAAAAATTTGATAAAAATAAAATTATCATGCTTAATTGAAAGAAATAAAAACAATCAAAAGGATTTAATTGAAACAAATGTAAAATGCGGAATGACCAAGAGGGATATTCCCCAATTTTAAAAGAAAACATGTGGATCCCTGTGTGTGGGTCGGGTCGCGCAAAACGGCGCCGTTTTGGCGCTAAAACCCCCCAGGTGAAACGACGTCGTTCAATCGTGTTATAAAAGCCAAAAAAATATTTAGAATTTTTCATTTCTCCCTTCTTCAAAACAAAAAAAAAAACAAAAAAACTCTCTACCCCCATTTCTTCTCCAGGCACCGGCCTAAAATTTGGCGAAGGGGCCATTGTGTCGGCCACCAGTCACCGGCGACGGCGCCGCCGTATGCAGTGGCCGAAAAAGAGGAAAACCTCTGACCCGGTCTTTTTAAAATCCCTAAACCCGAATCTTGGTCCAAAATCCCCAAAATATTAACAAAAAGCCCCAAAAAATCCAAGAAACCTTTCGGTTTCCGGCCACCTATCCTCGGAGGTGGCTCTCTCGGCCGTCCCAACGGCGTTACAAAACTGACAAAGGTGAGTTCCTTCCCTTTTCTTTTTATTTTATTTTCGTATATAAGAAAAATAAAAAAATAGATAATGAAACGAAGAAAGAAAATAGATATCAACCTCCGATTTTTTATTGATGTTTTGTTCTCTTTTGTATTCTCTATTGTGTGTAAAAAGTTTACATTTTTTTAGGCTTTATAGCCGATTACAAATTTCTTTTTCTTCTCCCTGTTTCTGTCTATTCTTTTTCGTCCTTTTTCGTTGACCTTGCCATTTTGGTGCAAGAAACCAGAGGACAGAGGTAGACCTCGGGACAAGGCACCTCGGGTGACCCGAAAAGGGGCAACGGCGTGAGAGGGAGGAGGAACCCTAGGTTTTCTGAAAAATTTAGTTTGGGGCTCTATTAGGCCGTTTAGGGTTTGGGGCCTGGTTTGGTTGTAATTGGGTCTGTCGGGCTTAATATGTAATGGGTCATGGACTGTTTAATATATATTTTTTGGGTTTTATTTATTTTGATTTTGGGTATTGGGTCTTATTGGGCCCCGGCTAAATTGGCCCACTACAATGCTTATCAAATCAATGATGCCCTCTTAGAGAAACAAAATAAAGTCGTAGTTATTGTTACTTCCGCCGTTGTATCAAAATTTCATGGTACATAAACATAATTTTCTTTACATTTTTTTAATGTTTTCGTTTAGTGAAATTAACCATGTGGGGTGTGTTTTGTATTTTTGATCAAACAAACGACAACATCATGAAAAGAACCTTTTTGACATTGCGACTATGGACAACGTCGTGAAGACGCGAATGGGGATGTTGCGACGTGGCGACATGTTCTTCACATAAATCGAGTTTCTTCTCCTAGTTAAACTCTGATTACTTCAAGGATATTTTAGTATGATTAGACCTCTAATCTTGGCCTATTTAAAGGGACATTGTATCCTTATTTTGAGAGGCCAATTAAAAAGGCAATTAAAGATGAAGTATTATAGGGCTTTTCTTTTAGGGGCGACAAGATGTAGTCGTAGATGAGTTTTTGTGATAACTATGAAGAGAATTTTGTTTTCAAGTTAGGGCTTTGTTTTTGGGGTTTGAGATTGTACATTTAGTACATTTAGGCTTATTTTCTCCATATTGTACTCTCGTTTGTTTACTCATTTAGTGAAAAGTCGAAGCCTCCTTTGCCCGTGATTTTTTATCCTCTTCGAAGGAGTTTTCTACGTAAAATTTATGTTCGACATTCTCTACATTTTCTGTTTCTTTGTTTATACAGGTCAATCCCAACAAACTGCAATATTTATAGAGGTAATTACACATTGTTCTCTACATTAGCGAAGAAGGTTTACAAGAATCTAAACGTTCCTAAAAGATTTGTCCTATTAATTAAAAGGTATATTAATCTTATTCTCTCAGTGAGAAATTAATAAAACTTTTAAGGTTAACATATACAGAGTTACCTGAATTTGACAATTTGTATCTGATAGACATCTAATTGGTACCTAAACTTGGAAATCGTAAAAGTTAGTACTTTTTATTGCTACTTAGACTAACATTGTTAATTTTTGGCTTGACAGCAAATACAATGTTGACACATGGAATAATAATAATTTTTTTTAAATTAGAAAATTCATTTTTTTATATTTTATTTTACATGGGTAATAAATTTGGATAAACAATTGTCCATGTTTATTCTAAATGTTTGCGTAGTACCTTTCATATTTTTATAATTTTAAAAATAACAATAATTTAAAAAATAAAAAAATCTTGTATTTTATAAAATTTTCTACGTTCTTAGTTTCTTTTATATTTTTAGCATTTTCTTGAATTTTAAGATCTTAATTTTTTTATTTCAAGTGCATAATAAATCTAAACAAATGGTTGTTCAAATACAATTGAATTAGGACAACCATTTTTTTAGGTTCATTCTGAACATGTATTTCTCTAGTAATATTATATTTTTTTATAATTTAAAAGATAAAAATATAAAAATATTTTTAAAATGAATTTAAAAATAACAATTAATTTAATTTTATGGCTTAAGTAATAAATCATTTTAAAATAAATTTAATTTTATTTCAGAATTTAAAAAATAATAATGATTATAAATC
This sequence comes from Gossypium hirsutum, assembly GCF_007990345.1. Taxonomy (NCBI): domain Eukaryota; kingdom Viridiplantae; phylum Streptophyta; class Magnoliopsida; order Malvales; family Malvaceae; genus Gossypium; species Gossypium hirsutum. Next base: position 12,749,583 of record NC_053443.1, read on the forward strand.
ATTTCTAATAAATTTTTAATACTTAAGTAATAAAATTAAAATAAATTTCAATTTTTAAAATGACTATAAATTATTTAATCAATAAAATTTGAATTTATTTTAAAACAGGAAATTAATTTAAAATATATTTTTATATTATTATTTTTTGAAATTATAAAATATATAAAACTACTAGAGAATTACATGTTCAGAATGACCCTAAACAACTGGTTGACTAGATTCATTTGTATTTGGACAATTCATTTGTCTAGATTCATTGTGCACTTGTAAAATAATCCTAAAATTAAAAAAAATCTAAAAATGTAAACAATTAAAAAATAGAAAATTTTATAAAATACATGAGTTTATTTTTGAAATTATAAGAATATAAAAATTTCTAAAATACATATAGAGAATTAACTTGAACAAATGGTTGTCTTGATTGAAATGAATTTGGGCAGGTAGCTGTCTAGATTTGTAAAATAAAAAAAATTAAAAATTCTATTTTTTAATTTTTGAAAAATATTTTTATTATTTTTATGCTATGTGTGAGCATTTTATTGGCTATCAAGCAAAAAACTAATGGTATTAGTTAGGTACCAATAAAAAAAAACACCAACTTGGCTCATAGTTTTCAAGTTTAGGCACAAATTAAGTAAAACAAAAAAATTAGGTACCAAATAGATAAAATTTATCTATTTTCATATATATTAACCCAACGTTTAATGATAAATTTTTATCATCATAGTTTCCGGTAGACAAATTTTAATCACATGCGTTCTTCCATTGTTGATACCACAATAGAGGAGTTCATAACACCCTCTAAGAACACACCATCTCCTGCGGAAGCATTATTCATCAACAGAGTGTATATTTCACAATTAATGCATATCGTTAAAAGAGGGTTTTTCTCAAGTATTTAATTATATTTGTACGTTTACGTGATGAAATATACATTTCAATAAATATTATACACTTCATTATACCCTTAAGGTATTGTTTATTTTTATCTAAATATTTTTATTATAAATTAGCAACAGATAAGAAATTACACATGTTGAGCAAGTGTTACAAAAGTTTATACTTCATAGCATGTCCTATCCATAAAGGTTCATGCTGGGAATCTTCGATATGGTCTACTTGCTAGGCGGAACCAGTAGCACTTTGGCAAGAATTTTTTATTAGAAAGGGGGAGATGAGATGATGATGGTGTTGGTTGGCAAGAATTTATTTCTCTTAATATACCAGTCTTTTCAATTTCTTCTTTCCTACTAACACTAATAGTTTTTATTTTATTTCCTTTAAAAATTCTAACACATATCATCTTGTATAGGCGCTATTCTCGATTCAGAGAGATTTAGGGATGTTACAACCTCATTATAATCCCTCCTAATAAGACAAGAAAATACATTCCCAATATCCATAGAAAGAGAATCAACATAAATTTGATGATGTCCAAGGTTGAGTTTCGAATTTCTCAACACCACATAGGAAACATCAATATAAAATAATTCTCTCAAGTGGGATCCAAGTACTTGTAACAATCATATTAAAACAAGCCCAATGGCATAATCAACTGGGGTACTAGTCCAGAATAAGGGGTTAGACAAGTCGACCCTAGACCTAGTTAATTTACTTATCTAGATCCCCTAATTATTATTTTAGTATAATAAATTTGAATAGTTAATTTACTCATTTAGGTCCTAAAATAATTATTTTAGAAATTTTTTTATTATTTAGAATTTTTAACTTTTTTTTAGAATTTTTATATCTTTTTTTAATATAAAATTTGGAATTTTTATAATTTTTAGAAATTATTTTAGTTATTTGTAATTTTTGTTGAAGAGAGACTAATTTGCTCATTTCAAAATTGACTGTGACTAAAATAGTATTTACATCAATTTGTTATTTGAGTTGTTCGAATTGTTCAGCTATTCGAATTTTACAATTCAATTTAACAATAACTCAAAATTTGAATTACATATTTGAATTAATTTGAAAAAAATTGAATAATTCAATTCAATTAACTTGAAATTCAAAATTTTAAAATTCTTTTAATTGAATCGAATTTTATCCACCACTATTTCTCGGGAAAAATACCAAAAAAAGCCACTTTTTTTTTAAATTTACTTAAATGGGCCCAGTATTTTATTATTTACCTGAATGGGCCATTTTCTCCTAAATCGCGTCCAAATCACCGCGAAGTCAAGGGACGTGTCAGCAAATCGCGGCCACGTCAGCGCGCTTTGCTGACGTGGCTACAAAGCGCGTCCACGAAAGCGCGATTTGTGTGCACGTCAGGAAATCGCGCTGACGTGGCCGCGCTTTGTTGCCATGTAGCGTGCCCCTGGGGACGCGATTTGCTCCGCGCATGAACAGTGCAACGGTCATTTTTTTGACCGTTGCCCCCCCACCGGTAAAAAAAATCTATAAATACCCCCACCCCTTATTTTTTTTCACAAACTAATCCTCTCTCAAATTTCCTCTCAATTTCCTCTAAATTTTCTCTCAATTTGCTCTCAAATTCCTTCCAAATTTCTCTGAAATCCATATTTAATCTCAATTTGCTCTCAATTTCCTCTTAAATTTATCTTAAATCCCTATTTTAAATAATTTTAAAAAAAATATTTTTAAAATTTTTTTAAATGGTAAAAATTTGTACGATTTCAGCAATGGCCGGAGAATTGACTCGTCTTGATAAGCAGCACATATCTGTTGAACAAATGAAAATGGCAACTGTTAAATTTAATTTTTAAATATTATTTAAGATTTTTTTATTTATGCATTTTTAGATAATTATTAATTTATTATTTGTTATAAAAGTCTGTAGATCGGATATTGGAATGCAATATCTGGAATATGCATGCTCCTCCATCACCGTTGGTAGAGAACTACCTGCGGAAAGCGGGTTTTGGGCACGTGGCGACGGTAGACCGAGGATGCAAGGTGGACCCGAAACTTATCATGCGTTGATCGAGAGGTGGAGACCCAAGACGCACACATTCCATCTTCCATGTGGGGAGTGCACTATCACATTGGAAGATGTCAGTCTGCAATTGAGATTGCCGGTGGACAGGTACCCAGTCACCGGGTTTGCCCAATCCAACGATTGGGGAGCGGTGTGCTACGAGCTTTTGGGCGCTATTCTGGAGAAAATGGACGGAAGTAAGATCGAGATGGGCTGGTTACAAGACAAATTCTCTGATCCGGATGATGATTCAACCGAAGTAGAAAGAATCTGATTTGCTCGGGCATACATTCTTCAGATAATTGGAGGTTATCTGATGCCGGACTTGTCACGGAGCTGCGCACATCTAAGATGGCTGCTGAAACTCGTTGATTTTAGAGCAGCTGGTGAATTGAGTTGGGGGCCTGCCGTCTAAAGCAAAAATTGGAGGTTGTCTGTCACTACTGCAGTCATGGGCACGGTTTCGCTTTCCATTTCTACGTCCTCGAGTGGACCACCCATATACATTCCCACTCATAACAAGGTAAATTTCATATTAGATTTTACAATTATTATGTAGATTTTTAAAAATAAAAGTATGCTAAAAATTTATTTAATTAGGTGGAATCATCCGGCAAGTCATGCTCGATTACCTACCTCTTTTGAAGATATACGACTTCTATTAGACCAACAGTCGGAAGCACATGTAAGTATTAAATAAAATTGATATTTCCATCATTCGCTAGTCGATTGGTATTTAGTATTTAGTATTATGTATATAACTAATATTTCTATCTTGTTCATATAGTTTCAATGGACACCATATGAGGATCCGGCAATTCGGGCAGTAATTCTAGATGAGTTCTTACAAAATCCAAACGCTTGGCACGCGAAAGTCGCGTTGATCAACTATGCGACCGTGGAGATGCACCAGTTAGACAGAGTGTTACGGCAATTTGGATGTATACAACTGATTCCCGTGGCACTTAAGGTGTTTGATGAACATCACAAAATTAGCCTACGGCAACTGCATACGGATTGGCTGAGATTCTGGTCCCACTATATCAAAATGTGGGAAGATTGATATGAGTATATACCTACTATGGAACCGATCATCGTTCCGGAGTTAGCGTGCGTGCCGGAATACATGCCATGATTTAGGATCCATGGCAAGCCGTATTTACTGTCAGCAGAGGAAAGGTAGCGGCAAATACGTGTCCAAAGGGAAAGACGCGGGCCTTTAAATCCAAGATGATAGGACGACGACGCTGGCCTCTAAACGAGGCCCAGACATTCACTCGGCCCATCATCAGTGGCCATTCAATCACCAGGCCCAACGAGAGCACCGACACAGTCACCCGACCCAGCAGTTCAACAGATGATACCCACGACACAACCATTTCAGATGATGCCAGGTGCGTTTCCTAGCCTTTTTATGTATCCTAACCCTTATATGTTTCCTTTTTCGAGTCCAATAACAGGTTGGAGCCAATGGCCCGGTTCAGCTCCATTTCCTAACCCGTATGGGTTTCAAACACCGTTGCTATTGGTGATGCAAACACCTCCACATTCAATATTCTATCAAGGTAGCTCATCGTCCCAACTCCGACAACCAGATGCCCTATTGAAAGAACCAGAATCCCCGCCGGAGGAACCACAACCGTCGCCAGAAGCTGGACAAAGGAGGAATCCAGCACGTAACCGTCGATGGCCGCCATGTGGCACTGAATCCGGCGGGCACGGAGATTGATTTGTACTTCAATTTATTTGTACAAATGTTTTGAACATTTTGATATTATTTGATGTAATAAAATAAATTTTTTTTGAGTTATTACTTAAAAACCCTAAACTAATTTAGGGATGTTACAACCTCATTATAATCCCTCCTAATAAGACAAGAAAATACATTCCCAATATCCATAGAAAGAGAATCAACATAAATTTGATGATGTCCAAGGTTGAGTTTCGAATTTCTCAACACCACATAGGAAACATCAATATAAAATAATTCTCTCAAGTGGGATCCAAGTACTTGTAACAATCATATTAAAACAAGCCCAATGGCATAATCAACTGGGGTACTAGTCCAGAATAAGGGGTTAGACAAGTCGACCCTAGACCTAGTTAATTTACTTATCTAGATCCCCTAATTATTATTTTAGTATAATAAATTTGAATAGTTAATTTACTCATTTAGGTCCTAAAATAATTATTTTAGAAATTTTTTTATTATTTAGAATTTTTAACTTTTTTTAGAATTTTTATATCTTTTTTTAATATAAAATTTGGAATTTTTATAATTTTTAGAAATTATTTTAGTTATTTGTAATTTTTGTTGAAGAGAGACTAATTTGCTCATTTCAAAATTGACTGTGACTAAAATAGTATTTACATCAATTTGTTATTTGAGTTGTTCGAATTGTTCAGCTATTCGAATTTTACAATTCAATTTAACAATAACTCAAAATTTGAATTACATATTTGAATTAATTTGAAAAAAAATTGAATAATTCAATTCAATTAACTTGAAATTCAAAATTTTAAAATTCTTTTAATTGAATCGAATTTTATCCACCACTATTTCTCGGGAAAAATACCAAAAAAGCCACTTTTTTTTTAAATTTACTTAAATGGGCCCAGTATTTTATTATTTACCTGAATGGGCCATTTTCTCCTAAATCGCGTCCAAATCACCGCGAAGTCAAGGGACGTGTCAGCAAATCGCGGCCACGTCAGCGCGCTTTGCTGACGTGGCTACAAAGCGCGTCCACGAAAGCGCGATTTGTGTGCACGTCAGGAAATCGCGCTGACGTGGCCGCGCTTTGTTGCCATGTAGCGTGCCCCTGGGGACGCGATTTGCTCCGCGCATGAACAGTGCAACGGTCATTTTTTTGACCGTTGCCCCCCACCGGTAAAAAAAATCTATAAATACCCCCACCCCTTATTTTTTTCACAAACTAATCCTCTCTCAAATTTCCTCTCAATTTCCTCTAAATTTTCTCTCAATTTGCTCTCAAATTCCTTCCAAATTTCTCTGAAATCCATATTTAATCTCAATTTGCTCTCAATTTCCTCTTAAATTTATCTTAAATCCCTATTTTTAAATAATTTTAAAAAAAATATTTTTTAAAATTTTTTTAAATGGTAAAAATTTGTACGATTTCAGCAATGGCCGGAGAATTGACTCGTCTTGATAAGCAGCACATATCTGTTGAACAAATGAAAATGGCAACTGTTAAATTTAATTTTTAAATATTATTTAAGATTTTTTATTTATGCATTTTTAGATAATTATTAATTTATTATTTGTTATAAAAGTCTGTAGATCGGATATTGGAATGCAATATCTGGAATATGCATGCTCCTCCATCACCGTTGGTAGAGAACTACCTGCGGAAAGCGGGTTTTGGGCACGTGGCGACGGTAGACCGAGGATGCAAGGTGGACCCGAAACTTATCATGCGTTGATCGAGAGGTGGAGACCCAAGACGCACACATTCCATCTTCCATGTGGGGAGTGCACTATCACATTGGAAGATGTCAGTCTGCAATTGAGATTGCCGGTGGACAGGTACCCAGTCACCGGGTTTGCCCAATCCAACGATTGGGGAGCGGTGTGCTACGAGCTTTTGGGCGCTATTCTGGAGAAAATGGACGGAAGTAAGATCGAGATGGGCTGGTTACAAGACAAATTCTCTGATCCGGATGATGATTCAACCGAAGTAGAAAGAATCTGATTTGCTCGGGCATACATTCTTCAGATAATTGGAGGTTATCTGATGCCGGACTTGTCACGGAGCTGCGCACATCTAAGATGGCTGCTGAAACTCGTTGATTTTAGAGCAGCTGGTGAATTGAGTTGGGGGCCTGCCGTCTAAAGCAAAAATTGGAGGTTGTCTGTCACTACTGCAGTCATGGGCACGGTTTCGCTTTCCATTTCTACGTCCTCGAGTGGACCACCCATATACATTCCCACTCATAACAAGGTAAATTTCATATTAGATTTTACAATTATTATGTAGATTTTTAAAAATAAAAGTATGCTAAAAATTTATTTAATTAGGTGGAATCATCCGGCAAGTCATGCTCGATTACCTACCTCTTTTGAAGATATACGACTTCTATTAGACCAACAGTCGGAAGCACATGTAAGTATTAAATAAAATTGATATTTCCATCATTCGCTAGTCGATTGGTATTTAGTATTTAGTATTATGTATATAACTAATATTTCTATCTTGTTCATATAGTTTCAATGGACACCATATGAGGATCCGGCAATTCGGGCAGTAATTCTAGATGAGTTCTTACAAAATCCAAACGCTTGGCACGCGAAAGTCGCGTTGATCAACTATGCGACCGTGGAGATGCACCAGTTAGACAGAGTGTTACGGCAATTTGGATGTATACAACTGATTCCCGTGGCACTTAAGGTGTTTGATGAACATCACAAAATTAGCCTACGGCAACTGCATACGGATTGGCTGAGATTCTGGTCCCACTATATCAAAATGTGGGAAGATTGATATGAGTATATACCTACTATGGAACCGATCATCGTTCCGGAGTTAGCGTGCGTGCCGGAATACATGCCATGATTTAGGATCCATGGCAAGCCGTATTTACTGTCAGCAGAGGAAAGGTAGCGGCAAATACGTGTCCAAAGGGAAAGACGCGGGCCTTTAAATCCAAGATGATAGGACGACGACGCTGGCCTCTAAACGAGGCCCAGACATTCACTCGGCCCATCATCAGTGGCCATTCAATCACCAGGCCCAACGAGAGCACCGACACAGTCACCCGACCCAGCAGTTCAACAGATGATACCCACGACACAACCATTTCAGATGATGCCAGGTGCGTTTCCTAGCCTTTTTATGTATCCTAACCCTTATATGTTTCCTTTTTCGAGTCCAATAACAGGTTGGAGCCAATGGCCCGGTTCAGCTCCATTTCCTAACCCGTATGGGTTTCAAACACCGTCGCTATTGGTGATGCAAACACCTCCACATTCAATATTCTATCAAGGTAGCTCATCGTCCCAACTCCGACAACCAGATGCCCTATTGAAAGAACCAGAATCCCCGCCGGAGGAACCACAACCGTCGCCAGAAGCTGGACAAAGGAGGAATCCAGCACGTAACCGTCGATGGCCGCCATGTGGCACTGAATCCGGCGGGCACGGAGATTGATTTGTACTTCAATTTATTTGTACAAATGTTTTGAACATTTTGATATTATTTGATGCAATAAAATAAATTTTTTTTGAGTTATTACTTAAAAACCCTAAACTAATTTATTAAAAATTTATAAATTTATAAATTATAATTAAATGCATAATTTAATTGACAAACCCTAAACCCTTAACTTAAAAAACCTAACCCTTAACCTAAAAACTCTAAACCCTTAACCTAAAAACCCTAAACCCTTAACTTAAAAACCCTAACCCTGACCCCTAAACACTAACCCTTAAATAAAAAACCCTAACCCTTAACTTTAAAACCCTAACCCTTAACTTTAAAACTCTACACCTTTAACTTAAAAACCCTAAACCCTTAACTTAAAAACCCTAACCTTTAACTTAAAAACCATAAACCTTTAACTTAAAAACCCTAAACCCTTAACTTAAAAACACTAACCCTTGACTTTAAAACCCTAAACCCTTAACTTAAAAACCCTAACCCTTAACTTAAATATAATTTGATAATTTTACAACCATTAATACAATTATCAATTAATAATTTTACATTCACATAATGTTAGATTTAAAAAAATGTTTTGACTGGTACTAACAATTAATAATTTGATATAATTTGATAATTTTACTAACCATTAATACAATTATCATTTAATAATTTTACATTCACATAATGTTAGATTTGGAAAAATGTTTTGACTGGTACTAACAATTAATAATTTGATATAATTTGATAATTTTACTAACAATTAATACAATTATCAATTAATAATTGAAAAAAATATAATTTGTTTACAATTACATTTAACTATTGTGATTAGGGACTGATCGACTTGTATGGCCTGGATTCTTACACCATCTGCACAACTTCTATTGACTGGTTGTTTCTTGAATATCCATATTGTTACATATTCTAGTCGAGCAAGGTCGACTCTTTGGTTTGCGACGTAATTCTCTATCCGGTAACAGCTTAAAAGGAGCAATAGATACGGGCGACAACTTACGTTCATTTGGGACTGGTGGGAAAACGTGTCTCCAGATGCTGTACATGTTTTCGAATTTGTACACTTAGTCCACATAGCTCATCGGATCCAGACGGAGATTTTGACAAGCTGCAATAACATGAGCGCATGGATAATGAAGTGCATCAAACATCCCACAGTCGCAAGTCCTATTTCGCAAGTGTACACGATATTGCCAGCCAACAACACCTTGGTGCGGTCTGTCAAACTCTGTCACGCGAAACCATAAGTTGTCTTAATCGTGACACACTATGTTACATATTCTAGTCGAGCAAGGTCGACTATTTGGTTTGCGACGTAATTCTCTATCCGGTAACAGCTTAAAAGGAACAAGAGATACGGGCGACAACTTACGTTCATCTGGGACTGGTGGGAAAACGTGTCTCTAGATGCTGTACATGTTTTCTAATTTGTACACTTAGTCCACATAGCTCATCGGATCCAGACGGAGATTCTGACAAGCTGCAATAACATGAGCGCATGGATAACGAAGTGCATCAAACATCCCACAGTCGCAAGTCTTATTTCGCAAGTGTACACGATATTGCCAGCCAACAACACCTTGGTGCGGTCTGTCAAACTCTGTCACGCGAAACCATAAGTTGTCTCGATCGTGACACACTATGTGCATGATGTTTGCCCGCGCCTTGGCCTTGTTAATTTCTTGAACTACCTTATTGCACCATACATGGACTCCCTGCATCTGGCCTGCATAACTTGCTGCTCGCTTTGGAAATAACGCCGCCAAACGAAAATATGTCTCTCGCACAACCGACGTTATCGGTAGATGGCGCGTTCCTTTTATAACAAAATTTATGCATTCAGCCAGGTTTGAGGTCATATGGCCATATCGTAGACAGCCGTTGTATGCTTGTGCCCACTGTTCGAAACGTATGTTACAAATGTAGTCCGTGCCTTCTCCGTTAATTGAACGTAAATTTGCCAACATCTCGTGGAAACGATCTTTATTTATTTCATACCCTGCCAATATAAGTTCATAGCGAATATTACATACCACTTCTTCATTTACAACTAATTCAAATTTACAAACGAAAGAACACAGATAGAGACTAAATACCCATGTTGGTCACTTGTCGTCGTTCGCTCTTAGATGGATATTGCCTGTAGTAGTTGGAAGCTTAGGCAATATCAATAGTGTGTGCATTGCCATAAGCTTTCCTGTTGATCAAATGCAGCTAGTATACCGGTGCCCCGATCTGAAACAACACAAATATCAGGTTGGGGGCACACATGCCTCCTTAACCTAGAGAGAAAGAAATCCCAGTCATCAGACGACTCTCCCGGTGTTATTGCAAATGCAATTGGAAGAATTCTCCCACCGCCATCCTGTGCCACTGCAAGCAATAGCCGATGAGTATACCTACCAAACATAAAGGTACCGTAAATTTGTACCAATGGCTTGCAGTATGGAAATGCGTCTCGGTATTGCTTAAAGGTCCAAAACAGACGTTTGAACACTTAGCATCCACGTAGCAATCGGCTGTTGTAGTACGCATGTTCCGTTTCAAGGTCTGTGATGGTACTTGGGACGTATCTCTCTAGCACTTGACACCACTACCATATTTCATTATATGAGGCGTCCCACCCACTATGCATATTTTCCAACGCCTTTTGCTTAGCTATCCAAGCCTTGCGGTAAGAGGGCGTGTACCCCATTTGGCTACGGATATTGGCAATTAACACTGGCACTGAAGTATTGGGATCTGCTTTCACCATGGGTAGTATCAAACTAGCTAACAGAGCTGAATCCATCTTGGGATGATCTTGTGAAACACCTATAAACGAAGTACATTAAATAATGCAACATTACATAATAACAGTATTATTAAGAAACCGTCAATACTGTACCTGCAGCACATGTTTGTGGACCTTTGTACTTTTTAATCTCCCACAACCCTGTCCTTTTCCTTAAGGAGGCGTAGATTTTCCATGAACATGTGCCGTCTTGCACCGCACACTTTGCCTCAAACTTACCAGATTTAGATTTAACGACGTGGTAGTTAACGCCGTTTTTGATGCTATGTTGTTTCAAAGCACCAATAAAACTATCCTTGTTGGTAAACTAATTACCAACTTCAAATTCACCCGAATCTAGCCCTGAACTTGTACGATCACACAACCGGTGTGGTAGATTTGGAAACTCTAACACATCATCTGCAGACAGATCGACATTATGCATGTGGACTGGAAGTGAGTATGCTCTGAATCATGGATTTTCTTCTTCATCTGAACTTCTTTCAGCATCTTCAGGTTCTATTGGAATAGGCTCTAGTTTAGAAAATAAGCCAACTTCTACACCATCAGGCCCGGGCTCTCGAGGTGGATCCACATCGGAGTCATCTTCTAACCCACAATCATCTGCAGCGTACGAGGTTCCCTCAAAGGTTGACGTCGTAGGGAGTACATCATCCCTTCTTCTGGGCATTTCATAACGTTCCCAATTGGATGTAGATTGCTAACCACTAGAACTTGATGCCGTTCCCTAGTATGCATTTCCAGCATCAAACATCGAGCCACCAACGTACATGTCCCATCCACCGACAGAGTGTCTTGCAGGGGATGTGCATTCGACACCGCTACCAAACATGGGTTGTTCCGTGTTTTGTAACCCGCTAACCGAGTGTCAGCCAGGGGTCGTGTATACATCTCGAACACCGGTCGCAAGTACATCATTTGACGATGTAAATTGTACATATAACTCAATATAAGATACTCCACTAGCAAGATGAGTCTACACCATTACCTCCAAGCTACGAACACCTTTTATGTCGAACGAGTTATATGTCACCGGATCAACAGAAGAACAAAATTGATAAGTAATAAACAGAACTTCCATTGGCGTCGTTCCGAAAATTTTACGCCTAATTCTTTTACGAAGTTCTGTCAAATCTATATTCTGGTTAAAAACCAGTCGTACCATATTCTCGGACAAAAAAACAACACCATTCTCGGTGTGGAAAACCTCACCATCATAGTAGATAACAACACTAATACGTTCACTCATATTTGAAACTCTAACCTTCTTAGCCTCTCTAAATTGTTTTTGCTGTACTTATGCATTCTGAAAACATTTTCTGCCTCATTTATAGCCTCAGCCCAAGTATGCTACTGTAGCAAAAGCGCGTCCACGAGGGCGTGATTTCACAAATTCTTCTCAAATAGCATCCTGCTAGAAGCGTTTTTATATTATTTGCTCAGAAACGTCAACTCAAAATTATTTTTCCAGGACCTACTGTAGCAAAAGCGCGTCCACGAGGGCGCGATTTCACAAATTCTTCTCAAATAGCATCCTACTTGAAGCGTTTTTTAAACTATTTGCTCAGAAACGTCAACTCAAAATTATTTCTTCCAGGACCTACTGTAGCAAAAGCGCATCCACGAGGGTGCGATTTCACAAATTTTTCTCATAAAGCATCCTGCTTGAAGCATTTTTTATACTATTTGCTCAAAAACGTCAACTCGAAATTATTTTTCCAGGACCTACTGTAGCAAAAGCGCGTACACGTGGGCGCGACTTTAGAAATCCTTCTAATAAAGCATCTTGCTTTGATTTTATCTTAAAAACCCATAAACACGAAACGTAATCCAATTTTGAATAAATTATAATTAATTTAACTAGGAAACCCTAAATCCTAATCCCTTCTTTATTTACTTTTTCTCAAAAACCTTAAAAATTCTAAAAACCCTAAACCCTAAACCTTAAAATCCAAAAACCTAACATGAGAAAAATGGGCAAATCGCGTCCCCAGGGGCGCGCTACGTGGCAACAAAGCGTGGCCACGTCAGCGCGATTTCCTGACGTGTACACAAATCGTGCTTTCGCGGACGCGCTTTGTTGTCAGGTCAGCAAAGCGCGCTGACGTGGCCGCTATTTGTTGACACGTCCCCTGACTTAGCGGTGACTTGGACGCGATTTAGGGGAAAATGACCCATTACGATAAATAATAAAATACTAGACCCATTTCGATAAATTTTAAAAAAAAAGTGACTTTTTTTTATATTTTGCCCCTATTTCTCAATATTTCCTTTTAATCAAGTCTCATTATTGTTTACTTGTTTTGTTGGAAGGGAAGCGCAAAAATCGCAAAGTTAGCTTAAGCCCCCTTTCATAACACCTATAGTGAGATAACATCTTAGGAAAATATACCCTTTTATGCTTTATTATTATTATTACTATTTGAATTTTACATCCCTTTGGAAGGCATCGTATCAGTGAGTTCGGGCCAATCAACTCACATTTTCAGCTGGTTGTTTGAGCTTCATTGAATGAAAACTCAAACCGAAGTAGGCGTGTTCGAGGGCCATATGGTTCGCCGAGTTTTATAGGGCTTAATTCGGAGCAAATTTGTATAAGAATTTTTATATTTTGGGCCCAAATTCAATTTAAATAATAAAAAAATATTTTTAAAATTTAAATTTAATTATAAAATTTATAAAATATCAATTAATATATATATTATTATTTATTGAATAGTAAAATGAAGTTTTGGGCGGATCAAACCAACTCAAAAATGAACTTGACCCGTTGATAGCTCTACTCCAAAGGCAATATTACAAATATGTCCCATTTATTTTTCGTTGTCAACCAATTCTCTATTTTAATGGAACGATAATATTTTTTATCAGAAGGATGGTCATGGTTAAGGTTAAGAAATATTATAAACTAATCAAAAGAATTATAAATATAATTGTAATAATTATACATTAATTATAGATTTTGTTGTTATACAACAATTGTATAAATTTTACATTTTATACGTTAATTTAGTAAATATATAAATTGTATTATTATATAATATAAAATGGTCTTAATAATTTTACTAAAAAAATGACTTTACATGCTTCTGCATTATATTATAACCAAACTAATCATTTTTATAGTCAGTTTTCACATCTATTTCATCACTAATTTTAATTTCATTGTTATAATATTCACTCTCACCATTACTTATTATTATTTTCTCATCACCCATTCAAACAAATACATTCAACAATTTTTCTGAAATATTTAGTGGGTTGGAATTTTAGTACCTACGACTCTTCTCTTATCTCAGGATTATCATATCCTTTGTTTAAAATAAAAAACGAATTGAATAAAGTCTCTAAGCTTTTCCAGTAGTTTTCAACAATGCAAAGAAGATAATAAATCATACAGAAGGCATAAAAACGATGTTGATGGTGACCAAAAGTATACAATGGATAAGCACGAAAATGAGGAATATTGATAACTATTCTTTCTTCTTTGTTCTTATTAGGAAAAGTTATGCCAATGATCCAACTCCTAATTCCATTAATCAAAACTTAAATCAGTACCCAAATTTCTATATCTCTCTGTCAGAAAAGCACCATGAACACAGAAAAAAAGTAACAGCAAGAATCGAAGAACACAAAAAAATGAAATAAAGATAAAAACAGATTTTCGATCATCATGAATACAAGGGAGAACTTATCAGTTTATACACACTGATCAATGAACTTACTGGTAACTGATAGTCAACAACAACAACAACAACAACTGACTAATTGTCAGTTAAGCAAAATTAACTATCAATACATTTATCACATTAAACATGTGCTTAATAGTCTAACATATGCTTAATATTCTAATATTTTCCCGTATTCTGCTCTTTGAACACTTTTTCAATGTCCATATTGCACACACCTAATTTTGATCTCAGTTTTGTAAAATAAGTTTCGGACAGTGGCTTTGTGAATATATCAGCAACCTGTTCTTGTGCAGGTACATGATTGATTTGCAGTTGTCCACGCATAACCTTTTCGCAAACAAAATGTACGTCTAACTCCACATGCTTCATTCGTGCATGGAGTACTACAGGATTTGCATCTACCTGAACAGAACCCATATTGTCACACTAGATAGTTGGAGTGCCTACAACATTTTCACCAATTTCAGTCAGCAGATGAACAAACCAAGCAAGATCAGCTGTAGTGTTAGCCAAACTACGATACTCGGCTTCTGAGGTTGACCGAGACACAACAGCTTGCTTTTTGGAGGACCAACCAACAAGATTCCCTCCGAGATAAATGCAAAATCGTGAAGTTGAACGGCGATCCTCAAGTGAACTACCCCAATCGGAATCAGAAAATGTTGTTAACGTGAGATGATCAGCTGTTGTATAAAGACTCCATATGATGTATAATGCCTTGTAAATATCTCAACACCCTTTTGACAGCTTGCCAGTGTTTAACTTTGAAACTCCATCGACGACCAGTTGCTTTTCTATTTTTAGGAAGAGGAACTAGAGTCGAAGTGTCATTCTTTTGTAACGCACTCAGTTCATCATGTACAGTTTGTTGCCACTGAGGATACTTCACGGCCATGTGAATATATGTAGGATTAAAAATAGTATCAACAGTGTACAAATGTATTTTTGGCTTAATAATATCTGCTTCTCCTCGTGTGATGAAGAAGATGCAATAGACTGCTCTAAATAAGAAGAAACTGTTGGTGAAGCAGAAGAAGGATTAGGGATGGAGGATTGTATAGAAATAAGTTTTATAACCACGTTGCAACTGAGCGGGGTAGAAATATGTCTTTTTTTTTCCCTTGACCTGGTTTCAACCCAAAATTTATGTATACAAACTCGAATCCATCCCAACTCCATTTTAACCTCGACCCAAAATGAAATAGCCCCATCCCAAAATTTTATATTCTATTCTGTTACTTTTTTTAAAAAAATAAATTAGATATATGTGATAAAATAGAAACATATAAAATATAATTATACTGGCATGGTTAGTAAAAGTTTGAAGTTTTAAGAATCTAAACATCCAAGTTGATTGTGTTTTGTATTAAATTAATTTTAATTCTGATTATCAGATATGTATTATTTATAATTTATACACGTATCTCTAATTATATTAGAAGACTCTTTAAGAATAACTTTTTTAGTAAATATGGTAATTTGCATTTATAGTATTTTCTCATATTATAATCATGTTTAAAATATTTTATATTTGCTTAAAATATATTTGTGTCATGTCGAGCATAATCTAGTGTGCTAGAAGTTCTCAATTGATAACACTCTAGAATAGCGTATTTTTATGTATTAATTATGTATTTATTCTGAGTATGATCCTGCTAATTTGAGCTATTTATGATCTTTTATCTCATAGGGACTAAATTTGAGGCAAAAGTGAAATTAAGGACCAAAAGCGTGAATTTAGAGATAAAATGGGCCAATGTGTGACACAAGGAAAAGTTGGTGCCAAAAGTGCAAGCATGGAGGACACAAGGGTTGAAATGTAAAAAGAAGAGATTTTATTCTATTAAACTCTATTTTAATTATATTAGGATAATTAATATTGAGATAATTATTAAGGATTATTTTTAGGATTTTATTTTATCTTTATTTATCTTTAATTAAATGTATTTATCTTTTAGGAATTTAAGTAGGATTAGAATATCTCCCTTAGCACTATAAATAGGGGGTGAAGTGACTCAAAAGGGGATCTCATCTTTTCTTTTTTTGTAAATACTCTCTCCCCAAAAGTTTAGGCTTTTGTTCTTCTCATATTTCTTTTTAATAAAATCTTTATTTTTATTTATTTATTTTCTTTTCTACCACAACCATGAGCCACTAAACTCATCTAGCCGAAGGTTGTCAAAAATCCCCAAAAAGGTTCTTGAGGCTTAGAATTCGTACTTAGCCTTCTCGCTGAGTATTCATCGTTTCTCTACACTACGGGGATGACGCTTCCGTCCAAGTCCCTTAAGAAGTAAGTTTTTCAACATATGCAAAGGCGGTCGCTTTGTATGTTTTGGGAAGGTTGCACAGTCGGTTCGTTAGCTTACTGCGTCAGAGGTTGGCGAGCCCAAGAGACAAAATGGTGTGGGATTCGCCATTGAGAAGCGTTGATCTAGCATAAGACGATATCACAGAAGCGATTGTTAGCTAGAGTCAGGTTTCATCAAATAATAAGTCTAAATCATTGGAGCTGGTGGTCGTAGGCGTCCTCTTCCACTATAACTGGCTTATTTGGTTTGGGAAGGATCATCTAAAAGCCGAGGATTGAACCCAAGGCGGAACGAGACAACTGGAGGTTGGAATCTCCCATAAGAATTTTCTTTCTCTTAACTCTATTTTTAATTTCTCGAATTTTCAATTCAATATTCTTAATTCTGTTTTTATTTTATTTTTCGTTTCTAGATCCAACAATTTAATTCTGCTATTGTTTTTATTTTTTTTTCAGGAACGCAGGTTGTCTTGGGCAAGACTTTGCCTGGGATATTACGGAACAAGATATTTTGCAAGTCCAGTCCCTGAGGATTTGACCCTACTTCCCTTTTACTATTCTTTTCATTATTTATTAGGGATAATATATTTTTGGTGCTTTCAACGACCGCATCATCAATATATATATGTTGGCACCATTTTTTGACAAAACGGGGTCGACTTGGGTTTTGAAAAATGAAATCAAAAACGGGAGTCGCCACCAATCTTTTTTGATGAGGTGTGATCGGGTCACCTCGACAAGTGGTTGTTTTTAATAAAAATTAAAACCTCGACAAGTGGTTGTTTTTAATAAAAATTTTAATTTTTATTAAAACAACGATTTTGGTCTACGAAATTCAGAAAACGGGTTCGGGAGTCGGTTACGCACGAGGAAGGATTAGCACCCTCGAGACGCCCAAAATTGGTACCTAGTTGATTACTTAATGTCTTGGTGCCGAAAATTGAAAACTTTAAAGAATTTAAAAATACGATCCTTCTTTATGTGTGTTATTTTAAAATTACTCGAATAAATCAAAATAGAAAAATGTCTTCTTATCTCGAAGTAACAAGACGTCACACCCAGTAAGTTAGGACCCGACATCTCATATTTTGAGAGTAAGTTTGCATTTCATTTTTTATTTACACCTCATTTATTTTAATTTTAAAAGGATATTCGATTACTTAGAATCAACGAGGAAAATCGAAACCCAGTAAGTTAGGACACAATTTTCTCAAATTTTCTAAATATAGAATATTGCCTTTATTTTTTGAAATTTTATGTGTTTGAAATTTAAAAGATATTTTGCTATTTGGGTTTAATGAGAAAATCAAGACCCAGTAAGTTAGGGTACAATTTATCGAATTTCCAAAATGCAAAATATTGCCTTAGTTATTGAAAGTTTAAAAGGGTATTTGGCCATTTGGTCGAACGAGAAATCGAAACCCAGCACGTTAGGGCACGTTTTCTCGAATTTTCCAAACGCGAAATATTGCCTTAATTTAAAACTTTTCTTTTTTTGAATAGTTGGGAGTACAATACTCGAACGAGATGGATTTGTTTTATTTAGGAAAAAAATGATAAAGCAATCTAAGTTGGATAACTATGTTGATGCTTAATTTACAATACAAGGACGTGAGCTAACAATGCAATAATAATCGCAGAGTAATGATACATGAATAAAATTACACTAATGGCACACACAATGAAAATAATCACTCAACATACATTATTTAAACATCAGTATTAATAAACAAAGATGAATAAATTAAATAACATATATGTAACTTCAAAATGAGTAGTATAAAGTAAATTAGAATAAATAAATGTAAGATAATTTTTTAAAAGATAATAAATGAGTCTTAAATAAATAAAAGAAATTTTTTTAAAAAAATCAATCATATACAAAACAATTTAAAAATATTATATATGAAAAATTTTAAGATAAATAATAATATATATGCACATATGAAAGCATAAAAAGAATATATAAGAATTCTTGGAATGGATAATAAATAAATTAAGACAAATAGCAAAGTCGAATAAAAGGTACCAAACAATTTTAAAATAATTAACATATAATACATCTTAAAGGAGATAGTATATATATAAAAAAATATGGAATGTCATATAGAAAAGAAAATTTAAGATAATACATATAAACAAAAATGGTTTAATATAAATAATACGTAAAACTATTTAAATGAAATAATATATATAAAAAAATTACACAGTTTAGAAAGCAAATAAAAATGAAATCAAAACAAACAAAACTAATAATAATAAACAAAAGCAATTTAAAAGAAAAAAAAAAGAAAGAAATTAAAGAACCAAGGATGAAACTGGAAACGAACAAAAATCTGGGGGGTCGAAACTGTAAATAAATGAAACAGGCTGCAAGGGACTAAACTGAAACACGCTCGAAGCTTGAGGGACCTATAGGGAAATATTCCCCAGCCCTAAACGCAGTGAGAGTCTGCGCATGGTCTAAGGACCAGATTGAAACAGACACAGAATTCGTAGCCCCAAATTAAAAAAATAAAAAGGTCAGATTGCGCTTCAGTGCAAGATGAAGGGACCAAATGCGAAAATTACCCTTAGGGCAAGAATGCGCAGATCTCTTCCCCTAAACGGCGCCGTTTTGTTTTTATTATTTAAACAAAAAAAATTTTGAAACCCTCATTTGCAGCCCCTGTTACAAAAAGAAAAAGAAACTGAAAGCCCTCTCAGCCCCCTCCATTATCCGGCCATGGTCATTGCCGACGAACGGCCGCGCCGCCACCGCCGAGGCCAAAGGCCGGTGACGAAAAGATGGCCTTTTTAGCCCTCGCTTCGCGGTGTATTCAAGTGTTGGGTTTTCTTGACCCGAGGGTCCGAAAGAAAATGGTTCAATCCCCCTCCTTTGAACGCGAATCCGACGACGGTGAAGGACTACCAACGACGGGGCTGCGAATCTCCCTCAGGTAAGTTTTGCTTTCCTTTTTTATTTTCTTTTTTTTTAAAAGAAAAATAATAATAAAAAGAAAGAAAAAGAAAGATTAAAAACAGTTTCTGCTTTTTATTTCTATTCGTAAAAATCGGGAAGAACCTTACAATGGTTTCATTTTCAGCTTTTATAGCCGAACTACATGTTATCTTCTATTTTTTGTCTTTTTCGTTTGTCTGTTGCTTTTGTTGTCTTCTTGCTTGCGTGTTGCAGGTGGTGTCAGAGGGCGTCAGACGCATGGGTGGCCGGTGATAGGCTGGAGGCATGGCAGACGAGGAGGCCACGTGAGGCATGCGGCGGCCAGCTAGGGTTTGCTGCTGAAATTTTGCTGAAAAATGTTTTAGATTTTGGGCCATTTGGGCTTTAGAGTTTTGATTTGTTTGGGTTTAAATTTTGGGTCATTTGTATTTTTTTTGGGCCTGTTGTATTTTATTTTCTTGGGTTGTAAGCTCGGTCAAATTTGGGCATTCACAATATATATTATTAAAAATTTTAAAAATTCTGAGTAAATTTAAAAGTGTAGTGTGTTGAAATTTGGAATTTGAAATTTAAGGCTATATTACAAATTAATTTTAAAAAACAAGTGTTGTAAGGCTAGTTAGTATTAAAATCCGACTGATTTGGACTATTTTGTTGACACTAAAAGTGTGGCTGCCACCGTTAGGCTGCGTTTGGCAGGTAAAAAGTAGAAGTTTTTTTAGCTTAAAAAATGTCCTTTTTCTCATATGAAAAAGTCAAATTTTAGTGTTTTTTCAGCCAAAAGTGCTTTTGAGGTTGATGCTTTTGAGGTTGATTTTATATTTTTGACCTTATTTGTTGTATTCCGTTTTTTCCCCTTTTTTCATACGTTAGAACTCATTTTTTCCTTTTTTTTCTTTTGTCTAAAGTCACTTTTCCTAAAATATTTAAAACTAATATTATATATTAAAATATTAATAATAAGTTATAATAAATTATTTTTTATATTTTTACTAAAATATCATAATATTAACTAATTTGAACATTATTTAAATACATATTTGTTATTTTATAATGTTATGTCTAAAATAGACATTTTATTTCTCAAAAGCACTTTTTGATAGTAATACCAAACACTTAAAATTTTCAAAAGCACTTCTCAATAGTATTTTTCCACGGCACTTTTCAAAAGTAATATTACCAAACTAGCCCTTAGTCATAGTTGCGTTGCAACCACGACCGACCAGCCTGGTTTCGAGGTAAAGAAAATCATTCATTTTCAATGAAGTTCCAACGATTAGAAACTTAACCAACTAAGACAAGAGTAAGCTGAAGTTGACTCTTTATCAATGATATAATTCACATCTGCTAGCTAGGGACAAATAAAGTTGTACTAATATTTTTATTTTCTTTTTCTTTTTGGTAATTTGCATGAAAAATAAATACCCACATGACAAGGACTATAATGCTTATGGGGGCATTTGCCACTCTTTTCTCCACCACCACTACTCTTCAATTCAATCTCCCACCAAAGAATTCTTTCTTTTTTGAAAGATAGATGCAATGGAATTTGATAAAGTTTGATTGTTGATGTTATTGGGAAATGACTCTTCAATTCGACGAGGGAAAGTATCTCCACTGGGTAAAATTAATGCCACCCTTTGATGTGTAGGGTTGTGAGAATTTCTCCAACTACTGTCCATCTTTTCCTATGATTAGTTGTAGTTCTAGGCATAAACTTGATTGTTTTTTTAGTACACTCAACACCCACATCTTACTGGACACCCGCTTATCTTATTTTCTTTGCAAAACTTTTGCTCATTATCAAAGATGAGATTCCAAGTTTGTTTCCCTCCTTTTCACCATGCGGATTGATGTAAATCAAAGCCAAGCAATGATAGCTTTTGATTAATGGTTAGATATTATTCACTTTTGTACTAATAGAATGAAAGTAGCTGCCAAAGCCTTCAAGTATTAAGGTTCGATGAAAATCATCAAGCAGCCTCAATTTCTCTATCTATTTTTTTCTTGTTTCCTTTTTCATGACTAATTCTTGTGTTATTTTCAGATGTTTTTCAATTTTTCCATGTGTAATGAATTCCATGTGTAATTAATTGAATATTTTTCTTTCATATCTTTTTATTTTTTTATAGAGATTTGATTATTTATTCATTTTTTTCTTTATTAATAATAGTCTGGCCAACTATTAATTTGAAAAAACTTAAAGAAATTAAAATGAATAACTCTTGGTCTAAATTAGATTGGTCAAATATTAATTTGTAATTAAGATACGAATATATTCGATTACCTTGGGTAGCAAAAATTGAGATTTGTTCTTAATCAATTTGGTCTATATTATTAGCATGAGATTATAGCTCAATAATTAGATTAAATTAGTTCTTTAATTGCTTAAAGATAATTAAGGGAATTTAGTATCTTATGCCAGCAATAAATTCTATTAGATAAATCAGGTATAGATAGAACAATTAGTTAATACATTAGTTGAAATTGTAATTCTAAGCTTTGATTGATTATTTCATTTTATTTTTCTTTGCTAATTTTTATTTACTAGATTTAGTTTGAAAATTTCTATTATCAAATTATTTGGATAGCTTAAAAAGTAATAATTGGTGATTAGCATTATAATTAGTAAAAGCTCTCCATGGGAATGATCTTTTTATACTACTTGTCATGATACGTATGCTTGAGTGTGTGATATTTGTTCAACAAGTTTTTTGGTGTCATTGCAGGAGAATCAATTGCTAATTTAGTTAACAATTTTAATTACTTTTCGCCTAGCTCAAATTTATTTTTATTTTTAAGTTCTTTTGGCTTTTCTATGCGCAGAAGTCAAAATCTAGAGTTTTTATCACTTGATTTAGAAATTGAGAGGAGTCTACGAAGGCTCAAACGATTAAATATCAATTTCGATGTTGAGTTTGAAGAGTCAACCATGGCTAACCCCAATGTTAATGATAAAGTTAATGGACAAATTAATGTATGAGTTCCTCACGTTGCTCCTGTTGCTATGCCGCATGTCGAAAGACTCAGACCTAATATTCACTTTCCAACTGTGAAAGCAATCAACATTGAGATTAAGCCAGTGGTTATTCAGACAGTCTATGCTATTTAATATTTTTGGTTTTTCCCATGAATATTCCAACCAACATTTGCGGAAGTGCATCTAAACAAGTTGTGGAACGATGCCACTATTTTCCAACAATATGAAGAGGAAACTCTACGTGGGGAATAGGAACGGTTTAAGGACATGCATAAGAAGTGTCTTCACCACCAATTGCTAGATTGGTTATTAATCTAGACTTTCTACATTGGGCTAAGAGAGTCAATCAGAGGTAATCTCAATGTAGCAACTAATAGAACACTATTGAGTAAGTCACTTGAAGAGGCTGTCAGGATAATTGAAGACATGGCAAAAAAATAATCCACAATGGATTTCAAGTATAACTAGTGTGAGCTAAAAGAAAATAGTTGGAATAGTAGAGGTTGATGTGATGACAACCCTCATTGTCGAAATAGATGTGTTTGAGCAATTTTTTGAAGTGACTGTAATGTGCCAATGGAAGTGCCCACTTTCATCACCACTACAACAGAGATAAAGTTTCCTTATTTTGAAGATTTACATTATCAGTTCACTTGGAGAAACATATCAGATCTGATCGAATCGATTGTACCAAATCCCTTGGATCAAGATGTTTGATCCAGATAAAACTTGAAGACTTATCTTCCAACAATTCACTTTACTTGGTTCATTATTATTTTATTGTATTTAGCTATTTTAGTTGTGTATTATGATTGATCTTTAGTATGTTAGTAAATCTCGAAATCTTCTATATATTTGAGAGACTTGTATAGGTTTATATACTAAATATTGAGAGCACTTTTTAGTTCATTAAGGAATGCTATTTATGAATATGCATTTTAGATAGTAAAACCTTATAATATAATAATGGCGATTCTTCAATGGGTGTGTTAGAATTAGGTTCATTGGTTGTACCAGGTTCAAAGATAATGAATTCATCTCATTAAGCTAAGCTTCGTAGACATAAGGAAACTAAACTATGTAAACAATTTTGATTTCCCTTATTTTTCTTTTGTTATCGCTTCTATTCATATTATGTTTCTTTTAGTTCACCATTGGTTCGAGTCAACAATTGGCATCAAAGTTACCCACTTAACATAGCTAGTGGAGATTATTGGTGTTGCTAATTGTAAGATGTGGAAAGATCATCAACCACCAATCCATCGATCCTGGATTGTGGTAATTATGCCTATTGAAAGGCATCAATGAAGGCATATATCAAGCCTATCGATGAAAAGTTTTGGCACTCTATTTTTGTTGGATGGAAACCTCTCATGGTTGAAACAATTGCTAAAAGAATTCCAAAACCTAAGTTGTAGTGGACAACTGATGAGGAATATCTTGGTAATGCCAACTCCAAAGCATTATATGTCATTTTTTTGTGGAGTTAACTAGCAAGAATTCAAAAGAATCTCAAATTGAACTATTGAAAAAGAGGTTCGGGGTATTCTATATAACTAACATGATGGAATCATTACTATTAAGAAATCCAATATGCAAATGTTGACCACTAGATTTGAAAATATAAGAATGCAATATTTAGAGACCATAGGTGAATTTTATTGTAACTATGTCATCTATTGAATCGAGCAATTTCCTTGGAAGAAGAATATTCCAACACTAAGTTGGTTAGAAAATTGTTGAGATATCTACCTAAGAGATTCTTTATTAAAGTCAAGACCTTGCGAGCCTGCAGATAAATAAACTCATAGAGTCCCTCTAAACCTTTAAAATGAATCTAGATAAAGCCAAACGTAGTAGAACCAAATGTGAGAGAAATATTTATCTTCAAGTGAGAGAATAAGTGTCAAATTCCAACTCTACTGTGATTGAGAAACTTTAAGAAAAGATTGCATCGCTCACTCAGAACTTCAACAAGTTATTTAAAGCAGTCAATGCGACTAATGAATTTTGGGGCTAGCAAGAGCGTTCCCAAGAACAAATTCAAAGGGGTGGTCAACATAAAAGAATAAAAAAAAAGATAAGAAGAAATGGGCTCAATGTTGTGAGTGTCAATGATATGGTCACATTCAAACTAAATGTTCCAACAGAGTGAAGAAGAGGAAGAAGAAGAATAAGAAAAAGAAGAAGAAACCACTGCTAAAGAGGCTATTTGTATCAGCCTATAAATAGGTTATTTGTATTGCACTTGGTGAGTGTTTTTTAGTACTTTATTGAGTAATTGTTTCATAGCTTAGCATTTTTTATGCTCTTATTAAGTTTTATTGGAGAGATTTGATTGATTGTAATTGAGGTATTTTTAGGAGAGTGGTTTGCAACAAATTGGGTTCAATATTAGGGCTACAAATATTTATTGGTGTAAGGGTAGTTAGGTTGTAGCCAATAATTGATCCGGACAAATTACAGAATAAAAGCGTTATTTGAGCAAGGCTCCTTAGAGTAGGATTGGTGAATCTAAACTGCGTTAACCAATATCATATTTTACTTATCTCCTTACTTTTCTCTTTGTTTTACTGTTCTTTAATATGCTATGTTCGATTTTGATCCAACCTCTGTTCTAACAGAATTTAGAATGAAACTAGTTTTCAATTGCAAACCAAGTTATTTTTTCCAACGCTTGTTCGGACATCAAAGTTGGAACGAGGTGAAAACTGAAGTTTTTTTCAATTAGTATCAAAGGAGGTTTTTTCATTTGGTATCAGAACAGGTTTCAGACACAATTAAAGGTGACTTTGTGTTTAGTTTGAAATTATAGAATCTATTGATGAGATCAAGGAGCAGTTGCCTTTACTTACCATGTCGTTTAATTTTTTTCTAAGAAGAGAATGGATACAAATGCTGAAAAGAGAAATAAGAATGTAAAAAAGGTCCATGTGAATGATGATGATTTTGAGCCCAAGAAAAGGTCAATTCCATGCTATGGATGCAAGGGCTTTGGTCACATTCAATCCAAATGTGCTAACACCATCAAGAAGAAGCAAAAGTCTATTTTTGGGAATGATAAAGAGTTTAGTGATTTTATTGATTTAGATGAAGATTTGAGCAGCTATGTTGCTTTTACTGCCTCTGTTCCAACAAATTGTAGAGTAAACAATGATTCAGATCATGATGTTGAGCCATATGATTCAATTGAATATTCTTATTACCAAATGATAAAGAATATGGAAATATTTTTCCATTTGAATGATTTCTTGAGGAAAGAAGTCATCATCTTCAACAGAGAAAATAAAAGGCTGAAAATCGTAGCTCAAGGATAAGATGATGCTTTAAAAGCCATTGAGAATGAGCTAGCTAACTCGAACATTGTCTTGAGGAAGTTTGGAGGCCAAAGTGAGAGGCTTGATGAAATTTTAGCTTCAAGAATATTTGAACCAATCCATAAAAGACTTGGCTACATCAATTCAGGTAAAGAGCCAGCACCTCTACATTTTTTGTTAAAACTAAAGAAATGGGTTTTCTTCTCTTAAAACAAGTAAAAAGATGAATCAAACACTTGTTTGTTATCATTGTGGAAAGATTAGGTGTATTAGATCTCTTTGTTATAAGTTGATGAATAATTGGAGGAGGAACACAAAGCATGTTGCATCATTTAATATAACATTACCTAGATAACAATACAAAGGTAACAGGATGAAAGGAAAAACCATATACTTTTATTGTGGGAATGAAAGACATCAAACCCCATTGTTTTAAAATGATACAAGATTGGAAAAAGTTTAGATCTGATGTACAACTTGTTACAACAGCAAATGGAATAAGGAGACCACAACATAGAAAGATTTGGGTGAGGAAGAATCGGACATATTTAAGTTATAAAGACTAGCATTTGATTGATGCTCGTATAAAGCATGAGGTTGTAACTCATGTTGATCTTATTGAAGATTAGACATACTCCATCTAGATTTCGTAGAAAAAAATCTCTATTATTACATGAATTACAACCCTTATTACTAATGAAATAGTTTTTAATTTCATCCACCCTTAAAATACATGAAGCAATCTAATTTGAGATTAATAGAGTAAGGGAGAATAATGATGTTGATTTAGTGATATTGCCTATTTTGTTTTATAGTTATAGTTGATTTAATTGTGCTTGTAAAATGATTTTTGATATGGTGGCTGAATTGGTTTGTAGCAAAATCTAATGGTGAATACAAGTACTATTTTAATCTTGACATTAAAGAGGTTGGTGGTTAAGAAAGAAAATTTTGATGAGTTGATTTACAATTGTTCCATCTTCTGTTCCAATTGAAAATGCAACAAGTTCCTTTGTTTTGGATGCCCAAAAGGCTCAAGTGTGGGGGTTGTTGATGAGGGGAAGCACTTTTTGCATCTTTGTAAAAAAAAAAGAAAAATAAAGAAAAGTAGTAGAAAATGTATCGAATTGAGATGGCTAATATTGATAATGTTGCTTTATAACTTTGCCAAATGAGTTAGAATGGTGCAACAAATGGTAGATGATGATTTGTTAATTTGGTGATGATTTATGGTGCTGATATGCAATGGTAGTTGTTTTTTGCATCCTATTTTTCATGCTCTATATCATTTGAAATTACTTTAGATATTGTGTGTATGCTTAGAGGACAATGTAATGAAAAAGAATATTGATAGGGGGAGAGTATCATCGAGCACGGTTTTACCTCTTAGGAGGTGACATATTCTAGTTTCCTTTGACTTGTTTGGAACATGTGCTAATAATTTGTTGCTATTTTTTGTCAAAATATCAAAAGAGGAGATTGTTGGAATTTTGATTGCTTCTCTTGACCCACTTCATGTTCGAACAACAGATAGAGCAATAAATTTGGTGTAGTCAAAGTTTTTGAGTTGGCATGTTTTACTTTTTAATGACTTAGCTTATGATATAATCTTATTGAGCATCAAATGAGGAAGGAATTTCTTGCTACAATTTGTGGTGGTCATTAGCTTTCAATTGACAACCTTAGAGAGGAAGGAGTGGAGTTTGAAATTGTATAGATATTCATCCTTATCCTTATCTTTCAGAGTATTTGAAGCTATTAAAGAGCTTGTTTATGAATGTTGTTATGAGATAATTACTTAAGATATTTCAAGTGATAAATTCATCTTTTGAATGAGAGATTAAATTTTATCAAAGCACTGTTAAAGAGGTTATTTGTATCATATTATAAATAGGCTATTTTGTGTCACACTTGGTGAACGGTTTTTTGATTGTCTTATTGAGTTATTTTTTTATTCTAGCTTAGTATTTTTAACATTCTTCTTAAGTTTTATTGGAGAAATTTTCTTGATTGTAAGGGAGGTATTTTAGGAAGAGTGGTTTGTAACAATTTGGGTTTAACACTAGGGTTGCAAATATCCGTTATTGTAAGGATAGTTTGGGCTTTAGCCAATATTTGATATGAACAAATTGTGGAATAAAATCATTCTCTTAGTGAGGCTCTATGAAGTAGGATTGGTGAATTCAAACTATGTTAACAAATATCATGGGTTAAATTTCTTCTTAGTTTTCTATTTGCTTTACTTTGTCTTTAATTTGTTCTATTCGACTTCGTTCCTACCTCTATTCTAATAGATGTTA
Source organism: Gossypium hirsutum (assembly GCF_007990345.1). Lineage (NCBI taxonomy): Eukaryota > Viridiplantae > Streptophyta > Magnoliopsida > Malvales > Malvaceae > Gossypium > Gossypium hirsutum. Next base: position 12,778,045 of record NC_053443.1, read on the forward strand.
AAACGAAAGTGTTTTTGAATTGCAAATCAAGTTATTTGTTTCAACAGTAGTTTCAACATCAAGTTTGAACAAAGTGCAAACGAAACTTTTTCAGTTTCTTTTGTTGATCATGTTTTATTTTGAAGGCTGGAGAGATAAAAAGGTGAGAGAAAAAAGGTGGAGTCGTAAATGAGTTGAGTGGTTATTTTGGGGAAAGTGAGGGAATGATACTATTAACTAACATTTGATCCATAAGTAACTAATTCTTAGGGTTTGAGCTTAAATTGAATATTATCCATACTTTAGCCATAACCAACGTTACAAGCTAAATAAAGGCCTACTAACCTTTGATTATGTTTTTCTACATTAGTGGAGAGATATTCAAAGGAATATGTATGAGACATTTTTCGATAATGCTTACCTTACTATAATTTTATTTGTCTTAATTGCTAGATTTGAAATATTTAGACATGTACAAGCCCAATTATGCCTGGCCCAAACTAAATTACCCAAGCCCAATTTACATCAAACCCTAGCCCAAATAATAAGCCCATTTGCTTAAGATTTTTCAGCAACCCTAGCCTCCTTCAGCCTCAGCCGCCGTATGCCTTTTCGTCTGCCACGCCTCCGGCCCATGCCTCCACTCACTCGTTTCTGCCACCACTGTCGGCCACAGACACCTGCAAAACGAAGCACACGCAACAGAAAAAGGGCCGAATAGGAAAAGAAAATGAAACAGATATGAAGAGTTTGTAATCTATAAAAGCCACAAAACAATTTCTTGTAAAGGAGGAGGGAAGAAAAAAAAGAAGATAGCAATAAAATATAGATCTTGAATCAAAGAAGGTGATTATTTCGTTTTTTGGTGTGCGTTTTAGATCTAATTTTTTTGTATATTATTTTTCCGTTTTTATTTACGAAAATAAAAATAAAAGGGAAGAGAAGAAACTCACCTAGGGTCGCATGCAAGGCCCGTCGCCGGAACCGCCTTGGTCGGTGAAATCGGGACCGAAGAGAAGCCGTGGGGGTTTCTTTTCTTTCGGCCTTTGAGCCCAGAGGCTTCGGCCTTCAAATGGCCTTTAAATCGGGTTAAAAAACCGGACTTTTGCGTTGCTCCGATCACCGATGACGGCGGAGCCATGGCGGCGCAGACGGTGGCCCCATGTGGCCAGATTCGAGGCTGTTAGAGAGAGTTTGAAAGCTCTCTGATTTTTTTTAAGAATGGGTTTAAACTGATTTTTGTTTTGTTTTTTAGAGTATTTATTTTGGGTGTAAAACGACGTAGTTTTGGGCCTTAGCACCATGGCCAAAACGACGCCGTTTCGTCTTTAACCCAGAGACCCGACTCGACTGCCTTGGGGATCCGCGTGTTTTAACGGAAGGGCTAATTGCTCGTTTAGCCCTTCCGCTTTTTAATGCTTTTAAAATTAGGTTTCTTTTATCTTTTGAATTTTACCCAGAATTTTATTGCGTTTCCAATGTAGTCCCTTCTGAAACTACGTCGTTTTAAAGGCGAAGGACAAATTTCATCTTTAGTCCCTCCATGTCTCGCGCGTGTTCAGAAGTATCCCTCCCTTTTTATTTATTTGTGATTTGACCCGAATTTTGTTAAATTTTTAACTTAGTCCTTTTGTTATTTTGTTTGTTTTCTTAATATCATATTATTATTATTATTTCCTCATTTATATATACACATACTTATATATTTTATATTTTATAATTTTTATATATATTTTTATATACATATACGTGCATATACATACTTATATAAACTTTTATATTTAATAATTTTGAAATACATACATACATATATTTTTCATATTTTTATAAATTTATGTGCATACACACCTTTTTATGTAACACATATACTTATATTATATATATACGCATTATTTTATAATCTATATACCTATATGTATGTAAATGTTTATGCTTTTATTTTTTTATAATCCATATACATATCTTTTATTTATTTTCTTCATTTATTTATTTATTTGTATGTCCATTATTATTATTATGTATTATGCTTTATATTGGTTTATTATTGTATGTACGTAATTGATTTTATTTATATATAATTCCTTATTTACTTATATTTTGTTTTCCTCGAGATTATTTTGCTTACATCATCATCTTTCCATTGCGCCCATTTCTATTTAGATTTCAAAGAAAAGAAATTAAAAAAATATAAGTAATATTCGGTATTTTGGATCTTCGAGAGAATCAAGCCCTAACGTATTGGGTTCCGACTTTCTTCGTTGAACTTAAATAATCGAGACTACTCTTCAAAAATGATAACAAGCTCGTTATCAAGAATTCAATACGTTGTGTCCTAACGCATTGGATGTGACATGTTGCTTTCTCGAAACGAGAATTTTTCGAAATAAATGTAATATTCAGTGTTTAATATTTTGATAAATTGTGCCCTAACGTATTGGGTTGCGATTTCTTCATTTGATTTAAACAATTGAATATTCTTTTAAACTTTATTACACGAATTTTTTTTAAATGTCGGGAATTAAAAAGGATCGTGTCCTAACTTACTGGTTGTGATCCCTTTTTAATCCAAGATAATTAAATATTTTCTAAATAAGCACTTTTCATCCGCGTATCGGGAATTCGAGACATTGTGTCCTCCTTACTGGAAATGATTCTCTTTCTCGAATAACGTGAAATACCCTCCTTTTCTTGAAAATTTTCAACGTTTTAATCAAGGATCGTATTTTTTAAATTCTTTTAAGTTATCAATTTTCGACATCAAGACATTAAGTAATCAACTAGGTACCAATTTTGGGCGTATCGAGGGTGCTAATCCTTCCTCGTGCGTAACCGACTCCCGAACCCATTTTTTTGAATTTCATGGACCAAACTTGTTGTTTTAATAAAATCAAACTGTTTATTAAAAACAACTGTTTTACGAGGTGACCCGATCACACCTCATCAAAAAAGATTGGTGGCGACTCCCATTTTTCGTTTTATTTTCAAAATCCAAGTCGACCCCGTTTTCATCAAAAAATGGTGTCAACAGCTTGGCGACTCCACTGGGGACTTTAAATAAGAGAGTCAAACCACGAGTTGATTGCTTTTTGTCTTTGTGTCAAAATTGAAAACTTGCTTTTTGCCTTTATTTTGGCTTTTATTATTTGTTTATAATTACTGCTTTGTTTAGAGTTTAGGTGTATATTTCTGCACATTCCATTGCATGACCGTTGGTCACACCTTTTAAGTGGGAGTGAGAAACTACGCCTTCGTGAGGTTTTCACCTCCGCATGGGATAGTGAATCGCTTCCGGGATACATCCGTACCTATGTCTTCGTGAGATTTTCATCTCCGCATGGCCATAGAGAAATGTATCCCCCTGAACCGAACTCGGCCCGCATGAGCCTATAATGGGTGAGGATCGAGGAATCTGCTGGTTCGGGTACCCTTACTTTAGAACCAAACCTCATGTAGTGAACCTTAGGAGCCCACCCTAGGTAGAACCACTTCGAACCCCTAGTATTCACCCAAATAGGTGTTCTATTTATTCTTGCTTGCTTTTGCTTTGTACTAACATGTTTTCTTTTTGTCATGATTGCATTGCATTTTCATCATAAAAAGAGGTGTTGATTCACGTTCAATTGCTAAATAGAGAGCTTGTCATAAGAAAATGGGTTTCTTGATAAAGTGGATGACGATACGGTTGTCCTAATACGGTCCGAGAAGATATAACAAAAGAAGGATGATAGTTCAGTAGAGGACTATACGACTTTGCCTCGTTGCCTGAAGACTCAAGATGACAAAGATTATTCGAGAACCGCTAAACTTTTTAAAGAGAAGCCAACGAGCATCACAAGGATGAGTGAGTAACGAGTTGCGGCCCAGATGAAGAAAAAAGAGATAGAATGGATGTCCCTTTTGAAGAGTTCGGGAGATTTATCTTAACGCTCGAATGAAGAAGAGGATCGAATGTCCCCGCCTATGACGGCAAAGCCGTATATATATCTGCTTTATGTAAATGGATTTGTTTTCTATTCCAGTTGTTCTAATAGAATTGAACCAAGAATCAACGTTTCTTTTGGCATTCATTTCATGCATTTGCATTACATTGCATCATATGCATTAGACTTTCACGAAGTGACCCTAACTAGGTAAAATTATTTCAGTTACCCTGGAAACCACCAAAAATATAATCAAATATCACTACGATACTCATCGCCAAACGAAAGCAATGGATCAAAGGTTCGAAAGATTGGAACAGTTGCAACGAGAGATGCAAGATCAGATGCACGAACGACTGAAAAAAATCCAGCAAGACATGTTAGAATCCCAGAACACTGTGATGAACCAAGTAAAGCAATTATTGACTGGAAGGAATGACAAAGGAAAAGGCCCTTTAGTTGATGCTGGGGATGATCACGATGACCCTGCCTATCCTCCAGGTTTCACCCCAGCTAACATCCAAGCGCAACCAGAGGTGTACCCGCAGAGGGCACCTGTTACCATTAGATCCCAATACCAGGTCGGTGCCCCAGCATCGATGAACTTTCCAACAGGCTCGGGTTCTAATCCCGGTGATAATCCTACCAACCCCGTGTTTCTTAATCTCGATAACATGGCAGAGATGGAGAAAGCAAAAACGGACTTGTCAAAACAACTTGAGGACCGATGTAGATGGCTAGAGGAGAAATTTAGAGCCATGGAGAACACCGACTACCATTGTGGAGTCGACGCCAAGGACTTGAGTTTGGTACCTGATCTAGTACTCCCTCCCAAATTCAAAATGCCGGAGTTTGAAAAGTACAACGGGACTAGTTGTCCTGAAGCTCATATAACTATGTTCTGTCGAAGAATGACGGGATACATCAATAATGATCAACTGTTGATCCACTGCTTCCAGGACAGTCTGATCGGGTCTGCAGCTAAGTGGTACAACCAGTTAAGCCGCGTCAACATCCATTCATAGAAGGACTTAGCACAGGCTTTCATAAAGCAGTACAACCATGTGACAGATATGACACCCGATAGAATCACATTGCAGAACATGGAAAAGAAGCATAGTGAGAGCTTTAGGCAATATGCCCAAAGATGGAGAGAGGTCGCGACACAGGTTCAGCCACCTCTTTTAGAGAAAGAAACCACGATGCTTTTCATCAACACTCTGAAAGCACCGTTCATTAACCACATGTTAGAAAGTGCTACCATGAGTTTCTCAGATGTAGTGATGTCTGGTGAAATGATTGAAAATGCAATAAGAAGTGGGAAGATAGATGCAGAAGAAGGCATCAAGAGATCAACCCCAAAGTACAAAGACAATGAGGTGAACAACACGAGTACATATAGCAAGGGTTATTCAAAACCAATTACGGTGAATCAGCCAAGAAAAATGGTCGCTAACCAACAAGGCTCATTGAGACAAGAACCTGGAGTGAAACCAGGTACTGAGAACCTCCAGTTCACAACAATTCCAATGTCATATGAAGAGTTGTATCAAAATTTATTCGATGCGCATGTTGTTTCCCCTTCCTACTCAAAACCCCCACAAGCTCCATATCCAAAGTGGTATAATGCGAACACACACTGTGACTACCACGCAGGAATTACGGGGCACTCAATAGAGAATTGCATCACCTTCAAGAAACTAGTTGAAAAACTCATCAACATGGGTATTGTCAAGTTGGGTGACTCATCTACTGCAGAAAATCTGCTACCCAATCATGATTGACAATAAGGTGAATACGATGTATGAAGAGATATTGGGAAGTGTTCACATCAATGACATGCATGAAGACACAACTGAAGAGGAAACTTTGTTAGATGTCTGCCCTCATAAACTTGGAAGTGTTCTAAATAAATCAGACTGTAAAAGAAGTCTCTGTAGTATTTAGAGCCTACTTAGAATAATATTCAGAACAAACTTGTTGCTTTTAGCCTGAAGCAATATGAATTTTTTGTGAAATAGGCTCATGTCTGAACGTCGTTATTTTAATGAAATGCATCTTTGCGATCATTTTTGAGCTAATATTCTTTCATTCTTTATGAATAATTATTTTTAATCTTTCATTCTTTCTCCAAAATCATTCATTCATTCATTCATAATTATACTGTACAGATAATTATTCTTAAATTCATACATTCTTTGTATATTCTTTTGCACCAACAACAGGTCCCTGAATATCAACGACATGAATGACACTGCTACAGACTCAGAATCTCCTTTTGAGCGAGACATGTGTTTAGAGAAATCTCATGACTTCGAAGATGACATAGATTTGGCCTATCTCCGTACTTATTGAGGAGGGTAGAACAAGGTGAAAACAGATTCCACCTTACAAAAAATCAATGGAGTCCATGTGAGGTATGAAGGTTACTAGGTCGATCTCGCCAAAAAAAAAAAGGACTGGTGGTCATCAGTTTATCTTCACGGGAAGAAGCTACTTCATATGCCAATGTCACGAAGTCGACAGCAAATTTTTTGAAAAATCACAAAAAGTCAAAAAGAATCATATTTGACAATGCACTAAATTTGAACAAGAGCAAAATATAAGAAGTTTGCAGTCTGTTCAAGATTAACACCATATCGCCAAAAAAAAAACTCTCTCAGGGCAACGCCCTCTTTTTGGGCTTATTGCGGTTTCACCTATTGAGGTCGAGATTTCCTTCTCTTTGAGTTTTTGGATCCAATCCTGGTTGGAGAGGAATGTTCAAAATATCTATCATGGTCAAATGTACCAAAAGCAAATGGTATGAGTTCACCAAAACAAGGTTTGCTCCAGAGAATTCCACAAGGGGGACCCGATATCAAAGAAGATCCTTCCCATACAAAGGGGACTTCAGAAGAAGGTGGATGTCAAGCCAGAAGGACCTTATGTGGAAGGCTTTATCTGGGAGAGTGTAGGTATTGACCAAGATAGATGGCAAGAACTTGCCTAATCTTGAGAATTTTGATTCAAGGAACAAATACTTCACTTAAAAAAAAGAGAGAATTAATGAAAAGAAGAAAAGAAAAATGAGTGAAAAAAGGAGAGGCCAAGGTGAAAACCCGCAAAGGGCGCCTTGAGACCAAAGGGGCTTGAGTTGAAAACCCTAAAAAAGGGGCGACTCAAATTTTGGATCAAATTGGGGCATGAGGCGATCAGAGCATCTCAAATTTTGATCAAATCGGGGAATGTAATGATCTTGCTATACCTGATTCAACAGGAAAGGGTAGGTAGCATCTTGGGGCATCGACAAAGTCTTGTAGATCTCCTAAACACATGTCAAACACAGAATGGTCTTTCAAAGAGTTGGTACAGAGAAGTTCAAGCTACGATATCTGGGGCATCTTGTCCTCATACTTTTTTTTTCTCTTGGAATACTTCATTCTTTTTCAAGATACGTGTTCCCAATTAATTCCCCTTTTATTCTTGCTATCCTTGATAGTTTATCCATTTTGAGCTATGCTCTCAAATCAATTCTATTTTATCTATCGTTATGATCTTTTGCAAGCATGTTGCATTGGAATAATGATTAATGGACTAATAAAACTTTCACGAAGGAAGTTTTGCATATTACTCTGAAAAGTTTCTAAATAATATAGGAGCCTGAAGCAGGACAATTGTTTAGAACACTCCAAATTTAAAGGTTGGAAATTTGGGAAGGAATAGTCTAAGTTTAGACTTTCTCTTTGGATTTTTGTTGTCAAACGCGTTGATTGACAAGACGCCATGTTGGTGACAAAGCTTGAATAAACAAGAAAGTGATGATCTTCAGGCAATAGGAAGAGGTTACCTCGGGAAAGAGAGCCCTCGTTTGCGCATGAGTCGTTGGTACGACACATTGGGAATGATGTAAGGGACCAGAAGGATTTAAATCTCATACCCTTGAATTGCGATAGGAGAAGATTGACAAAAGCCATATCTTTCTACCTTGGGGTTACAGTAGGAGATTGATGGTACAAATTTTATGTCCCAGTGGGTTGAACTCCGATGTTCACAGTGGGGGCAATCAGATTACGTGTTTCTTTGGAAATGCCGGCTGGTCAAGAAGGCGTTGCGACACGTTAGTGATAAAGCCTTAATAAGCTTTTGAGCAATGATAACCTAAGCAATAAGGAATTATTTTCATGACATTCTACATTCATTCAAATACCATTCACGCATGTCTAGTTAGGAGCATTTGATTCATTTTGATCATGCCATCCTAATCATTAGGCATAATTAGGTTCATTATACAGGTCATGTTCCCTAGAGGACAGATCAGTAAAAATTGAAGATAAACCTTGCCTCTCTCGGTCGTAGCAGAGCTGGTTGAAGTTATCAGATCTTGCCTTCCTGCATTGACAGCGAAGCAGATCGAAGACAAACCTTGCCACTCTCGTTTGTAGTAGAGCTGGTTGAAGATAGCAGATCTTGCCTTCCTGCATTGACAGCGAAGCAGATCGAAGACAAACCTTACCACTCTCGTTTGTAGTAGAGCTGGTTGAAGATTGCAGATCTTGCCTTCCTGTATTTGGCAGCGAAGCAGATCAAAGATGGCAGATTTTACCTCTCTGACCACAGTGGAGTACATTGAAGCCGATAACTCTATCTCCCTGTATTCGGCAGTGGAATAGATTGAATATTGCAGATCTTGCCTTCCTGTATTTGGCAGCAAAGCAGGTTGAAGATGGCGGATTTTACCTCCCTGATTACAGTGGAGTACATTGAAGCTGATAGTTCTATCTCCCGGGGCAAGAAGTAGATCGAAGATAGCTGATCCTATCTTCCTATATTGGTAGGAAATGGATCGAAGATGCAGATCTTGTCTTCCCATATTGGTGGCGAAGTAGATCGAAGAGAGCAGATCTTGTCTTCATGTATTGGCGTGAAGTAGATCGAAGATAGCTGATCCTATCTTCCTATATTGGTAGGAAATGGATCGAAGATGCAGATCTTGTCTTCCCATATTGGTGGCGAAGTAGATCGAAGAGAGCAGATCTTGTCTTCATGTATTGGCGTGAAGTAGATCGAAGATAGCTGATCCTATCTTCCTATATTGGTAGGAAATGGATCGAAGATGCAGATCTTGTCTTCCCATATTGGTGGCGAAGTAGATCGAAGAGAGCAGATCTTGTCTTCATGTATTGGCGTGAAGTAGATCGAAGATAGCTGATCCTATCTTCCTATATTGGTAGGAAATGGATCGAAGATGCAGATCTTGTCTTCCCATATTGGTGGCGAAGTAGATCGAAGAAAGCAGATCTTGTCTTCATGTATTGGCGTGAAGTAGATCGAAGATAGCTGATCCTATCTTCCTATATTGGTAGGAAATGGATCGAAGATGCAGATCTTGTCTTCCCATATTTGTGGCGAAGTAGATCGAAGAGAGCAGATCTTGTCTTCATGTATTGGCGTGAAGTAGATCGAAGATAGCTGATCCTATCTTCCTATATTGGTAGGAAATGGATCGAAGATGCAGATCTTGTCTTCCCATATTGGTGGCGAAGTAGATCGAAGAGAGCAGATCTTGTCTTCATGTATTGGCGTGAAGTAGATCGAAGATAGCTGATCCTATCTTCCTATATTGGTAGGAAATGGATCGAAGATGCAGATCTTGTCTTCCCATATTGGTGGCGAAGTAGATCGAAGAGAGCAGATCTTGTCTTCATGTATTGGCGTGAAGTAGATCGAAGATAGCTGATCCTATCTTCCTATATTGGTAGGAAATGGATCGAAGATGCAGATCTTGTCTTCCCATATTGGTTGCGAAGTAGATCGCAGAAAGCAGATCTTGTCTTCATGTATTGGCGTGAAGTAGATCGAAGGTAGCAGATCCTGTCTTTCTATATTGGTAGGAAGTGGATCGAAAATACAGATCTTGTCTTCCCATATTGGTGGCGAAGTAGATCGCAGAAAGCAGATCTTGTCTTCATGTATTGGCGTGAAGTAGATCGAAGATAGCAGGTCCTATCTTCCTATATTGATAGGAAGTGGATCCAAGATACAAATCTTGTCTTCCCATACTGGTGGTGAAGTAGATCGAAGAAAGCAGATCTTATCCCTGTATTTGACAGTGGAATAGATTGAGGATTGCAGATCTTGCCTTCCTGTATTTGGCAACGAAGCAGATCGAAGATGGCAGATTTTACCTCCCTGTGACTACAGTGGAGTACATTGAAGCTGATAACTCTATCTCCCTGTATTAAATAGTGGAATAGATCGAAGATTACAATCTTATCTCCCTAAGTAGTAGTGGAGTAGATCGCATTAAGTCTTATCTCCCTAAGCAGTAGGGAAATAGATCAAAGACGAAGGGTCTTAAACCCCTGAGCAGTAGGGTAACAGACCGAATTGCAGACCTTATCCCCCTAAGTAGTGGGGAAACAGATCAAAGACAAAGGGTCTTAAACCCTTAAGCAGTAGGGTAACAGGTTGAATTACAGATCTTATCTCCCTAAGCAGTAGGAAAACAGATCGAAGACGAAGGGCCTTAACCCCTTAAGCAGTAGGGTAACAGGCAAATTTACAGATCTTAACCCCCTAAGCAGTAGGGAAACAGATCGAAGGTGAAGGGCCTTAACCCCTTAAGCAGTAGGGTAACAGGCTAAATTTACAGATCTTAACCCCCTAAGCAGTAGGGAAACAGATCGAAGGCGAAGGGCCTTAACCCCCTAAGCAGTAGGGTAACAGGCTGAATTTACAGATCTTAACCCCCTAAGTAGTAGGGTAACAAGCTGGAAATCAAATATCTTCTCCCTGAAATGGCGTTGGAGCGGCTAAAAGCCACAACAGATCTCCTTGAAGTCTCAGTAGATTGAAAATCACAGATCTCATCTCTCTGAAGTTGTAGTAGAGCAGATCCAAACAAACCTTATCTTCCTAAAGTTACAACGGAGCGGGTTAAAATAGCAAGACTTATCTCCCCGAAGTTGCAGTAGAGCATAATAAAGCTACCTGAAGAATAATGAGCACCAAAGAAGTCAGACTCGGCGACCAGGCAAATTGGTCTTTCCTGAAAGTCTTTGCTCTATTCTCGTTACACGACAATGAGCAAAGAGGGGCAGCTGTACAAGCCCAATTATGCCTGGCCCAAACTAAATTACCCAAGCCCAATTTACATCAAACCCTAGCCCAAATAATAAGCCCATTTGCTTAAGATTTTTCAGCAACCCTAGCCTCCTTCAGCCTCAGCCGCCGCATGCCTTTTCGTCTGCCACGCCTCCGGCCCATGCCTCCACTCACTCGTTTCTGCCACCACTGTCGGCCACAGACACCTGCAAAACGAAGCACACGCAACAGAAAAAGGGCCGAATAGGAAAAGAAAATGAAACAGATATGAAGAGTTTGTAATCTATAAAAGCCACAAAACAATTTCTTGTAAAGGAGGAGGGAAGAAAAAAAAAGAAGATAGCAATAAAATATAGATCTTGAATCAAAGAAGGTGATTATTTCGTTTTTTGGTGTGCGTTTTAGATCTAATTTTTTTGTATATTATTTTTCCGTTTTTATTTACGAAAATAAAAATAAAAGGGAAGAGAAGAAACTCACCTAGGGTCGCATGCAAGGCCCGTCGCCGGAACCGCCTTGGTCGGTGAAATCGGGACCGAAGAGAAGCCGTGGGGGTTTCTTTTCTTTCGGCCTTTGAGCCCAGAGGCTTCGGCCTTCAAATGGCCTTTAAATCGGGTTAAAAAACCGGACTTTTGCGTTGCTCCGATCACCGATGATGGCGGAGCCATGGCGGCGCAGACGGTGGCCCCATGTGGCCAGATTCGAGGCTGTTAGAGAGAGTTTGAAAGCTCTCTGATTTTTTTTTAAGAATGGGTTTAAACTGATTTTTGTTTTGTTTTTTAGAGTATTTATTTTGGGTGTAAAACGACGTAGTTTTGGGCCTTAGCACCATGGCCAAAACGACGCCGTTTCGTCTTTAACCCAGAGACCCGACCCGACTGCCTTGGGGATCCGCGTGTTTTAACGGAAGGGCTAATTGCTCGTTTAGCCCTTCCGCTTTTTAATGCTTTTAAAATTAGGTTTCTTTTATCTTTTGAATTTTACCCAGAATTTTATTGCGTTTCCAATGTAGTCCCTTCTGAAACTACGTCGTTTTAAAGGCGAAGGACAAATTTCATCTTTAGTCCCTCCATGTCTCGCGCGTGTTCAGAAGTATCCCTCCCTTTTTATTTATTTGTGATTTGACCCGAATTTTGTTAAATTTTTAACTTAGTCCTTTTGTTATTTTGTTTGTTTTCTTAATATCATATTATTATTATTATTTCCTCATTTATATATACACATACTTATATATTTTATATTTTATAATTTTTATATATATTTTTATATACATATACGTGCATATACATACTTATATAAACTTTTATATTTAATAATTTTGAAATACATACATACATATATTTTTCATATTTTTATAAATTTATGTGCATACACACCTTTTTATGTAACACATATACTTATATTATATATATACGCATTATTTTATAATCTATATACCTATATGTATGTAAATGTTTATGCTTTTATTTTTTTTTATAATCCATATACATATCTTTTATTTATTTTCTTCATTTATTTATTTATTTGTATGTCCATTATTATTATTATGTATTATGCTTTATATTGGTTTATTATTGTATGTACGTAATTGATTTTATTTATATATAATTCCTTATTTACTTATATTTTGTTTTCCTCGAGATTATTTTGCTTACATCATCATCTTTCCATTGCGCCCATTTCTATTTAGATTTCAAAGAAAAGAAATTAAAAAAAATATAAGTAATATTCGGTATTTTGGATCTTCGAGAGAATCAAGCCCTAACGTATTGGGTTCCGACTTTCTTCGTTGAACTTAAATAATCGAGACTACTCTTCAAAAATGATAACAAGCTCATTATCAAGAATTCAATACGTTGTGTCCTAACGCATTGGATGTGACATGTTGCTTTCTCGAAACGAGAATTTTTCGAAATAAATGTAATATTCAGTGTTTAATATTTTGATAAATTGTGCCCTAACGTATTGGGTTGCGATTTCTTCATTTGATTTAAACAATTGAATATTCTTTTAAACTTTATTACACGAATTTTTTTTTAAATGTCGGGAATTAAAAAGGATCGTGTCCTAACTTACTGGTTGTGATCCCTTTTTAATCCAAGATAATTAAATATTTTCTAAATAAGCACTTTTCATCCGCGTATCGGGAATTCGAGACATTGTGTCCTCCTTACTGGAAATGATTCTCTTTCTCGAATAACGTGAAATACCCTCCTTTTCTTGAAAATTTTCAACGTTTTAATCAAGGATCGTATTTTTTAAAATTCTTTTAAGTTATCAATTTTCGACATCAAGACATTAAGTAATCAACTAGGTACCAATTTTGGGCGTATCGAGGGTGCTAATCCTTCCTCGTGCGTAACCGACTCCCGAACCCATTTTTCTGAATTTCATGGACCAAACTTGTTGTTTTAATAAAATCAAACCGTTTATTAAAAACAACTATTTTACGAGGTGACCCGATCACACCTCATCAAAAAAGATTGGTGGCGACTCCCATTTTTCGTTTTATTTTCAAAATCCAAGTCGACCCCGTTTTCATCAAAAAATGGTGTCAACAAGACACACACACAAACGCGCACACACACAGGGTCACACAAGGTCACACTAGGTATTAATTGTAGGAGGAAACTTAGACTTTGATACTGTTGAGCCTAATATATTTTTTTGGTACAAAGTTAGGGGGAATTGCATCAGCGTGGTTTGAACATTGGACATTAAGGTGTCAACAAAGAGCTTTAATATGAGATATTGAAGCAATTTATGAGAACATTTAGGACTAACATATTTAAGTTGGGTAGGTAGTTAGTTGTTGTTCTTTTTCTTTTGCTAAGGATTAGCAAAACTCTACGTTTGAGGGTATGATAACTCTAATATCTTAAATTTATTTGTCTTTTTTTCTAATAGGATTTTAGTTTATTTTGTAGGTTAGTTTTTAGTAGATTGTAGGAACTTTATTTTATTTATATTTTATTTATGTTTTAAGTTAATTATATATTATTAATGTTAATTCGAGCTCATTTTCAAGTGATTTTCACCCATTGTAGGTCTAACAAAGCATGGAGAAATGACAGTTTAATTTACGCAAAAAAATGCAGTTTTTCACCTCAGCAAAAGATTTGCCTGCTGGAGTGTGTGCACCATGTGAATAGTGGCATATAGTATTTTGCTCCAGTGAAAGATTCTTCTGCAAGAGTGGCATGATTACTTGATAATTTTTTAGGGTTGCAAATTTTGATAGGATAATAAAAGGAAAAAAGAAAAGACAACCTCAAAGGAGGTGTAAGAAAAGAAGAGCAAGTGCCAAAACCTTCAAGCATTAAGGATCGACGTAAATCATCAAGAATACTCAATTTCTCTATCTATTTTCGTTCTTACTTAATTTTCCATGACTAATTCATATGTTTCTTTTGAGATGCTTTTCAATTTTTCCATGAATTATGAATCATTCGCTAAGATTGCAATGAATTTCATGTTTAGTTAATTTTATGTTTAGTTAATTAAATATTTTTATTTTTCCATTTCTTTTTATAGATTTGGTTCTTTACTTATTCTTTATTGATAATATTTTTGCCTGCTATTAATTTGACAAAGCTCAAAGAAATAAGAAAATGACTTTTCATTTTAGGTCTAGAATGAATAACTCTTGTTTTTATTTAGGTCTAGAATGACTTTCATTTTTGCCTGCCATTAATTTGACTTGTCTTTATTTTTCCATTTCTTTTTGCCTGCTATTAATTAGAATATGAATATATCTTACTGCCTTGAGTAACCAAATTTGGGGTTTATTCTTAATCGATTTAGTTTAAATTATTGGCATAGGGATATAGGTAAGTAATTAGATTAAGTTAATTCTTTAATTGCTTGGAAGAAAATTAAGGGAATTTAGTGCCCAGGTCAGTAATCAACTCTACTAGGATAATAATTGGGTGAAGATAGAATAATTAGATGAAATTGTAATCTTAGGAATTTATTATTGATTGACTATTTCGTTTTATTTTGCTTTATTTAGTTTTATTCACTTGATTTAGTTTGAAAAAAAATTATTATCAATTTATTTGGATAGGTTACATAGTAATAATTGATGATTAACATTATAATTAGTAAAAGCTTGATCATGTGCTTAATCGACATATTTATTGTGCTAAATTTTGATAAATCATTAAATGGGATGCTACTAATTTTGGATATATTATTTGATTTTTAATCAGGTGCAAAAGCGAACCCGAAAAGTAAAAAAAAATAGGAAATCGGGTTGTTGTAAAAGTATTTTTGGGTCAAAGAACAAGTTAATGCACAAAGATCTATTTTGGGAACTTTTATTTTGAGATTTATTTGTAAAAAGGATATTTTTAATTTTTCTTTAGGATCATATTTTAATTTTATAGTATTTTACCTTTTGATTATTTTTAGATAACTTTTTAATATTAGATTAGATTATTGGTTAAAGGAGAAGTTTTTTTATTTGTTATCAAGGAATGGTTTGAAATCGGAGCAAAAATTGAACCTAAAGCTAGAATTTCATCACATCAGTTTATTTAATTTAATTTCATTTTGCTTATTTTTTACTGTTATTTTGATTTTAATTATTTTTACTTTTATCAAATTTAAATCCACTCTTTTTTTATTTTCGCACGGATTGTCAAATGTTGTAAGCACAACAGTTGCCTATACGTGCAACTTGGTTAAATCAAACAACAATTTTAGATATCTCAATCCTTGTAGGATCGACCATACTCCTTATACTGCTATTTATAAATTGTTTAAGTGTAAGAATTTTTTTTTTTTGATGGATTCAACACCCACCAAAATTCTTTGTAAGAATAATCTTTTTATATTACTTGTCATAATACGTATACTTGCATGTTTACTATTCGTCCAACAATATTGAACTGATAAAATCATCATAGTTAGGTCTTTGTCTATAGTATCAAGTAATTTAGACAAATTTCATGTTCAAAGTGCTCTTTCTTCGTTCAATTGTTTGTCGTATGGGTTCTTTTAAGTTTTGACAGTTAATTAAAAATGGAACAAAAATGATATGTTCCTAAAACAAAATTCATTTGCAACACATAATAATCCTTCCTAAAGGCTGACTGTCCAAATTAAAGGGAATCCAATATTATTGACATCTTGAAGTTTGTTGTCATTTTCAGAAGCTACGCGTTGAAACTTGAAAGTTCTTTTTTTTTTTTTAAATTGGAAAAAACTTGGAAGTTGATAGTGTAACACATTAACCACATGCATGGGTTAGAGAATCACTCATTATTGTAGTGGGGAAAACAGTTTAGCCTCTATACCCTTTATATTTCACAATCCTATAAAAGAGCCTATAGCAGGTCATGTTGCATCAAATCTTTATTTTTTTTTCTTATAAATTCACTTTTTTTTTTCATCTGAAAAGCCACCATAAATGAAGCCTATTAATGGATGGTGGTAGGTTATATAAATATGTATGAAGCTAAGGATTATTGAGAAATTTGTTGATGAGACTTCTACTTTCATAAGAACTTAAACTTGGAATTGGTTCAGAATCATATATTTCCATTTTATATTTATAAAATTTAAAATCTGCTATAATTTAAAAATAGTGAAAATATTATTGATGATATAGAAATGTAAGAATTAATTATATGAATTGATGGAGTACAATATATAAGTGAGTAATTATAAAAGATAAATAAACGTTGGTAAAACACATTATTAAGGAGGAACAACTATAAATTTCAAAAAAATTAATCTTTATAAACCATAAAACGAAAATAAAACTTTATTTGTTGATTGTAATGTAGACATATTAAAAAAAATAGAAAAAGGAAATGGGCCAGAGACAAGGTACAACAAGTTGGGAGCTTAGCACTTGTGTTATGATATGAAACATCATGGCACAAAGAAAGAGACTGGTTGTGTTGGAGTAACTAAAGTGGATATGGAAATCGTTGTTTCCCAAACATAGAATAGGGTGAATGGGTTCCTCATTGTCATTCAACTCTAGTTATTGACCAACCAAGGACCGAAAGTCGAGTGACTACAAGTTACAATGGAGCTATGACAGCACCAGCGGTGCTTTAATATAAAGTAGTTCCTCAAAGAGAGAAAGAATAGTCCCTTGACTCATATCCCTTTTGAAAGTGATATATAGATGTTGTCCAATCGGCCTACTACTAACAATGTGAGAAGATGCTAATCTACTCTTCGGGTTCCCTTCTTTCATGGAGATTCTTTAGGGATATCAAGTTCCCACAAGCTATTTTCAATGTCATCATCATCCTCAAAGATTTTTTAAGTCAATCAACTATTACAATACATATTCCCCCCATTATTTTGTAATGCAGCCTTTGGACTTATAATAACAAAAGAAACAGAGAACCATAAAATCCTTGCTTATATTTAAACGCCTATTGTATCATGTGCTTTCAAGCTCGCATCTCTATTTTTGGGAATTTGGCTTAACAAGCTAATTTCTAGATTTAATCAAAAACTTTTTTGTAATATAATAATGATCTCTTTTGTGAATTATGAAAATGATCTTTAAAATATATTAATTTTATAAGATTAAGAAGCTATAAGGTATCTTTTATAGTTTTTAAATATATTTACTTGAGAGAGGGATTATAGTGTATTTACTCTTTTTAATTTTGTTTAAAATATGTTTGGTTAGATAAAAAAGTAGAGAGATTAAAGGAGTGGACGGAAGAATAAAAGGAAAATATATTTTTCTAATAAAAGAAACCAATGCACTAATGAAGGGGAAAATTAAAAGTTAAAAACCAACAAATAACCTAACACCAATAAATAAAAAGAAAATAAATTTTGAGTGTGGTTGATAAGGATTAGAGAAGAAAGGTGAGAGGAAATAAAATAAGAAAGATTATTATTTTTCATCGCAATGCATAAAAACAAACTCTTCTAAATTGGGATGATGAAAGAAGAGAGAACGAGAGAGAGAGATATATGTTAGTTCAAAATAAATGTTTATTTTATTTCCTTCTCTTTTTCAACTCTATCAAATAATAAACGGAAAACACCTATTTTAAAGAAATTACATTTTCCATCATTCTATTTTTACCTCTTTAATTTTTCATATTTTTAATTTTTTTCTACTCTATTAAGTAAAGTAAAGTGAAAACCTCTTAAAAAAATTTATTTACTTAGCGGGGGGAAAAAACTCTCATACCTTTTATTTAAAAAATAAATTAAGAAACAAGTAAGTTAATTAATTAATTAATTAATGATGATGATGATGGAAAGTTGGGTAGCCAAGGCATTCTGATAAATACATAAAGACACCCTAAATCACAAGAAAAATTGAAAGTATATGAATATAATTACGTCCCTTTGTCACCGAATTTCTATGTTTATAATATGCAAAAATAGGATGCACCTTATTTAGCCTATAAATTTAGCACATAAAATTATAATCATTCTAACTCTAAAAATGCTCCTCACATGGGACTTGCAAATGCTATTAAGGCCATCTCGATTGAGCTAAGTAAAGTGGGTGTGGGGTACGTCTCCTTTTTTTATGTTGTCAAAATGCTAGTTGGGCATCATCTTTCAGAGGCAAACTTTTTTTCATTATATGATTTCTAATTATCATATCTATACTAATTAATCATATAATTATTGCATTATTAGAATTTTTGTAAAAATGAAACTTGACGTTACTTTTATATATAGGTAATTTTTTCTATTTATCTCTTAAAATTTTAAATATTATAGAGAAGTGATTATTATACACTTACATGAAATAGCTATAATAACAATTTAAATTCAAATTATATTTAAAATTTTGTAAAAAATTTAATCGAAAATCATAGAGCCTATAAACTCTAAAATATATAGATATTTCAACACTCTTTTATGTACAATTTATGCTAATTCCGAGTAAATAAATAGCACTTTCTGTAGTTTTATACTCAATTTTGTGATATTTTATAATTTCAATGGGAATGTGTTAAGTTTGTGAAATTTATGTTAAATGCATGTTATTTTATTAATTTTTAAGAATAATTGGGCTAAAGGAAAGGACGATAGAATTTTGCATGTATTTGAGTTTTAAATAGGTATAGGTTGGAAGATCCAAAAGGCAGTCACGTAATCTTTAAAATGACTTCGTTCTAGATTCAATTACATAGAGGCCCAGTACTATCTATTTGAAGGCCCAAAACCATTCCATTTGCCCACTTTTCCATGAAATAGAATGGAAATATCCACTGCTAAAATTAGCAAACCATAACTGGCCACTCATCTCCCATTTGACCCCATTCTCCATCAAATAAATTCAGCAAATTTTTCTCCTTCAATCAAGTCTCAAAACTGTCCACTTCCCTGCTAAAAATAGTAGTCAAAACCACCTCCCTTTTACCATTCAAAGGTCAGCCATACAAGGAGAAAAATAAGCCAACTTCCTTGATAAAATTAAAAAGTCTCCACCCACTCTTCCTCACTTAAGGGGGACATCACCAAGGACATTGGGGGCTAGAAGGCTGTAAAAGGATGCTTTATTTAATCCATCAACACACACTAGTTTTCAGCAAAAAACATCTTTTGAGTGTTCTTGTCTTTCTCATAGCTTGTTAAACACTCAATTTCCACAAAGTAATGCAATTCACTTGCCGAAAATGAGAGCAATCAAAGAGGTATGACTTGAGAGCATTTTGG
Source organism: Gossypium hirsutum (assembly GCF_007990345.1). Lineage (NCBI taxonomy): Eukaryota > Viridiplantae > Streptophyta > Magnoliopsida > Malvales > Malvaceae > Gossypium > Gossypium hirsutum. The sequence goes on from NC_053443.1 coordinate 12,797,694, forward strand.
TGATTTAATGTAAAGACAAGGAGAGCCACCATGGGAAGCCATGAGGAGAAGTCGCAAATAACCCCTAACAATTCAATTGGTTTCTCTTTTTATAGTGAACTGGTCATGGATAACCCCCCTCGACTACTCTTCTTCCCTTTCTCTTTATTATTAATTGATATTTTCTATGTTGGAAGACAAGTTTGCATCTCATCTTTATATTTTAAATTTAATATTACTCGCCTTCCTTAGTACGATCCTCAGAATACTTACCTACTCCACTGTAACTATATTACAACTTGACCCGTATACTTGCGGATACCGCCTTTCACATATTTTGTGTAGGATTTCTACTCTGGAAGTGGGTATGTCCAGAGGCCGTCAACTACCAGACAAAGGACCCCCTATATAATATCTTGGAGCATGAGAGGCAATGAGTCCCTTCTTCTTCCCCAAGAAAACCCTAGTGTTCTCCAACCTTCTCCTTCCTCTCCGCTATTCCTCTCTTAGTTCCCTATTCTACCTTTCTACTTGTCACGGGTGAATCGGCCTTCCAGTGGCCACGATCTTCTCCTCCTTGTTTCTTCATTTTTGATTCATTGTATCAACAATATATAAAATTACACATTAAAATAAAATTCATGTATAGTTTTGAAATTTATCCCTTAATTATAAAGATATCTACTTTAAGAATTTAAGATAACAAATTAAGATGTAAAATGAAACTATGAGCATATATACATTAATTTACCTATTACCTTAAAAAAAATACCAGCAGGTAGCATGGAAAAATCTCCTATGACTTAAGATCGAATTCAAAAGATCATCATATTTCTATGGAAGATCTACGACAATAACTTCTCCACAAAAGATCTCTTATCAAGAAGGCTTTCAATCAATGACTTTTTATGTCCCCTTTGTAAGGATAATAAAGAAACCCTTGACCATCTCTTTCTTAACTGCAACTTCGCTAAAGCGGTCTGGTTTGGATCTCTCTTTGCATTTCGCAACGAATCCTTAAATGGTACCTCTATATCCAATTGGATCCTTCAATCGCTTCAAGGTAATAATCTCTCATCTGAGTGCTAAAGGAGTCTCTACACGGCAACGTCTTGCACTCTATAGATAATCTGGAAATCAAAGAACTATCTGATATTTCAAGGAAGCAGTCCTTGCCTCATCGGTGCAACTAAAAGAATCTGACATGTTTTAGTCGATCCTTAATTCCTTCCAGGACAACTCTTACCAAATCCGACAATAAAGAATTCATTTGGTTCCTTCTTTAGATACTCCTACCTCACAATGGTCTCTTTCTTTTAACATTGTTCAAAATAGACAAAACAACATGATTGGAGGATCAGCCATCGCCCAAAATTCTAACGGTTTCAAACTTATATCTATCCGCAGTTTTAGATTTTCTAGCAAACTTCTTGCTCGGATCCTCACTCATTGTGCTATTCTCTTGCTTCTTAGATCTCACAATATTAATTCTTGTAGGCTGCTGAAGGGCAATAAGAAATGGAGCAACATCAGTGCTGGATGCACCAAAATTGGATGGAAACTTCAGCTAAATTTTGAGGATATTATGTCCCATCTTCAACACGTCAATATTTCTTTGCAACCAGCGGATAACCATCAACTGAGAAGTGAAGCGTACCATTGGGCTAAAACTGCTTCTAAAACTTTCTTCAATTTCTCTTGGCCTTAATTGTTCTTGATCTTCTACCCAAAAAAAAATTATTTGTAAATAGGGTAAAATATAAAAATACTCACCTCATTGTATTTTGGTCACCCAACTATTAATTTTTTTCTATTTACTCACTCAACTTTTCAAAATTAAATATTTTAGTTACTCTCCCGTTAATTGCCGTTAGTTCGGGTACGAAAAGCTAATATGGGTTTTTTTATTGACCTAATAACGAACTTAACTCTTCAATATTTACACATTCTATCAATTTGATTTTAAATCTAAAAGATTCGACAAATCCTTTCAAGAAACAATTAACCCTCTCTTACTCTTGAAAATCCACACCCTCGACCCTCTCGTGAACCACATTTAAAAAGAATCAATTTTCAATTAATATAAGTAGTAGTACCTCATCAATACTTCGCAACATTAGTTTTTCTAGTTTAAAATTTAAATTGTCATTTTATTCTTCATATATTTAGAATTTAGTCTCCTTGATTTTATGTTAAGAAATTTTTCCCTGTACTCTTTAGATTTAAAAATGCCAGTCCAATTGTTAACATAATTAAAATTTTGTCTAATCTAGGTTCATTGCAATGCCATTTTTTTAGTTACATAGCTATTAAGTGAGTTTTTTTAAAATGTTATACCAGCAAATTTCGCATAAAATTTTTAACGATATTAACAATTAGATCTAAATTTTAAAATTTGAAAAAAAAATAGATGACTAAATTCCTAAAAATAACAAGGTTTTCAAAATCAATCTGGTGGTCAAATCGATTAGGCCACCAATTCACCCGATCTGGACAGTTTGAACATTTAAATAATAAAAATAAAAATAAGTTCAACTAATCTGTATCGTTTCATGGCTCAACCGGTCTAAAGCCTTTCTTTGGATTTGTAGATGATTGGCCAATTTGATCCATTTCAGATAACCATGGGACATGGGTGAATCCAAAAAGAATTTTTTAGGGAGGAGAAATGATAACTGCTAAAAGTAACATATTTTAACCTCGTTCTTAATACATTTTTGGGTGATTATTCAATGTTAGTGGTAAATTTTATACTCCTAATCTTTTAAATTCATGTTTTTATGCTTAATAGAGCATTTGAGAGCAAAAGAAGTGAAAAACAAGTGAAAATTGGAGCAAGCTACAAGAGCCACATGGGCTGACCCATTCCACATGGCCTGGCCACACGACCTGTGAACCACATAGACATGTGGTAGGCTATTTCATTTTCATGAGATTTCACGCAAAACTTTGGAAAATCGTGATTTTTAGGTTTTTCAGACATTCTAAGACGTATTATGACAAAAATAAAAAGATAGGAGTGAGTCGTCATAGAATATTCAAGAAAAAAACTCGAAAAACACCATTGAATTTGATTCTGAAACAAATTTCCGTCAAGATTGAAGATTCTCAATTGATTTCTTTGTTTCTTTCAATTATATTGTATCTTGGATGTTTTTATTTTCAAGCATGAATTATTTTTCTAAATACCTAGGAAGATGAACCCTATGATGAATTCTGTCATTTGATTTTTATTTTATGTAATAAATACTTAGTTTCTTGTTCTCAACTATGTGTGCTTAATTTTTGATTTAATATTTCTAGATTATTAATCCATATTTGATGTGCTTAAATTGGTAGTTGAATAGACCTTATTTAAGAGTAGGTCTTGCTTAATTGAGTGGGGTTGCATAAAATCTTAGAAATAGGATGGCATAAATCTACCAGATTAGAGTCAAATCTAATAGGGGAATCCATAGCACGAGTTAATGCGATAATAGTGGTTTAAATTAGAAAGAAAATTCATTTAATCAACCTACACTCAGTTGCTCTTATGCTCAAAAAAGATATTTGCATAATTTAAAGATTTCTACAGATCAATATACTAAGTTAAAAAATTGCATAATTTAGATTGATAGTGACAGATGAAATCTAGGTGAATTCTTTCCTGGATATTTTTTTGTTAGTTAATTAATTAATTTAATTTTAATTTTTAATTAATCACTCGAATTATTCGGTTAAATAACAGAAATACGGTAATTACTAATATTTTTAGTTTTTGTAGGAACGATATATTTGCTCACCGTAGCTATACTATTAATTAATAGGTGCAGTTGCCTTAGTAAAAATTTTAGTTAGTTATGTGGACATCAAGAAATTAAATTGTATATTTTTACGATAGTAAAAAAGTAATTTTGCCGTTTTAATAGCTTATATATTTATAATTTTTAAAAGATTAAATTAATTTTTATCATTTTGAAGGGCCAATATGTAATTTTATCATTACTAATTTAAAATTTTATAAACTATAAAAGGGCCTAAATAGATTTTTTTTTCATTTTAAGGGATTAGCAAGGGATTCGCCACTGGCATATTAAATAAAAGTATAGAGAATAAATTTTAAGTTTACAAACAGGTACAGGGACTTATATCACATTTTAGCCAAATAATAATTCCAACAAAAAAGGTCAACGGAAGCTCTAAGAAAGATGGCGTCATTATTCATGTCAGCAACCAGCTCTCTTTGCTCCTAATAAGTAGAGGCCTCTGCAGCCTCTGCTCTCTCCCATCTCTCTTACGCGCTATGTTTGGATATCCAACAATCCCACGCGCCTCCTCCGAGGTTTTCAGCGACTCCCTGACGGCCCCCGACGTCCTGACGACTTCGCCGTTAATCTTCCCTACATTATGTCCGGTAACCGCCGAGTTGTTCGAGTCAGTGACCGAGGCGTTTCACAGTGGCAGCAGCAGCGGGAGTTACAACTCGCCGAGTTCGCTCACCAGTTGCAGCACCACTACCACTCAGAGACGGAGTATGATGCAGAAAAGCGTCAGTAGCCATTCCCTCAAAATTCAAAAGAATGGGTTTCATAATTGTCATTTGGCCACCAGCCTTAACGAGTCTATTGATTCTGATTCCGTCCCGGTGAGGAGAGTTTTCAGTACCGGAGATTTAGACCAGGTTGGTTTCTACAGTGCCTTATTGTTTAGTTTAATATATATATATTAAAGTGTAATGAAATGCAGGGAAATAGCATGGGGCAGCGTAATTGGAGGTGGGAGAGTCCACTAGGGAGTGAGAGTAATGCGATCATTGAAGGAATGAGCAGAGCCTGCCGCTATAGTCCTCAACAGAAGAAAGAAAGGATTGAAAGATATCGAAGTAAAAGAAATCTGAGGAACTTCAACAAGAAGATTAAGGTTTCTATAAATTATCTACCTCAATTCCCTAACCTTTTTCTACTTTTTCAATTATGTTTTTCTCCTTTTTTTTTAATCATATCAAATTCTCCCATTTCTCCGTGTAATATGTGTAAATAGGTTTAGTCGTATACTTTAATGTCATCATCTTTAGTGCCTGTATTTTTTAAAAATTTAAAATTTTAGTCTTGATTTTCTAAAATATGATATGGCAAATACATTATTACATGTGTAATATAATGTCAGTTTGTTATTTTCGCATGTGTCAGTGGATTTATCGGTTGTTTTACATCAAGACTAAAATTTTAAAATTTAAAACATATAGGGACTAAGAATGACCCAACTGGAAAATGTGAACTAAATCTACAACTCTAAACATGGTATAAGACTAACAAAATAATTTAACCAAATGAATTTAACTGCTACTGTTTTGAGTTAGAATTGAAATTTCAAAATTTGAAAAGTATAGGGACGTAAATTGATCAATTCAAAAAGTACAAAAACTAAAATTAGCCAAATTAAAGTACGAAAATTAAATTCACAACTTACTCAAAATATAGGGACTAACATAAAATTTTAACCAACTTTTATAATTAAAGCTTACCCCCTTATTCAAGTTTAATTTCATCATTGTCTAAAAAGAAATTTTTTTTCACATTTTTATTAGGTAAAAATCAGTAAATTCGAGTTTAACACAACGGCATATTGTTAATGGAATGGCTTCATTTATATTTTGAATTTTTAATTACATATTGCTTTCAAAAAAACATTATACAAACTTCCTCATAAAGTCCAAATGCCAATTTCTTTTTATGTTTGCTAAAAAGGAAAAGGGTTATTCAAAGTTTGACCTCCACAATAAGTGTTCATTAAAAATTTAATAACAATGCATGTTGTTGTCCACTATATCAATTACATAATTGACAAGTAGCACTTTCTGTTTTAAATCTATTTTATTCTCTCTACCCTATGGTTATTAATTTCTAAAATTCATGGTTTGTAGGGTCCCCTTCCCCTTTATTGTGTGATGTTCAGTTAGTGTTTGTCACATTGAATTTAACTTAGATTTACCATAATTGAATCAAGTTAGATAAGAAATTAAAGTGGTTTATATGAATTTGTTGAGTGCATGAAAAGAATTAAAAAGATAAGTATATGGTACATCACAGGCCTTACATCAATAATAATAGAATCATTGAAGTTTCAAATTTAAGTCTCATCTTAAATAGATTAACAGATTTCAATTTGTCATCTAATTATATGCTCTGATTTGTCAGTATGCCTGTAGGAAAACATTGGCAGATAGTAGGCCACGTGTTCGAGGTCGATTCGTAAGAAATGAAGAAATCGAGAAGATCAATGATCATCAAGTTGAATGGATTCATGTAAATGGTGAGGAAGAAGACGATGAAGAGAATTGGATTGCTTTTATTGATTCACTCTCACCAAATCTCATTAATCCTTAATGTTAAAAGGAGTTTCTAATGTTTTTCTTTTTGCAAATTTACTGTGAAAATTGTATTAGATTTGCTTTTGTTCTTTTTAATATTTTGATGCAATGTTAACTAAGTTCTTCTTTCCTTTAAATAGTTGATACATATATTTTTAATGATAAAAATGAAATTGCTAGGCTTAATCCCAGAGTTTATTTAATTCGGGTTAACCCTCTGAATTAGGAATTACATTGAATAATTTTAAACATAATTTAAAATTAAATGATGTGTTTAAATACTGAAATTGAATTTCCTACTAAATTGGTTAAAGAAAATTAAAAAGAAATGGAATATTTTCCTTTTATACATGCAATTGAAAGTTGCTATATACTCACTATTACCAACTCACTATTTGAGTACTCGATTGGGTCTTGGTCCGTACTCTATGCAATTCGCACTTTGGGTACGCTTGCAAGGTGCTTGCACCGTTCTTTGATGAGACCACATGATGTGGGTTCACACCATCATAAAGACAAACACATATTATGCAAGCACGTGTTAACCATAAAGTAGGGTACGTGTAACATACATGGGAACCTACCTACAATATCACATCCATGAACAATAATTATATCATATAAATACACAGTTTAACCCATCTAAAGAGGACACGCTCTAAAAACTACTCAACAATTTGGTGCGGCGAGTGTGGACAGACTTCCAATCTTCAGATTTTCAAATTGTTAAAGAAACCAAAATGACTTACCTCAACAAGAATTTCTCCATTAATTTTCCATCAGGCCAGGTAAGAGGTTCTACCACTAGCAATCAACCCAGTGAAGTTGACCTTTTTGGTGGTTGGTTTGCTGACAAACCAGAGAATTTGGGTAACTCAGGCCATGCAGGTGCTTCCAACTCTTTCAATCTCAATGTTCCCTCTAGTCAAGGGCCATCATTTCCCTCTGACCAGGGAGCATTGCCACAACAATTATTTGGCTTGTAGGAGCAACTGAGGTTGATGAAGGAATAGATGGCTCAACAAAGTGCTAGGTTCAAACAGCAGCAAGTGTTTCAGCAGGAATTGCCAAGACAAAAAAAAAAGAATTGAGGAAGAATATGCAATTTGATAACTCCGATCTTCAGGATCGTGTCATGCCTATCCAGGAGGAAGATGTAGAGGCACATGCAAAGCCATGGCAAAATGAAAAGGATGCTTTGCATAGATATGTGCAAGCATTGCATCCTGATATGGACTGGTTGTTTTGTTCTAATAGCCTATTGTCTCCTGAAATAGCAGTTGTGAGTCCACCAACTGAGTTTAAAGTTTCAAAAGAAATGTTCGAAGGAAGAAGGGATCCTCGAGCACATCTCATGCAGTATAATGATTATATGAATGCTCTAGGGGTTTCCGATGTAGAAAAATGTAAAGTTTTCTCGACGAATCTTAGAGGAAGTACGAAAAATTGGTATTTGTCTTTACCACAGGGCTCCATTCAAAGCTTCTCACAGTTGGGCCAAATGTTTTTGGGAAGTTTTCGAGCCCATAAAATTATAATGAGCCCTCCTGTGGGTTTGATGTCAGTGAAATAGAGGGATGAAGAATCTTTGCAAGATTATGTCAAACGATTCCATGCAACGACGTTGAATACAAAGAATTTGGAGAACCAGTGGGTTAATGATTCCATTATCATGGGAGTCCAAATGAGCATATGTAATATTCGTTTACTAATAATAAGCCACGAAGTTTGACAGATTTGTTTGAGAGGGCTCATAATTTTGTTGAAGCAGAGAAAATTAAGAGGGCAGCTCGCAATACTCTCTAAAGAGATGATAGAAAATTTAGAGGTCTACAGGGGGTTTGTAGTGATCAGGGTCCTCCTTCTTAGAGTCTACGCGTATAAGGTGGAGCATAGCAGAGGAACTATTCATAGAATGAATCACCAAGGGCATTTCAAAGACCTAAGGCTGAATACACAAGAAGGTATTTTCCTTACGGAAAGTTTGAAACTTATACTCCTTTGATAAATGCCAAAAGTAACATGTTTTAGCCTAATTCTTAATGAGTTTTTGGATAATTATTCGATTTAAATGGTGTAATTTATGCTCCTAATAATTTAAATTCATGTTTCTATACTTAGGAGAGCCTTTGGGAGCAAAAGGAGCAAAAAACGAGCAAAAATAAAAAAAAGAATTGGAGCAAGTTTCAGGAGCCACATGGGTTGGACACACAACCATGTGCTAAACCGTGTCAATTTTGCGAATCACGCTCCAAACTTGTGGGAAAACATGTTTTTAGGTTTTTCGGGCATTCTGAGACCTATATATGACAAAAATAAGAAGATGTGAGAGAGTCGTCAAAGAATACTGAAGAAAACAACTCAAAAAAACCATTAAAGCGGACTCTGAAGCAGATTTCCATCAAGATTGAATATCTCCTTTTGATTTCTTTGAAGTTTATTATGAGTTTCTTTGCTTCTTGTGGTTATATTGTCTTTGAGATGTTTTTGTAACACCCCTAACCCGTGTCCGTCACCGGATTGGGGTTACGAGGCATTACTGGACATAAAGCTTATTTTAAATTTTAGTTAACATATGAACTCTTTTTTTTAAATAATACAAATCCAAATAATGAACTATATATACAAATATATTTTTATATTGTATAAACAAAATGAAACAAATCAAGTATACCAAATTTGCATGCTTAATAATTAATTCAAGTACATAGGCTAACCATTCAAGCAAATTAAAAGTGTACATTTTACCATTTCAATCAAACTCAAATAACCTAGACATATTCAACCATCCATGTTTCACAATCTCTATATAGTTAATATAAGCATATTCGGTCATTGAACATAAATTATTTAATCCTTAGCACATTTTAATAATATAACTGAACCTATTTTAATCAAATACTATAACCGAATATGCTACATAACCAAGTCATAAATTTAACAATTTAATAGTCCACCTAACCAAATACACAAGCACATAATAGCCGAATTTGGTAACTACCTATAAGGTCGAATATATATATTCAAACTTAAACCTAGCTGAATGAAGCTTGGCTATTATGTACATATATATATAATGTGTCATTTATTACCAATCAAATAATTTAGCTAATGACTTAACACTTTCAAATTTCCATGTAAGACTTATACTTACTATACTCATAACTTAATTCATCACTCACTATCAAAACATATTAAACAAGTTAAACATAAACTTACCTTAACCAAGATTATACACACAAACATAAACAAAGTAATTATATTACATATAAAACAAGCTAAGGCTAAATTCTTAAAACCGAATTCAATATGCACATATATAAAAAACTTATACCATAGCCGAATATACATAATTAACAATATCATTTCAAACTAATTTATCAAAGGCTTAAGGATTAAACATAGCTCTATACTTATAAACCATAACCGAATCTATATAATACCAAAACCAAATCACACCATACAAGTATGATATACTTGCTAATACCTATCCACACATACATTTCATTTAGCATCAATCAATATATATAAATATACATTCAGTATTTAATTCATCCCATAACCAAATCAATCCATCACCCAATGCATAACAATTATACATATACTAATCACTTAACCAAATTTAATATGTCCAAACTATATACAACACACTTATTTACCTATCACAAGCTTATACCATAATCAAATATGCATAAATATAAACTCCATTTTAATGACCATTAAGACCATATGCATAGACACCAAACTCGATCAAAAGAAGATAATCCATTTTCGCATGGCTATTAATTACATTTACAAGTACTAGATCCAAAATCAACATTCCAACTATGTTATACATGCCATATACTCAAAATCAACTTAGTAAAGTACCGAAGAAAATTGTCGATAGTGTGACAAGTCTTGCTGACGATCCCTGAGCTCGTAACCATTTCCAAAATCTATAAAACGAAGAATAAATATACACACAATAAGCTTTCGTAGCTTAGTAAGTCATAAGTAAATATTATTCATATTAACATTAATCTCAAACCAGTTTGCCAAACCAACTAAATCAAATATAAATAAGCATTTAGCTTTATAAAGTTGGATGCATAAATACTCAAATACATGTATATTCATCATTTCATAAATTATAATTATAATAATAGGCCAAATATTTTATATCACATTTGCTTTTATAAACCAAATCACTTAAGTATAAACATACTTACATATCATGCATATATTAATTAATCTTGAATCATTAATTCAATATACAACTTACCTTAATTTCATAACATGGTATAAATACATACCTGAACCTTCTAATTTGTTTTCACATTCGGTATTTATTTAACTTTACCCATTGAACCGTTCAGAATTAAAAAGGATACGCGGATAGTCAGAAAGCTCGTACAATGCCAACATCTTAGACGTGGTCTTACATGTGATCATAGATCGATACCACTATCCCAGAAAGGGTCTTGCACGTAAACACAAGTCGATGCCAACATCCCAGACGTGGTCTTACATGAAAAAACATATCAAATATCCTACGTCATGACATAAGTATCCTATCTATTCCTAGGGTTCGTACAGGGCTTTCGGATACTAAAACCTGATCAAATCGAACTCAAAATACATTTCTCTTGCTCAAATCACATTCGGCCAACACCAATTAAAATTCATACAATTTCATTTATCATGTAATCTATATATATAGTCAAATTTAACAACATTTATATGCTTGTAGACTTACCTCGGATGTTGTCGGACGATATAATAGACTATTCGATAACTTTTAATTTCCCCCGATCTAATTTTGTTTTCTTTCGTTCTTGATCTAAATAAATTCAAATTTAACTAATTTAATCACACGTTCATTCCATTTAATCCAAAACACATAAATAGGAAAATTACTATTTTTCCCTGATATTTTACACTTTTTGCAATTTAGTCCATATTGCTTAAAACACAAAATACACAAAATTTGCACACATCATGCTAGGGCCGAATATTCATAGTCTTCATACAAGCCCACACATTTAACTTATTTCACATTTTAGTCCCTCAAAAAATTATTTTCACAATTTAGCCCTAATTACTCAAATTCACCAAAAATTCAAAAATAAAACATGTTAATCTAACACATATATTTCATTTTTCATAAACTAACATCATAAAACTCAACATTCATCAATGTCACATTTCAAAATCATCATCAATTCATAAAATTAAGACATGGGTTTTGAAGTATTCGAAGCAACGATATCAAAAACGTAAAAATAATCAAAAACTGAACAAAATCCATACCTTAATCAAGCTTTGCATGTGCCAAAAATACCAAAGCTTAAAGCCTTTCTATTTCTTTAATATGGCTTAATTTTTGTTATATTTAACATGTATTAACTTTAATAATTATTTTACCTAATTAACCTTTATATAAATAAATAAACACACATATATATAAGGTTCTACTTGTCCTTTGCCACCCACTAACTATATATTGGCCTTATTGCATCTTAAATCCTCCACTTTATAAAGACAACAACAATTAGGTACTTTTAGATTTAACCCCTAAATTTTCATTTTACGCGATTAAGCCATTTTCTTTAATCGGTCACTCAAACGAAAAAATTAAAACATGAAAATTTAACACAATCAAATTCACACATAATAAACACAGAAAATAATATTTAAATATTTTTTTTACTCAGATTTGTGGTCCCGAAACCACTATTTCTGATTAGGGTTAAAATCAGTTTGTTACATTTTTTATTTGCTATCATGAACTAATTTTCCAAATACCTAGGGAAATGAACCCTAGGATGGATTATGTTATTTGATTTCTATTTTTATGCAATAAATATTTGGATCTTGTTCTCAATTATGTGTGCTTAATTCTTGGTTTGATATTTCTAAACTATTAATCCATGTTTGATGTGCTTAAATTAAAGTAGAAATAAACCCTATTTAAGAGTAGATCTAGCGTAATTGAGTGCAGTTGCATGCAATCCTAGAAATAGGACGATATAAATCTACCGAATTAGTGTTAAATATGATAAGGGAATCCTTAGATGAGTTAATACGATAATAGGGGTTTTAATTAGAAAGAAATTTCAATTAATCAACCTAAAGTCTGTTGCTTTTAGTCTCGAGGAGAGATATTAACATAATTTAGGGATTTCTACCAATCAAGATACTAAGTGAAGAATTGCGTAATTTAGATTGATAATAGCAGATGAAGTCCAGGTGAATTCTTTCCTGGGTATTGTCTCACTTCTTGGTTGTTAATCGTTTATTTTTCCTGATTTGTTCTTTACAGTGTTCCTTAGTTAATTCAATTTAGTTAATTTTAGGTTTAATCAATCACTCAAAGTTATCGATTAAATAATAGAAAAACAGTAATTACTAATACTTTTAGTCTTCATAAGAACAATATTTGTGCTCACCATAGCTATATTATTAATTGATAGGTGCACTTGCCTTTTTCAAATTTTTAGTTGGTTTACGACTGCATCATCCTTTAAATGTTGCACGTGCCTACATTCTTAGTCAGGTTAAAAGTTTGGGCATTTTCTCAAGCCCTCCACTCATGCGACGTAGTCAATTAAGAACCAATCCGAGAGACAAGTATAATTTTTACAATGGCGAATGATATAAGACCTAGAATTATTTTTTATTGAAAGATGCTATTAAGGAGACAGTTAGAAATTGTGAGATGAAAGACTTTGTGGCTCAAGATGCTACATCGTCAGGTCAGATTTTGCGGGGCATTGACAAGGGTAAAAAAAGGTTAGAGGCACAATACATGTGATAATTGGTACAGATGAAGAGTGGATGACCTCTAACATGAAAAAAAAGTCTCATATTAAAAGTGTAATGTCAGTTAATTCAATGGAGAGGCTGCATCAATAAGAAAAGTGGGAGGTAGAGTTTAATGAGGAGGATGAAGATTCAGTATGTAACAAACAAGAAAATAATCCAATGGTCGTGTCAGCAACTATAGCAAGATTTGAGGTAAAGAGAATTTTTGTTGATAGTGGCAGTGCTGTAGAAATCTTGACTTGGTAAGCATACCAGAAGATGGGGTTGAAGGAGCAAGCTTTGACGAGGGCGAGCGTTTTGTACAATTTTGTGAATCATCCAATCGAGGTAAAAGAATGCATTACTCTTCTTGTTACCTTATGGGATGGTGAGTAGATCATCACGAAATATGTTAAGTTCCTTGTGGCAGACCATCTAATGGTTTATAATGTCATTTTTGGGCATCCCATCATAAGAATAGCTAAGATGATTATTATAACTTTTTGTATGAAGATTAAGTTCCCCATTAGGACAGACATAGGTTTTACGAAGTCTGACCAACAAATAGCTAGATAATGTCATATGTTGTCAGTCAAGCAAACACATGAACAGGTCAGGCTTCGCAATAGATAGAAATGGCTAGTCAAGTTTTAGATTTGGATAGTTTGGATGTCAAAAGTGAAGAGAGAGTTCGTAAACCAGAAGCAAAAGAGGTCATAGAAACTTTACAGTTGTTCTATGATAGCACAGATAAGTTAGTAAGGATTTCATTAGCGTTGGCAAATAAGAAAAATAGGATTTGGTTCAGTGTTTGAGAGAGAATACAGAAGTTTTTGCATGGTCAACTGCAGACATTCCTGGTGTAAATCCTTAAATGATTGTTCATCGGCAAAATAAGTCTCTTGAGATCAAGCTGGTTAAACAAAAAAGAAAAAGGTTTGCTCTCAAAGTTGTGGAGGCTATTAGGCAGGAAGTAGGAAAACTACTTTCAGCGAGATTCATCAGGGAGATGGCATACCGAGAATGGGTATCAAATGATGTGATGGTGAAGAAGGCTAATGGAAAGTGGAGAATGTGCATTGATTATACTAGCCTTAAAAAAGCTTACCCGAAGGATAATTTTCCTTTACCCTCGATTGATATGCTGGTAGATATATTCTCGGGCCATAAATTCATGATTTGTATGGATGCATTCTCAGGTTATAACCAAATTTCCATGGCTCAAAAAGATTAGGATAAAATAGTCTTTATTACAGAAGAAGGCTTATTTTGTTATCAAGTTATGCATTTCGGGTTGAAGAACACAGATGGAACCTATTAGAGGTTGGTTAATAAGATCTTCAGGGAACAAATAGATCGTAGTGTTGAAGTTTATGTTGATGACATATTGGTAAAGAGCTCGACTTTGAGGTGGCATATTTAGGATTTATCTTATGCTTTTGATGTTTTACGAGCCCATAGTATGAAGTTGAATCCTGAGAAATGCTTTCGATGTGAGAGCATGCACATTCTTAGGCTTCCTAGTTTCAGAAAGAGGCATAGAGGCGAACCCTGAGAAGGTTTGGTTTATTCTATATATGTCTCCCCTGAAGACCATGAAAGACATTTAACGCTTAACGAGGAGAGTGGTCACACTCAATAGATTTATCTCCAGGATGGCAGATAAGTGCTTACCATTCTTTTAGTTGGACAGAAGAATGCCAAGCTGCTTTTGAGAAGCTCAAGTTTTATCTCATGTCCCCGCCACTTTTGATGTCACCTCGTGTAGGGGAGAGTTTTTATCTTTATTTTGTGACGTCGAAAGAAATGGTAGCAACAATGATCAAAACATGGGGGGTTCACCAATTTTAAGTATATTATGTTAGCAAGGTGTTACAAAACAATGAACAAAGGTATTCAAAGATAGAAAAACTCATTTTTGCTTTAGTAGTAACAGCTCGCAAGTTGCGACCTTACTTTCAGGTTCATCCCATGACTGTCATGACGAATTAGCCCATCAAGGATATTCTATCTAGAGTGGCTACTTTAGGTAGAATGACCAAATGAGGAATTAAACTAGCATAATTTGGAATAGAATATGCCTTAAGAACAGTGATCAAAGCTGATACTCTTGCTAGGTATCGACCATCCAATTAGAAAATCAAAACCACCTTTAAGCTTGTACTTAACTCGTATGTACTTGCAATGGTTTAAACGAAGGCTCGAAGACCGATTCGAGATGATTGATTCTACATCTTTGTGAGGAGACAAATAAAACAAATCCATTGGACCTTTTCGATTGCACGCTTTTAGCTAGTGCAAATTCTGGAAAATGAAGATTGATGACACTTCCTCCCATTGACTACATTTAATGAAATATGCCATTGTGACCCACCACGAAAAGCTAGATAACTATCCCGGAGCTATCTTATATTCATCGAGAATATGGTAGAAGTAGGGGTAGAGTGGTAAACGAAAACATGCCTCTATCACGTGTAGTGGAAGTAGGAAACTCTCATCGGTGGTGCTGCTCAATCGGTTTAATCCTTCAACGTTGAGAAGTCGTAAGCGAAGTTGGGTAATTGAATTTCTCGAGCAGCCAAAACACGACTCATTTCTTCCTTTTTGGTGGTGCAAACATAAGCTTTTATCTCCACCAGAGTACTCACTTCATGACATTGTGAAGAGATGCCTTGAATAACACAATCACTTTCTCTCGTCCTAACTATTGTATTCTAATAAACCCAAAAAAATCACAAGAATGATGTAAATTTTAAGAAAATTACCTCTAAAGTTGCTCTTCTCAACAACGGCTTCTTCTCCAAAATCTCAAATTCAAACAGTTTTATTTTTAAGGCTCAAGCAACTTCCTTTTAAAAGGGTTCTTTACTTTAATGATTCATGTATTTGAGAATAGAGGAACAATGAGCTGTGTACAGTTGTACCACTGCTTAACACGTGGCGAAGTGTATGTTACAAGTTAAAACCAAGAGTATATAATAAGCTTCTCCTTATGTGACCTCTCATCTCGTAAAAATCAGGTTCTAAGAGGAGTCACTTTATAACTCTTCTTTGATAAGACTGCATGATGTGGGTTTGCACCATCATAAAGGTGAACCCAAATCATGCAAACATGTGTTAACCCTAGAGTAAGGTACTTGTCGACATGCATGATAACCTACCTACAATATCACATCCATGAACAATAACTATATCATATAAATACACAATTTCACCCATCTGAAGAGGACACTCTCTAAAAACTACTCAACTTTAGTTTGCCATATTTATATTTTGTTTGAAAAATACTAGTAAATTAATGAAAATTAAAATAATTTTTTATGATTCTTTTAATTATATTTTTTATAAAAATGTATTTCACAAATTAAACAATTTTACTTCTTTCTTTTCTTCTAATTTTTCGCTAAATTGAGATAATTAAAAATTAAAATTTTCAAGACTCTTTATTTCCCTTCGCTTAAACAAAAACATTATCCAAATTATAAAAGGAGTTTTACTTTGCTTTTGTTTTAATTCAGTGCAAACATACTCTTAATGTAGAATCTATGAACGGTCATTTTCACTATTTACAATGTATGTTAAGTTTCAACATGTGTAATAAACATGTCAAGAAACCAAAAGATTACAGAATCTAATTTATAATTAGAAAATACTTAAATTTGTATTGGGAAAACTATTTCCTTTTCAACTGTGCTCGCTAGACCCAAACACCATGATAAGTCAGCAACAAAGTCTTGGAAATAAACACAAGAAAAATTATTTTTAGGGAGAAAAAACTCCAAGAAGAAGGAAGTAAAAAAAAATCAATTATTTTAAAAAATTGAATATCGGGAGGATACGATACAACTTAAATTTTTTTTTTAAAAAGTGTTTTTAGCATCGTAAATTACTTTATTTCGCCAATCATTTTAATCATAGCTCATGTTACTTATAATAATTAAGAGGTTTATTACTTAGTCATTAGCTAGAGGCTAGTAGGCAGCCCCTAGAGTTGGGAAGGGCGGCGGCGATGTTGGTTCTTTGTCGGGCCCGGGCGGTAGCGGCTGTGGTTTGCGCACTAAGTTTATTATATTTGACCTTTATTTTAAGAAAAGACATTAAACCCTTAAAATACTACGAACCCCCAAAGTTCCCATCATCCATGTATATATAAATAATCAATAAAAGATTCCTCTTTGTCTCCAAAGTTTCTTCTTCATAATCTTTGGAATGTGTAAATGGACAAATAACCTTTGCAAAGCAAACTGAAAATGGTGGAACATCCAGTGCTTTTTTGGGGATTGCAGTAATGGTTTTTATGAGTACTTTAATCTTTTAATATTATAAAAAAACCTGGGTCCAACAAGAAATGATTAGGTTGTATATTGGCATGAAAATGAGCCAAATGCATTGTCATTTTCAATGGTGAAATGAAAATAAAATCCACCCCATATATTGTTATTTCAATGGCAATTGGCCAACAAAAGATAAACAAGACACTGATCATAGACAACACATAATGTAAAATAGTATGCAATAATAGAGTGGAAAACCCCCCAGTAGATTGAAGTCGAGACATGGTGGTATAAGCCCTTTTAACCAGAGATTAAAATGGACCGGGTCTCAAAATTTTTGGCCCTAAGTTTAGGGATAGTGACAGTGAGAACCCCATTCTCCATAGAAGCTTTAACTTCATCCATCTTCACATTTTCCGGCAACCTGAACCTCCTGGAGAACTTGCCACTACTCCTCTCGAGGCGGTGCCAGGTGTCGTTCTTGTCTTCCTTCTCAAACATCATCTCGCCGCTGATCTGGAGCACCCTGTCGTCCTCGATCTCCACTTTCACTTCCTCTTTCTTCAGCCCAGGAAGGTCGGCCTTGAACACGTGCGCATCGTTGGTCTCCTTCCAGTCCACACGTGCGTTGACGAAGGCGGCTTTTTCACGGAAGGGTTGAGGGAAATCCAAGTCCTTGAAAGGGTTCCATATGTTCAAAGAAAAAGGGCCGAAAACGCCGCTGGGGCTGCGTCGGGCGCCGTAGAAGTGAGGAAGCATCTGTTGGCATATAATTAAATTAATCTTGCACAAAATAAATTATGAAAAGTTACGAATGTGAAGAGGCTTGAATATGAAGAGTTAATAATGCAAAGAGACTTGAAGATGAAAAGTTACACACATGCATGGATAGTCATAACTCTTATAGTATTTAAGTTATGTAAATGAATAGTCACAACTCCTAGCATTTAGTGATATAGATGAATAGTCACTTACAACTCCTATATAAAGAGTTGTATGTGATGAAGAATATTATTGAGTGAGTGAAATAAAAATTAATCAAAAGGGTGTTTTCTTTCTTCCATAAAAATTATTTCTCTTTTCATTATATTCTTTATTATATTCTTTGTTTTATTTCTCCAAATTTTGATCAATTTTCTACAAATTGGTATCAGAGCCTTGTTCGATCGAAATGAACAATTCTATTCCTCTTTCTTCCGTTCCCCAATTAACCAAAGAAAATTATGGCAAATGGAGTATCCAAATGAAGGCTCTTCTTGGATCTCTAGAAGTTTGGGAGATTGTTGAAAAAGGTTATAATGAAGTTGAGGCTGAAGAGGAGGAAGGATTAACACAAGTTCAAAAAGAGAGTCTAAGAAAATCAAGGAAGAAAAATCAGCAAGCCTTATTTTGGATATATCAAGGAGTTCAATCATATGAAGTGGCTTGGGAAAAAATAGCTTGTGCCACCACGGCAAAACAAGCATGGGAATTTTTACAAAATTCATTCAAAGGAGATGAAAAGGTGAAAAGAGTTCGGTTGCAAACTCTTCGAGGAGAGTTTGAAAGATTGCAAAAAATAGAGTCAGAATCAGTTTCTGATTACTATTCACGGGTTTTGTCCATAGTCAATCAATTAAAAAGAAATGGTGAAACTATGGATGATATTTGTGGTGTTGAGAAAATTCTCCGTTCTTTAGATTCCAGATTTGACTACATTGTGGTTGCCATTGAAGAATCAAAGGACTTGAGTACCATGACTATTGATGAACTCACAGGTTCGTTGCAAGCCCATGAAGAAAGATTAAACAAGAAGAAAAAGAAAGTAGATCTAGATCAAGCACTCCGGTCAAAGTTGTCTCTAAATGAGAATAAGGGAGATTTTAAAAATCAAAGAGGGAGAGATCGTGGTCGTGGAAGAGGAAGAAATTTTAGAGGAAGAGGCTCAAATGCTCGTGAAAGAGGTGAAGATGTAAGCATGGAGAATGGATGGAAAGAAGCCAACCAAAGTCAAAATTTTAGAGGATCACAAAGAGGACGTGGACGTGGAAATTAAAGAGGAAGAGGTCGTGGCTATTTTGAATGTTATAATTGTCGCAAACCTGGTCATTTGGCAAGTGAATGCTGGTACAAAAAAGAAGAGAAAAATGAAGCTAATATAGTACAAAATAATCAAGAGCAAAAGCAAGAAACTTTGTTGCTCGTATCTCATGGTGGAGAGATTGATGATGTCTGGTACATAGACAGTGGTGCTAGCAAGCATATGACAGGTAACAAAAATTTATTTTCGAAGTTCTTTGAATCTGATTGTGGAGAAGTAAAAGTAGGAGATGGCAAAGCTTACAAAGTTAGCGGTGTTGGTGAGTTGGAGTTCAAAACAAAGCAAAGAAAGGTAGAGAAAATGTCTGAAGTTTATTTTGTTCCTGGTCTTAAAAATAATCTGCTTAGCGTTGGGCATCTCTTGAAGAAGGGGTATGATATTCATTTCCGAGACATGGCTTGCTATTTATCAAAGAAAAATCAGGTTGTTGCTAGAGTTGGAGTGGCATCAAATAATCTTTTCTCTCTTACCCTTCAAAATCAGAATATGTCTTGTTTTATTGGTGCTCATAAAGGAATTTCAAAGTTATGGCATGATAGATATGGACATTTAAACTATGGAAATTTGGAGATGCTTTCAAGGAAGATGATGGTTAGAGGTTTACCAAAAATCGATCGGCTTGATGATGTTTGTGAAGCATGTCAACTTGGAAAGCAATACAAAATTGCTTTTCCTTCTCAATCCTCGTGGAAAGCAAGAAGACCATTGCAACTTATTCACTCAGATCTTTGTGGTCCAATGACAGTTTCATCTTGAGGAGGTAATCGTTACTTTATCTCTTTCATTGATGATTACTCAAGAAAGTTGTGGGTGTATTGTGTCAAAGAAAAATCAGAGGCTTTTCAAAGATTCAAAGATTTCAAGGCAGAAGTGGAGAACTTTACTGGGTTGAAAATTAACACCTTGCGTACAGATCGTGGAGGTGAATATTTTTCAAAAGAATTTGAGAAATATTGCCGAGATAGTGGCATCCGGCATGAAATGACAGTCCGCCATACACCTCAGCAAAATGGTGTGTGTGAAAGAAAGAACAGAACAATTATGGAAATGGCTAGATGTCTTCTTAAGAAGAAGAGGTTATCAAGAAGATTTTGGGCTGAAGCTGTTTCCTGTGCAGTTTATCTTATAAACAGATCACCGACAAGAAGCTTGGAGAATTGCACACCACATGAGGCGTGGTATGGTATAAAGCCTAGTGTTAGTCATCTTAGAGTATTTGGGAGTGTTGCCTACTCTCATATTCCAGATGCAATGAGAAGCAAGTTGGATGACAAGTCAGAGAAATGCATTTTCATTGGCTATAGTGAAAGAAGTAAGGCATACAAGTTGTATAATCCGGTGATAAAGAAGATTGTGATAAGCTGAGATGTTCGGTTTGATGAAAATTCCATGTTTGAAGATATGGAAGTTGAAAAGGAAAATTTGCCAATTTTTCCTTTTGAACTTGAAGAAGAAGAAGAGGCAGTAATTGAGAATGCTGAAGATGATGCTCAAGTAGAAAATCCTCCTGCTTCCCCAAGTTCTTCATCAAATTCTTCTTCATCCAGCCCGATCCGAAAACGAGAAGCATCCAAGAGTTATATGATGTAATAGATGAAGTTGTGCAAATGATGTTGTAT